>NC_058522.1:241810239-242434458 GCF_904849725.1 Hordeum vulgare subsp. vulgare
CACATGATTCTCCTAATGATGTGATCCCGTTATCAAGTAACAACACTTGCCTATGGTCAGGAAACCTTGACCATCTTTGATCAACGAGCTAGTCAACTAGAGGCTTACTAGGGACAGTGTTTTGTCTATGTATCCACACCAGTATTGTGTTTCCAATCAATACAATTATAGCATGGATAATAAACGATTATCATGAACAAAGAAATATAATAATAACTAATTTATTATTGCCTCTAGGGCATATTTCCAACAGTCTCCCACTTGCACTAGAGTCAATAATCTAGTTCACATCACCATGTGATTTCAACGAATCCAACACGCATATAGTTCTGGGGTCTGATCACGTCTTGCTCGTGAGAGAGGTTTTAGTCAACGGTTCTGAAACTTTCAGATCCTTGTGTTCTTTACAAATCTTTATGTCATCTTATAATGCTGCTACTACGTGCTATTCGGAAATACTCCAAATATCTACTCTACTATACGAATCCGTTTCACTACTCATAATTATTCGGATTAGTGTCAAAGCTTGCATCGACGTAGCCCTTTACGACGAACTCTTTAACCACCTCCATAATCGAGAAAAAAAATCCCTTAGTCCATTAGTTACTAAGGATAAATTTTGACCGCTGCTAGTGATTCAATCATGGATCACTCTCTGTACCTCTCAACAGACTTTGAGGCAAGGCACACATCATGTGCGGTACTCAACATGGCATATTTCAGATTCTACGACTAAGGCATAGAAGACGACCTTCGTCTATTCTCTTTATTCTGTCGTGGTCAGGTTTTGAGTCTTACTCAAATTCACACCTTACAACACAACCAAGAACTCCTTCCTTGCTGATCTATTTTGAACTCCTTCAAAAACTTGTCAAGGCATGCATCTTGTTGAAACCTCTTATTAAGCATTTCGATCTATCTCCATAGATCTTAATGCTCAACGTTCAAGTAGCACAATCCAGGTATTCCTTTGAAAAAGCTCCTTTCAAACAACCTTTTATGCTTCACAGAAATTCTACATTACTTCTGATCCACAATATGTCAACCACATATACTTATCAGAAATTCTATAGTGCTCCCACTCACTTCTTTGGAAATACAAGTTTCTCATAAACCTTGTACAAACCTAAAAGCTTTGATCTACTCATCAAAGCATATATTCCAACTCCGAGATGCTTGCACCAGTCCATTGAAGGATAGCTAGAGCTTGCATACTTGCTAGTATCCTTAGGATCGACAAAACCTTCTGGTTGTATCACATACAATCTTTCCTCAAGGAAACCGTCGAGGAAACAATGTTTTGTCTTCCTATGTGCCATATTTCACAAATAATGCAGCAACTACTAACATAATTCCAACAGACTTTTGGCATCGCCATGAGTGAGAAAGTCTCATCATATTCAACTATTTGATCTTGTCGGAAACATCTTTGCGACAAGTCGAGCTTTTCTTAATAGTGACTTATCACCATCATCGTCTGTCTTCCTTACAAAGATCCATCTTTACTTAATAGTCTTACTACCATCAAGTAGTTCTTCCAAAGTCTACACTTTGTTCTCACACATGGATTCTTTCTCGGATTTCATGGCCTCCAGCCATTTGTCGGAATCCGGGCCCACCATTGTTTCTCCATAACTCGTAGGTTCATTGTTGCTCAACAACATGACCTCCAAGACAGGGTTACCGTACCACTCTGTAGTAGTACGCGACCTTTGTCGACCTACGAGGTTTGTAGTAACTTGATCCGAAGCTCTAATGATCACTATCATCAGCTTCCACTTCAATTGGTGTAGGCGCCACAGGAACAACTTTCTGCGCCCTGCTACACACTGGTTGAAGTGACAGTTCAATAACCTCATCAAGTTCCACCACTCTCCCACTCAATTCTTTCGAGAGAAACCTTTCCTCGAGAAAGGATCTGTTTCTAGAAACAAACACTTTGCTTTCGGATCTGAGATAGGAGATGTATCCAACTGTTTTGGATATCCTATGAAGATGCTTTCATCCGCTTTGGGTTCGAGCTTATCAGACTGAAACCTTTTCATATAAGCATCGCAGCCCCAAACTTTCAAGAAACGACAGCTTAGATTTCTCTAAACCTCAGTCTATACTGTGTCATCTCAACGGAAATACGCGGTGCCCTATTTAAAGTGAATGCGGTTGTCTCCAATGCATAACCCATAAACGTTAGTGGTAATTCGATAAGAGACATCACAGTATGCACCATATCAAATAGGGCGTGGCTATGACGTTCAGACACATCATTACACTATGGTGTTCCAGGTGGCATGAACTGCGAAACAATTTCCATATTGTCTTAACCGCGTACCAAAAATCGTAACTCAGATATTCATCTCTATGATCATATCGTAGACAGTTTATCCTCTTGTCACGACGATCTTCACTCTGAAATTGTCTTGAACTTTTCAACATTTCAGACTTGTGATTCATCAAGTAAATACTCTTGTATCTACTCAAATCGTCAGTGAAGTAAGAACATAACGATATCCACCGCGTGCCTTAGCACTCATTGGACTGCACACATCAAAAATGCATTACTCCCAACAAGTTACTCTCTTGTTTCATGTGGCAGGTTTTGCTTGTCTCAAGTGATTCAAAATCAAGCGAGTCCAAACGATCCATCCGCATGGAGTTTCTTCATGCGTTTTACACAAACATGACTCAAGTGGCAGTGCCACAACTAAGTGGTACTATCATTATTACTTTGTGTCTTTTGGCACTACTATTATGAACATGTGTAACACTACGATCGAGATTCAATAAACCATTGAGGCTAATTATTCAAGCAAATAGAATAACTATTATTCTCTTTAAATGAATAATCGTATTGCAACAAACACGACCCAATCATGTTCATGCTCAACGCAAACACCAAATAACAATTATTTGGGTTTTACCACCAATCCCGATGATAGAGGGAGCATGCGACGTTTGATCATATCAACCTTGGAAACACTTCCAACACATATCGTCACCTCGCCTTTAGCTAGTCTCCGTTTATTCCGTAGCTTTCATTTCGTGTTACTAATCACTTAGCAACCGAACCGGTATCCAATACCCTCGCGCTACTAGGAGCACTAGTAAAGTACACATCAATATCATGTATATCAAATATACTTATGTCGACTTTGCCAGCCTTCTTATCTACCAAGTATCTAGGGTAGCTCCGCCTCAGTGACCGTTCCCCTCATAACAGAAGCACTTAGTCTCGGGTTTGGGTTCAATCTTGGGTCTCTTCATTAGTACAACAACTGTTTTGCCATTTCACGAAGTATCCCTTCTAGCCCTTGCCTTTCTTGAAACTTAGTGGTTTTACTAACCATCAACAATTGATGCTCCTTCTTGATTTATACTTTCGAAGTGTCAAACATTACGAATCACTCAAGGATCATTGTATCTATACTTGATATGTTATAGTTCATCACGAAGCTCTCACAGCTTGGTGGCAGTGACTTTGGAGAACCATCACTATCTCATCTGGAAGATCAACTCCCACTTGATTCAAGCGATTGTCGTACTCAGACAATCTGAGCACACGCTCAACGATTGAGCTTTTCTCCTTTACTTTGTGGACAAAGAATCTTGTCAGAGGTCTCATACCTCTTAACAAGGGCATAAGTAAGAAATCACAATTTCATCTCTTTAGAACATCTCTTATGTTCCGTGACGTTTCAAAACGTCTTCGGCGCCTTGCTTCTAAGCCATTAAGTATTTTGCACTGAACTATCGTGTAGTCATCAGAAACGTGTATGTCGGATGTTCACAACATCCACAGACGACGCTCGAGGTGCAGCACACTGAGTGGTGCATTAAGGACATAAGCCTTCTGCGCAACAACGAGGACAATCCTCAGTTTTACAGACTCAGTCTGCAAAGTTGCTACTATCAACTTTCAACTAAATTTTCTCTAGGAACATATAAAAACAGTAGAGCTATAGCGCAAGCTACATCGTAATTCGCAAAGACCATTAGACTATGTTCATGACAATTAGTTCAATTAATTGTATTACTTAAGAACTCCCACTCAAATAGTACATCTCTCTAGTCATTTGAGTGGTACATGATCCAAATCCACTATCTCAAGTCCGATCATCACGTGAGTCGAGAGAATAGTTTCAGTGGTAAGCACCTGTATGCTAATCATATCAACCATACGATTCTTGCTCGATCTTTCGGTCTCATGTGTTCCGAGGCCATGTCTGCACATGCTAGGCTCGTCAAGCTTAACCCGAGTGTTCCGCGTGTGCAACTGTTTTGCACCCGTTGTATGTGAACGTTGAGTCTATCACACCCTATCATCACATGGTGTCTCGAAACGAAGAACCGTCGCAACGGTGCACAGTCGGGGAGAACACAATTTCGTCTTGAAATTTTAGTGAGAGATCACCTCATAATGCTACCGTCGTTCTGAGCAAGATAAGGTGCATAAAGGATTAACATCACATGCAATTCATAAGTGACATGATATGGCCTTCATCATGTGCTTCTTGATCTCCATCACCAAAGCACCGGCACGATCTTCTTGTCACCGGCGTCACACCATGATTTCCATCATCATGATCTCCATCAACGTGTCGCCATCGGGGTTGTCGTGCTACTCATGCTATTACTACTAAATCTATGTCCTAGCAATATAGTAAACGCATCTGCAAGCACAAACGTTAGTTTAAAGACAACCCTATGGCTCCTGCCGGTTGCCGTACCATCGACGTGCAAGTCTATATTAACTATTACAACATGATCATCTCATACATCCAATATATCACATCACGTCATTGGCCATATCATTCACAAGCATACCCTGCAAAAACAAGTTAGACGTCCTCTAATTGTTGTTGCATGTTTTACGTGGTTGCCATGGGTATCTAGTAGGATCGCATCTTACTTACGCAAACACCACAACGGAGATGTATGAATTGCTATGTAACCTCATCCAAGGACCTCCTCGGTCAAATCCGATTCAACTAAAGTTGGAGAAAACGACACTCGCCAGTCATCTTTGAGCAACGGGGTTGCTCGTAGCGATGAAACCAGTCTCTCGTAAGCGTACGAGTAATGTCGGTCCGAGCCGCTTCGATCCAACAATACCGCGAAATCAAGAAAAGACTAAGGAGGGCAGCAAATCGCACATCACCGCCCACAAAAACTTTTGTGTTCTACTCGAGAAGACATCTACGCATGAACCTAGCTAGCTCATGACGCCACTGTTGGGAAACGTCGCACGGGAAACAAAATTTTTCCTACGCGCACGAAGACCTATCATGGTGATGTCCATCTACGAGAGGGGATTTCCGATCTACGTACCCTTGTAGATCACACAACAGAAGCGTTAATAAACACGGTTGATGTAGTGGAACGTCCTCACGTCCCTGATCCACCCCGTGAACCGTCCCACGAACCGTCCCGCGATCCGTCCCATGATCCGCTCCGATCTAGTGCCGAACGGACGGCACCTCCGCGTTCAGCACACGTACAACTCGACGATGATCTCGACCTTCTTGATCCAGCAAGAGAGATAGAGAGGTAGATAAGTTCTCCGGTAGCGTGACGGTGCTCTGGAGGTTGGTGGTGATCTAATCTCAGCAGGGCTCCGCCCGAGCTCCGCAGAAACGCGATCTAGAGGAAAAACCGTGGAGGTATGTGGTCGGGCTGCCGTGGAAAAGTTGTCTCAAATCAGCCCTAAAACCTCCGTATATATAGGTGGGAGGGGAGGGGCCTTGCCTTGGGGCTCAAGGAGCCCCAAGGGGTTCAGCCGAAGGGGGGAGGAGGAGTCCTCCTTCCAATCCTAGTCCAACTAGGATTGGAAGGTGGAGTCCTTCCGTTCCTTCCCACTTCCCTTTTTTTTCTCTTTGATTTCTTTTATTCCTGCGCAGGGGCCCCTTTGGGATTGCCCACCAGCCCACTAAGGGCTGGTGCGGCACCCCTAAGGCCTATGGGCTTCCCCGGGGTGGGCTGCCCCCCGGTGAACATCCGGAACCCATTCGTCATTCCTGGTACATTCCCGGTAATTCTGAAAACCTTCCGGTAATCAAATGAGGTCATCCTATATATCAATCTTTGTCTCCGGACCATTCCGGAAACCCTTGTGACGTCCGTGATCTCATCGGAGATTCCGACCAACATTCGGTAACCAACCATATAACTCAAATACGCATAAAACAACGTCGAACCTTAAGTGTGCAGACCCTGCGGGTTCGAGAACTATGTAGACATGACCCGAGGGACTCCTCGGTCAATATCCAATAGAGGGACCTGGATGCCCATATTGGATCCTACATATTCTACGAAGATCTTATCGTTTGAACCTCAGTGCCAAGGATTCATATAATCCCGTATGTCATTCCCTTTGTCCTTCGGTATGTTACTTACCCGAGATTCGATCGTCAGTATCCGCATACCTATTTCAATCTCGTTTACCGGCAAGTCTCTTTACTCGTTCCGTAATACAAGATCCCGCAACTTACACTAAGTCACATTGCTTGCAAGGCTTGTGTGTGATGTTGTATTACCGAGTGGGCCCCAAGACACCTCTCCGTCATACGGAGTGACAAATCCCAGTCTTGATCCATACTAACTCAACGGACACCTTCGGAGATACCTGTAGAGCATCTTTATAGCCTCCGAGTTACGTTGTGACGTTTGATACACACAAAGTATTCCTCCGGTGTCAGTGAGTTATATGATCTCATGGTCATAGGAATAAATACTTGACACGCAGAAAACAGTAGCAACAAAATGACACGATCAACATGCTACGTTTATTAGTTTGGGTCTAGTCCATCACATGATTCTCCTAATGATGTGATCCCGTTATCAAGTAACAACACTTGCCTATGGTCAGGAAACCTTGACCATCTTTGATCAACGAGCTAGTCAACTAGAGGCTTACTAGGGACAGTGTTTTGTCTATGTATCCACACCAGTATTGTGTTTCCAATCAATACAATTATAGCATGGATAATAAACGATTATCATGAACAAAGAAATATAATAATAACTAATTTATTATTGCCTCTAGGGCATATTTCCAACAGTCTCCCACTTGCACTAGAGTCAATAATCTAGTTCACATCACCATGTGATTTCAACGAATCCAACACGCATATAGTTCTGGGGTCTGATCACGTCTTGCTCGTGAGAGAGGTTTTAGTCAACGGTTCTGAAACTTTCAGATCCTTGTGTTCTTTACAAATCTTTATGTCATCTTATAATGCTGCTACTACGTGCTATTCGGAAATACTCCAAATATCTACTCTACTATACGAATCCGTTTCACTACTCATAATTATTCGGATTAGTGTCAAAGCTTGCATCGACGTAGCCCTTTACGACGAACTCTTTAACCACCTCCATAATCGAGAAAAAAAATCCCTTAGTCCATTAGTTACTAAGGATAAATTTTGACCGCTGCTAGTGATTCAATCATGGATCACTCTCTGTACCTCTCAACAGACTTTGAGGCAAGGCACACATCATGTGCGGTACTCAACATGGCATATTTCAGATTCTACGACTAAGGCATAGAAGACGACCTTCGTCTATTCTCTTTATTCTGTCGTGGTCAGGTTTTGAGTCTTACTCAAATTCACACCTTACAACACAACCAAGAACTCCTTCCTTGCTGATCTATTTTGAACTCCTTCAAAAACTTGTCAAGGCATGCATCTTGTTGAAACCTCTTATTAAGCATTTCGATCTATCTCCATAGATCTTAATGCTCAACGTTCAAGTAGCACAATCCAGGTATTCCTTTGAAAAAGCTCCTTTCAAACAACCTTTTATGCTTCACAGAAATTCTACATTACTTCTGATCCACAATATGTCAACCACATATACTTATCAGAAATTCTATAGTGCTCCCACTCACTTCTTTGGAAATACAAGTTTCTCATAAACCTTGTACAAACCTAAAAGCTTTGATCTACTCATCAAAGCATATATTCCAACTCCGAGATGCTTGCACCAGTCCATTGAAGGATAGCTAGAGCTTGCATACTTGCTAGTATCCTTAGGATCGACAAAACCTTCTGGTTGTATCACATACAATCTTTCCTCAAGGAAACCGTCGAGGAAACAATGTTTTGTCTTCCTATGTGCCATATTTCACAAATAATGCAGCAACTACTAACATAATTCCAACAGACTTTTGGCATCGCCATGAGTGAGAAAGTCTCATCATATTCAACTATTTGATCTTGTCGGAAACATCTTTGCGACAAGTCGAGCTTTTCTTAATAGTGACTTATCACCATCATCGTCTGTCTTCCTTACAAAGATCCATCTTTACTTAATAGTCTTACTACCATCAAGTAGTTCTTCCAAAGTCTACACTTTGTTCTCACACATGGATTCTTTCTCGGATTTCATGGCCTCCAGCCATTTGTCGGAATCCGGGCCCACCATTGTTTCTCCATAACTCGTAGGTTCATTGTTGCTCAACAACATGACCTCCAAGACAGGGTTACCGTACCACTCTGTAGTAGTACGCGACCTTTGTCGACCTACGAGGTTTGTAGTAACTTGATCCGAAGCTCTAATGATCACTATCATCAGCTTCCACTTCAATTGGTGTAGGCGCCACAGGAACAACTTTCTGCGCCCTGCTACACACTGGTTGAAGTGACAGTTCAATAACCTCATCAAGTTCCACCACTCTCCCACTCAATTCTTTCGAGAGAAACCTTTCCTCGAGAAAGGATCTGTTTCTAGAAACAAACACTTTGCTTTCGGATCTGAGATAGGAGATGTATCCAACTGTTTTGGATATCCTATGAAGATGCTTTCATCCGCTTTGGGTTCGAGCTTATCAGACTGAAACCTTTTCATATAAGCATCGCAGCCCCAAACTTTCAAGAAACGACAGCTTAGATTTCTCTAAACCTCAGTCTATACTGTGTCATCTCAACGGAAATACGCGGTGCCCTATTTAAAGTGAATGCGGTTGTCTCCAATGCATAACCCATAAACGTTAGTGGTAATTCGATAAGAGACATCACAGTATGCACCATATCAAATAGGGCGTGGCTATGACGTTCAGACACATCATTACACTATGGTGTTCCAGGTGGCATGAACTGCGAAACAATTTCCATATTGTCTTAACCGCGTACCAAAAATCGTAACTCAGATATTCATCTCTATGATCATATCGTAGACAGTTTATCCTCTTGTCACGACGATCTTCACTCTGAAATTGTCTTGAACTTTTCAACATTTCAGACTTGTGATTCATCAAGTAAATACTCTTGTATCTACTCAAATCGTCAGTGAAGTAAGAACATAACGATATCCACCGCGTGCCTTAGCACTCATTGGACTGCACACATCAAAAATGCATTACTCCCAACAAGTTACTCTCTTGTTTCATGTGGCAGGTTTTGCTTGTCTCAAGTGATTCAAAATCAAGCGAGTCCAAACGATCCATCCGCATGGAGTTTCTTCATGCGTTTTACACAAACATGACTCAAGTGGCAGTGCCACAACTAAGTGGTACTATCATTATTACTTTGTGTCTTTTGGCACTACTATTATGAACATGTGTAACACTACGATCGAGATTCAATAAACCATTGAGGCTAATTATTCAAGCAAATAGAATAACTATTATTCTCTTTAAATGAATAATCGTATTGCAACAAACACGACCCAATCATGTTCATGCTCAACGCAAACACCAAATAACAATTATTTGGGTTTTACCACCAATCCCGATGATAGAGGGAGCATGCGACGTTTGATCATATCAACCTTGGAAACACTTCCAACACATATCGTCACCTCGCCTTTAGCTAGTCTCCGTTTATTCCGTAGCTTTCATTTCGTGTTACTAATCACTTAGCAACCGAACCGGTATCCAATACCCTCGCGCTACTAGGAGCACTAGTAAAGTACACATCAATATCATGTATATCAAATATACTTATGTCGACTTTGCCAGCCTTCTTATCTACCAAGTATCTAGGGTAGCTCCGCCTCAGTGACCGTTCCCCTCATAACAGAAGCACTTAGTCTCGGGTTTGGGTTCAATCTTGGGTCTCTTCATTAGTACAACAACTGTTTTGCCATTTCACGAAGTATCCCTTCTAGCCCTTGCCTTTCTTGAAACTTAGTGGTTTTACTAACCATCAACAATTGATGCTCCTTCTTGATTTATACTTTCGAAGTGTCAAACATTACGAATCACTCAAGGATCATTGTATCTATACTTGATATGTTATAGTTCATCACGAAGCTCTCACAGCTTGGTGGCAGTGACTTTGGAGAACCATCACTATCTCATCTGGAAGATCAACTCCCACTTGATTCAAGCGATTGTCGTACTCAGACAATCTGAGCACACGCTCAACGATTGAGCTTTTCTCCTTTACTTTGTGGACAAAGAATCTTGTCAGAGGTCTCATACCTCTTAACAAGGGCATAAGTAAGAAATCACAATTTCATCTCTTTAGAACATCTCTTATGTTCCGTGACGTTTCAAAACGTCTTCGGCGCCTTGCTTCTAAGCCATTAAGTATTTTGCACTGAACTATCGTGTAGTCATCAGAAACGTGTATGTCGGATGTTCACAACATCCACAGACGACGCTCGAGGTGCAGCACACTGAGTGGTGCATTAAGGACATAAGCCTTCTGCGCAACAACGAGGACAATCCTCAGTTTTACAGACTCAGTCTGCAAAGTTGCTACTATCAACTTTCAACTAAATTTTCTCTAGGAACATATAAAAACAGTAGAGCTATAGCGCAAGCTACATCGTAATTCGCAAAGACCATTAGACTATGTTCATGACAATTAGTTCAATTAATTGTATTACTTAAGAACTCCCACTCAAATAGTACATCTCTCTAGTCATTTGAGTGGTACATGATCCAAATCCACTATCTCAAGTCCGATCATCACGTGAGTCGAGAGAATAGTTTCAGTGGTAAGCACCTGTATGCTAATCATATCAACCATACGATTCTTGCTCGATCTTTCGGTCTCATGTGTTCCGAGGCCATGTCTGCACATGCTAGGCTCGTCAAGCTTAACCCGAGTGTTCCGCGTGTGCAACTGTTTTGCACCCGTTGTATGTGAACGTTGAGTCTATCACACCCTATCATCACATGGTGTCTCGAAACGAAGAACCGTCGCAACGGTGCACAGTCGGGGAGAACACAATTTCGTCTTGAAATTTTAGTGAGAGATCACCTCATAATGCTACCGTCGTTCTGAGCAAGATAAGGTGCATAAAGGATTAACATCACATGCAATTCATAAGTGACATGATATGGCCTTCATCATGTGCTTCTTGATCTCCATCACCAAAGCACCGGCACGATCTTCTTGTCACCGGCGTCACACCATGATTTCCATCATCATGATCTCCATCAACGTGTCGCCATCGGGGTTGTCGTGCTACTCATGCTATTACTACTAAAGCTATGTCCTAGCAATATAGTAAACGCATCTGCAAGCACAAACGTTAGTTTAAAGACAACCCTATGGCTCCTGCCGGTTGCCGTACCATCGACGTGCAAGTCTATATTAACTATTACAACATGATCATCTCATACATCCAATATATCACATCACGTCATTGGCCATATCATTCACAAGCATACCCTGCAAAAACAAGTTAGACGTCCTCTAATTGTTGTTGCATGTTTTACATGGTTGCCATGGGTATCTAGTAGGATCGCATCTTACTTACGCAAACACCACAACGGAGATGTATGAATTGCTATGTAACCTCATCCAAGGACCTCCTCGGTCAAATCCGATTCAACTAAAGTTGGAGAAAACGACACTCGCCAGTCATCTTTGAGCAACGGGGTTGCTCGTAGCGATGAAACCAGTCTCTCGTAAGCGTACGAGTAATGTCGGTCCGAGCCGCTTCGATCCAACAATACCGCGAAATCAAGAAAAGACTAAGGAGGGCAGAAAATCGCACATCACCGCCCACAAAAACTTTTGTGTTCTACTCGAGAAGACATCTACACATGAACCTAGCTCATGACGCCATTGTTGGGAAACGTCGCATGGGAAACAAAATTTTTCCTACGCGCACGAAGACCTATCATGGTGATGTCCATCTACGAGAGGGGATTTCCGATCTACGTACCCTTGTAGATCACACAACAGAAGCGTTAATAAACACGGTTGATGTAGTGGAACGTCCTCACGTCCCTCGATCCACCCCGTGAACCGTCCCACGAACCGTCCCGCGATCCGTCCCATGATCCGCTCCGATCTAGTGCCGAACGGACGGCACCTCCGCGTTCAGCACACGTACAACTCGACGATGATCTCGACCTTATTGATCCAGCAAGAGAGATAGAGAGGTAGATGAGTTCTCCGTCAGTGTGACGGTGCTCCGGAGGTTGGTGGTGATCTAATCTCAGCAGGGCTCCGCCCGAGCTCCGCAGAAACGCGATCTAGAGGAAAAACCGTGGAGGTATGTGGTCGGGCTGCCGTGGAAAATTTGTCTCAAATCAGCCCTAAAACCTCCGTATATATAGGTGGGAGGGGAGGGGCCTTGCCTTGGGGCTCAAGGAGCCCCAAGGGGTTCAGCCGAAGGGGGGAGGAGGAGTCCTCCTTCCAATCCTAGTCCAACTAGGATTGGAAGGTGGAGTCCTTCCGTTCCTTCCCACTTCCCTTTTTTTTCTCTTTGATTTCTTTTATTCCTGCGCAGGGGCCTCTTTGGGCTTGCCCACCAGCCCACTAAGGGCTGGTGCGGCACCCCTAAGGCCTATGGGCTTCCCCGGGGTGGGCTGCCGCCCGGTGAACATCCGGAACCCATTCGTCATTCGTGGTACATTCCCGGTAATTCCGAAAACCTTCCGGTAATCAAATGAGGTCATCCTATATATCAATCTTTGTCTCCGGACCATTCCGAAAACCCTTGTGACGTCCGTGATCTCATCCGAGACTCCGAACAACATTCGGTAACCAACCATATAACTCAAATACGCATAAAACAACGTCGAACCTTAAGTGTGCAGACCCTGCGGGTTCGAGAACTATGTAGACATGACCCGAGGGACTCCTCGGTCAATATCCAATAGCGGGACCTGGATGCCCATATTGGATCCTACATATTCTACGAAGATCTTATCGTTTGAACCTCAGTGCCAAGGATTCATATAATCCCGTATGTCATTCCCTTTGTCCTTCGGTATGTTACTTACCCGAGATTCGATCGTCAGTATCTGCATACCTATTTCAATCTCGTTTACCGGCAAGTCTCTTTACTCGTCCCGTAATACAAGATCCCGCAACTTAAACTATGTCACATTGCTTGCAAGGCTTGTGTGTGATGTTGTATTACCGAGTGGGCCCCGAGATACCTCTCCGCCATACGGAGTGACAAATCCCAGTCTTGATCCATACTAACTCAACGGACACCTTCAGAGATACCTGTAGAGCATCTTTATAGCCACCCAGTTACGTTGTGACGTTTGATACACACAAAGTATTCCTCCGGTGTCAGTGAGTTATATGATCTCATGGTCATAGGAATAAATACTTGACACGCAGAAAACAGTAGCAACAAAATGACACGATCAACATGCTACGTTTATTAGTTTGGGTCTAGTCCATCACATGATTCTCCTAATGATGTGATCCCGTTATCAAGTAACAACACTTGCCAATGGTCAGGAAACCTTGACCATCTTTGATCAACGAGCTAGTAAACTAGAGGCTTACTAGGGACAATGTTTTGTCTATGTATCCACACAAGTATTGTGTTTCCAATCAATACAATTATAGCATGGATAATAAACGATTATCATTAATAAAGAAATATAATAATAACTAATTTATTATTGCCTATAGGGCATATTTCCAACATATGCTACCCTGCATGCTTGCCCACGATCACGACCACGCCTCAATCTTCTGGATAGTTCACGTAGAGGCGATCGTTCTCCTCATCGTACTGCCACGCCAGCTGCGTGCCGTCGGGATCATCTGTCTCGAGGGTACCTGAACCTGTTGGTTTTGTGAAGGAATCTGTGAGCCACGGGGACTCAGCAATCTATGACCTCGGTGCCAGAACTAGTCAAGTTATTAGGTTGGAAAGGTGGAGTATTTAGGTTGCAGCATCCTAAGCTTAATATGGTGTCTAACTTACGTAGAACATGTATTGAAGGTGGTCCATTCTAGCGGTCGATGTTTAACTGATCACTAAGTGATCCTGAACACCTACTTACGTCAATCATAACCCCACCATGTTCCCGATGGAAGAGAGGTCTTCGAAGGGGACAGTCACGGTTACGCACACAGTTGGCAATTTTATTAGCTTATGTTTAAGTTGTCTATTACCGGATGTTAACAAATATTCCAAGTTGCCACATAACCGCGGGCACGACTTTCCGAAAGATTAAACCCTGCAGGGGTGCTCCAACTAGTCCATCACAAACATACGTGGGCCGCAAAGTAATCCTCTATCACGACTCTCGTGATCTCGTCGGATTCCTTAGAGGAAAACCTCAACTCTGGGGAGAACCAAAGCTTCATCGGGATTCCTATACGCAAGATATATCGCTAAGGTAAGACAAGACTAGCAGGACCTCCCATCGTGTCGACGACCCCGACAAGAGCCGCGTATCTCAGTCTCAAGACACGGCGGATGGAACTAGCTACGAGAACCAAACCTCAAGTTTCCTTGTGGTGGCCCCGCAGGCAGACCAGTTTGGACCAACACTCATGAGGAGCACTGGCCCGGGTTGTTGATTAAAGATCCTCGGGGTGATCATTCCCTATGCAGATTATTATTAAGTGATTAGCAAATTAACACCAATGTTGGGTCCTGCCGGACAAGTCTTAACACTACGCGATTTATTGAGGGGGTCCCCATAACAACCCCGAACGTGTTAGGAGCGATCATTATGGAATCAAACACCGGTAGCCGGTACCTAAGGCGGCAATAGCGGAACAAAGCACCCGGCAAAAGGCTAGGCCTTCCGTTATTTACCAAGTATATATGTGCATTAATTAAATAACATGTTTAACATAATGATATCAAACTCATGTTACCACATGAGACAAAGCACCTGCAACTAGCAACGCTAACATTAGAAGCTCAGCAAAGCCTACTTAGCCATTCAAGATTTGCTAGGAGGAGATAAGTGTTTGGGTTTCATGGCAATTCAGGAGGCAAATATTTCAGGGGTAGGCAGCGAGCATATGACAAGGAAACGTAATCTAGCATAACAAGTCTAGAGATGGAATTAAGGTCATATCATCTTGCCTGTGATATCCTCAGCCTGGAACTGCTCTTGTTCGTCCTGCACGTACTCTCCCGAATCCACGTACTCGTTCTTCGATCCCGGTGCTACCCAACATAAAAATAACATCCAATGAACAACAGCACCTCAAAATGCAACAAGCACATGATGCATGAGATGAATATGAGCATGCATCCCTATTCTACTCACTAGCACAAGCATGAGAAGTAAATACATGTCCTTGGACAGAAATGCACCCTAAGCTATCTTGACATGCATGATAATTACATGATCAGATGCGTCACGTGAAAACGATGCACAAGCATATAAAGAACATTGCAAACGGAGCTACGGTTCAACGGGAAACATCGAAACAAGAAATGAAGTGCTACGTGTCAAATTCATCACAACACACCCCAATGGCATAACTCCCGTATTTCCAGGTTGCCAAGACATAAAAAAACCCAACATGGATGGGGTGGTGCAAAGAATAACACCACACCATCATCTATGCACTCACAACCATCACAACTCCAAAACTACACAATCTGCCATAAACATCATCATAGCCTTTTGAGAGCTACATGCAAGTCACCTACAGCCACCCAAACATGCCAAATAAGATATGTGGCAGTAACTATCCAAGAGTACTACAAGCACAAGCAAAAATATAATGCAAAGGAGTTTCACACAGAAAGTTACACAGCTGCTAACTTGGACAAAAACACCAGTTTTCAAGGACTTAGTGAAAATTCCAGATTCTCACTATCTGTTTATGCTTTGAAGCATTTTGACAGCACCCAAAACAATATCTACAAGACTCCAAATGGAATGAAAATTTATAAAGAGCTAGACAAACATAAAAGCTACAACTTCCCAGTTGAAAACTAAGGCTGAATCAAGACACATGGACCTGCACAAGCTCACCAACAGGAGAAGAAAATATAAACAGATTCTCAGACTTAGTGAAAATCACAGATTTTCACTAATCTGGAATTTCAGCCACATGCCTACTTTGATTGAGCACCACTTGCACATATGAACTTCTAAGCATGAAACAAAAGCAACAAGTGGTAGAGGGGTCACCCTCTAATGCCCCAACAAGGATTGAACCTCTTGGGCTCACCACAACTCATGAGACCAAGCTCCAAACATAGAACAAATCTGAAATAAGTCATCTCCAAAAAGTGTTCCAATGGAAAAACTGACTTCACCAATGGATTCCTCGGATGATTCTACCCCAAAAACATATATAATAACTATGTACTTGCATGGAACAAAATGGCACAAACTAGAAGAGTAAATCTACATGGAATCATATCTAGTGAATAGTGCATCATCACATGTGCTATTCGCTAGAACAATACCTACACAAGCACATGCACTCTAACAACACTACATTGGTGCACATGAGGGTTAGACCTCATGCTCATGTGCCTTAGCACACCACCACACACCACACACATCAAGCACATGCATAAAATCACCTACACTTGCTAGTACCACCACCACTAGCTACACACACCTCATGCACTCCACTCCTACACACACAAGATAGCACATGTGCACATCCAAGGCTCACCAAGCCTTGGGCATGTGAAGGTCACCACACGCTTACACACACATCTCATGACAAGAGCTCCTACATATACACAAGGTAGGTGAGGGGGAAAACCCACACACACACTCACATCACATATTGCACAAGAGGTGCATATATACCACCCTTGGTGCTTGCACCACACCCATGCACATAACATCACCACACACTCCACAACATGTATGCTACACATCTATACATGCCAAGCTAACTCCCAAGCATTAGCTAACTCACACAACACCAATGCACACAAGGCCCTTCACCTACACACAACAATACATAACCTACACAAGCACATATGGTATCTGCACATGCCACAATAACAGCCACAACCTACTATTTGAGGCAAGCAACAAAACCCATTTAAACTAACCTAGCATGCAGCAAGGAAAGCTAAAACATGAAATAAAAGCAACTAAAAAAATAAGAAACAGGGGAGGAGTCGAACTCTAGACCCCCTGTTATCACAACACAGCTACTCACCACCCTGCTACTAACTACATGCTCGACAGAGAAGGGAATGCTTGCAAGGTATCTTCTCTGCTGCTGCTATTCTATTGTCGACCGAAAAAGAATCAAAAGGGGGGGGTGCACCAACTAGGATTCAAACCCTGCACCTCATACAACACACACCCCAGGCACGCGCTGCGAACCAATGGGACACTCAACAGGATCTGACAAAGAGAAGGATGACTTCAAGGTAACCTACCCCAGGCACCAGATGCTCTGTTACTCACAGAGATGCCGACGGTGGCGATCGCCGGCGCAGGCCCGAACGCGTACTGCTGCTCTACGCGGGAGAGGGAATGATCTACGACGAGCTACCACACTGCTATAACGTGGGAGAGCCTCTGCTCTGCTCCATCAACTGCCGACCACACCACATAGACAACACACAACAACCATGGCTACTTTCTCTCGGGACAGAGAAGTGCCGGCGAGCCCTAGGCCGATCTACTTGAGGGGGAAGGGAGAGGGGAGGCTGCTCACCTAGGGAAGGAAGGGATGGGCGCCGATCGAGGGGGAAGAAGCCGGAGGGAGACGCCCTGACGCAGATCCCAAGTGCTCTGCCGCAGAACCAAGGAAGAGGATGGAGACCACCGGGACCGAGCCGATGGCGAGCTCCTCCCTGTTGGTGAGGTCTCTCCTCGACCTCAACGATGGCGGGAATGGAGCGCGGGGTGCATCCCCGAGCTCCTGGACATGGCGGCGGCGCCGGACTACGATGGTAGCGGGGGTAGACGCCGGCGATCACTTCTCTCCTCTCTCTGTCTCGATCTGCAGAGACTTACCAGAGGGGGAAGGAAGGAAGGAGGGAGATGGAGAGAGGTGGCGGCGCAGATGGGGAAGGGGGAAACCCTAGGGAAAGAGAGGGGCACAGACACCGAGGCTTTAAAGCCACTGATGGGATGGACGCCGTCATGCCACACCTCCCTCTCTCTGCAATTCGGACGGAAAGCAGCACGGGGTGCAGACTCCGTCAGAGGAGGAAGGAGGGACGCGCGCCCTGGGCTACCGCACGGGAGGAGAGTAGTTGGGCCACGGGAGGAAAATGGCCCACGTGTGGCGACAGAAAGGGAGAAAGACTCTGTGAGGGGTTTTCTATTTTCTAAGTAAGCCAGAGAAGGATTAAATCCAAAGCAAAACTGATGGGGAATAAAAATAAAACAAATACACCCCAGTCATAAGGGAATTATGACCCATTTGAATAAAATAGAAAAGAATTATTTGGGGCAACTAAATATTTTCAAAACAACATTTATTATATCTGTTTTGGAAGTATTTGCACCTTCCAAATAAGGATTAAAGGAGCAACTTCACCTCTACAATTTCACCACAAAAATATGCTAAACCCTGGACATTTTAAAAACAGAGAAGAGGCAAACATTATTTGGCTTGAGGTGAAAGAGAGGGAGATGGTTTTGAAACTTTAATGCAAGCAACTTAGATACTGCCTTCTACAAACACATCCACTTCACCTAGCATCATCATATCATACCACATGTCACTACCCCATCACATAATCATCAAAGCACATACACACTCATATTCACAATGCACCAACACAAGACAAGGGCATGAAATGATATGGCATGCATGCATGCAAAGGAAGAGTGAACAAAGTGACAACACATGAAATCATAAGCATAGGATAGCTCTCATAGCAATGACAAGTTGGACCGACATGAAGAAGATTCCAAAAAGGGAAAGATACACTATTGGGGCATTACATGTCGCCTCTGTTCTTCGCTGTTCAGTTCGTCCATTAATTTTTCTTTTCTGCACCGCTAGTAGATCCATCCTGTTATGTAGTTTTGATAAAAAACTGTTCTTCCAACACTTAGCAAAATTCAATCTTTCGTGGTCCTTCATGACCTAGTGGCGACTTATTATGAAACTGGCTTAGTCTTTTTCGTGACTCACCATCACCATGCGCCCTCTCATTCTTAGGCGACTTAAAACATTACGATGTCCCTTCTTGCTAGTCATTAGAATAACCTGCCATTTGTATCCATGCAGATGACCTCTTTCCGGCTTGGGACATTATGTCAAAGCCATCAAAATGTGACTGGTTACCTTCTGATATTGACGAAGACGCCTTGCAGCGTTTTGTATCAATGGGAACCTTGCTCCCTAAAGAGGTGATTGAATGGAGAGCCCCTGCCAGAGAAGTACGACCTCAACCCGCCGAAGGGGAAGTAGTAGTCTTTGCACACCATTTAGAGAGAGGCTTCTCTCCTCTTGGCTCAAAATTCTTCCGAGACGCCCTTAGCTTTTTCAATCTCCACCCCCAGGATCTAGGTCCTAATTCAATCAGTAACCTGTGCCAGTTCTAGGTTTTTTGTGAAGCATACTTAGAAATAGAACCCATTGTTGGAAATATGCCCTAGTGGCAATAATAATATGGTTATTATCATATTTCCTTGTTCATGATAATCGTCTATTGTTCATGCTTTAATTGTATTAACACGAAACAGTAATACATGTGTGAATAAATAGATCACAATGTGTCCCTAGCAAGCCTCTAGTTGGCTAGCTCATTGATCAATAGATGATCATGGTTTCCTGATCATGAGCATTAGATGTCATTGATAACGGGATCACATCATTGGGAGAGTGATGTGATGGACAAGACCCAATCCTAAGCATAGCACTAGATCATATTGTTCGTATGCTAAAGCTTTTCTAATGTCAAGTGTCTTTTCCTTCGACCGTGAGGTTGTGCAACTCCCGGACACCGTAGGAGTTCTTTGGGTGTATCAAACGTCACAACGTAATTGAGTGACTATAAAGGTGCACTACGGGTACCTCCGAAGGTGTCTGTTGGGTTGGTACGAATCGAGATCGGGATTTGTCACTCCGTGTGACGGAAAGGTATCTCTGGGCCCACTCGGTAGAACATCATCATGAGCTCAATGTGACTAAGGAGTTATTCACAGGATGACGTGCTATGGAACGAGTAAAGAGACTTACCGGTAACGAGATTGAACAAGGTATAGGCATACCGACGATTGAATCTCGGGCAATTTCTATACCGACAGACAAAGGGAATTGTATATGGGATTGATTGAATCCTTGACATCGTGGTTCATCCGATGAGATCATCGTGGAACATGTGGGAGACACCATGGGTATCCAGATCCCACTGATGGTTATTGGCCGGAGAGTGTCTTGGTCATGTCTGCATGATTCCCGAACCCGTAGGGTCTACACACTTAAGGTTCGATGACGCTAGGGTTATAGGGAATTGTTATACGAGGTTACTTAAGGTTGTTCGGAGTCCCGGATGAGATCCCGGACATCACGAGGATCTCTGGAATGGTCCGGAGGAAATGATTGATACATAGGATGGATGGGTTTGGACGCCGAAAATGTTTCAGGCACCACCGACAAAGTGCTGGGACCATCGAAAGGGTTCCGGAGGCGCACCGGGAGGGGCCACAAGCCCCGGAGGGCTACGTGGGCCAAGTGGGGGAGGGAACTAGCCCCTAGGTGGGCTGGTGTGTCCCCCACACCCAGCCCATGCACAACCAAGAGGGAGGGAGGGGAATCCCTAGGCGCTGGTGGGCCTAAGGCCCACCTAGGGGTGCGCCACCCCCTCTCCCTGCCCTGGCCGCCGCACCTCCCATCTGGGGGCTGCCGCACCACCTAGGGTGGGAACCCTAGGGGTGGCACACCCCCTCCCCTCCTCCTATATATATAGAGGGTTTTTGGGCTGTTTTGCACACAGTTTTCCATCTCCCTCGGCGCAGCCCTGCTTCCCTCCTTCCTCCTCTCCCACGGTGCTTGGTGAAGCCCTGCCGGGAGACCTCGTCTCTCCATCGACACCATGCCGTCATGCTGCCGGAGATCTTCCCCAACCTCTCCCTCCTCCTTGCTGGATCAAGGTGCAGGAGACGTCACCGGGCTGCATGTGTGTTGAACGCGGAGGTGTCGTGATTCGGCACTAGATCAGAATCACACCGTGATCTGAATCGCCGCGAGTACGACTCCATCAACCGCGTTCTAGCAACGCTTCCGCTTAGCGATCTTCAAAGGTATGAAGATGCACTCACCCCTCTTTCGTTGCTGGTCTCTCCATAGGAAGATCTGAATATGGCTTAGGAAATTTTTGGATTTATGCTACGTTACCCAACAGTGGCATCCGAGTCAGGTTTTCTATGCGTAGATTCTATGCATGAGTAGAACACAAAAGGTTGTGGGCGATGTTTTGTCAATTGCTTGCCGCTACTAGTCTTATTATTTTCCGGCGGTATTGTGGGATGAAGTGGCCCAGACCGACCTTACACGTACGCTTACGTGAGACAGGTTCCACCGACAGACATGCACACCGTGCATAATGGTGGCTAGCAGGTGTGTGTCTCTCCCACTCTAGTTTGATTGGATTTGATGAAAAGGGTCCTTATGAAGGGTAAATAGCTTTGGCATATAATTATTGTGGCTGTCACGTAGGTAAGAAGGCATTCTTGCTAGAAACCCAAATCAGCCACGTAAAACTTGCAACAACAATTAGAGGACGTCTAACTTGTTTTTGCAGGGTTTGACATGTGATGTGATATGGCCAAAGTTGTGATGTTGCATGTGTGATGTATGAGATGATCATGTTATTGTAATAGGATTCACGACTTGCATGTAGATCAGTATGACAACCGACAGGAGCCATAGGAGTTGTCTTAATTTATTGTATGAGATGCAACGCCATGTGTTTACTACTTTTACTTCATTGCTAACGGTTAGCTATAGTAGTAGTGGTAGTAGTAGTTGGCGTGACGACTTCACGGAGATACGATGATGAAGATCATGATGATGGAGATCATGGTGTCACGCCGGTGACAATGATGATCATGCGATGCCTGAAGATGGAGATCGAAAGAGCAAAGATGATAATGGCCATATCATGTCACTATGTGATTGCATGTGATGTTTATCATGTTTTTCATCTTATTGCTTAGAACGACGGTAGCATAATAAGATGATCCCTCTTAAAAAAATTCGAGAACGTATTCCCCTAAGTGTGCACCGTTGCAAAGGATCATTGTCTCGAAGCACCACATACAATCCAGTATAACCATTTAGTAATGCGTTAATTTTTCGCTGGCCAAGAGGGTATTAAAGCGGGACTCAATGAGTCAGAAGCCCCCGGATGACCTATGATCAAGGAAAAACGAGCATAGGATAGCAGAAGACAATGCTATTACTACTAAACGACTTGGGAACTAGTAGCCCCCCAAGTAAGCCGGTTTTTATCGTTCATGATCATACATAGGCGCCTATGTTTGAACCGTGCATCGTGGCACTTGATCCTCTTTGGCTTTACTGGTACCTATGTTTGAGTGGTCACATCAAGACGACTTACTCTCCTTGATACCAGTAGCGTCCATGTTTGAATGGCCTCCCCGATGGCGACTCATCCTCTTGGGCGGCTTAATTTAATAAATAAAGACTCATGCTCAGACGTAGGCTGAAACGACAGAGACCCCAAATTTCATGGGCGCTCGCTTTATTAATGTAATGTAGAAGTACACAATGATTCTAAGTATGTACATAGATAAGGAGCCAATGTCTCTAAGTATAATAGGGCCGCAATTGAGCAATATTCCAGGGGCGGGTTGTTTCGTCCTCCGCGGTTGGCTTTTCAGGGCGTAAGTCAATCAGGTAATACGAGCCGTTGCAGAGGTTCCTGCTCACGACGAAAGGCCCTTCCCAAGGGGGTGAAAGCTTGTGCATACGTGTATGATCTTGAATTAATCGAAGCACCAAATCGCCCTCCTCGAAGACCCGACTTTTGACACGTCGACGTGATAACGACGTAGGTCTTGTTGATAAATCGTCGACCGCGCTGCGGCGAGGTCACGTTTCTCCTTGAGAGCATCCAAAGAATCCTGACGTGCCCGCTCATTATCAGCTTGAACGTATGCAGCGATTCTGGGGGAATCATGCTTTATATCGCTTGGGAGAACTGCGTGTGCCCCGTAAACAAGAAAGAAAGGAGTATAACCAGTAGACCTGTTAGGTGTTGTTCTGATACTCCAAAGTACATAGGGGAGTTCTTCAACCAAACAACCCGGAGTGCGATGCAGAGGAATCATGAGTCGGTGCTTGATCCCACGTAAGATCTCCTGGTTAGCCCGCTCAGCTTGACCATTAGATTGTGGATGAGCTACTGAAGACACATCAAGCCGGATGTGCTCTCGCTGACAGAGATCCTTCATTGCCCCCTTAGGAAAATTAGTACCATTATCGGTGATGATGCTATGAGGGTAACCAAAGCGAAAATCAGCTTCTTGAGGAACTTAACCGCCATTTCTACTTCACAATTACTGAGCGGTTCCGGCTCAACCCACTTGGTAAATTTATCAACTGCAACCAGCAGATGTGTCTTTTTGTTAGGAGACCTTTTAAAAGGACCAACCATGTCAAGCCCCCAAACTACAAAGGGCCATGTAATGGGGATCATGCGCAACTCCTGAGCCGGTACGTGCGCCGGACGTCCGAACTTCTGACACCCGTCACATCGACGCACTATGTCTTCAGCATCAGCATGAGCCGTCAACCAATAAAAACCGCGACTAAAAGCTTTTGACACCAAAGATCGAGACCCGACGTGATGTCCACTATCGTCCGCATGTATCTCATTGCGAATTTCTCCCCCTCTTCTGGCGAGACACAACGCTGAAAAATCACACAAGTGCTTTGCTTATGCAACTCGCCCTTATGTATAACCACGGACTTGCATCGCTGTATGATCTGCCTGGCGATTCGCGACCCGGCGTGATGTCCACTCTCGTCCGCATGTATCTCATTGAGAATTTCTCTCCCCTCTTCTGGTGAGACACAACACTGAAAAATCCCACAAGTGCTTTGCTTATGCAACTCGCCCTTATGTATAACCATGGAATTCATTAGATGGCAACTCGCCTCGAGCCAGATAAGCCATGTAAGGTATCGTCCAATCAGGAACTACGATGAGAGCTGCCACCAACTGTGACTCCGGGTCAGGAATTGCTATGTCTTCTTCAGAGAGCAATTTCACAGAAGGGTTATGTCAAACATCCAAGAATACATTAGGAGGGATAGGCTTACGCTGTGACCCGAGCCTGGAGAGAGCATCAGCCGCCTCATTATGTCCACGATTAATACGGTCAACCTGATAGCCATGGAAATAACCCGCCACCTCGGTTACCGCACGCATGTAAGCCGCCATCAATGGATCCTTGGAATCGCAGGTTCCTGACACTTGCTAGGCCACTAAATCTAAGTCGCCCAAGCATATGACTCGACTCAGGTTCATCTCTTTAGCTATCCTGAGCCCATGGAGCAAAGCTTCGTACTCAGCTGCATTATTCGTGCACGGAAACATTTGCTGCAGAACATAGCAAAACTTGTCTCCCCTTGGAGACGTCAACACCACTCTCGCTCCTGAACCTTCCAATTTCCTAGAGCCGTCAAAATAAATCGTCCAGTAGGTGTTGTATGGCATGTCTTATGGAACCTGCAACTCGGTCCAATCATTGATAAAGTACACCAGTGCGTGGGACTTGATGGCAGTACGAGGTGCATATTTCACATGATGGGAACCAAGTTGTGACGCCCTCGATTTAAACGTACGCTAATCATACACACAAATGTGTATGATCAAACTCAAGGACTCACGGGAAGATATCACAACACAACTCTAGACACAAATAAAACATACAAGCTTCATATTACAAGCCAGGGGCCTCGAGGGCTAGAATACGGAAGCTCAAAAAACACACGAGTTAGCGGAAGCAACAAATATCTGAGTACATACATTAAACATGGGGTGCCTTAGAGAAGGCTAGCACAAAAATACAACGATCGAACGAGGCGAGGCCTCCTGCCTGGGATCCTCCTAACTACTCCTCGCCTTCAGCGGCCTCCACGTAGTAGTAGGCATCGTCGGGGTAGCAGTCGTCATCGACGGGATACTCCAGCTCCCGGACTCCACCATTTGGTCGCAACAACGAATCAAGGGGGCAAAAGGGGAGCAAAGCAATGGTGAGTACTCATCCAAAGTACTCGCAAGACTTACATCAGAATTATGCTAAGTATTCATCCGTTTCAAAGGAGAGGGTTTATATGTGGATTGACTGCAGCAATGCGAGAATAGAGAGAGAAGGCCTATTCCTATCGAAGACTAGCATCTTCAAGGGTCTTGGAGCAATAGACGAGAGTAGAACAGGCAACACAATTAATAGTCATATTGCTGCAGCAATATTTAAAGTGAGGTCACGCCCAGAGATCCTCCCTCGACTCCCTGCAAGGAAGCAATCCCGGGGAAACTAATTCCAGTTAAGTAACAGTCGTAGTTGTATAAGATCGGGGCACAACTCCAAGCCATCCTGTAACCATGGACATGGCTATCCGAATAGTTAATTTCATCCGTGCACGGGTGCACAACATATTTCCCGTCACGCTAGATAACACTCTGTCCGGACACAATTTTCTGGATCATGCCCGGCCTCGGAATATCGACACGTCGCAACCCAACCTAAGCTCAACAGAGAGGCCAACCCGCCGGTCTAAATCCTAAGCACAAAGGGTTCGTGGGCCCACTTGCCCTCTGCGCTCCTTCACGATGCAAGGGCGGCCGATGTCAGTCCTAGCACCCCTTAATACAAGCGCGATGCATCTCGGGACCACTCGGGCGCGCGCCACTCCATTGCTGGCGTCTGAAGAGCTTCGGCTGATACCACGATGTCGAGTACCCATAATTCTTCCCACGCAGACGGTTAGTGCGTAATAAGGCCTTCCGACCAACCCAGATCAAATACCCAAATCCATTATCATTTTAATTAAGTCAATGACACAACCACGCGGGAATCCACCCGCCTAACATCTATTCATCAAAGATCCCAGTAACATGGTCAAGTAACTGTGTGGTTGTAACATCAGGGGGAATCCGAGGCATCACCCTCGTCGGATCCCGAACGATGTAACTGTCAAGGTGGACTTAGAGGAATCACCCTCGAGGGTCTCACACTTGAGTGGCTGCACGACAAAGACATCGTCGGGAGTGGTGAAGGAGGAATCACCCTCGATAACCACGACCGACTAGCTACACTATAGAGATAACATCATGAGTACTTTGCGAGGTGTCACCCTCGTTACCGGATAGTAGCTCTATAGCGCCACACAACTAAGGGGGCTGTGAGTGCTTTGTCGGATCTGGCTCGTCGATCAGGGATCGAGACTTAACATTAAAGCGGGGCAACTGGACTAAGGGGTCAGAGCGATGACTGCTCCAGCTATACTAAACAGTTTTAAAGTGTGGTACTGAAAGTAGAAGTTCAACAAAAATTAGGCTATGCATCAGATATAGGAGCTAACTACAACATTAGCAAAATTCTAATGCAAGCATGGGGAAGACATAGGCTATATGGGGATGATCAAGGGGGTTTGCTTGCCTTGTTGCTCTACGACAAAGGGCTGGTCGTTAGGAGGGTAGATGTACCCGACAGCAGCGTCAGTCTCGGGGTCTACCAGTAAGAAGAGGGGGGGGGAGAAACAATAAATAACAACAACAGGTGCAACACTAAGCATGACATGGCAATATGCAAGCTTGGCATGAGCTAACACAGTAACATCCGTCACAAACGGATCGGGAAAATATGGGATGATATTTCCCGGGTGTGTGGCTACTACCGGTCACATGAAAAACGATGGAAAAGTTCCACGTTTGCTATGCTAGGGACGCGTGACACATGAACGGATAGCGTATCCGGGTTCCTCTCGATCTGCTGATCAACTTTCATGTTGAAAATATTTTAAATGAGTTACAAATTATTTTATATTAATTTCTAAAGTTTTATTATTATTTAGGAATTAAAAACAGATTTAATTAATTCAACTAAATGCAATTATGATATCAGCATGATGTCATGCTGACATCAGCAGTTGACTAGTCAACTGACCAGTGGGTCCCTTGTGTCATAGAAACAATTTTTAATTAGGGTTAATTATTAGTTAATGAGATTAATTTAGTGAGGGACCCACGTGTCATACCCTAATAAGATAATTCAATTATCTAATCAACACATAAATAACTATTCTAATTAATCCTTAAACATGTATTTAGTTAATTAACTAATTAATTAAATAATATATCCAATTATTTATTTATTTTTAATAAAACATATATATTATTTATATATATATATTTTTTAACATATTTGAGGGGGGGTGTTCCTGCCCCCCATGTCATACACACAAAAAAGGGGTTAGTGGGGGAGGTTAATTCCCCCACTAACGAGCTCGGTTTGGGGCTAGGGGGAGACCGGTGGAAGCCGGCGGTGGGGGGGGGGGGGCTCTGCCGACTGGGGATCCGGTGGGGGGCGGCCCCAACGACGGCGTGGAGAGGTGATGGGGGAGGGGGGTGCCGGGGCCGGGCGGTGGTGGCTGGAAGGGGCCGACGGGATTTGCGGGGATGGCCGGTGCTGGTTGGTGCGGGGCGGGGCGAGGCGAGCGCCAGGGGCGACATGGGGAAGCGAGGGGAGAGGAGGGCGGCACTGGGGCGACGGGGAGAGGAGCAAGGTGGCGAGCGAGAGGGGCTCGCCGAGGTGGGCTCGGTGGCAGGGGAAATGGGGAGCGAGGGGAGATGGGGCAAGGGGAAACAGGGTGGGTCGAGGGGAGAGGAACGAGAGGCTGGCCACCTCTCGTTCGATCTGGCGGCGGGGAGTGGGAACGAGTGGGGTGGGGGGATCGAGCGCTAGGTTTTCACGGGGGAGGGGGGGGGGGTTATATAATTCCAAAAATGCCCGATTCAACTTTATAAATTATCAGGGAATTTTTGTAACTCATCCGACATTTATATTTTCAGTTTTGTAAAACTTTTAAATTCTACTTTTCCAACAAATCAAATTTGCAACGGAATATCAGCGGGGTTTGAACCGACGCAAGTTTAATAAAAGAATCAGAGTGACGTGGCATCTTTAGCGCGGGATCACTCTAGCTTAATTACATACAACACTGTAGCAGAAGTTGAGGATGTCACAACTCTCCCCTACGAACAAGAATTCTCGTCCCTAGAATTAAGAGGTAGAAGGAAATAGCTCGGGGTATTCATCACGAAGATGATCCTCGCGTTCCCAAGTGGCTCCATCTTCAGAATGATTCGACCACTGCACCTTAAGTAACTTGGTGACTTTGCGACGAGTCTGACGTTCAGCCTGGTCGAGAAGGCGGACCGGATGCTCCTCATAAGAGAGGTCTTGTTGAAGCTTAAGCATATCGTGATTCACTGCTCGAATAGGATCTTTGAAGCAGCAACGGAGCTGAGAAACATGGAAGACACCGTGAACCTGAGAAAGGTTCGCCCACAGTTCCAATTGAGAAGTCACTCTTCCACGCGTTTCAAGAACAATGAAAGGACCAATATAGCGAGGAGTTAACTTGCCCTTGATCCCGAAACGGTGTGCACCTCTCATTAGTGTGACACGAAGGTAAGCCTTTTCGCCAGGTTGATAGACCATATCTTGATGATGACGGTCATACTGACTCTTCTGACGAGACTGAGAAGCCTTGAGATTATCATGAATAATGCGGACTTGATATTCAGCATGTTGGATAATATCCGGACCGAAGAGTGATCGTTCCCCAGTTTCTGACCAATTCACAGGAGTTCGACAGCTTCGTCCATACAATACTTCGAAAGGGGCCATCTTCAGACTAGTTTGATAGCTATTGTTGTAGGAGAACTCGGCATACGGGAGAGATTCCTCCCATTTCTTACCGAAATAAATGACACAAGCTCGAAGCATGTCCTCGAGAATTTGATTGACTCGTTCAACTTGTCCCTGGGATTGAGGACGAAATGCAGTGCTGAAGGACAAATGAGTCCCCATAGCTTCCTAAAAACTTTCCCAGAATCTTGAAGTGAACAAGCTGCCACGGTCCGAGCTGATTACCAACGGAATACCGTGAAGTGAAACAATTCTTGACATATAAAGATTTGCCAGTTCACTAGCATTAATTGTTTCTTTGGCGACCAGAAAATGTGCAACTTTGGACAGTCGGTCAATGACGACAAGAATAGCATCATTACCCTTCTGAGATTTTGGAAAACCAGTGACAAAGTCCATTTCAACATGGTCCCATTTCCACTCAGGAATAGAGATAGGTTGGAGAGTTCCAGTAGGCTTTTGATGTTCTGCTTTGATACGCCAACAAATATCACATTCTGCCACATATCGTGCAATGTCTTGTTTCATATTGGGCCACCAGAATCTTTGACGGATGTCTTGGTACATCTTGCTACTACCCGGGTGAATAGACAATGGTGTGTCGTGAGCTTCTTTCATCACCTCTCCGGTTACTCTGAGATTTTCCTTATTATTTGGGACGAATAGGAGACCCTTGAAGTACAAGGCGCCATCTTCAGCAATAGTGAAAAAGGAGGGTTTACCATTCGCAAGATAGCTTTTAATCCTGTCGACATCATCGTCAAAGCCTTGCAGATTCTTGATGGTGCCCACAAGATCCGGTTCAACAACCAGGTTACTGAGGGAACCTTGATTAACAACACGAAGGTTCATCTTTCGATACTCTTCAGGAGGGGGAACAAGGTAACCCTGAGGAACAATATGGAGGTTCAGCTTACAGAATTCCTCTTGCACACGATCATGAGCCTTATGAACCTGGAGGTGGTTGCAGTATGACTTGCGACTCAAGGCATCAGCCATTACGTTAGCCTTACCGGCGGTATATGATATACTACAGTCAAAATCTGTTATTCGCTCCATCCATCTTTGTTGACGTAGATTCAGCTCTGGTTGAGTGAACATATACTTCAGACTTTGATGGTCGGTGTAGATTTCACAATGATTACCGTCAAGGTATTGTCGCATTCTTTCAGTGCATGAATAACTGCGGCAAGTTCGAGATCATGAACTAGGTAGTTCTCTTCATGAGCACGCAACTGCCGTGAGGCATAAGAAATCACCTTGCGATCCTGCATAAGGATACATCCTAATCCTTGACGAGAAGCGTCACAATATATGACGAAATCCCTTTTTGTATCCGGAGGAGAAAGTGCTAGAGCGGATGTCAGTTTGTCCTGGAGTGCCTGAAAACTTAGCTGACATTTATCAGTCCACTCATACTTAACACCTTTGTGAAGCAGATTGGTTAAGGGCTTTGCAATCTTGGAGAAGTTCTCGATGAATCGACGGCAACAGCCGACGAGTCCGAGAAAACTTCTAACTTGCTTGACATTATTCGGGGGAGTCCAATCAAGAATAGCTTGAATTCGTTCCGGGGTGAGTGCAATACCATCCTTGGATATCACATGACCAAGGTTGTCACTTCGTCCAACCAGAATTCACATTTGGAATACTTCGCATAGAGTTTATGCTCCCGAAGCTTATCCAGTACAAGACGAAGATGTTCAGCGTGTTCTTCTTTATTCTTAGAAAATACCAAAATATCATCCAGATATACCACGACGAATTTGTCGAGGTAGTCCATGAATATATAATTCATCAATCGAGAGAAGGTTGCCGGTGCATTGGTTAAGCCGAAGGACATGACGGTGTACTCGTATGATCCATAACGAGTAACAAAGGCGGTCTTTGGAATATCCTCTTTGCGAACACGTATCTGGTGGTATCCCAACCTCAAGTCGAGTTTAGAGAAGACCGTGGAACGAGCAAGTTGATCATACAGATCATTTATCCGAGGGAGAGGATATTTGTTTTGAATAGTGGCCTGGTTGATAGGACGATAGTCTTGCACCAATCGATTTGTCCCATCCTTCTTCTTAACAAAGAGAGAAGGTGCTCCCCAAGCAGAGGAACTTGGACGAATGAAACCCTGACAAAGCGAGTTGTCAATTTCTTGCTTAAGTTCAAGAAGTTCATGTGGTGGCATTTTATAAGGACGCCTGGTGATAGGAGTGGTACCGGGTACCAAGTCAATGACAAACTCGACAGCTCGAGCAGGGGGAATCCCCGAAAGTTCTTCTGGAAAGACATCTTGGAATTCCTAGACAACTAAAATGTTTTCAATCCCTTCAAGATGCAACACATTTAATGCATTCAAGGCATATAGGCATGCCTCAACATCTCGGACAAGATGAGCATGGTAGCTTATCAATTCATCTGAAGGGTGTAGGAGGTGGACGGTCTTGGTGGCACAAACGATTGAAGCCGTATGAGCTTTCAACTAGTCCATTCCCAGTATGAGATCAATGTTGGAAGAACTCAATAACATGGGAGCGGTAAGGAATTCCAATCCTTCAATTTCAACGGGGACATTAGGGCAGACCATGGAGGGTCGGCATTGGCCCGCGGGGGTGTTTACCACTATTGGGACGTTCATCTCTTCGTACTTAATGCCATGCATGAATGCAAAATTTTCTAACATGAAGGAATGCGATGCTCCTGTATCAAACAATACAAAAGCAGGTAGTGTACTCATCACGGTAGCAGGCTGGTCTTGAGCTTGACCCATATCAATGTTGTTGGCCTGACCACGAACATAAGCAGGCTTGGCATTGTTGTTGCGGTTCTGGTTGTTGCCACTGCCAGTTGAAGGAAGTGCTAGCTGATTCGGATTCTGCCTGCAGCCTCTAGCACGGTGACCTGGACGGACACACTTGAAGCACAACCCATCCTCAGGATGGGAAGTAGGAACTCGAGGCGGTGGAGCTTGAAGCCTCGGCTTCCTAGGTGGTGGAGGAGGCAGGCGAGGTGCAACATAGGACGGCCTTGGAGCAGGAGCAGGTGCATATTACATGTTGTTGGGAATCCAGATCTTCCGCTTTTGTGCAGATGAGCCCGAAGATGAGCCCATGTCACGGTTGCACTTGCTGCTATCCTTGTATTCCTGCAGATCAGTCTCAACCTGAATAGCCTTGTTCACCAGGGTGGCGAAATCGACATAGTCCTGAACAAGGAGCGCCAACTTGATGTCAGGGTGAAGGCCCTCATGGAATATCTCCTATTTGCGTGCATGATTTGCAATGTCTTCTTCAGCATAGCGAGATAAGTCCAGAAATTCCCACTGATAAGCATCCACAGTTTTTTTTGCCCTGGACAAGGTTGCGGAACTCACGCTTCTTCCGGTCCATGATTCCTTGAGGAATGTAGTGAGCACGGAAGGCAGCCTTGAACTCCGTCCAAGTGATGACAGTTCCAACGGGTTGAGAGCGCCTGTGACTGTCCCACCATTGAGCAGCGGGACCCTTCAGGAAGTAGGCGACAAAGTTGACATAGCTCGCCAGGGGCACATTGGCAGACTCCAGGTCAGAAGCAATGTCACGGAGCCAGTCATCAGCATCAAGAGGCCGTGTTGAGCTGCGGTAGATCGCAGTGTTGAGGCGGCAGAAGTCTTGCAGTGTCACACCTTGCTGGTGGTTCATGTTCGGCCTTTGGAACTGATCCATGAGCCCTTGCATAAACTGGCGGTTCAGTTCAAACTTTTGGATCATCCCCGCCATATATTCATGAGGCGGGGGTGGTGCATCGTTGGCGGGGCCATGCGGGCGGCCAGTTGGTCTAACCATCATGCTAAATATTTAACAGGGGTAGTTTAGCATAATGTAATTGCAAAGGCATCGTACGCATTCATGAAGTAATCAAGCATGACGAAAGGGAAATGCGATAGATATTTCATAGTAGTTGAGTTCGACATACAAACCCATACATAAGTTCGATTACAGACCATCGATTACAAATTCAAAATTTGGTGATGACCTGGATGCATTAGACGATAACCTGGACTCACTAGGTGACACGTAGGCACGCGGTGGAAGAGTACCACAACGAGACATAGCGATAAGGCTACATCAACGTTGGAGAAAACGATCAAATCCTGGTAGCTGGCGGTGATAGACGGTAGGAACAGGACCTTACATTCCGTGGTGACTCTGGTGAGGGTACCGCATCCAGTCGAGGAGCAGAGGTCCAAGTGCAGGGGTACTACCTCCAACATCAGTCCACTCAAGACCTGATGGTAGCTCTGTCCTGCTCAGCTCGTGGATGTGCGTAGGGGGAACCGTCGGGTGGTGTGCTGGCTGCATCTCTGTTAACGCGTTGTAAAGATGAGCACGCATAGCGTACAGCTCCACAGTCAGAGCTCGAAAAGCACGGTTCAGTGCCTCAGTGTACTGCACCAGAACCCGTGCGTCATAGCGATGCGTCACGTAGGGGGCGCAGACAACGACGTAGGGCCGGTTGTTGCACTCCCGAACGCAAGCAGTGTAGGAGTAGATCAGACCCAGTCTCATCTCCAGCAGGAACATACGGGATGTATCTGAAAGCACTCTCCTCCAGGTGAGGGTATGCTCCACGGAGACAGGTGATAGCGATATAGGCCGCATCATGGACGACCATCTCGATCGACAATCCAATACCGCAGAAGACGTGGCGCTCGCGGGTGGAGTTGCCCATCTGATCGAAGATCCGAACCTCAGCCTGGTACTGATACCGGTTGAACTCGCGGAAGTCCTTGTACATAGTGTACTCGAGGTACCAGTGATATCCCAGCCTGGTCAGGAGGTTGACCAAAATTGCCGGAAACCCAGTCGTCTCAGTGGCTAGTGTCACGCGCACGTGCTGTCTTGCGGGACACATCTGGAAAGGAAGATTCACGGATGTCAAATGATAGTGTGTGTAATATATTATCAAAAGAACAAGAGTAGATAGTCCAACGCTCCGGGTCGATGTGATTACGAGAACCTAATGTTAGAGTTAGTAAAATCTTTAACCCGAAAGAGAAGAGAGAGTAGAGCCGAGAGTATAGAAAAGGAGTAAAAGATACTAATACCACCCAATTGAGATGTGGGCCCGTAAGCCACAACATCAAAGTTAGTAAGTTTTTCAAACACTAGACTCAACTTCGGCCAAGGAGTTGGAAAGGGGGCTACCTACAGGCAGTCATCTCTGATACCAACTTGTGACGCACTCAATTTAATCATACGCTAATCATACACACAACTGCGTATGATCAAACTCAAGGACTCACGGGAAGATATCACAACACAACTCTAGACACAAATAAAACATACAATCTTCATATTACAAACGAGGGGCCTCGAGGGATAGAATACGGAAGCTCGAAAAACACACGAGTCAGCGGAAGCAACAAATATCTGAGTACAGACATTAAACATGGGGTGCCTTAGAGAAGGCTAGCACAAAAGATACAACGATCGAACGAGGCGAGGCCTCCTGCCTGGGAGCCTCCTAACTACTCCTGGTCTTCAACGTCCTCCACGTAGTAGTAGGCACTGTCGGGGTAGCAGTCGCATCGGCGGGATACTCCAGCTCCTTGACTCCATCATCTGGTCGTAGCAACGGATCAAGGGGGCAAAAGGGGAGCAAAGCAACAGTGAGTACTCATCCAAAGTACTCGCAAGACTTACACCAGAACTATGCTAAGTATACATCCGTTTCAAAGGAGGGGGTTTATATGTGGATTGACTTCAGCAATGCGAGAATAGAGAGAGAAGGCCTAGTCCTATCAAAGACTAGCATCTTCAAGGGTCTTGGAGCAATAGACGAGAGTATAATAGGTAACAAAATTAATAGTCATATTGTTGCAGGAATATTTAAAGTGAGGTCACGCCCAGAGATCCTCCCTCGACTCCCTGCGAGGAAGCAATCCCGGGGCAACTAATTCCAGTTAAGTAACAATTGTAGTTGTATAAGATCGGGGCACAACTCCAAGCCGTCCTGTAACCATGGACATGGCTATCCGAATAGTTAAATTCTTCCCTGCAGGGGTGCACAACATATTCCCCGTCACGCTAGATAACACTCTGGCCGGACACACTTTTCTGGGTCATGCCCGGCCTCGGAATATCAACACATCGCAGCCCCACCTAAGCTCAACAGAGAGGCCAACCCGCCGGTCTAACTCCTAAGCACAAAGGGTCCATGGGCCCACTTGCCATATGCGCTCATGCACGATGCAAGGGTGACCGATGTCAGTCCTAGCACCCCTTAATACAAGCGCGATGAATCTCGGGACCACTCAGGCGCGCACCGCTCCATTGCTGACGTCTGAAGAGCTTCGGCTGATACCACGACGTCTAGTACCCATAATTCTTCCCACGCACACGATTAGTGCGTAATAAGGCCTTCCGACCAACCCAGATCAAATACCCAAATCCTTTATCATTTTAATTAAGTCAATGACACAACCACGCGGGAATCCACCCGTCTAACATCTATTCATCAAAGATCCCAGTAACATGGTCAAGTAACTGTGTGGTTGTAACATCGAGGGGAATCCGAGGCATCACCCTTGTGGGAACTCGAAGGATGTAACCTTCAAGGTGGACTTAGAGGAATCACCCTCGAGGGTCTCACACTTGAGGGGTTGCATGACAGAGACATCGTTGCGAGTGGTGAAGGAGGAAGCACCCTCTATAACCACGTCCGACTAGCTACACTATAGAGTTAACATCATGAGTACTTTGTGAGGTGTCACCCTCGGTACCCGATAGTAGCTCTATAGCGCCGCACAACTAAGAGGGGTGTGAGTGCTGTGTCATATGTGGCTCGTCGATCAGGGATCGAGACTTAACATTAAAGCGTGGCAACTAGACTAAGGGGTCAGAGGGATGACTGCTCCACCTATACTAAACAGTTTTAAAGTGTGGTACTAAAAGTAGAAGTTCAACAAAAAATAGGTTATGCATCAGATATAGGAGCTAACTACGACAGTAGCAAAATTCTAATGCAAGCATGGGAAAGAAAGACATAGGCGGTATAGGGATGATCAAGGGGGGTTGCTTGCCTTGTTGCTCTGCGGCAAAGGGCTGGTCGTCAGGAGGGTAGATGTACCCGGCAGCAACATCAGTCTCGGGGTCTACCGGTAAGAAGAGGGGGGGAGAAACAATAAAAAACAACAACAGGTGCAACACTAAGCATGCCATGGAATTATGCAGGCTAGTCATGAGCCAATGCAGTAACATCCGTCACAGATGGATCGGGAAAATATCAGATGATATTTCGTGGGTCTCTGGCTACTACCGGTCACATGAAAAACAATGGAAAAGTTCCATGTTTGCTATGCTAGGGACGCGTGACACACGAACGGATAGTGTATCCTGGTTCGTCTCGTTGTGCTGATCAACTTTCACGTTGAAAATATTTTCAACTGAGTTATGAATTATTTTATATTAATTTTTAAAGTTTTATTAATATTTAGAAATTAAAAACAGATTTAATTAATTCAACTAAATGCAATTATGACATCAACATGATGTCATGTTGACATCGGCAGTTGACTGGTCAACTAACCAGTGGGTCCCATGTGTCATATACACAATTTTTAATTAGGGTTAATTATTAGTTAATCAGATTAATTTAGTGAGGGGCCCACGTGTCATACCCTAATAGGATAATTCAATTATCTAATCAAGAGATAAATAACTAGTCTAACCAATCCTTAAATATCTATTTAATTAATTAACTAATATATTTATTTATTTACTTTTAATAAAAAATATATATTTTTATTTATATAATTTTTTAACAGTTTTGAGGGGGGTGTTCCTTGCCCCCCCGTGTCATACAAAAAAAGGGGTTAGTGGGGGGAGGTTAATCCCCCCCACTAACCAGCTCAGTTTGGGGCTTGGGGGAGGCCGGTGGAGGCCGACGGTGGGGGGGGGGGGCTCGGCCGATGGGGGATCCGGTGGGGGGCGGCCCCCAACGACGGCAAGGAAAGTTGATAGGGGGGTTGCCGGGACCGGCCGATGGTGGCTGGAAGGGGCCGGCGGGATCTGCGGGGATGGCCGACACTGGTTGGAGCGGGGCTGGGCGAGGCGAGCTCCAGGGGCCACGTGGGGAAGCGAGGGGAGAGGAGGGAGGCACTGGGGCGACGGGGAGAGGAGCGAGGTGGCGAGCGAGAGGGGCTCGCGCGAGGTGGGCTCGGTGGCACGGGGAATCAGGAGCGATGGGAGATGGGGCGACGGGGCCATGGGAAGCGGGGTGGGTCGAGGGGAGAGGAACGAGAGCCAGGCCCCCTCTCGTTCGATCTGGAGGCGGGGAGTGGGAACGAGTGGGGTGGGGGGATCGAGAGCTAGATTTTCGGGGGGGCGGGGGTTATAGAATTCCAAAAATGCGTGATTCAACTTTATAAATTATTAGGGAATTTTTGTAACTCATCCGACATTTTTATTTTCAGTTTCGTAAAACTTTGAAATTCTACTTTTCCAACAAATCAAATTTGCAATGGAATATCAGCGGGGTTTGAACCGATGCGAGTTTAACAAAAGAATCACGGTGACGTGGCATCATTAGCGTGGGATCACTGTAGCTTAATTACATACAACACTGTAGCAAAAGCTGAGGATGTGACACAAGCTCTATTGCCCATTTAGCAATCCGCCCAGTAGCTTCTCGATTATGTATGATATATCCGATGGGAGCAGAGCTGACCACGGTGATGGGGTGCTCCAAAAAGTAGTGCTTCAACTTCCGGCTTGCCATGAAGATCCCAAAGAACAACTTCTGCCAATGTGGATACCGTTGCTTGGACAGGGTTAACACCTCACTAACAAAGTACACCAGTCGATGGACTGGGTATTCCTTGCCTTCTTCCTTGCGCTCAACAACCTCCGCCACACTTACCGCTTTGGAATTAGCGGCAACGTTCAAGAGCATCGGCTCTTTGTCAGTCGGGGTTGCCATCACGGGCGGCTCTGCAAGTTGTTTTTTGAGGGCCTCAAACGCCTCATTAGTCGCATTAGTCGATAAGAAGTGATCCGTCTTTTTGAGAAACTAATAGAGCGGGATAGCCTTTCACCCAGGCGGCTTATAAAACGACTAAGTACTGCAATTCGACCCGCCATACGCTGGACTTGATTATTGTTGGCCGGCTTCCCAAGTGAGGTAATTGCCTTGATCTTGTCTGGGTTAGCTTCTATGCCACGCTCAGATACCAAAAACCCAAGCAACATTCCTGCAGGAACCCCAAATATGCACTTCGTTGGGTTAAGCTTCATCTGGTAAACCCGGAGGTTGTCAAACGTCTCCTTGAGATCACCTAGAAGAGTTTCCTTCTTCTGCGATTTTACCACGATGTCACCAACATAAGCATGGACGTTGCATCCGATCTGGCTGTGCAAACAGTTCTCGATACAACACTGATAAGTCGCCCCTGCACTCTTGAGCCCAAAAGGCATTGAGACATAGCAGAAAGCACCAAAGCGGGTGATGAAGGCCATCTACTCCTGATCCTCCCTTGCCATTTTGATCTGATGGTACCGTGATTATGCGTCTAGAAAGCACAACCGCTCGCAACTCGCTGTAGAATCAATGATTTGATCAATACGGGGTAGGGCAAAGGGATCCTTGGGACAAGCTTTGTTGAGGTCCATATAGTCAATGCACATGCGGAACGTACCGTTCTTCTTGAGAACCAAGACCGGGTTAGCCAACCACTCAGGATGAAAAAATTCAACGATGAAACCAGCGGCTAAAAGCCGGGCGACTTCTTCTCCAATCGCCTTGCACCTCTCTTCGTTGAAGCGACGGAGGTATTGATGAACCAGTTTCATCTTGGGATCTATATTGAGATGGTGCTCAGCGAATTCTCTCGGCACACCTGGCATGTCAGAAGGTTTCCATGCGAACATGTCCCAATTCTCATGGATGAATTCGATGAGTGCGCTTTCCTATTTGGGATCCAAGCTGGTCCCAATAGTGAACTGCTTTGAAGAGACGTCAGGAACAAAATCCACCTGCTTGGTATCGTGTGCCGGCTTGAACTTAAGGGGCGGTTTAGAATCAACCGTAGGTCTCTTCAATGGGCTCATGTCGGCTGGATCCACATTGGCCTTATGGAACTTCAGTTCTTCAACCGCGCATGCCGACTCAGCGTATGCAGCGTCCCCTTCTTCGCACTCCTGAGCTATCTTTCGGTTTCCATCAACAGTAATGGTGCCTATGAGACCTGGCATTTTAAGCTTGAGGTATACATAGCAAGGCCAGGCCATAAAACGGGCGTAAGCCGACCGCCCAAACAAAGCAGGATAGGGACTTTTGATCTTGATGAACTCAAATGTCAATGACTCGCTTCTGTAATTGGACTCATCGCCGAAGGCCACATTCAACTTAATCCGCTCAACAGGGTACGCCGACTTACCCGGGACAATACCGTGGAAGACCGTGGTAGAGGGCATCAAATTCTCTTCCTTAAAGTTCATTCGCCAGAAGGTGTCATAGTATAAAATATTGATGCTGCTACCTCCGTCCATAAGGACCTTAGAAAGCGTATACCCTCCAACCGGAGGCACCACCACCAACGCCAACTCATCGGGGTTATCAATTTGAGGCGAGTGATTGGCCCGGCTCCACGTCACAGGCTGCTCTGACGAATTTAAGTATCTGGGAACCGTCGGCTCAACCATACTGACAGTCCTCTACCTTACCTTCTTGTCTCTCCTGCAAGTATTCGTGGTAAAAACATGGTACTATCCACCATTCAACTGCTTAGGGTTGCTCTGAAACCTGCTCTGGTTGTTTGTCTGCTTGAAGTCGCCCCGGTCATTATACTGCTGATTGCCTTGGCGAGATGACTGTCCACCATTGTTATGTGAGCCGCCTCGCCCTTGAGCCCCCGGGTTAGAGAAATCGCTGATGGGCGTCTTCTACTCCTCCTTGATGACCCTAAGACGTCTGAAGGCGAAACTCCTGCATCACAAAACAATTTTCCCAGGAATGAGTAGATGGGGCACCTGGAGCACTGTGCTTGGGGCAAGGCCCCTTGAGCATCTCCTCATAATTGCGTGGCTTCCTCCAGTACAACCTCGGTCTTGAAAACCGCCCTGATGTGTGTTCCGTCGTTGATTTCGTGGCCCAGCATTGGTGTTTGCAATGAAATCGGAGACACCGTCGTGCTGCCTCCTCTTTTCGTGACCTCCTTGGTTGTTATTGCGCCCAGAATGTTGGGGGTGGCCCTTGCCTCCTTCTCCCCTTTTAGCTTCACTGACCTTTTCGTCATCAGAGCCGGCATCCTCCGTCCCGTCCGACTCAGCATACCTGGTGAGGGTGTCCATCAACTCGCCCATATCCCGCACCTTCCGTGTGAGGCGGTCAAGCTTCAACACCAGGGGCTCAAAATGACAATTCTTCTCCAAAATCAACACTGCCCGAGTCGCCGTAATGTCGTACAAAGAATGGATAATTTTCGCGACCCCCCGGGTCCAATGGTGAGCGGATTCGTTCGCCCGCTGAACACAATGTTGAAGATCTCAATAGTCATTGGGCGTTTGCAAGTTCCACGGAAGTTCTTGACAAAACGCTCCTTGAGTTCTGCCCAGGTGCTGATGGAGTTGGGCGGTAGATTCTTCAACCATGTACAAGCCGGGCCTTCCAACATCATGGTGAAGTACTTGGCGCAGACCGCATCACTGGCATCAAGCACATCCATGGACAATTCATAACTTTCCACCCACGCCCCGGCTCAAGATCAGGAGTGTAGTTGGGCACCTTACGGGGACCTTTGAAATCTTTGGGCATGCATTCGTTGCGCAAAGTGAAAGACAGGCATGGGACCCCGACGTTCCTACCTTGCCCACTATATCCCGAGGCTGGTTGAGCATAACCCGGACCTCCTTGACTCGCCATGGCTGCCGCCACTTACGCCTCGGCCTGCTGGGCAGCTCGAGCAGCATTGACAAGCGCGTGGGCGTTGGGTGCTGGCGGCTTCGTTAGATTGGCCTAAGGTTGGTATCGACGAGCGTCGCTGGAAACTGCCGGCGGGTCATCTGGGCGACTCTTCATGCGGCTCGTATGTGGCGTGGAATGTAGATGGTCGCGACTATAGGAGAAGTGAGCATAGTGGACTACCACAATTTTTAACATCTCTATGGCGTTTCGTGCCTCCACCTCTAAGGCTGTATTCCCACAGATGGGGAGAGACTCCAAGTGGCGGGTTGCAGCCAACACGTTATCCACCGAATTGGAAAAGTGACCCTGAGGTGTTTGAAAGTGCCGAGTGGCCTGTGGATTCAATGGGGGTTGCATCGGCTGTTGAACGATCTCCCCACGTGGATCGCCTTGGCCTGGCGGGTTACGACCTGCTTTGGGCGTTTGCGGGCTGCTGAACAGGTGAGTTGGATTAAGGTTGGGCGGGACGCGACTCTGGCACCTCCTCTCATAGACATCTTCTGACGCAACTCGCCGGCGCTCGAGCTGCCACGCCTCCAACTTCAGACGCTCCTCCTCTTCATCGATCCGGGCTTGTTGATCCACCATCCGGACCTTCTCTGCATCGATCTGGCATTGTATCTGGGTTATCTCTTCGCGAAGTTTAGCCAATTCGGTGTTAACCTCCGCCTTGTTGTCAGCCGTCACGACCACCGCCATGAGTTTCAACATCTCTGCCATCAGACCTGACATGGCCTGAGCTGGGGTCTTGCCTGACCCGCTGGCCCCATTGGCGTTTGCCATATTTGGCTGGTCCTGAGCCGCCGTGGCTCCCGCCATATAGATGGCGATTTGGCGGGGACATCCCTGCGGTTCTTCGGAGATCGCCGCCTCAGGAAAACCACCTAGCCCCCCTTCATGGAGAGGGCATATTGAATCAGTGTCCCCCATCGACAACTCGCCATCGGAGTTGACGGGGGTGTCACCGCTAGCTTCCGGCTCCTCTCGGAGGGCGGATCCTTGCGTCAAGCTGACAAAGGCGCGACATTGTCCGAGCTTACGCGTGGCGGGTTGGGCGAGCTGAGCCGGCTCGATGATGTCGGTGCAGATGTCCGGCTCTGGAACCGATGTTCTGATCTTGCCGATGAAGACGTGGATCTTGCCGAAGGGGACCCGGTACCCGGATTCGATTGATCCGGCCTCGAGACCCCAACTTGAATTGTCGATGTAGTATTTTCTGCGGCGGCTCTTCGTCATAAGGCCGACCGCATAGCTCCCGAACCCTAGAAGGGCTCCCTTTGATAACTCAACTCCACCGTGCGCAAGCCCCACGGTGGGCGCCAACTGTCGTGGTTTTGTCACAGCAGATGTCTTCGTGAAAGGACTTAGTGGTGAAGCCATCTCAACTATGTGGCGACTCAAAGGGGTTGATCGGGAAACGAGAGAACCCAGGTTCAGCCCCTTAGGTTGAGGTAAAAGCCTATGTCCTGCTATGTGTATACTGCTGTGGGAATTGATTACAAGGGTGCGGAATCGCTTGACCTAACTCTCGATTGATCTTAACTAAATACTATCAACCCAAGAGACTCGCCTTTATATATAGGTCGAGGCTCTAGGTTTACAAGAGTCCAACTCTCATTACAATTCATAAGCTGGTCTATCTCTAACTCACCTTGTCTCCCACGTAAGGAAGCTTCTGGTGTCTCTTTCCTCACGTGGGCCGCAAGTCGCCTTCGCTGGGTCTTGGGACAACTGTCTCATCTGGCGCCTTTCGCTCTTTAGACAACGAACCATCCTGTTCATAGAGGTAGAGCCGCCATTATCCTGACCCGGCCTCATAGGGCGGGTCTTATAACGGGATAATGTCCCCAATAGATGCGGTTGGGATGTTCGCAGGTGGCCATACCCCAACGGCTTCAGCGACCACGTACTCTTCTGGCTGCGTTGCACGGGACTGCAACCCAGGTTTGCATGTGAGTGTGGGCACCGGCCAAGGTGTGCAGGACTACGTTGTCGGACGCACGATGGACGATTATGTTGTGGTTGGAGGTACGCAGTCTAGCCCTATCAGAGAGGAGGACGGAGGCCACCGTTTGCTTGGGCATACCACCGAGGAGATTATTGCCTTCATAGGGATCCCCAACCCGGAGACAGGAGATAGGTAGACGAGTAGCTGTCTGCAGACTCAGCCGGATGTCGATGATCTTTAGATGGGCCGTGCCATGCAGACGGCTAAGCTCCATGACATTCAGGCAACTACAGGTATGTCGTTTAATACAAATTGTTCTATCTTGCATTACTCTAATGATGATTTTATTTTAAATGCAAATAGAATAGGGGTGTCTTTGGGTAACAATGGGAAATAAATTTCGAAATCTGTGAATGATCTTTTAGACTTAGAGGCTGACAGAGCTTTGGAGAAGATTAGGAATATTGCTGGTGTTAAACCAATGGATGATTATGAAATTAATGAACTAGGGATGGAGGCAATAGAGGGTCTCTGTGAGGATCTTAGGCCATCGTCACTATTGCCTGAAGAGGATAAAGAAACTGGTTTGGAGGGTTATGTGGACCCTTCACAACTCATTGCTTGCGCATAGTCAGAGACAGGCCATATGGATCGAATGGCTGTATAGGACAAGCCGAAACGCAGTTGGAAGCGCAAGGTTTATCCTGAATCCGCGGTTCGCAAAAGCACAAGACTTAAGACTGCAATTTTTTTTGATGACAAATGAAAGGAATCTTTTGGAACAACAGAGGTCTAGCAGACTTGGCTAAAATAAGATTTCTAGCAGAAGCAACAATAGAGCACAAACTAGATTTTATTGCACTAATGGAAACAGGAAGAGATAATTTTACGTCACAATTTCTTAGTACTCTCTCTGGTGGTATTGAGTTTGATTGGCATTGTCTACCGCCCAAAGGTAGATCTGGTGGGATCTTACTTGGGTGAGGCGTGAGATGCTCAAAGTCAGGAACGTAGTGTATGGGGACTTCGCTGTAAACTTTAGGGTGCGATCTAAGGAGGACAAAATCCTTTGTGCACTTGTGGCTGTGTATGGTGCGGCACAACTTGAGTTAAAGATGGATTTCTTAGCCTATCTTGTACGAATTTGTGGGGATGAGCGGCTACCGATTTTAGCTAGGGGGACTTCAACATCATTAGGCTATGAGACGAAAATAATAATGACAACTTTGATGGCATATGGTCATTTATGTTTAACACAATTGTCGAAAGCTTAGATCTACGAGAGATAGAGCTGTCGGGCAAAAAATTTAATTGGGCTAATGCTTTGCCTAACCCTACTTTGGAGAAGTTGGATAGGGTTCTCACTAGTGTCGAGTGGGAGCAGAAATTCCCGCTCGTAACAGCACGAGCGTTACCAAGAGCGATTTCTGATCATACCCCTTTGCTGGTTGATTCAAGTGACGCTACACATCCGAGCAACAAGAGTTCTTTTTCTTTTTCTTTCAAATCAGCTTGGTTTTAGAAAGAAGAATTTATGGACATAATAGCCAAAGAATGGGCTAGGGACATTGGGGGAGCATCGAATGTTGAGCATTGGCAAAATAAGATTAGAAACCCGAGGCACTTCCTTACGGGATGGGCTAAACACGAGAGCGGGAAATATAAGAAGGAGAAATCAAGGCTTCTCAATATTATTAATTTTAGACTTAGAAGACGAATCAACGCAGTTAGATGACAATGAGAGGTCATCTAGATTTGACGCAGAATTAAGTCTTAAACAACTCCTTCGAGAAGAGGAGCTGAAATTGGCACTTAGAACAAAAGTGCGTCGGGTGATTTATGGTGATGACAATATGCAGTATTTCCATCTCATTGCGAACGGAAAACATAGAAAGAAAAAGATTTACCAACTTGAGTAAGATGACGGTACGATCGTTGGACATGAAAATCTAAAGTTGTACATCTCTGAGTATTATAAGCGTTTATTCAAAGAGCCGAATGACAACTTTGTGTCCATGGATGACCAGATGATCAGTGATATACCTCAACTTGGGGATGATGAGAATGAGTTATTAACCGCACCATTCATGGAGAAAGAGGTGTTTGAGGCAATTTCACAAATGGAAAACAATAAAGCACCAGGACCGGACGGATTTTCAGCTGAATTTTATAAGAAATGTTGGCATATTATTAAAGGTGCTTTACTTCCAATGTTTGAGGACTTGTTCAATGGCCACCAATAGTTTTTTCACCTTAACTTTGGGACAATTATGTTGTTGCCAAAGAAGGAAGGGGTGGTGCGCATTAAACATTTTCGTCCTGTTTACCTACTCAATGTTAGTTTCAAGATCTTTACAAAGGTTGGGATGAATAGATTGTCGCATATTGCACATAGAGTAGTGCAACCTAGTTAGACTGTGTTCATGCCGGACAGAGAAATACTAGAGGGTGTGGTCATCCTACATGAAACACTACATGAAATTCACTCGAAGAAGCTAGATGGGGTGATCTTCAAAGTGGATTTTGAGAAAGCATATGACAAGATTAAATGGACCTTCCTACAACAAGTCTTACGTATGAAAGGATTTGATGAGGTATGGAGGAAGCACGTCGGATCCTTTGTACAAAAAGGTAGCGTTGGAATTAAAGTCAATGATGATATATGACATTTCTTCCAAACGCACAAAGGGCTCCGACAGGGGGACCCAATGTCCCCCATCCTATTCAATGTAGTTGCTCACATGTTGGCAATTCTAATAGGGAGGGCCAAAAAGGAAGGCCATATCGGTGGACTAGTTCCACATCTAGTGGATGGTGGTGTGTCTATATTACAATATGCTGATGACACTATCTTGTTTATGGAACATGATATTGCAAAAGCCAGAAACATGAAGCTCATTCTGTGCTTATTCGAACAGTTGTCGGGCTAAAGATTAACTTCCATAAGAGTGAATTTTTGTGCTTTGGAAGAGCCAAAGATGAACAACTGTTTGGCTGTGAATTGGGAAGTCTACCGTTCACATATTTACGTATACCTATTCCCCACAGAAAGCTATCAAACAATGAATGGGAATGTGTTGAGGACCGTTTTGAGAAAAAACTAAGTTGCTGGAAGGGTAAGATTTTGTCATACGGAGGAAGACTCATTTTGATGAACTCCGTTCTCATGAGCATGCCAATGTTCCTTCTGTCCTTCTTTGAGGTGCCGGTAGGGGTACAGAAAAGATTGGACTTATATAGATCTCGATTCTTCTGGTAGAGCGATGACATTAAGCAGAAGTATTGACTTAGTAGATGGGATATTATTTGCAGACCTAAACATCAGGGAGGATTGGGAATTGAAAATTTAGAGGTAAATAACAGATGTCTGCTAATCAAATGGCTATACAGACTATATGTGGAGATAGAGGGCATGTGGGTACAAATTCTGCGTAATAAGTATCTACAATCTAAAACCTTGGCACAGGTAACACTCAGGCCAAATGATTCTCCTTTCTGGAAAGGCTTGATGAAAATGAAAGCAACATTTTCCCACAAAGCCAAATTTATCACTTGAGATGGTAAATCAACGAGGTTCTGGGAGGATATGTGGCTGGGGGATACGCCTCTAGCCATAAAATATCCATCTCTCTATAATATTGTTCAACGTAAGGAGGCATACGTTGCCACAATATTACAGTCTAATCCTCTAAATATTCAATTCCGGAGAGCTCTGTTAGGGCATAGATGGGAGGCATGGTTGCATTGAGTCACAAGACTTATGGATGTCCTGCTATCGGAAGAGACCGATATGCTTAAATGGAAGCTTACGTCTATTGACATCTTTACTGTCAAGTAGATGTACTTGAGTCTCATCGACACAACAACATTGCCAAAGTCCAATTATATCTGGAAGGTGAAAGCGCCGTTGCATATCAAAGTCTTCATGTGGTTTGTGCACAAGTAGGTGATCCTTACTAGAGATAATTTGGCGAAGAGAAATTGGGAGGGAAGTAAACGATGTTCTTTTTGTGACCATGATGAGACTATCAAACATCTTTTTCTCCAATGTCCGCTAGCAAGTTTTTTATGGCAAACTATTCGTATAGCCTTCAATATTACACCGCCGGATAGCATTGACACGTTGTTCGGGACGTGGCTAAATGGGGTTGATTTAATTTATGCCAGACATATTCATATAGGAGTATGTGAATTAATTTGGGATATATGGAACTACATGAATGATGTCACCTTTAACAGATTATCAAATATAAATTTCTTGCAGGTACTCTACAGGGCATCAACGCTGATCCGTACATGGTCGTTACTAACTCCTGCGGAGACCAGGGAGCCTTTGGTTACTAGGTCTATCATGTGGGAGATGGTAGCTCGGGATATCTACAACCAGTTTGGATGGCGGTCCAGTAGTAGGATAGATGGTTAGGCATCTAGGACTATGTTCGCCGGTTGTGGCATATTTTTGTACTACTTTTTATCTTTGTACTGCCCATTTGGAGCTTGTTCGAAACCTTTGGACAATTGTTGGATTTCTTAAATAAAGCGGCTGCATGCATCGTTTTGATGCAGAGGCCGGAGTGAATCCTCCTTTTCTAAAAAAATCTAGTTCTATACCAACTCTATACTGGAGTATACATACCTGATGACACCAAAGCTGTTTTGGTATGGCGGGCATAGCTGGCCACTGAAAGGGCGGAACACCTTGAACACGCCTCCCATGGTGGCGGCCATCGACACGGTGAGGTAGGCGACGGTGAGCGCCTTGATGCAGAGCCACCTCAAGCTGCTTCAAGTACATCCCCACGGGGAAGTAGACGGTGAGCGGCCAGAACGTGAGCGTGCACATGATCCCTACGATGGTGCCCAAGGATGGCATTGCCATGGCGACCAAGCCCAAGGTGGTCAGGAAGACGAATGCCGAGCGCTAGAGAAGCCAAAACACGCTCATTGCCAACGGCCCAACCCGAAGTTCCTGCGTGACGAAGCCGCTCTCTGGTCATCTGGCGGCGACCCAACTCTCGACGAAGGCGGCGTGACGAAGCCACTCTCTAGCCATCTGGCGGTGGCCCATCGCTCGACGAAGGCGGCATGACGAAGCCGCTCTCTGGCCATCTGGCGGCGGCCCAATGCTCGAAGAAGGCGGCGTGACGAAGCCGATGTTTAGCCATCTGACGGCGGCCCAACGCTCGATGAAGGCGAAGATGGGCTGGCAGAAGACCTGGTAGGCACCGACGAGATGCACGACGATGGTGGCGTTGGCGACGTCCACCAGCCAGAAGGGCTCGTAGAAGCTGAACCCAGTGAGGAGGTTGTCCGGCGCGTCGTTGCCAAAGGCCGCGTAGCCCATGCACCCGCACATGACGTAAAATGCCATTGCCTTCTTTGTCATGGCTGCCTCCGACGGTGGTGCCTCCTTGATGGTGTCCTGGATCTCGATGAGCACGTTGGAGAAGGAGTAGGCGAAGGCGATGTTGCAAAGCGCCTGCAGGAGGTGCCACAACTTTTGCGTCACGGGCGTGCAGATGTCGACGCCGGAAGAGAGAGCAACTGCAACAGTGGTAGCGGAGGACTTCGGGTGGACTGAATAGAGATCGTCGTCGGGACTATCACATCACTGGAGTACCATCCTAGTTCGAGCGTCCTTAACACAAAAACTAAATTCGTCAAACTCAACAGTTACAGGATTTTCACGAGCCAGATAACGAACGGAAACAAGATTTTTAATGAGGTTAGATGAAACAAAAATGTTAGATAAAGTGATTGGCATGGAAGTAGAAGGAACGAGGCGCGCCCGACATGTGTGATCAGAAGGGTGGATGTAACGCCCGGGACACACCCGACATCGGCCGTTACTCCCGGTGGGATCTAAACTGGCCCCACATACCAATACTAGTCTTTTCTGCGCACTTTGTCCTCACTCATGCGCACCCAGACCGAGGATGCTTAACTTCGGAGTTCTGTTCGAATGGGCTCCCGGAAAAGAAGGAAGTCCTTATTGATATGAGTAGTCTATCATCCCTAATAAGCTAGGCTATCACATACAACACCACTTAGAGGAACCGACGTCCTCGTCGGGCCACAGGAGCATTCCCTCTTGGCACAAACATCTGTGCATCTAGTCCAGTACATGTGCCATGCCGTGTGCCATGACGAGTCACAAACGTCATGAACAACATGGCCGCACACCTGTCCGCAAACATCCATGTAACCGCGAGGGCCGGCTCTGATACCAACTTGTAACGCCCCGGACACACCCATCGATGGTCGTTACTCCTGGCGGGATCTAGACTAGCCCCACATATCAATACTAGTCTTTTATGTGCACTTTGTCCTCACTCATGCGCACCCGGGATCAACTTCCCGGTCGGTCACCCATCCTAGAACGACTCCAAGCCGAGCATGCTTAACTTGGGAGTTCTGTCCGAATGGGCTCCCGGAAAAGAAGGAATTCCTTATTGATATGAGTAGTCTATCATCCCTAATAAGCCAGGCTATCACAATGGAGCCATCACTGACAGTGATGCGGGTGGTGGTGTTGACGGGAGAGAAGGAGGTGAGGTTACCCGGATGAGCGAACATGTGGGCAGTAGCACCGGTGTCCATGTACCAGTCACCGCCACCAGGCTAGTTGTTGGGCGAATGAGTGGTGTGCAACACGGCGAGAAGCGTCGACGATGGAGGCATGGCCGACGGGGGTGATGGAGACGCCATGGGAACACCATAAGCACCGGTTATCAGCGGCGGTGGGGGAGGCAGGTGCCCTCCGTACGACTGTGGACTGGCAAGATATGCCTGATGTGCCAGTGGTCGCGGCGCAGGAAGGGTCGGTGCCGGGGCCCGAGGAACCGACATTGTGTATGCATGGACAACACCCGTCCACGGGTTGTAGCCGCCAACGCAAGGCGGAGGAGGCTACTGCACATGTTGCTGCTCGGGGTGCTGCCCTGCTGCTGTTGGCGACCACCGTGCCGACCGCCCCCTTTGCGGGCAGCTCGAGCAGGCGTGGGTGGCGGTTGGTGCGTGCCGAAGGGTGCCGACAGTGTTGGGAGTAGCGGCGGTTGCTGCGTTGAGGGGGGCCACTGCTGTTGTGGAGCGGCGAGTGGTGGTGGAGGGCCTCCACGAGTGGTGCCGGCGGCGAGGGCAACCTGCATGGCCCGACGCTCCGCCAACCGGATATAGGCCACAAACTTGGCGAAGGAGGGCTCGGTGATGAGGAAGAGGTTCGCCACGGCGTTCCCTAAATCTTTGTTGAGCCAGCGGTGAGCGTGCTGAGAAGGGCGTCGTCATCAATTTTCGCAAAAATGTCGCGGAGCTCGCCAGCAAGGGTATTGAGACAAGTGCAATATCCATCGATGGAGGAGTTGTCCTAGTGGCACCGAAAAAACTCTTGCTACAAGAAGACGCGAAGTTGAAGGAGATTGTCGGTGATGAGCCAGTTCAGCTTGGTCCAAACCGCAAGGGCATTGTCACCGTCGTGCACGACCGTATGAAATACATCGGATGAGATGGTTAGGAAGAACCAGCGGATGAGGGTGACGTCAATGGTGGACCACCCGTGATGCGTAGACACAAGGCTGGAGTCAACCGAGCCATCTACGTGATCGAGAAGATTGTACTCTCGGAACACAAGGGAGAAATAGGTCTTCCGTGCATAGTAGTAGGAGTTCGTCTGGGTAAGATGGACCGGAACTCGCTCGTGGTTGTTGAGGTTGCGGATGTGGGCGGCATCGGGAGGATTGGCATCGGTGAACAGGTTGGAGCCGGAAGATGTGATGGAAGACATAGTAGCAGCGGCGGCGTTGGGGAGCACGGCGGCTACGGGTGGAGGAAGAAACAGCGGCGGCGGTGCTAGAGAGCTCGACAACGGCGGCTAGGGATTGTGGCGGCGGCGGCGCAAGAGGGCACTGCGGCGGTGACTAGGGATTGTGGCGACAGCGACACGAGGATAGCGGTGCGGCGACGGGTGGGAGATGCAGCGGTGGCGCGGGTGAGGTGTGTGCGCGACGGCGGCGGCGGGTGGAAGCTAGGGTTTAGAACCCGAAAAATGATACCATGTATGATGATGGAATTGCACAATGTACTGATCAGGTGCAATCGCACGTATATATAATGTACAAGGTGGGCCACGACCTCAAATATACAAGGAACTAGGAGGTGGAGCTAGATACACAATATGCACATAACATATATAGTCAACAAGGAGTAGGCGAAGGCGATGTTGCCCAGCGCGTGCAGGACGCGCCACAACTTCTGCATCACGGTGATGCCCGTCGTGCTGCCGATGGAGACATTGGTGAGGGTGCCTTGGAAGCCGTCGTTGCCCACAGTCTGGGCAATTTCGATCCCGAGCCCGATGCTAGAGTAGGTGAAGGACCTGACGGAGGCAACGACGGAGAGGCACCGTATCTGATCAAAGTTGGGTATCTAAGAGAAGACGATCTGCGAGCACCGAAGCCGATCATGTAGGGCGTACTGGAGGTGTGGTACAAGTTGTCGTGCCACTTTGTGTGGAAGCAGTTGGCCCTCGTGATGGCATGATAGCTAATGGAGGCGCCGATGGTTTAGCCAATGGTGATGCCGACGAGGTTGGCTTACTGTATGACGCCACCGAACTTCAACTTTGCATAGTTGAGGATCGCTCGGACGACCTCCACTAGGAGTAGTTCTGGCTGACGGTGGTCGGGTCACCAGTGTGGTAGCAGTCGGCGAGAAGTGTGGAGCTGTAGTAGATGGCGACGCCGAAAAGCGCCATGGTGGCGGGAACCACGACCTAGCCGAGCTGCGCGGTGGCCGAGGCGAGCGAGAGGATGCCGGAGCCGACGAGGAGGCTAGAGATTGGCAATGTGGTAGGTGTTTTAAAATATAGTCTCCTCAACACTCAAACACTCTCTCATAGATTTTGACAATGTGGTAGGTGAGTAATTGAAGTGGAAAACAACTTGAGGAGGCTAGAAATCAAGGACCAAAGGTTGGGGTGGGATTCTCTTAATTTCAACACATGGGTAAGTGGTTCTCTCTTAGAAAATGGACATGTGTTAGTTTCATCCTAGTTGCTCCGTAAGAGTTAGTGGAATGGGTGGGGATATATACAGGCAACACCAAAAATCTACCTGTTACACACCTTTATGCACTACTTTAAGTTGTTCGGTGAGACCGGATGAAACAACTTGGTGAGACGAATGGGTGCCGACCTAATAACTTTCCACACTTTGATGAGACTGATTGAAACTACTCGGTAATTCCGAGATAAAATCAATAGGTAACAAAAGGTTAGCAAGTGCTCTTTGGTGAGTCCGAGTTGCTAGGTTTTGACACTGTCTATCTCAAGTGTTTATCTATGGGTCCGAATAGATGTGTTTTAGTGGGACCGAGATAGACTTTAGGGTTTTGGACATAAGCGAATGCGGGAATGTGGCTGAGAGTTTTGGAACAATATCTCTAAGTGTGGGATCGAGAAGTGCCTTCTAGAGGGGGGTGGGGGTCAATAGAAACTTAACAAGGTAAAAGAACACTGTTTAATTTGATTGAAATTTAGGTAGATTTTTGCACAAGTTAAGATACATCCAAAGCTTCCTACATATGTATATCCAGAGATTGAGTAACATAAAGTAAATGTCATGCAAGTGTAAGAAAGTAAAGGATGCTAGAGTTAGGAATATCAAACACAATGAAGTCATGGCAATTTTTGGCGTGGTTCCGATAGGTGGTGCTATCGTACGTCCACATTGATGGAGTCTTCAACCCGTGGAGGGTAACAGTTGCACGATTCCACGAAGGGCTCCATCCACGAAGGGTCCACGGAAGGCCCTCTCAACCAAAACCTAGATTATCAACAATTTTTTTGGCTAGGGAGAGACATCGAGCGAATATGGATCTTGGAGCAAAAATGGAGCTTAGGAAGGAAGAGGTGGCCTCCTTGGGGAAGAAGACCTCCTTTATATAGTGTGGGGACAATTCCAACCGTTATCCCCACTCAGCCCGCACACTAGTGGTACTACCGCTCCTAGGAGCGGTACTACCGCTGGGGCGGCTGAGGCAGCTACACAGAGCAAAGGCATAATGAGGATAGTACTTCCGGAGCGGTACTACCTCACCCTACTGCCGCTCAGGTAGACTAGGGTGATCTGGGGAACAGAAGGGTAGCCGGTAGTAGCGGGCGGTACTACCTCTTGCTACTATCGCGCTACCACTGTTCGACAATTCTGCTCAAAACTGGGAACAAAAACGTAGACAGTAGTATAGGGCGGTACTACCACTCAGCCCTTCTTCCTAAGATATAGGAACAAAAGGGTAGTCGGTAGTATATGCCGGTACTACCGCCCTTGAGCGGTACTATCGCTCACACAAGCGATACTACCGCTTGCTACCTTGTTACGCAAATGAGGGCAAGGAGGAAAGCACCATTGAAGCAGGGAAAAGGATGGGTGCACAAGATCGTATACGTGATGATTACACCCAAACCTTTCCAATATGGACCCTCTCTGCATAGTACGGTTCTCCTGTGACTCAACTCCACCGAGAGAGAAACGAAGGACAAAAACCGTCTTTACTCTTATCCACCGAGGGGCTTGAATCGTCTTGTGCTAGATGATGAATTATCTGAAAGGCTTAGCGCACACGACTAGTCCGCAAATACATTGTCATCAATCACCAAAATTACCGGGTAAAAATATGCTCTTACAATCTCCCCCTTTTTGGTGGATTGATGACAATGTGGGATTTGCTATAACAAGTATCATAAGAAAATAAGCAAGACCGCACTATGTACAAAATATAGACGAGGCTCCCCCTTGATGTGTGCCCTATTTGGGTAGGCTTTTGGAATGCAAAGAGCACACACAAGTATCAACACTCTTCCTATATTTTATAAACAAAAAACTACTTGTAGAACTAGGATAGGAGATGAATATATCTTGCAAGGAGTGACATGTGAGAGTAAATATATAGCACAAGATAAACATAACTCGCAACATATGACAAGGGATAATTAAAGGATATCATATGTCTCAAACCATATGAAGAAGTCTCATAACCATGTAACAAACCAAAGAAAAGCAAATGAAAGAAGAGTTCACGAGCGAAGAGACCACAAGCAACTAAAGTAAATCCCTATACTCTCTCCCCCTTTGGTATTGAGACCCCCAAAAGGGCAGAGAGACCTAAAAACCAACGACTCGAGGTGGTAGCGGAAGCAGAGGATCATCATCAATATTCGTCGGACTCTTCGGTGTGCTCAACATCAGAATCCCACTTGTAGTTCTTGGAAGTCCAAACCTCCTCATGAGTGATAGAGTCCTCAGAACCACTCTGGATTTTTGTCCCTAGATGTGTGCCTATCGCCTTGTGCAGGCTCCTTGCCTCCTTGTCTGCAACATGAGCTTTGTACTGACCGCGAGCTTGTATGCAAAACAAATTCTTCATCTTCTTTGTGAGCTTCTTAGCCGAAGATGGCTCAGCCAGAGGGCGCATGGAACTAGAAGCAGCCGTGTCCCCAACAACAAAGTCAACATCACCATCCTCATGATTCTCATGAGACTCATTCTCAAGAAGATCCACCTCTCGAGCAGTATGAGTGGACTACTTGTTCTTCTGGCGAAGCTGCACCACCTCATGAGGAACCAAATCACCGGACTCAAACGACACCGCAGGAAAAGTGGTCTCCAAGGTTCTCTCAATTAGAAGCATCAGATAGGGATCATAAAGAGGGCATTTCCGCTCAGAGATGCCAGAGAGAAGCTCCGACCACATGACATGAGATACACCAAGGCCTCACACTCAGTTTCATTCCTCATATTCTGACAATAAAGGAGCATATACACCAGGAAGGAGTGTACCTAATCCAGGTTACCAACTCGTGGAAAAAGAGTATGCTTTAATACGCTATGCATGATATCAAGGATTGGTTCAAGCACATAGTTGGGCTTGCCAGTAGTGGAGGAGATCTTCTTCGTGGAGTAGGGCCAGAGCTTGTTCTTGTGAGTATATGTTGTTTCTTGATGGGGACGGAAGCCAACTGGGGTATGGAGTCCCTTATCCTCAAACCCAAGCAGATCCATGAATTCCTTCCAAGTAGCAGACATTTGACGATTGTTAATCATCCAAGTGAGAGTCCATTCTTTGTCATCCCCAACATGAACGATAGCATAGAACACAACTAGAAGTTATGCATCAAAGTCCTTGTTGAACTGCATGAGACTGATAATACGAAGCTTCTCACACATGCTAAGAGCCTCACCAAAGTATTGACATTCTTTTGGAGATAATCCATATCTATCATCTTCACATGAGGAACATAGAGGATCTTCTTTTGTTGAATGACATCATGATAGATAGAACCTTATAGTTTAGTACAGAAGGGACGGTTGAGGAGATTGGGCTCCCACGGTTGAACATAAGGATTGCAACGACGAATGGACCAGAACTCCTTAATGGGAACCTCAGCCAGAGATGGACCTTTCTTGGACTTGGAAGTAGCCTCCTTGGCCTTCTTCTTTGGGGGTGCATTGGGGTTGGTGTTGTCATCACCGGGATTGCGGAACCACTTTGACCCACCCTCATGAGAGGGGTTCGTTCGACGCTCACTACCACCCGAGATCAACCAGAATAAAGGAAGGAAAAACAATTATAAAACAACTTTATAAGCCTGGATAAAAAGAATGAGTAAATCTGGAGTAAGAAGGGAAAACATGTATATTTAGTAGCACTAGCAGTAGTACCGTGCGGGCGGAGACCATGGGGGCACCTACAGTCGCCGGTTAGATCTGGTAGTATCGGTGAGACTAAACATACAAAGTGTTCACTGAAACTACAAATCTACTCCCTAGACATCTTCCACAACAAACTCATGCTTCAATTTTCACACAAATCGATGAATGCAACAAATATTGTCCAAGACCTAGATTCAAAAGATGAGAACCATAGGAGAGAAAACACAGACAATACCGACATTCATGGCAAGAGGAGAGGGAGGGGATCGATTCCACTGATTGGAATCGCAGAAGAGTGGGCGGAAAACGGGTATCCGATGGCGGTCGCCGGAGCTTCCGATTCGCCGGGAGAGAGACTCCCGCGAGAAGAAGGGGTGAAGGGGTACAGGGTAGTGGGAACTGCCCCTGCCCCACCCCATAACCCCCCATGTGGCTCGGTCAAGCGATAGTACCGACCGCCCGTGAGCAGTAGTACCGTCCTTGAGGGTGGTAGTACCGCTCAGGACAACATCCAAAGGCATCACATCAAGGGAAAAATAGGCTTATGCAAATTTTTGATTTGTAAAAAGGCGGAGGCTCGCAAAACTAACAAAGACCAGGAAACACTACGAGAAAGCAGATCAATAACCACAACGAAAAGGTTGGAGTGACCTACATACACAAAATAGGCTTCCCAAAAGAAAAGGTCTCTCTATAGGAGGGGGCGGTGGCCGAGGCCACCTATGTTTGAGTCAATCGGTATAGCCAGCAAAGATTTTAACCTTGGGCCCATGATTAAAAGTCATCTTTGAAGCACAAGTACCATCAATTTTTTCGCAAACGTGAAAGATTTAATTATTTAATGCATAATAGGGGGAGGGATAGTTTACTGAGAGAACTAGACTCCCCATATGTCCATGCCTACATCTAAACAAGACATAATGATGAGTGTGGTGGGGTGTGCACAAATTCAATCCACATTGCTCGAATCAATGATATTTAGCTCATGCCTTAACTCATGAAATGTTGCTTTAGCTAATGGCTTCGTGAAGATATGTGCAAGTTATTCATTAGTATTGATATGAATAAGATTGATATCCCCACGCTTTATTTGCTCCCGGATGAAGTGTTGACGAATCTCAACGTGCTTCGTCTTGCAATGTTGAACCGGGTTGTTGGAGATCTTGATTGCACTTTCATTGTCACAATAAAGATGGACTTTGTCACAAGTGACACCATAATCTCTTAATGTTTGCCTCATCCAGAGAATATGTGCACAACAACTTGCCGCGGCTACACACTCATCCTTGGTGGACGAGAGAGAAACACAATTTTGTTTCTTTGAAGACCAACTTACCAAAGAGCAACCAAGGAATTGGTAGCCTCCATAGGTTGACCTCCTCTCCACATGGTCTCCTTCCCAATCTGAGTCCATGTATCCTAGGAGATCAAATGATGCACCTTTGGGGTACCATAAGACAAAGTTTGGGGTATGAGCAAAATATCGAAAGATTCGCTTGACCGCCACAAAGTGGCTTTCCTTATGTACGGATTGAAAACGTGCACAAATTCGCACAACCAACATAATATCCGGTCTAGATGCACAAAGATAAAGCAGGGATCCAATCATGGAGTGGTATACCTTTTGATCCATAGCTTTACCATTGGGATCACTATCAAGATAGCATTTGAGAGGCACATGAGTGTTTGCCTTGGGCAGATTGAGCTCATCCAACTTGAACCGTTTGAGCATGTCTTGAGTGTATTTTGCTTGGTTGATGAAGGTTCCTTGACTTTGTTGTTTGACTTCGAATCCAAGGAAGTACTTCAACTCCTCCATCATAGACATCTCAAATTCTTTGGTCATTAGTGCAACAAACTCATCATTAAAAGCTTTGTTAGGAGAACCAAAAATGATATCATCAACGTATAGTTGGCATATGAACAAGTTCCCTTTAACCTTCTTTGTGAAAAGAGTGGGATCAATTTTCCCAATTTCAAACCCGCAGTCTTGCAACATCTCAGTAAGGTGCTCATACCACACACGTGGGGGCTTGTTTAAGTCCATAGAGAGTCTTATCGAGAACGTATACATGATCGGGGAACATGGGATCCTCGAATCCCAGGGGTTGCTTGACATATACCAACTCCTTAAGTAGACCATTAATAAATGCACTCTTCACATCCATTTGATATAACTTGAAATCATGATGAAAAGCATATGCAATTAACATGCGAATATATTCAAGACAAGCGACAGGAGCAAATGTTTCACCGTAGTCGATACCCTCGACTTGAGAGTAGCCTTGCGCCACCAATCTTGCCTTGTTGCAAAGGGAAACACCATTCACATATTGCTTGTTCTTGAAGATCCATTTGGTTCCAGTGACATTGTGATCCTCCTTTGGCCTTTGCACCAAACGACACACTTTGTTGCGCTTGAAGTTGATTAGCTCATCGTGCATGGCTTCAACCCACTCCATGTCCTTGGGAGCATCTTGTACCTTGAGGGATTCAATGCAAGAAACAAACACGTGATGTTCACAAATGTTTGTTAATTGTTTACGAATGGTTACCCCTCTCTTGAAGCTGCCGTAGACGTTCTCCAACAAATGTTGTTTATGTTCAACCTTGGCATCATTGTTAGCGGCTTGCCTCTCTAATATGTCCTCCATGGAAAGTTGAGGAGAAACATTCAGAGGAGCATCGTTGAAGATCTTGAGCGCCATCATGAGCTTAATCTTGATCTTGAATATGGTATTGATCTTGAGCTTGCTCGGGGATGTGGACTTGATCTTGGGCATCACTTGGTGAAACACCATTATCATGTGGTTGATCTTGCCCTTGATCTTATCCACGAGGTTGAGGACCTTCATTTTGTTCTTCGGAAGCATGTGGGTCTTGCGTTGGTGATGGTTCTACTTGAGTGGAACATTGTCCTTCTCCTTCGGTCACAAGGGGTTCCTCAATAGGTAGGAAGTGTCCCACACCCATTCTTCTTATGGCTTGGGGAGGAATTTCATCACCTACATCACAAAGACCAATTTGCTCCACTTTGGAACCATTATTTTCATCAAACTCCATGTTACACGTCTCCTCAATGAGCCCATTGGACTTGTTGAGGACACGTTAAGTGCGAGAGTTTGTAGCATAACCAAGAAATATGCCCTCTTGAGCTCTAGGTTCAAATTTATACAAACGGACGCCTTTCTTGAGAATGAAACACTTACACCCAAAAACCCTGAAGTACTTGAGGTTGGGCTTGTTACCGGTAAGAATTTCATAAGGATTCTTGTTCAATCCTATGTAGAGATAGATTCGATTAGATGCATGACAAGCGGTGTTTACGGCTTCGGCCCAGAAGTTGTACAGAGATTTGAATTCCGTCATCATGGTCCCTGCCGCATCCATCAACGTCCGGTTCTTTCTTTCCGCAACACCATTCTGTTGAGGTGTATAAGGTGCACAATATTGGTGCTTGATCCCCTCACCACTAAGAAACTCATTCAAGGTGTAGTTCTTGAGCTCGGTACCGTTGTCACTTCTTATCATCATAATCTTTGCCTCATGTTGTCGTTGAGCTTTATCAGCAAACTCGATGACTGTTTGTTTAATCTCACTCTTCCTCTTGAAGAAGTATACCCAAGTGTATCTGAGGGATCGATAGAAGATGTGTCTAGAGGGGGGGGGGTGGTGAATAAACTACTTGTTAAGATAGAATTTGTAGCCTAACCCAATTTCTAGGAGGGCAGAAATCTAGTAGTTCTAACAAGTCTAGGGCACCCTACACATGCTAGTGAACATATATGGTAGCGAAAAAGTAAAGAATTTGCAAATTTAAAGGTGTAGAGTTTAGGATATCAAACACAAGGGGTTGACACAGTGATTTTTGGCATGGTTCCGATAGGTGGCGTATTGTACGTCCATGTTAGTGGAGACTTCAACCCACGGGGGTAACGGCTGCGAGAATCCACGGAGGGCTCCACCCATGGAGGGTCCACAAGGAAGCGGCCTTGTCTATCCCACCATGGCTTCCATCCACGGAGGACTAGCCTTACTCACGGCATATCTTCACGAAGTAGGTGATCTCCTTGCCCTTACAAACATCTTGGTTCAACTCCACAACACGAAGTAGGAGGCTCCCAAGCGACACCTAACCAATCTAGGAGGCACCACCCTCCATAGGTAATAGATGGAGTAGATCAATGAACTCCTTGCTCTTGTGCTTCTAAAGATAGTCTTCTCAACACAAATCTCTCTCTCATAGAATATGCATGGGTAGGAGAGGTTGATTTGGTGGAAAGCAGTTTGGGGAGGCTAGAGGTCAAGTTTCAAATAATTGGATTGGAATATCTTGGTCTCAACACATGAGCAACTGGTTCTATCTTTGAAAATGGATCTGGAAATGAAGTGTGTGTTCTGAGTGCTTCTCCCATGAATGAGAGGTGGGTGAAGGGGTATATATATGCAGCAGCCAAAATCCAACTGTTACACACAAAAGTGCAAACTCGATGACACCAAAGTGGACAACTCGGTGGTACCTACTAGTACTAAAAGTGTGAACTTTGAATCTCGGTGAGGCCGATATATACTCAAACTTGGAAATTTTGATTTTGTGTATCTTGGCAACATAATGTTGGTCACACTGAACTCGGTAGCACCGATGCAGCTTCGGTTGCACCGATTTGGTGGGAATGGCTAGGGTTCTGTCTTTGGTTCAAACCCGGTGGGTCCGATGTGGCAATGTTGGTGACACCGAATTTATTTATGTGGAACTTGACAGATTGGATATGTGGGAAAAATGACTGAGTGTTTTGGTGGCTAACTTTGTGCATTTGAGCAATCAGTTCATTTTACTAACTCACCCCCTTTTAATAGTATTGGCTTTCCTATGGACTCAAAAGTGATTTCTCACAAATATAAAATGAAGAGTCTTCTAGCTTGAAGCTTGAGCAAATATTATTCCTTTCTTGCATCCATAGGCATCTCCACGTAACCTTAAGCCATAGCTCTTCATGGACTATACCTGAAATATCTAGGTAAAAGTGTTAGTCCAAGAGGCAATGTATGTTGTCATGACTTATCAAAATCACCAAGGGCGCAGGTGTGCTTTCAATCTCCCCCTTTTTGGTAATTGATGACAACATACAATCAAAGCTTAAAATAAAGATACTCATAAGGATATGAAAGCTTCGACAAACATATGACTAGTACAAGCTCCCCCTAAATGTGTGCAATCCCTTTAAAGGGTAGTTTCTTTGGAATGCATGGGCACACACAAGGTAGAAGTACAAGACAAGTCATATGGATCTTGGCTATATGCATCAAACATATGGGAATGAAGGGCTTCCATATTCAAGACTCCCTCTTGCAAAAAATATGTGCAAGAAACAAGAGGTCATCATGAACAAGGATATGATGCATATACTTACCTTGAGAATCTTGGGCGTCTTGACATAGAAGTACACTTGGGAAAACAAATGTTAGATAACACAAGAGTACCCTCTTGTAAATATGCAAAGAACTTCGAAGATACCAAGAAATTGAAGAAATATGTCTTCAACATGTATTCAATAAACAAGAACTTTTCTCCCCTAAAGAGAAATATGTAAAGTTTCCTCTCCCCCTGAATCATAGCATGTAGATATTGGGAGTAGGCAGGGAAAATAAGTTCAAACCAATAAAGCCACGTTTATCTCTCTCCCCCTTAATGTGTAAGGTTTGATACAAGTATCTCCACATAATGTTGTTTCTCCTATAAGCTTCATGATGATATGTCTCCCCTATAAGTAGGTTCATTGAATGGAAGCATTGATAGTCAACTCTTTAACAGAAACTAGGTTGATCGAAAGAAAGACAACTCCAACTAAGACAGTTAAACAAAACAAAAATAAGATTTTGAAAATACACACATATAGATGAGAGAGGGATGGTTCTAAAAATGTGAACCGTACGATATTCTCCATCTAGATGTGGGGCGGTGACTACGTCACCTATATTAGAGTATTTGACTTGAGGAGTCAAGCAAGGATGCTTGATCATAGGTCATACTCATCATTAAGCTCGAAATGGGGTTACCATTTTTCGATTAAGCATTTCAAGGTCTTCATATCACTTGAGTTGCTTTACTCCATTAATTGGTGTAGAGCTTTATCAAGGATATGAGTACATTCCTTCGAGTGATGTTGTTGACGTAGCATGTAGGTGAACTTGATGTGGATGCTCAAGGTTGCTGAAGATCATCTTGTGTTGGGATAAATCCATGTCGTTTTGGTTCACTTTTCACCTACAATGTTTAGTCATGTAAGGAAGAACATAATATATCCAAATGACATGAGTGAAATTCATAATCATAGTGTTGTCAAGGATATGTTTTTGTTGTCTTCTTCCTTCATCTACGAGGAAATAGGTTGTTGATACTTGGCCATGTCAAGATTGCATTTGTTTGGAGTCAGTTGCAATCTTGTGGAGTGTATTTCATCCAAGTACCTACAAAATGTTAGATACAATACAAGGGAGCATAGTTTCCAAGACATAAGATGGTCGTATCAATGGCATCAAGGAATAGTCAGTCAAGCTCATGCCCTGGCATGCATCCGAGTGAGTCTAGCTCAAGTCTGAAGCATCAATGATGTTCAACTCACTCCTCAAATGACAGAACACTTTCTCATCAAGTGGTTTGGTGAAAATGTTAGCCAGTTGTTTGTTAGTACGAACATGCCTGAGATCAATATCTCCTTTGGCAACATGATCACGGATGAAATGATGTCACACTTGGATGTGCTTAGTTCTAGAATGTTGCACATGATTATATGCAATCTTAATAGCAATTTCATTGTCACACAACAATGAGACTTTTCTAACATGAATGCCATAATCCTTAAGCGTTTGAGGCATCTGTAGTAATTGAGCACAACACGATCCACCAACAATGTATTCAGCTTTGGCAGTTGATAAGGATACCGAGTTTTGTTTCTTGGATGTCCAAGAGACAAGAGATCTCCCAACAAATTGACATGTACCCGAGGTGGATTTTCTATCAACCTTGTCTTCAGCATAATCCGAGTCGGAATAGCCAACAAGATCAAAATAAGATCCCTTGGGATACCATATGCCAAAGTTTGGTGTATCTATAAGGTATCTCACTATCCTTTTCACTGCAAATAGATGACATGCTTTAGGTGCTTCTTGATAGCGGGCACACATGTAAACACTTAGCATGATATTAGGACGAGAGGCACATAGGTATAACAATGATCCTATCATTGACCGATAAACGTTTTGATCAACGTGTGCATCATCCTTAGTGAGGTCAAGATGTCTAGTAGTAGGCATGGGGGTTCTCATACCTTTGCATTCTTGCATGTTGAACTTCTTGATCAAGTCCTTGGTGTACTTGGTTTGAGAGATGAACGTACCTTCTCTCGACTGTTTGATTTTGTAATCCAAGGAAGAACTTTAGTTCACTCATCATGGACATCTCGTACTTCTGTGACATCAGGTTTCCAAACTTTTCACCAAAATGTGGGTTAGTAGAACCAAAGATAATATCATCCACATATATGTGACAAACAAATAGTTCACCATTTACTCTTTTAGTTAATAAGGTTGCATCAAATTTGCCGATCTCAAAACCCTTTTCAATGAGAAACTTCGTTAGGCATTTGTACCAAGCTCGAGGTTCTTGTTTAAGGCCATATAAAGCTTTGAGAAGTTTGTAAACATGATCAGGTTTCTTAGGGTTCACAAAACCAGGAGGTTGTTTAACATAAACTTCCTCTTCAATTTCTCCATTCAGAAAGGCACGTTTAATATCCATTTGGTAGAGAGTTATATAATGTTGATTGGCATAAGCTAGAAGAATACGCATGGCTTCAAGTCTAGCAACAGGAGCATAAGTCTCAACATAGTCCATACCTTCGACTTGCATGTATCCTTGGACTACAAGACATGCTTTGTTGCGTACAACTTGTCCGTCTTCATCTTGCTTGTTCCGAAACATCCATCTTGTACCAACGATATTATACTTGCCTTGTGGTTTCTCAACAAGTGTCCAAACTTGGTTCCTCTCGAAGTTGTGTAGAACTTCATGCATGGCATTCACCCAATCTAGATCTTGGAGAGCTTGTTCTACCTTCAAGGGTTCAATGCTAGATATGAAAAAATAATGCTCACAAAAGTTAGCTAATCGAGATTTAGAGCGCGTGATTCTCCCATTGTTTATGTCGCTATAGATTTGTTTCAGCGTATGATCTTTGTCCACTCTTGCTGTAACTCTTGCAAACTTCTTCTTATTGGGTGGATGAGCTTCTTCTTCTTCATCATCATCTTGAGCATTGTCGTTGGCGTCATCTTCTCCTTGAGGTGGCGGTGAGTAACGTTGAGGTGGATCATCATGATGTACTTCTTCCTCTTCTTCATCATGTCGTGTTCCACTTGTGGATGTTTCCATGTCATTTTGCGGTTCGCCTTGACGCGAAGTAGGAGCTTCCACTTGAGTTGATGAAGTGATTTCCTTCACCTCCATGGGACGAATCTTGCCAATGGACAAATCTTTGATAGCTTCCGAAGGTTCCTTATCTCCTATATTAGTTGGCAATTGTTTGACTTGCGAACCGTCAATCTCATCAAATTTCACATCTACTGTCTCTTCAACTTTTCGAGTTAAGTTGTTGTAGACACGGTAGGCGTCAGAGTTTGATCCGTAACCAAGAAAGAAACCTTCATAAGATTTTGGTGCAGATTTAGATCGACGATGCTTATCCATAATATAGCACTTAGGGCCGAATACTCGAAAGTATCCAACTTGGGGTTTGTTAGCGGTGAGTAGCTCGTATGCCATTTTACCGAGAAGCTTGTGCGGGTAGAGTCGGTTTATGGAATGGCAAGCTGTTTCCATGGCTTCTGCCCAAAAGTGTCTTGGAGTCTTGTATTCTTCAAGCATCATTCTCGCCATCTCTATGAGCATCCGGTTCTTCTTCTCAACAACTCCATTTTGTTGAGGTGTGTACGTCGCCGAGAACTCATGTGAGATACCTTCTTCTTCAAGAAAAGTATCCACATTAGTGTTCCTGAACTCCGTTCCGTTGTCGCTCCGAACCTTCTTGATCTTCACTTAAAATTGGTTTTGAGATTTTCGAGCGAAGTTCTTGAAGATCGTTTGTACCTGCAACTTATCATTGAGAAAGAACACCCATGTAAATCTGGAAAAATCAGAAACTATAACTAGACCATAAGAGTTTCTATCGAGGCTGTTGTAAGCATTGGGACCAAAGATATCCATGTGAAGTAGCTCGAGGGGTCTTCTTGTGGTCATGATGTTCTTCAGGGGATGACTTCCTCCAACCTGTTTTCCTGCTTGACACGCACTACAAAGTCTATCTTCGTCAAAGATAACATCTTTAACACCAAGAATATGATCACCTTTGATAAGTTTGTTAGGATTACGCATACCAACATGTCCAAGCCTTCTATGCCATAACCAACCTTTAGAAGATTTTGCAACGAGGAATGTATGTGGTTTGGAAATCTTAGAGAAATCAACAATGTATAGATAACCTCTACGGAAACGAGTAAAGACGATGTTATGATTGTCGCTATGAAACACTCGGCATTCAACTTTCATAAATAGCACATCGAAACTGAAATCTGCTAGTCTAGGTATGGAAAGTAGATTGTAGCCAAGAGATTCTACTAGCATTACATTCTAAATAGAACTGTCATGAGATACGACCAACTTACCGAGAAGAAGTACCTTACCTTTGGAATTGTCTCCAGAAGTTACATACCTTTGAGGTCCACAATTCGGTGTGATTTCATGGAACATGTCTTTATCTCTGGTCATGTGATCAGTGCATCCACTGTCGATAACCCACTCCTTATCACCGGCCATGTAGTCTTTAAGGTTAGCCATAAGACTAAGATTCTTCATGGCTTCTCATACTCGGTGTCAAAGTCCTCATCATCATCGTAGTAGGCACGTTCCGCATAGTCATCATCAGATGAAGTTTCCTCGTAAGAGACAAATGTTTCATGAGAAACTTGACTATTACAATATTCAAGTTTACGCATTAGAATGGCTTCAACAATGATGTTGTTGATGGTAATGACATTTACTTTGGCACGCATGAGGTCACTAAGCTCAAACAAGCATTTATCAAAGTTCGGATCGGTTGGCTTCGTTTTATGGAAAGCAATGTATTTGTGAACAATGATATCAAGAATTTTCAAGGAATAATTTGGATATCTTTCCTCTAAGTCTTTCCATCGAGTATGAATGCACTCAAAGTTTTGCAACTGATTAAGCACATTTCTTGGTAAACCTCTAATGGTAAGATTGATGGTGTTGAGGTTGCCAAGCATGTTAACTTCGTCATCATGAGAAGGATGTATGGGGTCAATGGGAGGCACATAGGGATATTCAATATACTTGCGCAAATGGAACTCATTGAATATGTCAAGCATTTCGTATTTCGATTGTCTAAAGTACTCCCCATCAAGAATAGGCACTCTACAACTAAAAATCTGGGAACTAGTCACATTCAGCTTCCTCCAATGGCCGTTTAACCAAGGTTTTGGAGACTTTGCTCTGATACCAATTGAGGGATTGATAGAAGATGTGTCTAGAGGGGGGGGGGGTGAATAGACTACTTGTCAAGATGAAATTTCTAGCCTAACTCAATTTCTAGGAGGGCGGAAATCTAGCAGTTCTAACAAGTCTAGGTCACCCTACACATGCTAGTCAACATATATGGCAGCAGAAAAGTAAAGATTTTGCAAATTTGAAGGAGTAGAGTTTAGGAGATCAAACACAAGGGGTTGACGCAGTGATTTTTGGCATGTTTCCGATAGGTGGCGCTATCGTACGTCCATGCTAGTGGAGACTTAAACCCACGAAGGTTAACGACTGCGAGAGTCCACGGAGGGCTCCATCCACGGAGGGTCCATAAAGAAGCGGCCTTGTCTATCACACCACGGCTTCCGTCCATGGAGGACTAGCCTTACTCATGGTAAATCTTCACGAAGTAGGCGATCTCCTTGCCCTTACAAACATCTTGGTTCAACTCCACAACATGAAGTAGGAGGCTCCCAAGCGACACCTAACCAATCTAGGAGGGATCACCCTCCAAAACGTAATAGATGGGGTAGATCAATGAACTCCTTGCTCTTGTGCTTCTAAAGATAGTCTCTTCAACACAAATCTCTCTCTCACATAATATGCATGGGTAGGAGAGATTGATTTAGTGGAAAGTAGTTTGGGGAGGCGAGAGATGAAGTTTCAAATGATTGGATTGGAATATGTTGGTCTCAACACATGAGCAAGTGGTTCTCTCTCAGAAAATGCATCTGGAAATGAAGTGTGTGTTCTGAGTGCTTCTCCCACGAATGAGAGGTGGGTGAAGGGGTATATATAGGCAGCAGCCAAAATCCAACCGTTACACATAAAAGTGCAAATTCGGTGACACCGAAGTGGACAACTCGGTGGTACCGTCTAGTACTAAAAGTGTGAACTTTGAATCTCGGTGAGACTGATATATAGAACCCGGTGGCACCGAAAAGGTGACTAACGATCATATGGAAAAACTCTGTGCCACTCATACTCAAACTCGGAAATTCCGATTTTGTGTATCTTGGCAACAAAATGTTGGTCACCCTGAACTCGGTAGCATCAATGCAAATTCGGTTGCACCGATTTGCTGGGAATTGCTAGGGTTCTGTCTTAGGTTCAAACTCGATGTGTCCGATGTGGCAATGTTGGTCTCACCGACTTTGTCTATGTGGAACTTGACCGAGTGGATATGTGGGAAAAATGACCGAGTGTTTTGGTGGCTAACTTTGAGCATTTGAGAAATCAGTTCATTTTACTACCTCACCCCCTTTTAATAGTATTGGCTTTCCTATGTAATAAAAAGTGTTTTTCACAAATATAAAATGAAGAGTCTTCTAGCTTGAAGCTTGAGCCAATATTATTCCTTTCTTGCATCGTGGGGCGTCTCCACATAAACTTTAAGCCATAGCTCTTCATGGACTAAACCTGAAATATCTAGGTAAAAGTGTTAGTCCATGAGGCAATGTATGTTGTCATGAATTATCAAAATCACCAAGGAGCATATGTGCTTTCAGTATCTTGAGTAATCATCCACGATCACCAAACAATACTTTCTCCCTCTTTTTTAAATAAAAACCCAAAGTAAGATAAAATCAAACCAGAGGGGGTGCACTCCGCAAATAGTAAGAAGATTTTTAGGAGGGGAGGAACATTTTATTGGAAGCAAAACAGAAACTTTAAACTCGGCAACTAATTAAATTGGAAGAAAGGTTTTTTCTAAAAAGGCTATGGTGCAACAAGTGGTTTTGAGAGGAATCTTGTTGCACCCAAATCACAACAACTGTCACAAGCCACTTACACACATTGCACTCACACTTCCAAACACCAAGGTGCAACACAAAAGAAGGATGAATGTTGTTATGCATGATGCCATGACGCAACAGAGATGAAGTGAAGATCAATCTTATTCCACTCTCGTAAAACATAAGAGGGTTGCCATACAAGGAAAGATATACAAAAGGGGGAAGGTATTGCATTGGGACTGTTACAGTTGCCCACCCCAGGAGCAACAACCAAGTAGAGATGGAAAATGGTGAAGTGTTGTAGGGCCTCAAGACAAGGAATTTTGACAAGCTGTGCAAGCATGGAATGTGCTGGTTTGATGAGCCGTCAGGAAGTTCTTTGGTCGATTAAGATGACACCAAATTGATACATCAGCGAGACGCCCTTGTGCCTAGTCTATGTTGCTGAAGGAGTGCTCCCCACAAAATTCACGTACAGGTCACGAAGAGTGCAAGCCTTTGACGATGACTAGCAAGAGAAACTATGGCAAGATGATGCCACACTCTCAAGATCCCTCTACATGCCGCTCGGTACTAGCAGTCCTTGCGCCGGTATCACAGCCGCAAGGTGCATGCCAGGAGTATTGAGGAAGGCGACCTTGTTCTTTGATGAATTCAGTTTGGGAAGGGATCAAACAAGTTGATGCCGAAGTGGGAAGGCCCTTGCCTGGCACAGTCTGCCTAGAGACCTAAGATGACACCCAGGTGCAAAACTCATGGAATATCGAGCATCTATGCAAGTTCTACCCATGAGGCGCGGTTTCCGGGCTTGCCAACAACCTATTTTGTATAAACCTGTCGGCGAGGCGTGTAATCCTTAGTACAAAGGCATGCGATGACCCCAGGCGATGACTAAACACTTAGCTTTGTAAAACATGCAAGTGCGAAATTGCGCTCAACGGGAAATAGCCATTCATTAATCATAATAAGCACTAAAATATTTAGCAAAAAGTACCCAATAACTTCTGCATCCTTGTAGGGTTACATTGGGTACAATCTAAACACAAAATGAGATCTACCACTATGATGTGGTGATTGATCTGGAAACAAGGTCTGATGGATGGAGACTGTCGTCCGCATCAATCAACCCATCTCCAAAACCTAGCTAAGGTGCCATGCATGGCTAGTCAGAGTCCTTGTGCTTGATGCCAAGGACACTGCCATCGTCATCGTTGTTTCTGGAGGACTCGAAGTCGCTGCCACTCGAGCTTTGTACGCAGCACTCCAGATGAACGCCAGAAGCCCCAAAGAACTTCTCAGAGAGAGTGGCAGCCTCGCCAAACTTGAACTTGATAAAATGCCATGACCATAGGCCACGGGAGCAGGCGAACAACTTCCACCCCTTCGTCAGGAACATGGCGCTTCTGGGGAGAGGTTGACCGCCACTCAGGCAGGCCCATTGCATCAGCCGTCTGCCCGGAGCCATAGGCTTGATGATGTGCTGCCTTCCATGGCCCTTGCGTAAGGGTATTGAAGACGCAACCAGCTCTCGGAACAATGGGGCAACACAAAGACAAACTCGTATGCCGCCTCCATCATGTGAGCCTCTGCTTGGGGTGGTTGGAGCGGCGCACCACCGTGACCGCCATGATTTGAGGGCTCCGTCCTCCCACGGCCCGTGAACGCTATCCTTCTGCGAGAGCTGGAGCCGCCCTGCCCCCGACACCATGATGTGCATTGGGTTCCAAGGGGCGGCCCTTGCAGTACCGGTAGACCCTCGTGCACGGCCGCGGCCCCTCACCATCACTCGAACGACTCGCTAGAAAAAGTGTCGAAAGGAAGAAGATGATGCTAGCTGGCAAGCTGGAGCACGGAGACGTGAATGAGAAATGCCCTCCTCTTCCCCCATATTTATAGGGATGAGGCAGAGGTGGACTGGCTCTTCGCAACCCAAGGCGACTGCAGGCTAGCGAATGCATTAAACCAGTGACCGCCCCTTTCAGCCAACACCATGCCTTACATGTGACATGCGTCGTCAGGGGTGCGGTAAAAGAAGGAAGATGGAGAGGGAAAGCGACGGTGCTTAATGACAAGGGTAAGATGAGTAACGCTCGCTGGATTCTTCCCTTCCATAGGGTAAGCATGGAGGATGGTTGTTCGTTGTCTGAGATAACCGTTTGCTGCCAACAATACCACACCTCGTGTGGGGACACGCGTTGCAAGAGAAGTAATGAAGGGAGTGATGCAAGAGGCGCCTCTCCCAGTTCGACGCGGTCCGACTTTTTAGGCACGCCCCCTCATACACCGTCTCGCTCCACCACTCCCACGACCTATGTTAAATGCGCATTATGGGGTAGAGCAGTAAAAACCATCATTATAACCACTGGAAAATGTAGCTACACGTATGTGTGCACTGCTTTGGGCCTAGCCCAACAGTGTCACAGACTCAAGTGTGGCCTAGGCCCGGGGTTCCTATCGGTGTACTAAAGAACAGGGCCCTTAGTACCCAGACTTGTGCGTAGATGACCATAGCCTCCGGACTGGCAAGACCTTGCTGGGAAAACACCAGCGCCAAGCAAGGACCAAAGAAACCGGCCAACCTCCTTACCGATGAAGAAGGCGTGACTACAAGCGCACCTGCCAAGATCCCCACCACCAAGCCATCGCTCCACGTCACTAGGCTGATTATCTACATCATCTAGGTGTAGAGCGGGCATGCGGTTAGGTAGATATTGTCAAAATACGTGGCAGCTCGATGGATTTATAGAAGATTTAATGACACCCGTCCCATGGCATGGAAGAAGAATAGAAGGTAGTTGGGCGAACAACACAGAAGGAGAGGTGATGTCACAACCCTAGCTTTAGATCTGTTTGTCATTGCATTTCATGTATGCATTTTTATTTCTCTTTTGAATTTGAATTGAGGGGTGATCAAGCCCTAGAATGAATTTCTGTCAAAAGAGCAACATAAAAATTGCTTCAAAGAAGACCAAGAAAATGTCCCTGGTATTGAAAGGAAATATTGGCATCAGGTAAAATTCAACTCAATATTTTTGGAATCACAAAAACATTTATTTTGGGGCTTTGAATTAAAATATATTTATTTGAGTTGGATTTAATTCTGCTACAACAGAATTATAATTCCAATAATTCTGAAAAATTGTGAGTGGCTATGAATATATGTTATAAAGCCACATAAAAATTATCAGAAGCTACAAAAATGATTTGGTATTAAATCAAATCAAAACAGAGTTAAATAAATAGAAAAAAAGAGGGAATAACCTTATGTGGCAGCCCAAACCAGCCCAGCCAACCGCAACCTCCCCTCATCGTCGTCTACCTCAAGCAGCTGCATGGCAGCAGCACAACGACCGCGACACCTCGTGCTTCGCGCTGGCACGTGCACCCCTGAGCCTATCTCCTCACGAGGACACGCCCGAGAGCCCCCTTCCATTCCCTCCTTCTCTAGCCTCTCTCACCCCTCCTCAGCTCGATTTCAAGCAAGCCCGAGAGCAACCATCACCATCGCTTGCTGTCACCGCGCCCTCAGTGGTCGTTTTTCCTAGCCATCTTGTCCAAGGAAACCACAAAGATGGCCTCGTCCTCTTCTCCAACCTAAGAAAGCCGGGAGCAGCTGCTTCGCCGACCTCGAGCTCGCCTTCGTCCTCAGATCCGACAGCCACCGTCGTCAAATTCGTCGCCTCCAACGCCTCCTCGACCGAGTTGAGCCCCTCTTCGGTTCCACTACGATGGTTTCGACGATGTTACCATTGGCACTAATGAAGAGAAGTAGTATCTTCAGAACTGTGAGACACGCAACCCCCCGTGAGCATACTGATATAAACCCACTGTCTCGCTCTTGCTCTCTTTTACTGCATTAGGGCAACAACGATTAAACTGTTACATGTCTCGGTAGTTGAACAATTCCTTTGCATGACCTACCTTTGTCATAGTAAATAGTTGAAACCACTTAGCATGAGTAGAAAATTCTTGAGCCTTGATGTGCCTACTCATCCATGCTTGCTTACTATGCGTGCTATGCTTAGAGTCGTGTCGGCGGTGATCCATATCGACGATGAATAAGAATGGTTGCGTTCTTGTCCTACTATGTGAGAGTAAAGTGTGTGAATCCAATTTGGTAAAGGTAGCGATGAGAGTCCATGTAGGAGTACATGGTGGGTTGTCTCATTGGCACTGTCCTTAAGAACTGAGTTTTGTGTATGTTATCCAAGACAAGATACTACCACACATTGGAATGCTTAAGTGCCCCTCTCGGCTTATTAATCGGCTATATCTTTGTCCAGGAGTTGCAACTAGTTTCTAGTGTTTGTAGGAAAAGTGTTGGCGGCCGTGTTGAGCTCTGCCCGACGGGTTAGGCTTCAGTGCGGTAGATACACAGTGGCACGGTGTACCAAGTGGCACCCAGATGGTGGGCTTGTGGAACACTGTGCACATCGTTTGAGGCTATTGACGAAACTTTAGACGGACTTCCTTGCGAGTTCAGTCTCAAATAGGCGATAAACCTGGACTAGGGTCTTGTGTGGTTAATGGTCATGGCCGACACCCACGCCAGTGCTTCCGCTTGAAGGTTGCCAAGATGCATGATGTGCATATGGTGATAAGTGGTGAGAGCGTGTGTGAAGAAGTATACCCATGCAGGTGAATTAATCTGTTCGAATAGCCGCATCCTCGGATATGGACTACTTGGAAACATTATGTGGTACATAGAAAACTTTGAATGGATACTCTAAAATATGCAAGATAAGTGTGAGTGCTATGCCTTCTCGTAGGGAGATGAGAGTGGATCTATAGTGGTGTATTGATTGGTGTATATGTGGAATCGTGTGTGCTATCCCACCTCAAGGAAAGTACTTGTAGTTGTAGTACAGGTTAGCCAAGAGTCAAAGCTGGCTTGCTGCAGATAAACTCCACAACCCCCTTTGTGAACAATGATGTATATGTAGATAGTTCTGATGTAAGTCTTGCTGAGTATCTTTGTACTCACGATTGCTTAATTATGTTTTTGAAGAGGAGACCTTAGTCTCATTAAAGGTTTGTACACGATGAGTTTGATGTTGACCGGAATAGCTTGGGAATCCAAGACAGAGGCCTGGCTCCTATGGTAGGGTCGTTGTAGCTTTTCATGCTCTTCCAGCCGCTTTTAGTAGATGTATGTACCCAGACATGTAACTTCTGCTTGATGTTGTATGCTCTGAATGTTGGGTCGTGTGACCCCCTCTGTTTGTAACATTATCTATGCTGGCTCTTCGGAGTCTTCTAAATAAGTGACATGTTGTAGGGTTATGTTGTGATGCCATGTTGTATCCACATATATCGTGCATATTGTGTGTATGTTTGAAATGCATTGATATGTGTGGGATTCGACACCTACCTGTGTGCCTTTAGTTGTACTCTTTAAGAGGAAATGCCTCTTGTGCTTCTACTGAGCCTTGGTAGCTTGCTACTGCTCCGGACACATTGATTGAACGACATGTATCCTTCTTTGTTGTTGTGTCTGTCCCCTCGGGGAAATGTGACATGGTGTAATGGAGTCCCTGTAGCTTGCTACGACTCATCTACACACGTTGTTGACCGACACCTGCTTTGCTAGGTTATGTATGCATGTCCCTGTATGGATGTGCCACTTGGGTTTGTAACTAGTCATGTCGACCCAGGTTCTTTGTCGTTCGAATGCGAGCGACACATTCATATATGTGAGCCAAAAGACGTAAACGGTTCTGGCCAAGGTAAGGTGGCAGCAATGGAGTTTACCGTGCGTGAGGCCACAAAGTGATGTGATGTGTTACATGTTGGGTTCTTATGGCCTAGGATCGGGGTCCCGACAGCTTTGGTATCAGAGCCTGGCTTCCTGTAGGATAAGCAAGCCAAACTAGTCGATGTTGAGTCTGGAACTGCTTTAGTTATATAAGGGAATTGATTGTGGAAGGGAACGTAAGGATCTTTTACTCCTTTCCTCGCGTCATTCTTATTCCGAGTCACCCTCTTATTTATTCTACGGGGTTTAAGAATTAGGCTTTCTCATCTATCTATCACGATGATGAGTTACTATGCTGGAGACTTATAGGAAAGTGTGGTATTCCTCGATCGATGTCTCCATAGGAATTCATTGTTATGATGTTAGTTTTCATGCAGGTTGCCTCATATTTCATGCCCGTACAGCCGTTATGCTGTCCGAGTTATCCAAGGGCTATAAAATCTGATGCAATTGCAAATTCTTTCCTCCTATTCCCGATGTCTTTGTGGCCAGACAAATCACACTAATTATTGTGTTGAGGTACTCTATTACCTCAACTTATTTGTGAAGTATTAGGAAACTATGTTACCTCGGAAAACCACCCAATAGTATAGTTGTGTTTTGTGTTTCGAGTGTGATAATTTTGGCCCTCATTATCAAAAACATCCCGTGATGTTATTAAGTCAGTAGGTATTCTATTTCTGGGTTTTTGGATCCATGATTCATTCTTCTCACTCATGTTGATAGTAATTGCTCATTCCTTTAGGATGACTAGTAACCTTGTTATAGTTTCCAAGGTCTGTGGTACATCATTCTTCGAGTACCATGAACCATCATGGTAGAAGTTCTTCATGAACTAAATGATCATAATAATTGTGCTCTTGATGAGTTCTCTACTCCATATTGTGACTCTGTCAATTCCACCTTTCTGCATGGATTATCTGGAAGAATTATGTTCAACTCGTTCGACATGCTAATCTATGCATCTACAACTTAGAAAATCTTTGTGCTCTTGAGTTGCCCTCTTCAGTTGTATTCTGACCTTCAACTATCAGTGGATAGTCAAGAGTAGTTGTGCATTCATGTCATCGATGTCTATTATTCTTGTGGTCCGTCGAGCCATTCTATTTCGGAATGACTCGGAGAAGCAAATTCCAGTACCTCATCCATTTCTTGGATTGGGTCAAAGCAGTTGTATTCCGCACATCAAAATGCCAATCCATCTTTTGTTCTATTCTATCTTGGAGTATTACCCTCTTATGTCAAGAATGTCATGAGAATTGCACAATCTCTTACGAACTCTTGATGTAGTGACACTTATCGCCATCATTATTCATTCCTCAATCTCCGTGTTGGTTGTAACCGGAATATTGACAAGTGAACCGTGATGTGTGAATCAATACTTCGAGCAATCCTATTGATTGGAAGTTAATGGACAATAATTCCATTCTTAGTGTGTTGGTTATTAAATCATCATCCTGAAGATTGATCATGCTACCTAGTCCACCTTTCATGGTGCACTCTTCTATCAATGAGTTAGGATTGTGTCAATCCTTTGCTCTGTTGATCATATCATCTTGCCCTGAAAAGTGAGATTTTTCTCGAGCTTAATAACATATCGGTGGTTCTTGATTTTCCGAATATCTTCTCGGAAGTATTACCAGGTTGTTCTTTGACCGTTATGTTGAGCTCGTGATCAAGTTGGTTTTCCTATAAACCGACCGTTCTCCAAGAATCCGCGTTGGATACCCCTGACCTAGTTGGCCAAGCAAAACAACAACTTGGAGAGTTGGAAGATAAAATCCTTGCCTGACATAGTTCATTCCATAGGAATATCCCTGTGTGTGTGTGTGTGTGTGTGTGTGTGTGTGTGTGTGTGTTGAAGATAGATGATATCCTCATCGGTTGATCCTTGTGGTCAATTGTTGTTTTCTTTTCTTATGCAATCTTTGATTTGAGTGTGGGCTATCGTCAAATCAAAACGAGAACCAAGGATCTTCTAAATGTTGTCTAACTCATGGTTGTTTTCCTCGAGCATACACCATTATATCTTTTTGTCTGACCAATGCTACCACATTTTTCACATAGTAGTGTAATTTCCTTTATATATGGAAACCTTGATGAGCTGTTGTTGAGCCCATCGATAACATTGTTTATCCTCTCCATGATTTGTTGAACATCAAGCTAGTGATGGAAATTTTTGCACACAATATCTTTGTCTTCCGTACATGAAGTATATGTTAGATGTAAGAAGTGACTTCCTCTAGTTCATGTGCATTTGATGCAAGTTGCCGCCGTGAATTCGGGAAAAGTTATTTTGCTTCCTCTGGAATCACCCCAAGTTAGTCACGCACGTGCGAAGTATTCTATGGTTTGATAGGGTGATCATATCCACTCCATATGAAAATCCTAGCATACCAAGCCACTGATTGATTTGTTCAAGGAAAAGAAGTTAAGTGTTATTTCCGAAGGGCCCAGACGGACTTGCACATGGCTTCGTTATCCGCAATGATGGTTCCCACCCACAAGTCGGTAGTGTTTTGTTGTAAGCTCTCCATATGACCACAATTGTCTTGGACACTGTGTTCATGTGGGTCTTGCAATCCATCTCATGTTTTGGAGTTGGCTTCAATAGTTCATCTCCTGAGAATCTTGCAACGTTATCTCGTCGATTTGTGTTGCAAACTTTCTTATCACACAAGATGAGTTTGAAACATCCTGTCACCAACCAGATCTGAATCTCAGGCATATATAATGGTTGGAACATTTATGAAGAATTATAATATTGGTCTTTGTGTAACCCGGGAAAGTGATGTTGTGGCTAACACACCTAGTGGGAAGACCTGGTATTATAATATCTTTTATCAGCAACCTTAGCCATTTTCCTATGAGGACTTCGTATGACTTGTTCTAGAAGTTATTCCTCATGGACACCATTTGAGCCCCCAAAGTCCGACCTATACCTGATGTTCTAGATACCAAGAAGTTGAGTTACCCTATTACATCAAGGAAAACATTAGAAGCGGAGTGCTAAATGTCTCTCGGTCAATCATCCAGATTTCGTTCCTTGGCATAGTTAAGGTGAAATCTGAGCAAGTGATGTCCTCCTTTGCATCTGCATTCTCCATCGCTATTCATCATGGTAGTATGATGTGTTGCCAGGATCCTTGGCATGGATGTTGGTAAACCTTGGTGAATATGGAAATGCTCAAGTTCTTGATAGCATGCTCAGACACTGGGTTATATCCTCGGTATCAAATGGAATGTGCCTTCCGTTTGCCGAGTTGTTTTATAACTCTAGTTCCTTTTCCAAGCCGAGTATGCCATTTCTTCGAACTCCTTCAAACGATCATTTGTGAATTGCCTTACCCTGGTATAAAGAGTTTCAATGATCTTTGGATCAAAATTAATTCTTTTTGCCACATAAGGGAATAACTCTATGAGTCACCTTCCTAAGGTGCACCGTTATGGTATGAAGGGCAAATTAAATCCTCGCTACTTTGAAACCTCATCACCATGTATTGTAAGCATGGAATTGTTGCCTACCAATTGAACCTCTGTCATATGCCTCATTTCCTCATTCTTGTTATGTGTTTTGTGTGCCAGCTCAGTGGACATTCTTACGTCTCATTCTACGAGTTGATCATGAGTTGTTCGATCTTCTTTAAGATTGAATTTCGTAGAGCTTTCTATTTTCTTCTGTCGTGGTGCTTAGATGAAGACCTCAAAGGCAAAGATGTCAAGATCAACATGATGCAATGAATCAACATCCTCGAGAAGGGAAATTGGATCATGAAGATTGTAATAGTTTAGAGTCCCGTGTGTCCTCTTACCCTACGCCTGAATCTCGGGACGAGATTCTTGTTTAGTGGGGGTGAGTTGTCACAGCCCTAGCTTTAGATCTGTTTGTCACTGCATTTCATTCATGCATTTTTGTTTCTCTTTTGAATTTGAATTGAGGGGTGATCAAGCCTCAGAATGAAATTCTGTCAAAAGGGAAACATAAAAATTGCTTCAAAGAAGTCCAAGAAAATGTCCCTGGTATTCGAAGGAAATATTGGCATGAGGTAAAATTCAAGTCAATATTTTTGGAATCACAGAAACATTTATTTTGGGCCATTGAATTAAAATAATATTTATTTGAGTTGGATTTAATTCTGCTAAAACAGAATTATAATTCCAATAATTCTGAAAAATTGTGAGTTGCTATGAATGTATGTTATAAAGCCACATAAAAATTATGAGAAGCTACAAAAATGATTTGGTATTAAATCAAATCAAAATAGAGTTAAATAAATAGAAAATAAAAAAGAGGGAAAAACCTTACATGGCAACCCAAACCAGCCTAGCCCACCACAACCTCCCCTCGGCGTCGTCTACCTCAAGCAGCTGCATGGCAACAACACAGCGCCCGCGGCCACCTCCAGCTTCGAGCTGACGCACACGCCCCCAAGCCTATCTCCTCGCGAGGAGACGCCATGGAGCTCCCCCCTTCCATTACCTCTTTCTCTGACCTCTCTCACCCCCTCCTCAGCTCGATTTCAAGCATGCCCGAGAGCAACCGTCACCGCCGTTTGCTGTCGCCGCACCCTCAGTGGTCGTTTTGCCCAGCCATCTTGTCCAAGGAAACCACTGAGACAACCTCGTCCTCTTCTCCAACCCAAGAAAACTGGGAGCAGCTGCTTCGCCGACCTCGAGCTCGCCTTCGTCCTTGGATCTTACAACCGCCGTTGTCAAGTTCGTCGCCTCCAACGCCTCCCCGACCGAGCTGAGCCCCTCTTCCGGTCCACTACGATGGTTTCGATGATGTGATCGTTGGCATTAATGAAGAGAAGGAGTATCTTCAGAACTGCCAGGCAAGCAACCCCCCTTGAGCATACTAATATAAACCCACTCTCTCACTCCTGCTCTCTTTTACGGCATTAGGGCAACAACGATTCAACTGTTACATGTCTGGATAGTTGAACCATTCCTTTGCATGACCTGTCTTTGTCACATTAAATAGTTGAAACCACTTAGCATGAGTAGAAAATGCTTGAGCCTTGATGTGCGTACTCATCCATGCTTGCTTCCTTGCCTGCTATGCCTAGTGTCGTGTCAGGTGTGATCCATCTGTTGGGACCCCGATCCTAAGTCATAAGAACCCAGTCTGTAACATAACACATCACTTTGTGGCCTCACGCACGGTTAACTCCACGGCTGCCACCTTACCTAGTCCGGGACCGTTTGCGTCTTTTGGCTCACATATGTGTATATGTCGCCAGCATTCGAAAGACAGAGAACCCGGGTCGACATGACTAGTTATAAAACCAACTGGCACATCCGTACAAGGACACACATACATAACCCAGCAACGCAGGTGTCGGTCAGCAGCGTGTGTAGACGATTCGTATCAAGCTACAGGGACTCCATTACACCGTGTGACATTTCCCCGAAGGGACAGACACAACAACAAACAAGGATACATGCTGGTCAATCAATGTGTCCGGAGCAGTAGCAAGCTACCAAGGCTCGGTGAAAGCACAAACAGGCATTTCCCCGTAAAGAGTACTACTAAAGGCACACAACCAGGTGTCCAATCCCACACATACCAATGCATTTCAAAAATACACACAATATGCACGATATGTGTAGATACAACAAGGCGTCACAACATAGCTCTATGATTCAAGCTTTTATTAAAGACTCATAAGAGTCAACATAGTATGATATTACAAACATGGGTCACATGACCCAACACTCAAGTCATAGAAACAACAAGCGGAAGCATATCATGTCTGGGTACACACATCTACTAAAAGTGGCTGGAGGAGCGTGAAAATCTACAAGGACCCTACCGAAGGAGCCAGACCTCTCTATGAGATTCCCAAGCTATTCTGGTCAACATCGATCACATCGTGTAGAACCAATAGTGAAACTAATATTTCCTCTGCAAAAACATAAATTAAGCAAAGGTGAGTACAAAGGTACTCAGCAAGACTTACGTCAGAACTATCTACATATGCATCAGTATCAACAAGGGGTTGTGGAGCTTAATTGCAGCAATCCAGCTTTGACACTTGGCTAGCCTATACTACGACTACAAATACTTTCTTTGAGGTGGATTAACGCACGTGAGTCCACATATGCACCAATTCAATACACCACTATGGATCCACTCTCGTCTCCCTATGAGAAGGCCATCCATAGCACTCACACTTATCTTGCATGTTTTAGAGTATCCATTTTAAGTTGTCTATGTACCACGTAATGTTTCCAAGTAGTCCATATCCAAGGACGCGACTATTCGAACAGATTAATTCGGCCTGCAGGGGTATACTTCTCCACACACGCTCTCACCACTTATCACCATATGCACCTCATGCATCTCGGCAACCTTCAAGCTGAAGCACTCGCGTGGGTGTCGGCCACGACCATTAACCACACAAAACCCTATTCCAGGTTTATCGCCTATTTGATACTAATCCGCAAGGAAGTCCATCCGAGGTTTCCTCTACGGCCCCAAACGATGTGCGCAGGGTTCCCAAGCCCACCATCCGGGTGTCACTTGGTACACCGTGCCACTGTGTATCTACTGCACTGAAGCCTACCCCATCGGGCAGAGCTAAATATGGCCGGCAACACTTTTCCTACAAACACCAGAAACTAGTTGCAACTCCTGGACAGAGATCTAGGCGATTAATAAGCCGAGAGTAACGCCTTAAGTTCATGCATCTAGTGTATTAAGTTCATGAGAACAGAGTAACGCCTTAAGCAAGATGACATGATGTAGATGGACAATCTCATATCTACGATAAAAGCCCATCTTGTTATCCTTGATGGCAACAACACGATGTGTGCCTTGCTGCCCTTTCTGTCACTGGGAAAGGTCACCACACGGTATGAACCCAAAACCAAGCACTTCTCCCATTGCAAGAATCATATATCTAGTTGGCCAAACAAAACCCAAGACTCGGAGAGACTTACAAGGATATCAAATCATGCATATAAGAAATCAGCAAAGACTCAAATATATATCATAGATAATCTGATCACAAATCGACAATTCATCGGATCTCGACAAACACACCGCCAAAGAGGATTACATCGGATAGATCTCCATGAAGATCATGGAGAACTTTGTATTGAAGATCCAAGAGAGATAAGAAGCCATCTAGCTACTAACTACGGACCCGTAGGTCTGAAGTGAACTACTCACGAGTCATTGGAGGGGTGATGATGTTGATGAAGAAGCCCTCCAACTCCAAAGTCCCCTCCGACAGGGCACCGGGAAGGGTCTCCAGATGAGATATCGCAGAAACAGAAGCTTGCGGCGGCGGAAAAGTGTTTTTGTGGATGCCCTGATTTTTTCTGGATTTTTAGGGAATTTATAGGCCAAAGACCTGCGGCAGGGGGGCGCCAGGGGGGCCACAAGCTTGGTTGCCGCGACCTCCCCCCTGGCTGCGGCAACAAGGCTTGTGGGCCCCCTGTGATCCCACTTGTTTGGCCCTCAAGCCTCCCGATCTTCTTCCGTTCTGGAAAAATTTAATTTGGGGATTTTATTCCGTTTGGACTCCGTTCCAAAATCAGATCTGAAAAGAGTCAAAATCACAGAAAAAACAGGAACTGGCACTTGGCACTTAGTAAATAAGTTAGTCCCAAAAAATATATAAAAGGTAAACAAAACATCCAAAGTTGACAAGATAACATCGTGAAACCATAAAAAATTATAGATACGTTTGAGACGTATCAAGCATCCCCAAGCTTAACTCCTGCTTGTCCTCGAGTAGGGAAGTGATAAAGAATGAATTTTTGATGCTTTCATGCTACCTAGCATAGATGTCCTTTGTAACTCCTCTTATGTGACGTGAGTGTTCAGATCCATTAGATTCAAAACAATAGTTTTCTATTGACGGGGAGACAATAATAAGTCAAGCAAACTAGCTAGCTAATCATGAACTTTCAAAATAACAAGGCCAAAAGGAAGTTATCCCTACAAAATCATATAGTCTGGCTATGCTCTATCATCATTGCACAACGAATTTAAATCGTGCACAACCCCGGTATTGGCCAAGTAATTGTTTTCACACTTTTACTTTCTCAAACTTTTTCAACTCTCACGCAATATATGACCGTGAGCCATGGTTTTAGCACGATAAGTGGTGTGGAGTGTGGTGGAGGTTGCAAGACAAACAAGGAGAAGATGGTCACATTAACTAGGCATATCAATGAGCTATGGAGATGCTCATCAATAGATATCAATGTGAATAAGTAGGGATTGCCATACAAATGATGCACTAGAGCTAAGAGTATGTAAAAGCTCTTAAAGAAAACTAGTGGGTGTGCATCCAATTTGCTTGCTCACGAAGACCTAAGGAAAATTTGAGGAAGCCTATCATTGGAATATACAAGCCAAGTTATTTTCCACTAGCTATATGGTGGTGACAAAACGAGAGACTCTCAATCATGAAGATCATGGTGCTTAATATGCACAAGTGTGGATAGGTGGTAGCATTGTCCCTTCTCTCTTTTTCTCTCATTTTTTTTGGATGGGCTCTTTGGCCTCTTTTTTTTGGTGGGCATCTTTGGCCTCTTTTATTTCCTCACATGGGACAATGCTCCATCAATGATGATCATCACACTTACAACTCAAAACTTAGAGCAACGATGACTCTATATGGAATGCCTTCGGTAGTGTACCGTGACAATGATCTAGCATGGCATGGACATTAATGGAAACATCATGGTAGCTATGTTACGATCATGCAATGGCAATGTAGACGTGGTGGCACATGTCATGGTGGTAGTTGCATGGCAATATATCTCGGAATGACTTTGAAAAAGCCATAGTAGGTAGGTATGGTGGCTGTTTTGAGGGAGGCTAACAGTGGGTTTTGTGCACCGGCGAAAGTTGCACGACACTAATGAAGATAGTGATGGTGGAAGGTGAAAGTGCATCTAAACCATGGACTCAACATTAGTCATGAAGAACTCATATACTTGTTGCAAAAGTTTTAGTAGTAATCGAAACAAAGCACTCAACGCATACTCCTAGGGGAAGGGTTGGTAGGTATAAACCATCGCGCAATCCCGACCGCCACACAAAGGATGACAATCAATAGACTAATCATGCTCAGACTTCATCACATAGTGGTTCACCATACGTGCATGCTACGGGAATCACTAACTTCAACACAAGTATTTCTAGATCCACAACACCTTACTAATATAACTTCAATATTACCATAACCACAACTCAAAACTAGTTGAGATGAATCAAACTTATCTAACTATTCAATGCACATGAAGGTGGAAGTTTTCGTATCCCTTTGGATAACTACCCCTTTTGAGACTACTTTCATAGCATAGATCAACTACCAAGCCACGCACCGCCGTGCTCTAAAAGATATAAGTGAAGCACATAGAGCAAAAGCAACTAGCTCAAAAGATATAAGTGAAGCACATGTGAGCTGAATTGTCTACCAAAGGATATAAGTGAAGCTCGACAAAATCACGGTGAGTGCATGTATCTTTCTCTAGGTGTGCAGCAAGGATTATTGTGACACAACAAAAATAAAAGACTCATACGATACAAGACGCTCCAAGCAAAACACATAACATGTGGTGAATAAAAATATAGCCCCAAGTAACGTTACCGATGGATTGAAGACGAAAGAGGGGATGCCTTCCCGGGGCATCCCCAAGCTTAGGATTTTATGGCATCCTTGAATCATCTTGGGGTGCCTTGGGCACCCCCAAGCTTGAGCTCTTGCCACTCTGTATCTTTTTGTCCATAAGAACTTCACCCAAAACTTGAAAACTTCACAACACGAAACTTAAACATAAACTCGTGATAACATTAGTATAAGAAAGCAAACCACCACTTCCTTAGGTACTGTAGCAAACTTAAATTCTACTTATGTTGATGTTGGGTTACTGTATTTTCAATCTTCCATTGCTAATACCCCCCGATACTATCCATAGTTTCATCTAAATAAGCAACCAACACAACAAAAACAGAATCTGTTAACAGCAGACCAGTCTGTAGCAATCTGTATACTTCATATAATTATGTACTTCAAAAATTCTGAACAATAACTACAGTCTGAAGACTTTGCATGGCAATCAGCAGCAAAAAGAATGAACTCAAAAGCTCTTACAGAAAAAAAATTAAAATTCTTTTCGTGAGCAGGAAGTTTCTGTCTTTTCTAGCATGACCAAACGATCATCCCCAAGACTAATCATAATGGTTTTGCTTGGCACAAACGCAAAAAGAAACACAAAAAACACAATCATAACAGAATTATGAAAGTGTGGAAAACACAAAACATAAAAAAAAGGATAGATTCGTTGGGTTGCCTCCCAACAAGCGCTATTGTTTAACGCCCTTAGCTAGGCATAAGGTGATGGAATCTAAGTCTAACATACTTCCTATGCATAGGCATTTTAAAGGGAAACAAATTGGCAAGACAACCAATAGTTACCAAATGCAAGGAAGAAGAAAGAGACAATACCAATTTCAACATAACGAGAGGTAATTTGGTAACATGAAAGTATCTACCAAAATATTTTCCTCTCTCATAGCTATTACATGTGGGATCATATTCAAATTCAATAATATAGCTATCCCATAGGATATTCTTTTCATGATCCACATTCATGCAAAGTTGACGCTCTTCAAAAATAGTGGGATTATCATCAACTAAAGTAATGACTTCTCCAAACCCACTTTCAATATTATTGCAAATATCATATTCATCATGAGGCTTAAACAAATTTTCAAGATCATAAGAAAGATCATCACCCCAATCATGATTATTGCGACAAGTGGGGGACATAGCAAAACTAGCATCCCCAATCTTAGGGTTTTGCATATTTTTAGCATGATTGTCACTAATAGAATTTATAGTGAAACCATTGCAATCATGCTTTTCATCCAAGGAGCCCTCGTGAATCACTTCATAAATTTCTTCCTCACAATTTTCAGAATCACGCATCTCAAGCAAAACTCCATAAAGATAGTCAAGTGCACTCAACTCACTAGCAATTGGATCAACATAATTGGATCTCTTAAAGAGATTAGCAAGTGGATGAGGATCCATATCACTAGATTTTCAGCAAGCGAAGATGCAAGCATATTGAAGGCACATGGCACACAAGCGAACAAAGAGAAAGCGAGAAAACGGCGAACGAAAAAGGCAAATTGGTGAAGTGGGGGAGAGGAAAACGAGAGGCAACTGGCAAAAAAGGTAAATGCAAGAGATGAGTTTGTGACACTTACTTGGATAGATATTTCCTTCCCCGACAACGGCGCCAGAAATACTTCTGCTACTGCAACAAAAGACCTTCCAACGGCGCCAGAAACAAGCGTGCTGACGGGAGACTATTCTTGTCTTGATACTCCTCAGCAACGGCACCAGGAATCCTTCTGCTACAGCTACGCCTTTAGGGACTTCCTTGGCAAATATGCAAAGGATTCCCCCGTGGCCTTGGAGCCTTGCGTTGGTGTTCCCTCGAAGCGGAAAGGGTGATGTAGCACAACGGCGGTAAGTATTTCCCTCAGTTTTGAGAACCAAGGTATTGATCTAGTGAAGGATTATCACAAGTACCTGCACAAACACAAAGAGCTTGCACCCAATGCTATGAAGGGGTTATCAATCCCTTATAGATTGTTTGCCAAGTGAGAACTGAAAGCAACAAAGAAACAAAGCAAAGTAAATGCGAAAGTGGAAATGATAGGTGTGAGTAGACCCGGGGGCCGTAGTGTTCACTAGTGGCTTCTCTCATGAAAGCAAGTAGACGGTGGGTGAACGAATTACTGTCAAGCAATTGATAGAACCACGCAAACTCGTGACGTTATCTATGGCAATGATTATATCTATAGACATCACGTCCAAAACAAGTAGACCGATACTTTCTGCATCTACTACTATTACTCCACACGTCGACTCCTATCCAACATGCATCTAGTGTATTAAGTTCATGAGAACGGAGTAACGCCTTAAGCAAGATGACATGATGTAGATGGACAATCTCATATCTACGATAAAATCCCATCTTGTTACCCTTGATGGCAACAACACGATGTGTGCCTTGCTGCCCTTTCTGTCACTGGGAAAGGTCACCATACGGTATGAACCCAAAACCATGCACTTCTCCCATTGCAAGAATCATAGATCTAGTTGGCCAAACAAAACCCAAGACTCGGAGAGACTTACAAGGATATCAAATCATGCATATAAGAAATCAGCAAAGACTCAAATATATATCATAGATAATCTGATCACAAATCCACAATTCATTGGATCTCGACAAACACACCGCCAAAGAGGATTACATCGGATAGATCTCCATGAAGATCATGAAGAACTTTGTATTGAAGATCCAAGAGAGAGAAGAAGCCATCTAGCTACTAACTACGGACCCGTAGGTCTGAAGTAACTACTCACGAGTCATTGGAGGGGCGATGATGTTGATGAAGAAGCCCTCCAACTCCAAAGTACCCTCCGGCACGGCACCAGGAAGGGTCTCCAGATGAGATCTCGCTGAAACGGAAGCTTGCGGCGGCGGAAAAGTGTTTTCATGGATGCCTTGATTTTTTCTGGATTTTTCGGAATTTATAGGCCAAAGACCTAGGGTAGGGGAGCGCCAGGGGGGCCACAAGCTTGGTTGCCGCGGCCTCCCCCCTGGCCGCGGCAACAGGGCTTGTGGCCCCCCTGTGGGCCCACTTGCTTGGCCCTCAAGCCTCCCGATCTTCTTCCGTTTTGGAAAAAATATTTCGGGGATTTTATTCCGTTTGGACTCCGTTCCAAAATCAGATATGAAAAGAGTCAAAAACACAGAAAAAACATGAACTGGCACTTGGCACTGAGTTAATAAGTTAGTCCCAAAAAAGATATAAAAGGTAAACAAAACATCCAAAGTTGACAAGATAACATCGTGAAACCATCAAAAATTATAGATACGTTTGAGACGTATCAGCCCACAAGCCTGGTGGCCGCGGCCTGCCCCCCTGACCGCGGCAACAGGGCTTGTGGGCACCCTGGTGGCCCACTGGCCCCCTTTTCTTCTATATGAAGGGTTTCATCCGGAAAAAATCTGGGCGGAGCTTTTTCTGGGATTCTCCGCCGCCACGAGGCAGAACTTGAGTAGAACCAATCTAGAGCTCCGGCAGGACGATCCTGCCGAGGAAATTTCCCTCCCGGAGGGGGAAATCGTCGCCATCGTCATCACCAACACTCCTCTCACCGGAGGGGACTCGTATCCATCAACATCTTTATCAGCACCATCTCATCTCCAAACCCTAGTTCAACACTTGTAACCAATCTCCGTCTCGCGACTCCGATTGGTACTTGTAAGGTTGCTAGTAATGTTGATTACTCTTTGTAGTTGATGCTAGTTGGATTACTTGGTGGAAGAGTTTATGTTCAGATCCTTGATGCTACTCATTACACTTCTGTTCATGATTATGATTATGCTTTGTGAGTAGTTACTTTTGTTCCTGAGGACATGGGAGAAGTCATGCTAATAATAGTCATGTGAATTTGGTATTCGTTCGGTATTTTGATATGTTGTATGTTGTTTTTCCTCTAGTGGTGTTATGTGAACGTTGACTACATAACACTTCACCATTATTTGGGCCTAGAGGAAGGCATTGGGAAGTAGTAAGTAGATGATGGGTTGCTAGAGTGACAGAAGCTTAAACCCTAGTTTATGCGTTACTTCGTAAGGGGCTGATTTGGATCCACTAGTTTAATGCTATGGTTATACTTTGTCTTAATTCTTCTTTCGTAGTTGCGGATGCTTGCGAGAGGGGTTACTCATAAGTGGGATGCTTGTCCAAGTAAGGGCAGTACCCAAGCGCCGGTCCACCCACATATCAAACTATCAAAGTAACGAACGCGAATCATATGAACATGATGAAACTAGCATGACAGAAATTCCTGTGTGTCCTCGGGAGCATTTTTCCTCCTATAAGACTTTGTTCAGGCTTGTCCCTTGCTACAAAAGGGATTGGGCCACTTTGCTGCACCGTTGCTACTACTTGTTACTTGTTACTTTACACCTGCTACGTTTAACCTCACCACACCATCACTTGTTACCGCTACTTTCAGTGCTTGCAGTTATTACCTTGTTGAATACCGTTTATCAGAGCCTTCTACTCCTCGTTGGGTTCTACACTCTTACTTATCGAAAGGACTACGATTGATCCCCTATACTTGTGGGTCATCAGGGCATGGATGCGAGCACCGAGAGCACTGGGATGAAGCCCAAGCTCGGCCTCATCCAGCGAGGGCAACGACTGGTCGCACGGAGGCCAGAGAAGGCGCCAGCGATGAGGCGCATGGCGGCCTGAACTCGGTCCTGGCGGGGAGCGAGGCTACGGGACACGGGAGAGCGTGAGAAGAGAGGGGAAACGTGAAGGAGCTCACGGGGGATCCATTTGAGGCATCAGAGAGGTTGAGGTCGTCCTCTAGCCGGCGAATCGACGTCGACAAGCTTCGGTGGCCGGAGTTGGAAACGGCGGCGACGAGGGCGAAGCAGGGGGCTTTGGCTCGATTCCGCTGGCGTGGAGGAGCTTCTTGTGGTGGCGGAGCTTATGAGCCGGTCGGGGAGGCGTCGTTGTGGCCGGAGAGGCGTTGGTGGAGCTCGAGCCCGAGCTCGTCAGTGGCGGGAGGAAGAAGAGAGCATGTGAGAGATGGAGAGGAGGAATGGAGAGGAGGAGAGGATAAGGGAGAGGGGGTCCTCGTGCTAGCGTGGTTGGAGGCGAGGGGGGGGGGGAGCTTCCACGGTGAAGCAGGAGGTGGCGCAGCGCTGGGCGTGCTCGGCTTCGCCTGTGCCTACTCGCAGAGGTAGAAGACGAGCCTGCCCCTTTGGGCTGGGCTGGCTTCTGCTCCAGGGAGGCCCTGGTAGGTTTCCTCTCTTTTCTTTTTATTTTCTATTTTGTTTTCTTTTCTTACATTTGTTGGGATTTGAAAATAATTCAAACAATTTTATAAAATCCTGAAAATTATTATGTGACATAAATGGATATATTATGTGCCACATAAAAGTTCCAAAATTAATGAAACTATATTACATATATATATATATATAATATAATTCCACTTCAAATAATTGTTTGATTAATTCAAAAGTCCAATATAAAATGTTCCTGTGTTTTCAAAATATTGGTTGGCAAATTTACCTCATCCCAATATTTTCATAGAATATTTGGAACATTTTCTTGGATCATTTTGAAGGAATTCTTATATTGCCTATTTTCAAAAATTTGGTTCCTAAGGCTTGATCACTTCCCCATTTCAAATGCAAAAGAAAAAAAATGCATGCATGAATGCAATGACAAACAAGTCTAAATCTAGGGCTGTGACACCATCTGTACGATGAATCAGAATGGTTGTGTTCATGTCCTATTGTGTGAGAGTAAAGTGTGTGAATCCAATTTGGTAAAGGTAGCGATGAGAGTTCATGTAGGAGTACATGGTGGGTGTTCTCATTGGGATCGTCCTTAAGAACTGAGTTAAGTCTATATTATCCAAGACAAGATACTACCACGCATTGGAATGCTTAATTGCCCCTCTCGGCTTATTAATCGCCTAGATCTCTGTCTAGGAGTTGCAACTAGTTTCTTGTGTTTGTAGGAAAAGTGTTGGCAGCCGTGTTTAGCTCTGCCCGACGGGGTAGGCTTCAGTGCGGTAGATACACAGTGGCATGGTGTACCAAGTGGCACCCGAATGGTGGGCTTGTGGAACCCTGCGCACATCGTTTGAGGCACTTGAGGAAACTTCGGCCGGACTTCCTTGTGGGTTCACTCTCAAATAGGCGATAAACCTGAACTTCGGTCTTGTGTGGTTAACCGTCGTGGCCGACACCCACGCCAGTGCTTCCGCTTGAAGGTTGCCGAGATGCATGACATGCATATGGTGATAAGTGGTGAGAGCGCGTGCGAAGAAGTATACTCCTGCAGAGTGAATTAATCCGTTCGAATAGCCGCGTCCTTGGATATGGACTACTTGAAAACATTATATGGCACATAGACAACTTGGAATGGATACTCTAAAATATGCAAGATAAGTGTGAGGGCTATGGATGACCTTCTCGTAGGGAGACGAGAGTGGATCTATAGTGGTGTATTCATTGGTGAATATGTGGACTCGTCTGCGCTATCCCACATGAAGGAAAATACTTGTAGTCGTAGTACATGTTAGCTAAGAGTCAAAGCTGGCTTGCTGCAAATAAACTCCACAACCCCCTCTGTTGACAACGATGCATATGTAGATAGATCTTACGTAAGTCTTGCTGAGTACCTTTGTACTCACGGTTGCTTAATTATGTTTTTGCAGAGGATACCTTAGTCTCATTAAAGGTTTCTACGCGATGAGTTTGACGTTGACCGGGATAGTTTGGGAATCCCAGAGAGAGGTATGGCTCCTATGGTAGGGTCGTTGTAGGTTTTCAGGCTCTTCCAACCGCTTTTAGTAGTTGTCTATACCCAGACATGTAACTTCCGCTTGATGTTGTATGCTATGAATGTTGGGTTGTGTGAACCCCTCTGTTTGTAACATTATACTATGTTGGCTCTTCGGAGCCTTCTAAATAAATGACATGTCGTAGGGTTATTTTGTGATGCCATGTTGTATCTAGACATATTGTGCATATTGTGTGTATGTTTGAAATGCATTGGTATGTGTGGGATTCGACACCTAGTTGTGTCCTTTTAGTAGTACTCTTTACGGGCAAATGCCTCTTGTGCTTCCACTGAGCCTTGGTACATTGCTACTTCTTCGGACACATTGATTGAACGACATGTATCCTTCTTTGCTGCTGTGCTGTCCCCTCAGGGAAATGTCACACGGTGTAATGGAGTCCCTGTAGCTTGCTATGACTCATCTACACAAGCTGTTGACCGACACCTGCTTTGATGGGTTATGTATGCGTGTCCCTGTATGGATGTGCCACTTGGGTTTATAACTAGTTATGTCGACCCGGGTTCTTTGTCGTTCGAATGCTAGCGACACATTCATACACGTGATCGAAAAGATGCAAACTGTTCCGGCCAAGGTAAGGTGGCTTGATCGTGCATGAGGGCACAAAGTGATGTGATGTGTTACATGCTAGGTTCTTATAACTTAGGGTCGGGGTCCCGACAGGTGATCCTTGCCGGCAGACACCGCCAGCATGACACCTCATGGCGCATTTAATGCGTGTGTCCTAATCCGTCGGGTTAGGTAGTTCTCACTATAGCTCGTGTCAGTAGTTTTGGCAGCTATAGCACCTACTATTTACCCCATATAATGACCATTTTATCCACTGTGGTAACCCCTTGGGCTATAAAATGAGGTCCATGGCTACCTTTAGAAAGGTCAACACTTTGTCCATTTGCACGCGTAGACGCACTTCTTGAGCATTCCTTGTCGGGCTGTAGCGCTCGTGTACATTGGACTCATATAATCGACAACACACAAGACATAGGGTTTTACGCTCCGAGCAGCCTAAACCTGTCTAAAACCTCCGAGTACGCGTGGGTTGGTGATGCTCTTTGTGCGCGAGGATCCCCACAGTTGAACCACAAAGGGACCCCGTAAGTCCCATAGTTGTCGTACCCCGACAGTCACATATAATCAACTCTATATCTTCCTCAGAACATCCACCGTACCTACCTATCATGGCATTTCCATAGCCATTCCTAGATATATTGACATGCAACTTCCACCGTTCTCTCTTAAGACTTGTGTGTTCATCATTATATTACTTTGCATGATAATGTAGCTGACATAGTATTTTTGGCAAAGCCACCATTCATCATTACCTACATGTTATGCTAGATCATTACACATCGTGGTACGCTTCCTGAGGCATTCATACATAGTCATCTTGTATAATAGTTTTTCATATCGAGTTGCAAGTAAAAAAAGTGTGATGATCATCATTATTAGGGCACTGTCTTAGCGAGGAAAGGGTGATGGAGACTATGATTCCCCCACAAGTCGGAATGAGACTCGAGATGGAAAAAACAAGAAGAAAAAGAGAGAAAATATATAAAAAAGAGATAAGAAATAAAAAAAGATAAAAAGAAAATAAATGATAGAATATAGAGAAGGGGTAGTGCTATTATCTTTTTCCACACATGTGCTTAGAGGAAGCACCATGTTTTTCATATAAAGAGTCTCGTGCGATGTCATTTTCATATGTTAGTGGGAATTTTTCATTATATAAATTGACATGTATATTCCGATGACAAGCTTCCTGAAATTCCCGAGGTGATCATGAGCAAGAAAGCTGGATGCACACGCACTTAGCTTCCGTTGAGCTTTCATACACTTATAGCTCTAGTGCATCCGTTGCATGGCAACCCCATACCCCTCAGAGCGATATCTATTGATGGGTATCCCATAGCCCGCTGATCTGCCTAGTTGATGTAAGACTTTCTTTCCACTTTGACTCCTTTTGATCCCTACCACCATATTCTATTCCACCCATATGTCACATCCATGGTTCACACTCATGTATTGAGTGTGGTTGAAAATGCTAAAGCGCGTTAGTAGCACAATCCAGTTACCTGACTTAACACTGAGGTGCTCATGATTTATACTTATGCGGTGAGGAAGGAGTCATGTCGTGCTAATATGATAAAATTAGCAGGGAATAACATTTTTAAGTATCATATATTTTAAATATAATGATTATGCTTCTTATGTTTGTGGATATTATTATGTTGATATTAATTAGTTCATCGTTTCTCAAGATCATACCTAAAATAGATTACATATTAGGTAGCATGTCGCATCAAAAATTCTGTGTTTATTATTTACCTACTCGAGGGCGAGTAGGAATTAAGCTTGGGGATGCGTATACGTCTCCAACATATCTATAATTTTCTATTAATCCATGCTATTATATTATCAGTCTTGGATGCTTTATATGCAATCATGTGCTATTTCATATCATTTTTGGAACTAACCTATTGACCAGTGCCAAGTGCTAGTTGTTGTTTTCTGCGTGTTTTTAGCTTTTCAGGAATCCAGTAGCAAACGGATTCCAAACGCTACGAAACTTTTTGATGATTTTTTGGACCAAAAGAGGGCTTGGAAGATTTGGAGAGAGATAAGTCGACACACGAGGAGATGACAAGGCAACAGGGCACACCTAGGGTAGGAACGCCCTGATGCCTTGTGGGCCCCATGAATATCCGTTTGGCCTAATTCCACCTCCATAAATTCTGTAAAATCATGAAACCAAGAGAGAGCCACCCAAAACAATTTTTTCGCCACTTCAAATTCTTGTCCTAATGGGAGGCCATATGGAGACATTTTTTGGTGCCCTGTCGGAGGGGAAATCGATCACGGAGTCCATCTACATCAACCATACTGACTCCACGATGATGTGTGAGTAGTCCACCACAGATCTAAAGGTCCATAGCTGGTACCTATATGGCTTATTCTCTCTCTCTTTGATCTTCAATACAAAGTTCACTCTGATTCGCGTAGTGATCTATTCAATGTAATCCTCTTTTGTGGTGTACTTGTTGCGATCTGATGAAGTGTGGGTTTATGATCGGATTATTGATGATTATATGTGGAATCTTCTCTGAATTCATTTATGCATTATTGGTATAGCTTCGTATTTCTCTGTGACCTATAGATTTGATTGATTTATCTTTAGTGTGAGTGGTGCGTTATGATGGGTTCAATCATGCGGTGCTGAATCCTAGTGATAGAAAGGGACATGACACGATTGTATTTCTACCATTAAGGATAAAATGACGGGGTCTGAAAAGATTGTGTGTATTACTTAATCTACATCATTTCATCTTGATCCAAGCATTAACCTGTTTCATACATAATACTCTAGATGCATGCTAGATAGCGGTTGATGAGTCGAAAAATAGTAATAGATGTAGGTCGGAGTCGGTCTACTTGTCTATGGATGTGATGTCTATATACATGATCATTGTCGTGAATAACATATCATAACCAAGGGTTATTCTGTCAATTGCTCTATAGTAAATTATTTACCCACCGTATGCTATGTTCATGAGAGAAGCCTCTAGCGAAAACTATGACCCCCCGGGTCTACTGAAACATCAATACAACACCTCCAAAAAATACTTTGCTGTAGTTTATTTACTTTTATCTATTTATATTATCTATCTACCAATATTTAACCCATGCAAGTAACAAGTTCAAGGGCCTTGATGACCTTCTTGCTCGCGTTGGGTGCAAGTGTTTGGTTATGTGTGTGCAGGTGCTCATAAAGAAGGTTGGCGTGAGTCTCCTATTTGTTCGATAACCTTTGGAGAAATACTTATCTCTTGAATTGCATCTCCCCTCCTCTTTAGGGAAAATCCCAACACAATTTACAAGTAACATCCACTACCACATTTTGAGGCTCATAAGCCTCCTCCAAGTGGACAAAATATCTTTGGTTGATATGAAAATAAAAGAGCAAAAGGCATGAAAAAGAATAGTGAAATCATGGTGTTTAATAAATGTCGTACTCATTAGTCCCATACTCGATAAACTTATGGCGCTACATAGCCTCAAAATTGAAGAATTTAGGAGGGAGCACATGATCATTAGGACTAGCCAAGATGCCAAGGCTCGCTGCCAGGCGAGAAGCATAAATCCTTCTATATAAATTACGATTATGCGAACTATTGCCTAAGCAACGTGCAATCATGGCACAAAAGTTATAAGCCCAAGTATGTACTGCCATAGCCATTCATAAGATTTTACCCCGCTTTGTCTAGAGGAACCACCGGAGGACTTTCTCCTTAACCTGTTTCTTTGTCTTGCAAATTTTGGAATATTTTGCCATGAATAAGAGGTGAATAAAACTTAACCAAGTTGATAGAAACAACTCATATGTCTGTCTAACGGCTATATCAAGCATTCAAACTACTTAGAACCTAATGAATTCGACATGCGAGCTCATTTTCTTGGTCACCACCAACAACAAAATAAGCAAAATGTAAACCACGAGAACAAAAACTAATTAGACCAACCAAGGAGTCACATACGAAGGAGCAATTTCCCCAAAACGTTTCAAAAATGGTGTTACAAGAAAAGAGGCCAAAAAGTTTGTATCTAGGAGCAAGAACACAACCTAAGAACTAGACATGAATTTTTCAGGAGGTGTAGGAAGAGGATGGTCATGGGAGATAAGTGACTTGGGTCCCGTAGGCCCCAGAAGGCACCCGGGCGCACCCCACTTCCTTGTGGACAATAGGTGCAACCCCGTGGAGTGTGTCGAGTGCCAAAAGTTCTTATTTATTCAATAAAAGATCAAGTTAAAGTGTTTTATGACAATATGAGCGCTTTTATTTCTAGGTCAGTTTTAATGCATAGATAATTCAAAAACACGAGAAACGTGGAATTTTACTTTATTAAACTAATAATAGAAATAAATAAATAAACTTACAAAAGATTGTGCTTATGGAATTCATCGACCATATGCCTCTAAAAAGAATTCATTAATAAGGATAATCAAGTCTTATTAACAAACTATTTTCACGTGAAACAAAACCGAAGAACTTTTGTATAGCATTATGTTACCTCATCTGGAATATGCATGGCTCTAATACTTCGTTTTTAGTGATCCAGTAACGGAACGGAAAATACACCACACCTATTTCCCCAAGAGGTGACCGTGGGTTATCAAACCCGCGAGAGGCATGTTCCCTTGAAGCAGTAGTCTCTAGCAAGCTTTTCTCAAATAAATAATTCCAGCTTTGACTGGATCAATGAAGGTAAATGCAATGAAACACTTACAATAAAAGAGGTATGTGTATTAGGTACTAATGCTTACAACCATGCAGTTGTGTTGTGACAAGATATGATCTTCATTTGTGTGTTAGAAGTCACACATCGAGATGTGCTTGTTCCGAACCAAACTGGGGTGTGTGTCCAAATAACTTCTGACCAACATGTGTCATGCGAGAGTCACGGATGGACCACAACACCTGTCAGTTGAGGAATGGTCTGAGGTTATCCATGCACCTCCGAGTGAAGAGAACAATTTGGATGTTTATGCCAAGTCTCAGATGGACCACATGCCATCATATATACAGCTATCCCCTCGGATTATCTTGAAAAACATAAGTTGGGATACGTATACCATCTTATCCTAGGACTTGCCACTATCAAAAACATTTCGAGGCATACTCTTGTGTACAATTTAGGAGACGAGAGGATGATCCGTGGCTACTCGATCAACATGCTACATCACATCAACAACTTCACCAGGATCAGAGTCATGGATCTCATAGTATAGACTGTGAAGAGGACAATTACAGATAAAACATGCTCCCATGGATTTGCACCGCATATTTTGATGCTCATCAACTCCAAGGTTGGTAGCAACATCTACTTGCTTGAATGCGAGCAGTTGGCTCTTCAACCAGAGTTGGAGGTGCACACATTCATGATGGATCCATCGCACCCCACCTCTTTTGGTACCCAGGCCAGACCCGAGACTGTTACCGCTTCTGCACCGTGTAGTTGGTCCAGCTCATGTCCTCCAATGATGCGCAAGATCAAGAGTGGTCAGATGCTATATCTTCTCAATGCTACTAAGAGGATCGAGCAAGGCTTACCCACCGCCCCGAAGAAGCAAGAGAGTCTCAAGAGGATTGTGGAAACCAAGTTCCATGCTCTAGACATCAAGGTGGCTGCAATGGCTGCTAACATTGAGCAACTCAAGCATGATGTGGAAGGCAAGACGAGTAGTCATAATGATGAGATGCCTCCTATGACCACATGGTTTCAGATTATGCCCAGATTTGTTGTTGTCGTTGTTCCACCATTGCACCTACTCTAGCTTCTACTCCATCTGTTATGTCGTTGCCAGTGTCTATCCCTCTAGTCTAGCAGACATCTTTAAAAGGATTTGCCGAGTAACTTCTCTCCACTCCATCGAATCACACATGAGCTTCTAGTCAGAAGTGTTCATCACCTACAACTGTGGAGCAATCCCACATCAACGCTTAGTTCTAACTCATTTGATCTTTTTGCTAATTCGTTTCAAAAGGGGAGAGTAACATAGATCATAGGGCTGAGGGAGAGAGAGTCTTTTGCTTTTGTTGATGTTTTTGAGATACTTTTATTTTATCGTTCATTTGGGATACTTTGGTTCAATTGGCTTGTAAAACTTTTATGTGTGTCATCGTACTTGATTTTCTTTGTGAGCTACATGTCTATGTATTATGCTTGTTTCTATGGTCATTCACATGTTCTCTTGGTGATGAGTGATTACAATTCATTCTTATTCATTTGTGTTGCTATCAATTGTGCATTTGCATTCAAATGCAGATTTTAAATAATGCACAAATTTAGGGGGATCCCTTACTTATCACATACTTCTCAAACCAACAATATTATTTGATGATTATATATTATGTTGAAGCTTTGATCTATATGTTTTCATTAATTACCAAAAAGGAGGATATTGAAAGTGCAACTAATCCCCCGATGGTTTTTGTAATTAATAACACCGTATACATCATTGAACTACTGGCCATTCAAATAATATTTCAGGAAAGTTCAATATAGGTATGGCAATAGACCTGGATGTGGACCCCTCAAAATACAAAGGACATGGATTGGCAAAAGCTCCCAAACTCTACGTTTTGGTTTAGTGATCTAAGATCACATTGAGTCCATAGAAAGCCAATACTATTAAAAGAGAATGAGGTTATGATCATGAATCATTTTCTCAAGTGCTTGAAGATATTGCTCCAAAACCCTCAACCACACCTTTCAAATCCTATCTGTGCAAAACTATAAATCCTATCTCGGTCCCACTAACACACCTACATCTGCACCCATCGAGATACACTTGATAGATCCATTGCATAAACCCTAAAATGTTGGTCGTACCGAAATGGACCTTTTGTTCGATCAAAGTGACCAGGTCCATCTTCTGTTACCCATCGACTTCATTTTGAAATTTCCGAGATGAACCAACTGGTGTCATCAACATGCACTTTCCAACCTTCCCTTGCCTATTAATTTCATTTTAGAATTACCAAGTGAAACTGGTCCGTCTCTCCGAAGTGTGGAAAGTCCTTAGGTCGTCACTCATCATTCTCTCCGTGATGTTTGATCCGCTCTCACCGAAAAGCTTAAAGTTCAGGACTTCTGTACTAATTGATACGTCCATTTTGCATCATGATTTCTTATCGATATTTATGTTATTCTTGTCCATAATTCCCTATTATCATACAATTCTTATACCCTTTCTCTCTGAATACGCAAGGTACATCACAAAGAGGGAAATTTCTTGAAACTGGAATTCTAGACCGGGAAACCAAGAAAATGGCAGAAAAATCACAAGACTCCAAACGATCTTAAACTTCACAGAGACTTTTTATGGAATATTTATGCATTATTGAGCAAACAATATACCAGAGGGGGCCACGAGATAGCCACAAGCCAACTGGGCACGACAACCCCCTGGTCGCTCCTAGATGGCTTGTGGGGCCGCTGCTGGTCTCCCGACCCCCCTATTATCCTTTGTGATGTGTTTTACCCTAGAAAAATCATAAGAAATTGCTCCGGATGAAGCGCCTCCATCTCGATGCAGAAACCTGGGCAGAGGCCCTTTTGCACTTCGGCAGTCACATTCTGCCGGGAAAATTCCTCTACTGGAGGGGTGAACGGAGCCATCGTCATCGCTGATGCTTCCTCCTTTGTGGGAGGACCAAGTTTCATCAACATCTTCACCATCACCATCTCATCTCCAACTCCAGCTCATCTCTTGTATTCAATCTTTGTCCCAAAACCTTAGATTGGTACCTGTGGGTTAATAGTTGTGTTGATTACGTCTTCTAGTCGATGCTTGTTGGATTACATGGTGGAAGAAATTATGTTCCAATCATTAATCATTATTATTATACCTCTGATCTTGAACATGTTGATGAGGTGTGAGTAGTTACTACTGTTCCCGAGGACATGGGAGAAGTCTTGTTATAAGTAATCTTGTGAAGTTGGTATTCGTTCGATATTTTGATGATATGTATGTTGTTACTTATCTTCGTGGTGTCATGTGAATGTCTACTACATGGCACTTCACCATCTAATGGGACTAAGGGAAGTCATTGTGGACTAACAAGTAGATGATGGGTTGCTAGAGTGACAGAATCATAAACCCCAGTTTGCGCGTTCCTTCATAAGGGGCTGATTTGGACCCACACGTTTCATGCTATGGTTAGATTTATCTTAATTCTTGTTTCATTGTTGAAGATGCTTGCAAGAGGGGGAAATCATAAGTACATTCTTAGTTCAAGTAATAACAACACCTTAGCACCGGTCCACCCACATATGAAATTATCAAAGTAGCAAACGTGAATTAACTCAACATCATGAACATGACTAGACATAAATCCTCATGTCTCCTCGTGAGCACTTACTTAATATAAGAGTACTCATTGTTTTGTACTTTGCTATAAAAAGGATTGGGCTACCATGTTGCACACTTGTTACTATTGTTAATTTTCACTTGCTATGAATTATCTTGCTACACAACTATCTGCTATTGTTACTCACGACACTTGCATAGAATACCTTGCTGAAAACCACTTGTCATTTCCTTCTGCTATGTGTTGGGTTTGACACTCTTTCTTATTGAAAGGACTAAGATTTATCCCCTATACTTGTGGGTCATGAAGACTCTTTTCTAGCGCCATTGTTGGGGAGTGAAGTGACTTTGTAAGTGGGAATTGGTAATGAAACATTTTGTATACGTGATGAGTTTTATTGCTGCTTGTCACTATTGTCAGTGTCCAAACCGGTAGATCTCGGGTAGGGGGTTGATACGTCTCCAACATATCTATAATTTTTGATGGTTTCAAGCTATTATCTTGTCAAACTTTGGATGTTTTGCATGCCTTTTATATATTTTTTGGGACTAACTTATTAACTCAGTGCCAAGAGCCAGTTCCTGTTTTCCATGTTTTTGACCCCTTTTAGAGGAAGATTTTGAACGGAGTCTAAACGGAATGAAACTGCCAAAAAGATTTTTTCCGGAACAGAAAAAGATCGAGAAGCAGGAGAATCAGGGCACGGGGCCACCAGGGACCCCACAAGCCCTCATGGCGCGGCCAGGGTGGCCCGCGCCCCTTGGCTTGTGGGCTCCCTGAGGCTCCTTTGCCCTAGGTTTTGCACCTATATATTCCCTAAAATTCCATAAAAAATCAGGAGATCATCGAATGTACTTTTCCGCCGCCGGAAGCTTCTGTCTCCGCAAGATCCCATCTGGGGCACGTTCTGGTGCCCTGCCGGAGGGGGGATTCGGACACGGAGGGCTTCTTCATCAACACCATGACCTCTCCGATGATGCGTGAGTAGTTCACCATAGACCTACGGGCCCATAGCTAGTAGCTAGATGGCTTCTTCTCTCTCTTGGATCTTCAATACAAAGTTCTCCATTATCTTCATGGAGATATATCTGATGTAATCTTCTTTTGCTGTGTGTTTGTCGAGATCCGATGAATTGTGGATTTATGATCAGATTATCTATGAATCTTATTTGAGTTACTTCTGATCTCCCTTATGCATGATTTCATATCCTTGTAATTCTCTTCGAGTTGTGGGTTTTGTTTGGCCAACTAGATCTATGATTCTTGCAATGGGAGAAGTGCTTGGTTTTGGGTTCATACCGTGCGGTGACCTCACCCAGTGATAGAAGGGGTAGCGAGGCACGCATCGTGTTGTTGCCACAAAGGGTAAAAAGATGGGGTTTTCATCATTGGTTTGAGTTTATCCCTCTACATCATGTCATCTTTCTTAAGGCGTTACTCTGTTCGTCATGAACTCAATACACTAGATGCATGCTGGATAGCGGTCGATATGTGGAGTAATAGTAGTAGATGCATAAAGTATCGGTCTACTTGTCTCGGACGTGATGCCTGTATGTATGAGCATTGCCTTAGATAACGTCATGACTTTGCGCGGTTCTATCAATTGCTCGACAGTAATTTGTTCACCCACCGTAATACTTGCTATTTTGAGACAAGCCTCTAGTGAACACTATGGCCCCCGGGTCTACTCCAAACCATATTTTCAGCCTTATACTTTTTTACTTTGTTGCACGTTTCGCCTTCAGATCTCACTTTGCAAACAATCTTGAAGGGATTGACAACCCCTTTGTCGTGTTGGGTGCAAGCTCTTTGTGTTTGTGCAGGTATTCTGGACTTGATGAGATTCTCCTAATGGATTGATACCTTGGTTCTCAAACTGAGGGAAATACTTACTGCTCCTGTGCTGCATCACCCTTTCCTCTTGAAGGGAAAAACCAACGCAAGCTCAAGAGACGACATAAGGATCTCTGGCACCACTGCCGGGGAAGGACTTTTGTTGACGTAGTAGAAGGATTTCTGGCGCCGTTGCCGGGGAGGATCAAGTCAAGAACTCATCCAAGTAAGTGTCGCAAACTCATCTATTGCATTTACTTTGTTTGCGAGTTGCCTCTCATTTTCCTCTCCCCCACTTCACCAATTTGCCTTTTTCGTTTGCTTTTTCCGTTTTCTTATCGTTCGCCCTTTTTCTTGCTTGATCTTTGTTCTCTTGTGTGCTTGCTTGCTTGCCGAAGTCACCATGAATGAAAACACCAAACTTTGTGACTTCTCGAATACTAATAATAATGATTTTATTAGTACTCCGATTGCTCCCGCCACTAGTGCGGAGTCATACGAAATCAATGCCGCTTCGCTGAATCTTGTTATGAAAGAGCAATTCTCCGTCCTTTCTAGTAAAGATGCCGCATACCATGTCAATACCTTCGTTGAGCTTTGCGATATGCAAAAGAAGAAAGATGTGGATAATGATGTGATTAATTTGAAGCCTTTTCCTTTCTCGTTGCGAGATCGCGCAAAAACTTGGTTTTCTTCTTTGCCCAAAAATAGTATCGATTCTTGGGATAAGTGCAAAGATGCTTATATATCCAAGTATTTTCCATCGGCTAAGATTATCTCTCTCCGTAATGATATCATGAATTTCAAGCAACTTGATCATGAAGACGTTGCACAATCTTGGGAGAGAGTGAAATTGATGATTAGAAATTGTCCTGCTCATGGCTTGAGTCTTTGGATGATTATACAAATCTTTTATGATGGCTTGAATTTCACTTCTAGAAATATCTTGGAATCCGCCTCAGGAGGAACGTTCATGGAAATCACGTTAGGGGAAGCTACGGAACTCCTAGACAACATCATGACGAATTACTCTCAGTGGCACACTGAAAGGTCACCTACTAGTAAGAAGGGACACGCTATAGAAGAAATTAACTCGTTGAGTGCTAAGATGGATGAGTTAATGAATTTGTTTGCTAGTAGAAGTGCTCCTTTAGATCCTAATGATATGCCCTTGTCTTCTTTGATTGAGAGTAGCAACGCTAGCTTGGACGTTAATTTCGTTGGTAGGAACAATTTTGGCAACAACAATGCTTTTAGAGGAAACTGTGTTCCTAGGCCTTTTCCTAGTAACTCCTCTAATAACTTTGGCAACTCCTACAACAATACTCATGGAAATTACAATAGATTACCCTCTGATCTAGAGAGTAATATCAAAGAGTTCATCAACTCTCAAAAGATTTTCAATGCCTCCATAGAGGAAAAACTACTCAAAATTGACGACTTGGCTAAGAGCGTTGATAGAATGTCAAGTGATGTTTATGCTTTGAAAGTTAGATGTGCTCCTCCCAAGATCAACATGGATGAAAATTTGAAAGCTATGCATGTTTCCATGTTTGAGAGCAAAGAAAGAACCGCCAAAATTCGTGCTAGACATGAATGGCTTAAAAAGGCGTGTTCTCGTGATAAGAATCACGAAGATCTTAAAGTGCTTGGTGTGACTCCCATTGAATCTTTGTTTTCTTGTGTCAAACCTAATTATCATGGGGCTGGATATGAATCCACTTTGATTGAAAAGTGCCCCAATGATTCGGAGTCCATCTATCTTGATGCAAAAAGCATTGAAAGGGGAGTAGAAGATATTAAAACTTTGAGTAGTAATGAAATTACTACTATGGATTTCAAGGAATTCAATTATGATAGTTTCTCCTTGATTGAATGCATTTCCTTGATGCAATCCATGTTAAACTCTCCACACACTTATAGCCAAAACAAGGCCTTTACCGATCGTCGAAGCTATGATAAAATCTCTTGAAGAGAAACTTGAATTGGAAGTCTCTATCCCTAGAAAGCTTCATGATGAGTGGGAACCTACCATCAAAATCAAAATCAAAAAGTATGAATGCAATGCTTTGTGTGATTTGGGTGCTAGTGTTTCCACGATTCCAAAGTCTTTATGTGATGTTCTGGGTTTTAATGAGAATGAAGAGTGTTCTCTGAATTTGCATCTTGCTGATTCTACTGTCAAGAAACCCATGGGAAGGATCAATGATGTTCTTATTATTGCAAATAGGAACTATGTACCCGTGGATTTCATTGTGCTTGATAATTATTGCAATCCTACATGCCCTATTATTCTTGGTAGACCTTTCCTAAGGACTATCGGTGCTATCATCGATATGAAGGAAGGGAATATTAGTTTTCAATTTCCTTTAAGGAAGGGCATGGAACACTTTCCTAGAAATAAAATAATATTTCCTTATGAATCCATGATGACGGCCACTTATGGTTTGAGCACCAAAGACGACGATACGTGATTCTATTGCTTTTTATGCCTAGCTAAGGGCGTTAAACAATAGCGCTTGTTGGGAGGCAACCCAATGAATTTATCTTTTTCTTTCTGTTTTTTTGCGTCCACACCATCATAATTCTGTTGTGATTGTGTTTTTTGTGTTTCTTTTGGTGTTTGAGCCAAGCAAAACCTTTATGACTAGTCTTGGTGATGGTTGTTTGATCTTGCTGAAAAAAGGCAGAAACTTTTCGCTCACGACATGATTTTTCATTTTTATTCAAAAAGAGTTTTTGAGTTTATTCTGTTTGCTACTGGTTGATATGCCTTTTTCCCAGGCATTCATAATTGTTCAGAATTTTTGAGGTACCAGAAGTACACGAAGTATACAGATTGCTAGAGACTGGTATGTTTTTGACATATTCTATTTTTGTTGAGTTGGTTGCTTGTTTTGATGAAACTATGGTTAGTATCGGGGGGTACTAGCCATGGAAAAGTGAGAATACAGTAGCCCAACACCAATATAGATAGAATTGAAGTTTTCTACAGTACCAAAAGAGGTGGTAGTTTGTTTTCTTGTGCTAATGTTATCACGAGTTTCTATTTAAGTTTTGTGTTGTGAAGTTTTCAAGTTTTGGGTGATGTTCTCATGGACAAAGAGATAAGGAGTCGAAAGATCTCTAGCTTGGGGATGCCCAAGGCATCCCAAGCCAAATTCAAGGACACCAAAAAGCCTAAGCTTGGGGATGCCCCTGGAAGGCATCCCCTCTTTCGTCTTCAATCCATTGGTAACATTACTTGGAGCTATATTTTTATTCACCACATGATATGTGTTTTACTTGGAGCGTCTTGTATCGTAGGAGTGTTTTCTTTTTGTCGTGTCACAATCATCCTTGCTGCACACCTTTTTGAGAGAGAGAGACATGCACTCGTCTTGATTTTGCTAGAATGCTCATAGTGCTTCACTTATATCTTTTGAGCTAGATAATTTTGCTCTATGTGCTTCACTTATATCTTTTAGAGCACGATGGTGCGTGACTTGGTAGTTGGCTTATGCTATGAAAGTAGTCCCAAAGGTGATAGGTACCCAAAGAGGATACAAAAACCTCCATCTTCATGTGCATTGAGTAGAAAGAGAAGTCTTGATTCCTCTCAATTAGTTTTGAGACGTGGATTCGGTAATATTAAGAGCTACGTTAGTAGGGTGTTGTGAATCTAGAGATACTTGTGTTGAAGTTAGTGATTCCCGTAGCATGCACGTATGGTGAACCGCTATGTTAGGAAGTCGGAGCATAATTGATCTATTGATCGTCATCCTTTGTGTTGAGGTCGGGATCGCGCGATGGTTAACACCTACCAACCCTTCCCCTAGGAGTATGCGTTTAGCACTTTGTTTCGATTACTAATAAAAACTTACGCAACAAGTATGTGAGTTCTTGATGACTAATGTGAGTCCATGGTATAGATGCACTTTCACCTTCTACCATTGCTATCCTCTTTAGTGTCGCGCAACTTTCACCGGTGCACAAACCCATCATATGCCTTCCTCAAAACAGCGACCATACCTACCTACTATGGCATTTTCATAGCCATTCCGAGATATATTGCCATGTAACTCCCACCGTTCTGTCTCATGACTTGTGTCGTCACTCTCATATTGCCATTGCATGATCGTAAGATAGCTAGCGAGATGTTTCATCGTCATACGCCATGCTAGATCGTTGCACATCCCGGTACACTCCCGGAGGCATTTCCTATAGAGTCATCATCATTCTAAGCTTTGAGTTGTGACTAAATAAAAGTGTGATGATCATCATTATTAGAGCATTGTCCCATTTGAGGAAAAAAAAAGAGGAGGCCAAAGAGCCCAAAAAAAGGAGAAAAAAAAAGAAGAGGCCTAAGAGCCCAAATGAGAAAAGAGAGAAAAAGAGAGAAGGGACAATGCTACTATCTTTTTCCACACTTGTGCTTCATAATAGCACCATGTTCTTCATGATTGAGAGCTTCTTGCTTTGTCACTACCATATGCTAGTGGGAATCTTCATTATATAACTTGGCTTGTATATTCCAATGATGGGCTTCCTCAAATTGCCCTAGGTCTTCGTGAGCAAGCAAGTTAGGATGCACACCCACTAGTTTTCCTTTTGAGCTTTCACATACTTATAGCTCTAGTGCATCCCTTGTATGGCAATCCCTACTCATTCACATTGATATCTATTAATGGGCATCTCCATAGCCCTTTGATACGGCGAGTCAATGTGACCATCTCCTCCTTTTTATCTCACAACCACCACCACACTCTATTCCACCTATAGTGCTATATCCATGGCTCACGCTCATGTATTGCGTGATAGTTATAAAAGGTTTGAGAAAGTAAGAGTGCGAAAACAATTACTTGGCCAATACCGGGGTTGTGCATGATTTACATTAGTTGTGTGAGGATGATGGAGCATAGCCAGACTATATGATTTTGTAGGGATAACTTTCATTGGCCTTGTTATTTTGAAAGTTCATGATTACCTTGCTAGTTTGCTTGAAGTATTATTGTTTTCATGTCAATAGCAAACTATTGTTTCGAATCTTACGGATCTGAACATTCATGTCACGTGAAAGCAGTTGCAAAGGACAACTATGCTAGGTAGCATTCCACATCAAAAATTCAGTCTTTATCACTTCCCTACTCGAGGACGAGTGATACGTCTCCATCGTATCTACTTTTCCAAACTCTTTTGCCCTTGTTTTGGACTCTATTTTGCATGATTTGAATGGAACTAACCCGGACTGACACTGTTTTCAGCACAATTGCCATGGTGTTGTTTTTGTGCAGAAATGAAAGTTCTCGGAACGTCCTGAAAATTTACGGAGAATATTTTTGGAAAATATGAAAAATACCTGCGCAAAGATCCACCAGAGGGGATGGGCCAGTGGGCCACAAGCCCTGTTGCCGCGACAACCAAGCTTGTGGGGCCCACGTGGGTCTGCCGCCCCCAACTCCAGCTCTATAAATTCACTTTCGTCCAGAAAAAAAATCAAGAGAGAAGATTTCATCGCGTTTGCGATACGGAGGCGCCGCCACATCCTGTTCTTCATCTGGAGGGCAGATCTGGAGTCCGTTTTGGGCTCCGGAGAGGAGAAATCGTTGCCATCGTCATCATCAACCTTCTTCCCTCTCCAATTCCATGAAGCTCTTCATAGTTCGTGAGTAATCTATTCGTAGGCTCGCTGGGCGGTGATGAGTAGGATGAGATCTATCATGTAATCGAGTTAGTTTTGACGGGGATTGATCCCTAGTATCCACTATGTTCTGAGATTGATGTTGCTACTACTTTGCCATGCTTAATGCTTGTCACTAGGTCCCGAGTGCCATGATTTTAGATCTGAAATTATTATGTTGTCACCAATATATGTGTGTTTTAGATCCTATCTTGCAAGTTGTAGTTACCTACTATGTGTTATGACTCGGCAACCCCGGAGTGACAATAACCGAAACCACTCCCGGTGATGACCATAGTTTGAGGAGTTCATGTGTTCACCAAGTGCTAATGTGTTGTTCCGGTTCTTTATTAAAAGGAGAACCTTAATATCCCGTAGTATCCTTTTGGACTCCGCTGCCACGGGAGGGATGGACAATAGATGTCATGCAAGTTCTTTTCCCTAAGCATGTATGACTACACACGGAATGCATGCCTACATCACATTGACGAACGGGAGCTAGCCACATATCTCTCCGTGTTATAACTGTTGCATGATGAATGTCATCCAAACGAATCACCGACCCATTGCCTACGAGTTTGTCCCACTTCTGCTGTTACTTGTTTTGCTCTGCTGCTGTTACTTGCTTTGCTCTGCTGCTGTTACTTGCTACTATTGCTACTTGCTACTGATGTCACTACTGCTGTTCCTTGCCACTGATGTTACTCGTTACACTGTTGCTACCTGCTACAATACTTTTTCGCTCGACATTGACGGGAAATAATATTTCCCGTCCACGGGCAACTTCTGGCGCCATTGACACAACCGTTAGGAATAGTCTGCCGTCAACAGATCGTTTCTGGCACCGTTGCTATCATACTACTTTGCTACTGATACTTTGCTTGCAGATACTAATCTTTCAGGTGCGGTTGAATCTGACACATTCAGCTGCTAATACTTGAGAGTATACTTTCACTTCGTGACGGGCGAATCAACAAATTGGGTTGAATACTCTACCCTCGAAAACTGCCGCTAACCCACGCGCTGGTGGGCCATTGCAAGACAATTGCTAATTGTTGGGAAACTGGGAGCAGTTGTGGCTCTGTTGCCGCGGAGGCATCAAGTCCGGAACACGTCAACAACATTCTTCTAGTGTCGTTGTCAGGAACTGCTAGGAGCAGCTTTTTTCTAGCGCCGTTGCCGGGGAAGGATTGTTATATTCTTTGAGTCACTTGAGATTTATATCTGCTGATCACTATGAAGAATCTGAAAGATCCAAAAACCAAAGTCTTGCCCTCAGCTACGAGGGGAGGTAAGGAACTGCCATCTAGCTCTGCACTTGATTCACCTTCAGTTATGAGTAAGTTTGCGACATCACCTCCTGCTAGAAATCTTGATATGTCGCCTGTGCTTGATGATGCTTATGATGCTACTATGCCTGATACTGCTAGAGATGCTATGCTTGATACTGCTAGAGATGCTACTATGCCTGATACTGCTAGAGATGCTATGCCTGATACTGCTAGAGATGCTATGCTTGATACTGCTTTGCCTGATGATGCTAGAGATGCTATTTTGCCTGATGATGCTATGCTTGATACTGCTAGAGATACTACTTTGCCTGATGTGCCACTAGGGGTATTCCTTGATGCTCATATTGCTAGAGTTACTGCCAATGCTCGTGATGCTTCTCAAACTGCTGATACTATTGAGTTAGAGCCTGCTTTTGCTCCTGCTAGATCTAGCTCTCCTAGATATGAATTGCCTGATATACCTGAGGGTTACGTTATGGAGGGAGAGATAGCTGAGGATTTTCTTGCGTGTAAGGATGCCTATGACGCTGAGAAATTACTTCTCAAGTGGAAGGAAAAATCTATGAAAGCTCGGATGAAATACGATCCAAAGTTTGCCACTTTACCTCTCTTTATCACCGATAAGGATTATGAATTCTCTGTCGATCCTGAGATAATCTCTCTAGTCGAATCTGATCCTTTCCACGGTTATGAGTCTGAGACAGTCGTAGCCATCTTACCAAACTACACGATATAGCCACCCTTTTCACTAGTGAGGAGAAGATCCGCTACTACTATATCCTTAAGCTGTTTCCTTTCTCTCTAAAGGATGACGCTAAAGCCTGGTTCACTTCTCTTGCTCCTGGATGTGTGAGTAGTCCCCAGGATATGGTCTATTACTTCTGCGAGAAATATTTCCCTGCCCATAAGAAGCAAGCTGCCTTGCAGGAAATATACAACTTTTCTCAACTCAAAGAAGAGAGTCTCCCACAAGCTTGGGGTAGGCTCATCCAGCTACAGAATGCTTTGCCTGATCACCCTCTTAAGAAGAAAGAGATACTTGATATCTTCTATAACGGACTTACCGATGCTTCTAGAGACCACCTAGATAGTTGTGTCGGTTGTGTTTTTAGGGAACAAACTGTAGAACAAGCTGAGATCCTACTGAATAACATCTTGATCAACGATAATGCTTGGACTATTCCCGAACCACCTCCTAAGCCAACTCCAAGGAAAAGAGGTATTCTATTCATCAGTCCCGAAGATATGCAAGAAGCCAAGAAATCTATGCAAGAGAAAGGCATTAGATCTGAAGATGTCAAAAATCTACCACCTATCAAAGAGATCCATGGTCTCGATAACCCGATACAGGTAGTAGAAGTAAATTCTCTGCGTAGGTTTGATGAGAGTGATATTCCTTTTGACAAACCTGCTAGCCTATGCTTTGATGAATTTGACAACTTTGTTGCCAAACAATAGAGTTTCAATGATTATGTTAGCAGACATTTGGAACAAAGTACTCGTATGCTTAGTCATTTAAGTGCTTGTGTAAACAGAAATGTCAATGATCTGAAGCTTCTGAGTAAACATGCCTCTATGATTACTACTCAGGTAGAACAAGTACTTAAAGCTCAGAATGACCTGCTCTATAAATTAAATGACAACTCTGTCAGAGTCATTACTAGAGGAGGCAAAATGACTTAGGAACCTTTGTATCCTGAGGGTAATCCTAAGAGAATTGATCAAGATTCTCAAGGAATTAATGCTGATACACCCAGTCATCCTAAGGAGAAGAAGAAGCATGATAGAAACCTGCATGTTAGTCCACCAAATACTGTCACACCTGAAGAACCAAATGATATTTCTGTGTCTGATGCAGAAACACAATCTGGTGATGAACATGAACCTGGTGACAATATGGACAACGATGTTCATAATGATGCTCAACCTAGCAATGAAAAGGACGTGGAGATTGAACCTACGGTTAATCCTGATGAACCACAACCTAAGAGATACGATAACAATGACTTCACTGCTAGGAAGCATGGTAAAGAAAGGGAGCCATGGGTTCAGAGACCTACGTCCTTTCCTCCTAAGCCATCCAAGAAAAAGGATGATGAGGATTTAGAGCGCTTTATTGAAATTATAAGACCCGTCTTTCTGCAGATGCGGTTAGTTGATATGCTCAAAATATCTCCATATGCCAAGTACAGGAAAGATATCGTGACCAATAAACGGAAGATACCATATCTTGAGATCTCTACCATGCTTGCCAATTACACTTTCAAAGGTGGAACCCCTAAGAAACTTGGTGATCCCGGAGTGCCCACTATACCTTGCTCCATTAAAGGAAACTACGTAAGAACTGCCTTATGTGACCTTGGAGCCGGAGTTAGTGTTATGCCTCTCTCTCTTTATCGTAGACTTAAACTGGATAAGTCGACACCCTCTGAAATCTCTCTGCAAATGGCCAACAAATCAACTGCTTTCCCTGTCGGCATTTGCAAGGATGTGCCTGTTGTGGTTGCTAATACCACTATCTTAACATACTTTGTTATCTTGGATATTCCTGAGGACGATGCCATGGCTGTCATCCTTGGAAGACCCTTTTTAAACACTGCAGGGGCTGTTATAGATTGCAACAAAGGCAATGTCACTTTCCATGTCAATGGTAATGAGCATACCGTGCACTCTCCAAAGAAACGATATCAAGTACATTGCATCAATGCTATCAGAAAAACTTCATCGATTCTTATTGGGAGCTTTGAATGCCCTATTCCTCGTGTCAAGATGAAGCATGATTTGCTTGTTGGGGAGATTCATATCCCCATTGAGGTAACTCAGTGGCTATTCGAAAATTCTTTGTTCTCTTTTGCGATTCGAGAAAGTTTTGTAATGAGGATTTGATCAACCCCATTGATGGATTTCTTTCGATGACCATGAAATGGATGAATCAAAGAGTTACATACCTCTGTTTTAAGCTTTCACTTTCTTTCGCTTAGAAGAAAAATGATAGGTTTAGTTTAGTTTTTCCTTTTTCCTGTTTTAGCATCCCGGAGAAAAATACCCCGAAAACAGAAGTTCTCCGATGGTCCTGAATATATAGTATGATTTTTTCTGGAATATTTGGAAAATACTGGCATTGAGAGCTGGCCTGGGGGCCACACCAGTGGGCCACAAGCCCTGTTACCGCGGTCACCCCCCTGGTTGTGGCAAGCCAGCTTGTGGGGCCCACAGGGCCCCCCTCCACTCATTCCAGCTCCCATCCTCTTCCTCTACCTCCAGAAAAAATCGTTTCGCAGCTCAAACCCGTGTTCTTGCTCATTTGGCTGTGATTTTCGATCTCCTTGCTCAAAGCGTCATTCTCCGAACCGTTTTGGGGAAATTACTCCTTGGTAAGTGACTCCTCCATTGGTCCAATTAGTTTTTTCTCTAGTGCTTTATCCTTCGCGAATTCTTGCTACCTTGGTGACCCCGTTCTTGAGATAGAAAAATTGATTTTAGCTGGTCCCAAGTAGTTTTAGCGCGTGATACGGTCTCTAGGCACTAGTAGGAGTAGTTGCTACGAGATGGGTTAATCCTTATTCACTTTTCTTTCAAAGTCTCTAAAAAATTTCAGAATTTTTCAGAGCTAGAAAAGGAAAAAGATGAGGAGGTTCTTGAGAGGCTCTTCAAGCCGTAACCCCAAGGAGGATGAGAAGAACCACCCCAAGTATGTGGTTCCTCGAGTCACAAAAGTTCGAGCGTGCGAGTGGCCAAGTGATGAATTTTTCCGCGCCACCGGGCTTTATGAAGACTTTTATCACTTGGTGGAGAACGCAGGTCTTACCGCGTTCATTGAAGATAAGTGCTCACAACACCTCCTCCTCACCAATATTTTCGTTCAAAGCTTCAACTTTTATCCGAGGAAGAATCCTCCCATGGTTGAGTTCATGTTGTACGATATCCCCCAGTGCATGACATTATAGGATTTTTGCAATGCGTGCAAATTACCTTATGTTGGGGATATTCATGATCCTCGTCCACGGGACTTGGAGGATTTCATAGGTACTATTGCTCTTGGAGAGGAGAGAGGAGTGTCTCATGCTAGAATTGCTAGCATACATTTTCCTGTGCTTCGGTACTTCTCATTATTTGTGGGAAAATATTTGATTGGCCGTGGGGAGGCTGGATCACTTAGCTCTCCAGACCTTGCGGTTTTGCACGAAGGCCTTTATAGCACTAAGACTTATAGCCTAGGTGCTATAGTAGCTCAACGGTTGAACACAAACCGTTCCAAAGGTGTCGTCTATGGAGGTATCTATGCTACTCGTCTTGCTAGACACTTTGAGATACCTATTACACTTCGCGAGGAAGAAGAGATGCTTCTTCCTGAGAAATAACTGGATTATGACAGCATGGTTCACCATGATTTTCTGGATAGGGATGCTAGTAGACGGATGATTTATAACCTGGTATTTAGTCAGGGTACTCGAGAGACTATTACTTTGCCTGCTCCTTCTTTGTTTGATCTTCATGCATGCAGGTACACAATTATGCCCTCGGACATCTACGCATATTGGGGCTTAGCCCAACCACATGTTCCCGTGCCCGAGCCGCTAGTAGAGTACCAGACGCCAGTTTATCAATGGGAGCCAGAGGAGCTCACACAGCAGTGGCATCCACAGTCCGCTCCGGAGTATCCCGGAGCTGGTTATTTCCTGCCTTGGGAGTAGACCAAGTTAGGCCAAAAGCCTAAGCTTGGGGGAGTACGTGTTCTCACCGACTTTACATTCATGCTTATGCTTTCACTTTGTTCGTCGGTGTTCACACTTTGCCACTGTATTATCCATGCAAGTTTATTTTCGTTTTCTTGTTTTCTTATTTTGTGTCCTTTTGAGAAAACCCAAAAATATTTTCCTTTCTTTTTTTGCTTGTTGGGAGCTTTCCCGTGTAAATAGTTTTCTTTTTCTTTGGGTCAAGGTAGAAGATGTTGGTTACAATGTTTAGTGGCTCTTGCATGCATACCTGTTTAGCTTTCAAAGAGCCATATTAATTTGTCTTCTCCTTTGTGTTTGCGTGCAGATTCAGTTTAGTCCAATGCACGAGCACTCTTATTATTGTTCACATCATTCGATCGTGCAAGTGAAAGGCAATAATGATGATATATGATGAAGTGACTGAGACTGGAAAAGCTGGTATGAACTCTATCTATTTTGTTTTTGTAATTATGACTAGCTTGTCGTCCCAGATTCAGCTTGGTTGTGAGAGAACCATGTTTGCAATGACAACTTAGAGATCATAGTTTCTGATGCCATGCTTATTTAGCTAGGAGCTTATAATGGTTTGTCTTGAATGCCAACATAGATTTTGAGATGACTATGCTGTAGTATGATAGGATGGTATTCTCCTTTGAATGATTCAAGTGGCTTAACTTGGCGCATGTCCATGCATGTAGTTGAAACAAAATCAACATAGCCTCTATGATGTTCGTGTTCATGGTGATTTATATCTTGTTCATACTTCCACTCCATGTTAGTCAAACTCTTTGCATCTCATGACTGTTGTCGCTCTCTAGTTGGTCGCTTCCTAGTCTTTTGCTAGCCTTCACTTGTACTAAGCGGAATACTGCTTGTGCATCTACTTCCATAAACCCAAAAGTTTTTCCATGAGAGTCCACCATACCTACCTATTTGCGGTATTTACCTACCGTTCCAAGTAAATTTGCATGTGCCATTCTCTAAACCTTCAAGAAATAATCTGTTTTGCATGCCCGAACCGCTCATGTGGTGACAGGGGGCTATTGGTATTTTCCATGTTAGGCGTGTTATCCTCGACATGTGATTATTGACTGTCATTCACAAGAAAGGGGCCGGTAATTGGAATGCCCAGTTCCACGCTTAAATTGAAAACATAACTGTAAAACAAGACCCCCCCCCCCGGATTGATGTTAGTATGGACGGTACCCGAGGATTCGGCTAGCCGTGGAGTGTGATTGATTGGTGGTGGGGGAGTTAAAACTTGACTTTTCTGTTTGGGAACCGCCTATAGCATGAGTAGCATGGAAGATATTGAGAACTCTTGGTCATTGCCTTGACAATGAAAGCATGCCACCCAAAATTATTATCTCTGTTTTCAAAGCTTGAGCTCTGGCACCTCTGCAAATCAATGCTTCCCTCTGTGAAGGGCCTGTCTATTTATTTTCCTGTTGAGTCATCCTCTTCTTATTTAAGCACCTATTAGAGAGCACCTCTGTCATTTTTATGCTTTGCTTTTGATTGATATTGAGTATGACTATGACTGGATCTTCGTTGCTATGAATTACAATGTTTAGTCAACCCTTGATATTTGAAAGTGCTCTGCATTTATGTTTTGCGGTATCAGAAAGGGCTAGTGAGATACCACCTATTCATATTGCTTCATGCCTGTTTTGATTGAATTGTTGGTATCTGAAACTCATTATTATTTGCTTGCTAGCTGATTATGCCATTGATATTAGTTTACCGTGAGGCGTTTGTGTCACTTGCTTATGTGGTTAACTTGTGATCTTGCTGAAATTCTGGTTACGAGTTAGACATAGTTGCAACAACAAGATCAAAGCAAGTTTGTCAAAGTTTTTCTTTCTCTTTCAGTTTGTCAACTGAGTTGCTTGAGGACAAGCAAGGTTTTAAGCTTGGGGAAGTTGATACGTCTCCATCGTATCTACTTTTCCAAACTCTTTTGCCCTTGTTTTGGACTCTAATTTGCATGATTTGAATGGTACTAACCGAGACTGACGCTGTTTTCAGCAGAATTGCCATGGTGTTGTTTTTGTGCAAAAATGAAAGTTCTCGGAACGTCCTGAAAATTTACGGAGAATATTTCTGGAAAATATGAAAAATACCTGTGTAAAGATCCACCAGAGGGGATGGGCCAGTGGGCCACAGGCCCTGTTGCCGTGCCCCCTGGCCGCGACAACCAAGCTTGTGGGGCCCACGTGGGTCTGCCGCCCCCAACTCCAGCTCTATAAATTCACTTTCGTCCAGAAAAAAATCAAGAGAGAAGATTTCATCGCGTTTGCGATACAGAGGCGCCGCCACATCCTGTTCTTCATCTGGAGGGCAGATCTGGAGTCCGTTTTGGGCTCCGGAGAGGGGAAATCGTCGCCATCGTCATCATCAACCTTCTTCCCTCTCCACTTCCATGAAGCTCTTCATCGTTCGTGAGTAATCTATTCGTAGGTTCGCTGGGCGGTGATGAGTAGGATGAGATCTATCATGTAATCGAGTTAGTTTTGACGGGGATTAATCCCTAGTATCCACTATGTTCTGAGATTGATGTCGCTATTACTTTTCCATGCTTAATGCTTGTCACTAGGGCCCGAGTGCCATGATTTCAGATCTGAATATATTATGTTGTCACCAATATATGTGTGTTTTAGATCCGATCTTGCAAGTTGTAGTTACCTACTATGTGTTATGACCCGGCAACCCCGGAGTGACAATAACAGGAACCACTCCGGTGATGACCATAGTTTGAGGAGTTCATGTGTTCACCAAGTGCTAATGCCTTGTTTCGGTTCTTTATTAAAAGGAGAACCTTAATATCCCGTATTATCCTTTTGGACCCCGCTACCACGGGAGGGATGGACAATAGATGTCATGCATGTTCTTTTCCCTAAGCACGTGTGACTACACACGGAATGCATGCCTACATCACATTGACGAACAGGAGCTAGCCACATATCTCTCCGTGTTATAACTGTTGCATGATGAATGTCATCCAAACGAATCACCGACCCATTGCCTACGAGTTTGTCCCACTACCGCTGTTACTTGTTTCGCTCTGGTGCTGTTACTTGTTTTGCTCTACTGCTGTTACTTGCTTTGCTCTGCTGCTGTTACTTGCTACTGTTGCTACTTGCTACTGCTGTCACTACTGTTGTTCCTTGCCACTGCTATTACTCATTACATTGCTACTACCTGGTACAATACTTTTTCGCTTGATGTTGACGGGAAAGAATATTTCCCGTCCACTGGCAACCTTTGGCGCCATTGATACAACCGTTAGGAATAGTCTGTCGTCAATAGATCGTTTCTGGCACCGTTGCTATCATACTACTTTGCTACTGATACTTTGCTTGCAGATACTAATCTTTCAGGTGCGGTTGAATTTGACACATTCAGCTGCTAATACTTGAGAGTATACTTCCTGACGGGCGAATCAACAAATTGGGTTGAATACTCTACACTCGAAAACTGTCGCGAACCCACGTGTTGGTGGGCCATTGCAAGACAATTGCTAATTGTTGAGTAACTGGGAGCAGTTCTGGCTCTGTTGCCGTGGAGGCATCAAGTCAGGAACACGTCAACAACATTCTTTGAGTGTCGTTGCCGGGGACTGCTAGCAGCAACAAGCAGGAGTTGTGCTTGGGGATGCTTGATACGTCTCCAACGTATCTATAATTTTTGATGGTTTCATGCTATTATCTTGTCAAACTTTGGATGTTTTGCATGCCTTTTATATATTTTTGGGTCTAACTTATTAACTCAGTGCCAAGAGCCAGTTCCTGTTTTTTCCATGTTTTTGACCCCTTTCAGAGGAGGATTCTGAATGGAGTCCAAACGGAATGAAACTGCCAAAAAGATTTTTTCCGGAACAGAAAAAGATCGGGAAGCCGGAGAATCAGGGCACGGGGCCACCAGGGACCCCACAAGCCCTCATGGCGCGGCCAGGGGGGCCGCGCCCCCTGGCTTGTGGGCTCCCTGAGGCTCCTTTGCCCTAGGTTTTGCGCCTATATATTCCCTAAAATTCCATAAAAAATCAGGAGATCATCGGAAGTACTTTTCCACCGCCGCAAGCTTCTGTCCCCGCAAGATCCCATCTGGGGCACATTCTGGTGCCCTGCCGGAGGGGGGATTCGGACACGGTGGGCTTCTTCATCAACACCATGACCTCTCCGATGATGCGTGAGTAGTTCACCATAAACCTACGGGGCCATAGCTAGTAGCTAGGTGGCTTCTTCTCCCTCTTGGATCTTCAATACAAAGTTCTCCATGATCTTCCTGGAGATCTATCCGATGTAATCTTCTTTTGCGGTGTGTTTGTCGAGATCCGATGAATTGTGGATTTATGATCAGATTATCTATGAATCTTATTTGAGTTACTTCTGATCTCCCTTATGCATGATTTCATATCCTTGTAATTCTCTTCGAGTTGTGGGTTTTGTTTGGCCAACTAGATCTATGATTCTTGCAATGGGAGAAGTGCTTGGTTTTGGGTTCATACCGTGCGGTGACCTCACCCAGTGATAGAAGGGGTAGCGAGGCACGCATCGTGTTGTTGCCACAAAGGGTAAAAAGATGGGGTTTTCATCATTGGTTTGAGTTTATCCCTCTACATCATGTCATCTTTCTTAAGGCGTTACTCTGTTCGTCATGAACTCAATACACTAGATGCATGCTGGATAGCGGTCGATATGTGGAGTAATAGTAGTAGATGCATAAAGTATCGGTCTACTTGTCTCGGACGTGATGCCTGTATGTATGAGCATTGCCTTAGATAACGTCATGACTTTGCGCGGTTCTATCAATTGCTCGACAGTAATTTGTTCACCCACCGTAATACTTGCTATTTTGAGACAAGCCTCTAGTGAACACTATGGACCCCGGGTCTACTCCACACCATATTTTCAGTCTTACACTTTTTACTTCGTTGCACTTTCCGCCTTCAGATCTCACTTTGCAAACAATCTTGAAGGGATTGACAACCCCTTTATAGCGTTGGGTGCAAGCTCTTTGTGTTTGTGTAGGTACTCTGGACTTGACGAGATTCTCCTACTGGATTGATACCTTGGTTCTCAAACTAAAGGAAATACTTACTGCTCGTGTGCTGCATCACCCTTTCCTCTTCAAGGAAAAAACTAACGCAAGTTCAAGAGACGACAGAAGGATCTCTCGCACTAATGCCGGGGAAGGACTTTGTTGACGTAGCAGGGGTTCTGAGCTATGGACCTTAGATCGATGGGTAAGACAGGACGATGGGAACAATATCTACCCAGCTCCGGGCCCTCCCGAGGAGGTAAAATCCTACGTCCTGCTTGATAGTATTGATGTGGATGAGAATTAGATGAGTCGACCTCCCTCTACGGATGAAACCCTTTGGTTTTTATAGACACGAGGGATACCTGGGGTTACACATAACTGTCCTCCAACCGTGGCTAGATGCGCTGATCTCGACTTCAAACCTTGGACACCGCGCCAATCTTTGGAGCTTTTCTTCATGAACACGAGGTCGTCACATTGTCCGGTCTTCAATAGAGCATTCCATTAAGTCGACCCACGAGAGATGAGCCGACGGCCCAAGGACCCCTTAATCTCAGACTCCCTTAGTAACCCCCGAACTAGCGTCCAACACCGATGTATATAGTCTTCCGTAGATCCACACACCCAAAGTATTGGGCTTGTGAGGCGAGTTCCTCTATTCCTTTTGATTCGGAGAACAACAATTTGGTCACTATCTGGCCCCCAATTGTCGAAGTGTTTCGGGCCCCACAACATTAACCTTCCCGCTCGAAGATCGATAGTAGCCCTTGATTCCTGCTTGCAATAATAAAAGACAAGCAATTCAGGAGTCCTTTACAGAACCGCTTCTCGTAAGCCGAGGGAGAAGACACCTATTTAAGCAGATCGAATCGGCCCTAGGCGATATTCACCACCTAAGTACCACCAAGAAGCCCTAAAGCTTGAGAGCCTGGAAATATGGTGGGTTCTTCCTTGCGCCCTCACGGTCCTCTCCAAGGAGACTGGACAAGATGTTCCCTTCTTTAGTTGGGCCACCTCGATGTACAAGGGTATCTCCCTACTTTGGATCTTTCGCCCACTCGCGCTGGGTTGACCTCCATGAATGACGAGGCCTTTGTGGAGAATTTCCCTACCCCCCCCCCCCTCGCCAGGGTGAGAGGGTTTGCTTCATTTCCTTCCTGCTATGAGGCTTAGGCTTTTCGGTCCATCCCTTCCCGAGGGGCTTGCTGGAATTCTATGGGACCCAACTCCACAACCTCACCCCCGGCTCAATCCTTCACATCTCAGGCTTTGTATCCCTGTGCGAGATGTTCTTAGCCCCCACTTCAACTTATGGATAAAGTACTTCTGTCTCGTTACCCATACTAGGGGAAGGTCAATCCGGGAAGTGGGCGGTGCTGAAGTAAGGTGTATAGCCGGAATGGAATATCCTATCGGGACCCCAAAGAAGGAAACCAACGAGTGGTCCTTGGAATGGTTTTATATTGAAGACGCCCCCTTATTCGACCCAGCTCAAAGAGGTCTACCCAAATATTACGAGGACCCTTTAAATAAGCGATTCAACTGGCGACCAAAGATCCCCTCCCAAGAAGAGAGCTTCGAGGTAAAATGCCTGGCCACCAAGGTGAGGCTGCTAGCTCAGAACAAGTTGACCATCATTGAGGTGATGGCCTCGGTAATTACCCGCTACGTCCAACCAATTCAACAGCGTATGCACCCTTTGTGGCGTTACAATGGGACAAGCAACACCACCCATTCCAGACGATTGGGGCCAAATAATCCGGAAGCACTAGCGGCTATTCTGGCGGACCTTTTCAAAGAAGAAAAAGAAGAGTTTGGCCGCGTGACCATTAGGGACGGCTTCTCCGCCTATAACCCCATTGAATGGGTAAGTTGGTTATGTTCCTGTAGCTCGGATGCTTACGTTTGACTTTACCGATCGGTAACCTTTTGCCTTCTTAATAGACATGGCACGTTAGGTCGAGACTGTCAACTGTCCTGCCCCTCAACTAGAGAATTACTCCCCTGACGATGACCCAAGGTTTCACGAAGATCCAGAGATTTCAATCGACTTTGAGGACAGGGTATTTTACCAACAAAGTGTCGACTAACTCAAGGTGGCCCTTCTGCCCGATAACCCGAGAACTCTTCCTTCCTGTGTTGGGAGTAAAGGGAAGGCCACCTCCCGAAAATGGGGCGCGCCTCCTGTTATCCCGAATATGCAGGTTCATACCCCAATGGTCTCTGATCCACGCGCCGAACTCTACCCCGGGCTATACCAGTGGGGCCCGCGTTAGACGGAGGCAAAGCACCCGAACAAAGGAAGGTGGTGGAAAACACATCGGTCATTCCTCCTTCCAAGAGGTACATACAATCTCCTTGCACCACGGTCATTGCCACGATTAACTTAGACGTTCATAGCCCTTTCAAATACCCAGGAAACGTGTACAACCACCTTTATCCGAGGACACTGCCGAAGCACTAGGCGGCCATCGTGAAAACAAGGTCTTCGGCACATTTCAAGGCCAACGTGGGTGTCCCTAACATGGACCAACTCGCTGAAGATCCCGAGGGGGTCTCACCTAGCAATTCCGAGGTTGAGAGTGCAATGAATCATCGGCGGTGAAGAGAATCATTGCGCCACCCTTCTGAAAGGACGTGGATGTCGCCTAGAGGGGTGAATAGGCGCTTTAAAATAATGATGGATTAGGCTTGAACAAATGCAGAATAAACTAACGTTTAATTTGTCAAGCACAAAACCTAAAACAACTAGGATCACCTATGTGCACCAACAACTTATGCTAAGCAAGATAAACAATTAAGTGATAGCAAGATATACAACAAGAAACAATATGGCTATCACAAAGTAAAGTGCATAAGTAAAGAGCTCGGGTGAGAGATAACCAATGCATGCAGAGACGATGATGTATCCCAAAGTTCACACCCTTGCCGATGCTAATCCTTGTTTGGAGTGGTGTGGAGGCACAATGCTCCCAAAGATGCCACTAAGGCCACCGTAATCGCCTCACGCCCTCACACAATGCAAGATGCCCTGATTTTACTAAGGGACCCTTGAGGGCGGTCACCGAACCCGTACAAACAAGGTTGGGGCAATCTCCATGACTTAATTGGAGGCTCCAAACAATACCACGGAGCTTCACCACAATGGCATATGGCTTCGAGGTGACCACAAATGCTTGAGGCAATCTCCACAACTTAATTGGAGACCTCGACGCTTGCCCGAAGCTTTACCACAATGATTGAGCTCTGAGGCACCACCAAGATTCTAGGATGCGAAAGCATCCACGAAGAATAACCTCTTGGGTACCAAGTACCAAAGGGGTAATAAGCTTCTCAAACTGCACTTCCACGTATCACTGTGGAGAACTCAAACCTATGCACCAAATGCAACGGCAAGGGCACACGGAGTGCCCAAGTCCTTCACTCCCAAATCCCACCACAACAACTAATGATATGGTGCAAAATGATAGGAAGAACAAAAAAGAACACCAAGAACTCCAAGAACTAAATACAAGGGGTACCCCTCACTTAGAGGAGAAAGTGATTGGTGGAAATCTGGATCTAGATCTCCTCTCTCTTTTCCCTAAAAAAGGAGCATGAATCATTGGAGGGATCGAGAGTTAGCAAGCTAGAAGAAGGTCAACAATGGGGGAAGAACACGAGCTCAACGGATAAGTACCATTGGGGGAGAAGACCCCCTTTATATATAGTGGGGGAAAGAATCCAACTGTTACCCCCACTTACAGCCCGAGAAAAGCGGTACTACCACTGCCCGGTGCGGTACTATCGCTGCCTGGTGCGGTACTACCTTGCGCATGGTGATGGCAGAGGGAGGAATTACTGCACATGGCAACGAGCGGTAGAACTGTCGGAGTGGTACTACCACACGCCCTTACAATACTACCGCACGATAGTGTCCAACTGCCATGGAAGAAAAAAATACTTTTGTGTCTACTTCCACTGAGGCTACGGCTGTGCAAAAGTCCGTCGGCACCGTAGAACCGGACATATTTGCGGTACTATCGCCTGTGGGCGGTAGTAAAAAACTATGTCCGCTCGTTACACAGTGGAAGAACCTCCCAAGTGGTACTACCGTGGTATCGAGCGGTACTACCGCCTATTTAGAGAAAAACAACTCTAGTACTGAAACTGCCATAACTTTCGCATACGAGCTCCGAATTGAGCAAACTCAAGCTTGTTGGAAATCTTAAGAACATGCAATTATGAAAAATGTCAATGATATAGAGATGTGAGACCTCTAGGAATCAAGAACCGGCAAAAACTTCCAACATTGAAAACATCATGGAAGATACATATGGATTCGTTTTCGATGAACTCGAGCTTGTCATGAAGATGACCATAGGCTTTAAAACTCACAAAGAGAAACACCAAACAAGAACCAAGAAATATGATGCAAGGATGCAAATGGTTTGAGCTCTCAACTAATGATACGATCAAGCTACTCACTTGAGAGCCACCCTTGACAGTACGACAATCTATCCTAAAATAGAAAACCTATCAAGGGCAAACCTATACCTTGCACCTAGTCCTCTTGAGCTAGATGACGATGAACTTGGCTTCCTCAAGATGGAGAACCTTTCTTGATTGCGTTGGTTTGACAACAAGATTCAAGCATGATATCTTCGTGATGCTCCACTTGAACTTCCACACCGCAATCTTGATGACGATCACCAATTTATGTCATCCTTCATAAGTTGAATGAAATCTTCCTCTTGACACAAACCCATGGAAACACACCTAACCCCACATAGAACTCTCACGAAGACCATGGGTTATTACATAAAAGTGTTATGGACAATTCTTACCATACCATGTGATCACTTGATGCACACTTTGTGTGTTGATCATCTTGATTTACTCTTTGCTTGGTCGTGATCAACCTTCTATCTTTATGACCGATCTTTGGACAATACTTTGAATACCACCTTGGTCATCATATAAACTCCTTGAAACCAACAGATTGACTTCAAGAAGTGCCTATGGACAAATCCTTCGAATATAACTCAATGCAACCATTAGTGCATAGGGATTGTCATCAATTACCGAAACCACATATGGAGAAATATTCTCTAACACCTCCATTCTCCGAGAAAGAATTTAATGTCCTTAATTCAGTGGATGCACACCTTGGGGCCGCCCGAGCAGGACTCGAGGAAATAGCTAGGCTAATATCTTCCAACGTGTAGGTAAGTGATCCATTTTTGATATCCGAACACAAGTCCAAACTCAGTAGCCCCCGAGCCTTAATTTGGTTGGACCGGCCAAGTCAAGGGTCGAAATAATGTAGTTCGTTACTGTGTAGGATTTAAGGCAACAAAACAAGAAATTATCCAAGATTTTGAGTCGAGCCAGACTGATTTGCAAGACAGTAGGGCCAAACTTGAAGCGGTGAAAATGTTCACGAGAGAAGCACACAGTGAGTAAAATTGTTTTAATGTGCCAAAACTATTGGGACTCTCTTTATAACAAAATATTATATCATAGCACGTGAGTCCATAGGTCAATTGCAAAAATATTTGGATTCGTCCCGAGATTCTCAAAGATATACCGAGTCCCAGCTTGAGGCTGGTCATCGCATACTGAAGAGACGCATTATGATAAGAACCATCTCAAGGGGTAAAATTAGTGACAAGCCGAAGAAATTGAGAGTTTGAAAGCTCAATTGGTGCAAACCCATCAAGAGAGTGAGAAATTAAGGGGCGACATGTTTTAAGCAAAATCCTAACTTGGAATTCCATAAATCACTTTTATTGCGTTGATTGTAAGAAATATACAACTCCTCGTGATCAGGTCTCTTGATTGGACATCCTGAGGAAGAAGTCAGCTCTTTTGGGGGGGGGTGGGCTGCTAAAGGAGTTGTCCATTGTGCACGAGCGAGCTCAGAAGTCTATGAAGAGCATGATCAAGGCATTATGAACAGATGAGACTCCTCCGCAAGGAATGAACGAGCTAGCCGAGCGGTTTAAAGGAGTCTGAAGTTGTTTCGAGCTATGGAAGACCTCGACTTGTAGAGAAGGAGCTCAGGAGGCGTGGGCCATGGTGAAAACCCGCTTTACCAAACTTAACCCAGAGCACATGAGTCAAATTGGGACGGTAGGGCCGGATGGTCATGAGATACCTCTTCACTTGGTTTATGACCAAGTGATGCCCGTCGCCCGGCTTTCACAGGAATACTGCACCTTAGATGCCATAATAGATCCTCTCGACCAACAACCTAGCATTTAATTATATGTAATTATGTATTTCATATCAAGACAACTCCATCCGTGCTTGAAAACTTTCTCTTAACCGGCCATCGTCTTCTACCTCCCCTGTTAATAACTGGGGAGTGTTCCGTACTATGTATCTTGTGGTAACAGGAACTAATTTTGGAGAACTAGGCAATCCAGACATGTGGTGCAAATAGACAGAAAGCGCACGGCGGGATTATGTTATATTAATATTTGACGTAAGAAACATCTTCAAAGAAAATAGTTCCTCGATGGGTTCCTTTCTTTGGGCTGCTATGTAGATCGTAGACATCATAGCCGTGTACCCGTGGTGTACGGATAGTCGCTATTTTGGGAGAATGATCCCTGTTTGTGGCGAATATTGCCAATTATATGAACCTCATTCGTAGCCGACCAAGTTGTCTCTTAAGAAACGCTAGCTTTTGGTTTCACCCATCTGAGGTACGTATCCGGATATACCGGTCATAACGATCGCAGAGGTGCCCCCTTTACCCCCTAGCCGAATATTGGCGAATGTAGAGGGTAAGAATAGGAGCAAGGCAACCCATCTTGGCTAAATCTTAAGTCCAATTGGTGCATAAAGTGGCGTAAAATGATACCAAGTCAAGACATATAGGTTAGATAGATGCAGGGAAAATAAATAAATTGAATGGACTCGGGTAGAAACTAGATCGGGCCCGAGCTATATCACGCTCTCCTTCCAATGTGTCTAAGTCGTCCTGCCAATCTAACTCGGCCTATCTTTCCTTGTACATGCGCACTCGAGGCATCGTGGATGATGTCACAAGGGAGGACCGCTTTGGCTACGTATACCATGAAAAACGTGTGTACCCTGTTGAGGGATTTAGGATGGTATGTAAACCCCATAGTACAAAGTCGAGTTCCTCCACCCAATGGAAGTCGGATTTCTTAAGAGATCGGACCAGCCAAGCTTTAATACCACTCATAATGAGCCCGTTGCCTTATTCAACGTGCCCATTGGTTTATGGATGATATACCGATGCGTAGTCTAGCTTCATGCCCAAGTTTGCGCACCAATCCTTTACCTCCTGGTTGGTAAAATTAGATCCATTATCTATTATTATGCTGTGCGGGACACCATAACGATGTACTACACCGGATATGATGTCGATGACTCACCCGGCTTTAGCAGAGCTTACTGTTTTTTCTTCGATCCATTTGGTGAACTTGTCGACCATAACCATAAGGTATTTCCTTTTATTGCTCCCCCCTTTAAGTGGTCCGCCCATGTCCAGACCTCACAACACAAAGGGCCAGGTGATAGGAATTGTCTGGAGAGGCGTTGGGGGCATATGACTCCAATTTGCAAAGACTTGACACCCCACATAGTGTTGGACGAGTGTATGGGCGTCCGCTCAGGCGATGGGCCAGAAAAAACAAGCTCGAAAGGCCTTGCTTACGAGGGCCTGTGCCGCTACGTGATGATCGCCCTTACCTGCAAGTACGTCGGCCAAAAGTTGCCTCCCTTCTTCCTCTGACTTGCACCGCTGGAGTACCCCTGTAGTGCTCTTCTTGTATAGTTCACCCTCGTGGACTTTGTAGGATTTTGATCGAGGGATTATGCATCTCGCCTCAGTATGGTCATCGAGGAGTTCTTTGTGCCAAAGGTAAGCAAGGAAGGGCTCGTTCCATGGCATGATCACTGTCATGACCTCATGAGCCAAAGCTGTTTCTTCAACTATAGAACCGCCGATGATCCGTTCGTCCGGTTCGACCATGGGGGGCAGCCTGTTCCGCGCTATTAGTTCTTGTGATAGTGCTCTCGTCCTGCTAGACCATAGATGGCTTAAAGAGCCTCTCTAGAATGTTTTATTGGGACGGGGTCTCATGACCCACAAGTATAGGGGATCAATCATAGTCCTTTCTATAAGTAAGAGTGTCGAACACAACGAGGAGCAGAAGGAAATGACAAGTGGTTTTTAGCAAGGTAGTTTCTACAAGCACTGAAACACGCGGAAACAGATAGTTTGGTAGCAAGATAATTTGTAGCGAGTAATTAGGAACAAATGTAAATAAAGTGCAGCAAGGTAGTGCAATCCTTTTGAGTGCAAAGGACATCCCTGAACAAGTACTTATAGTGATGCAAACGTTCTTGAGGACACACGGGAATTTCATCTAGTCACTTTCACGATGTTCATTTGATTCACTTTCACTACTTTGATGATTTGATATGTGGGTGGACCGGTGCTTGGGTTCTGTTCTTACTTGAACAAGCCTCCCACTTATGAGTACCCCCTCTCGCAAGCATCCGCAACTACGAAAATAGAATTAAGACAATGTCTAACCATAGCAATAAACGTTTGGATCCAAATCAGCCCCCTTACGGAATAACGCATAAATTGGGGTTTAAGCTTCTGTCACTCTAGCAACTCATCATCTTATTACTACTCCACAATGAGTTCCCTTAGGCCCATGAATTATGAAGTGTCATGTAGACGACGTTCACATGATACCACTAAGAAAATCACAACATACAGATCATCAAAATATCGAACGAATACCAAATTCACATGATTACTTATGACAAGACTTCTCCTATGTCCTCAAGAAAAAAAGTAACTACTCACTCATCATCATGGCGCTCAATATCAGAGGGGTATTTAATAACATAAAGGATCTAAACATTTAATATCTCAAGAGGCAAACCAGCTAGCATCAACTACGATAAGTAATCAACACCACAAGCTAATCACACGTACCAATCTGAAGTTCTGACACAAAAATTAAATACAAGAGATAAAAAAGGGTTTGATATGAGATGGTGTTGTTGATGGTGATGATGAAGATTGGTCCTACCATGATGAGAGGGTTGTTGGTGATGATGAAGGCTTCGATTTCCCTCTCCCGTAGGGAAGTGTCCCCGGCGGAACATGCCTGCCGAAGAGCAAATGTGCTCCTACTCTACTTCCGACTCGTGGCGGTGGTTGCTCATCCCTAAAGTCTCTCCATATATGTTTTAGGGTAAAATGACTTATATACCAGAAGGAGGAGGCCAGATGTGGGCCAGGGGCTCCACACAACATCAGGAAGCGCCCTAGGGGGGTGCGCCCTCGTGCTGTGTGGGCACCTGACTTGCCTCCTCCAGTGGATCTTTGGCCTAGTATTTTTTATATATTCCAAAATAATTTTCCGTGAAATTTCAGCCCATTTGGAGATGTGCAGAATAGGGATCTCCGCTGTAGCTTTTTCAGGCTCTGAAATCGAGCTGTCGACATTCTCCCTCCTTGTGTAAATCTTGCATATTAAGAGAGAAAAGGCATTAGAAATACTCCATGAAGTGTTATATTTATCAAAAACTTTATAAATAGCAGCAATAAAACATGATGCAAAATGGACGTATCAACTCCCCCAAGCTTAGACCTCGCTTGTCCTCAAGGGAAAGCCAAAATCGAAAACATGCCCACATGCTTAGAGAGAGAGGTGCCGATAAAAATAAGATATAGACATGGAAGCATCATGAACAATAACATAACATCTATAAATATCATCATAGAATTCTCATGAGCAAGTAACAATTCACCACAATACTGAAGTATGAAGCATAAACTTTCTTGAAAACTAACAAACTATGTTCCCAGTCAACAATGCAATTGCAATTGATTGTACTTTCGGGAACGGTCCCAGGCAGGAGACTTTTGGCAAGTTCACATACTCAACTATCATCTAGTTTTTCATGATTACTAACACTCACTCCATACATATGGAGCATCAAGTTTAAGCCGGACACAGAGGAAAATAGGAATCCCAACTTATTGACCTCAAGGGTGATGTCAACAATAATAACTCATGCTCACCCACATTTAACTGGATATATGTGCCTAGATCTTTCCCCACCACATGATGCTTGCCAAAGGATAAAATAAAAGGAATAGAGGGAAAACTTGACTCTTTGCATAAAATAAATGATAGCCCCTTTGCGGAGGGAAGTAGAGGTTGTGATGCGCTTTTAATTTTGGATGCACTCACTCTTAGTGCAAAGGAACATCACGTGATATTGCCCCTTATGATAGCAACCGTTATTATGCAGTGTGTCCTTTTATTATTTGCCATCACAAGTTCGTACCACGCTTATTTTCCTTAACAATAAAGGACCGTACATAGGTAGGTATGGTGGACTCTTATGGCATGTATTTGGTTAAAGGGTTTTGGATGCACAAGTAGTATTTCTACTTAGTGCGGAGTTTTTGGCTAGCAAAGGTATTGGGAAAGCACCCCATGTTGGAGGATCCATGACAATATAACTTCAGTGTGAATATGAAAAAACAGAACTCATTACGTTGTCTTCCTTGTCCAACATCAACCATGGCATATAATAATTAAGGGATCCTCTCAATAATAAAAGATGTCCAAGATAGTATATTTGCATGTGAATCTTCTCTCTTGCTTATTAACTTTTTCATGAATTTCATCATTGACCAATGCTATATTTGTCAACGTACAATAAATTTTACCACTTATACTCTTCCTTATGTGATGTCATTACTCACCATAAAATTAGCATATGATCTTTTTCTTTTCATTATTTCATTGCTTTTGATTAGAGCACAAGAGTAAAGAAGCAAAACTCAAACTGCTCTTTATTAAATAACTCACACACGATTACATAGATAGATAGCAAGAAACTAGCACTCAAAGATAGATCATACTAAACTTTTATTCTACTAGATCACGAAAGAACTAAGGATCAAACTGAAAATAGATAAAGATAATAAGAGTGATGGTGATACGATACCGGGCACCTCCCCCAAGCTTGGCACAAGCCAAGGGGAGTGCCCATACTCAAATGATCAAGCTTCCTCCTTAGATGATGGTGGTGATGAAGAAGCAAGACCATCCTTCGACTTCCATGGGATCTTTTCTCCACCATAATACGTGCAACGAGGCTCTGGAGCCCTGAAACTTGTAGCCAAACTCATACCTCTGAATTTTTCTTCGTACTCATAGTTTTGGCGCTGAAGGTCATAGATTTGACCGTGAAGATAGTCAATGCGATCGTTAAGCTTGACGATGATGGTGTCCAAAGGTTGGCCACCCACCCTATTCTACGTGTTAATGTCGTGATCATAGAGTGATTGGCGCCGAGTTAACGCTCCACCATCCCCTTGCACTTGGAGATCTCTTGCTCCACCTCTTCAAGCCTTTCCTCCATGGTCCCAGTCCTCTTGGGACCTTGAACATCTCGGATGTGGAGCACCCCCTCATGGGTCACAACCTCCTGAGGGTGCTTCATCACCTCCGGAGCAAGGGTTGATGACATTCTCGTAGAACTGTTCCTTGGTGGAGTTTGCGGAGGCCATGACGATTTTAGATGTGACAGAAAACAATAAGAAACAATAATAGAAGATATCTCGTGATGCGGTGGTGAAATCAGTATGGGGAGTATATATAGATTTTTGATCTTGTATAACAAGTAAAATGGGAGGAAAACAGAGTCTGTGTGGGCACTTGGTGGACCTCTCAGCTTCCTTTTATTTTTATATTTTTCTAAATATTCCAAAACTGATAGAATATATTTCTGCGGAATTTTCGGAGTCCGTTTACTTATCGTATCACGTACCTATTCCTTTTTCACTATTCTGCAGTGTTCCGAAAGGACTCCTTGATATGTTCCTCCGATGTAGTAGTCTCAATAATATTAGTTTCAACATTAATGGGTGTACCTGAAATATAGTGCTTGATGCTTTGTCCATTTACCACCTTTAGGTTAGTACCCGCATCATTATTGATCTTTATGGCTCTGGAACGATAAACTTCTTCGATAATATATGGTCCTTCCATTTGGAGAGAAGTTTGCCTACAAAGAACCTAAGATGAGAATTATATAATAAAACATATTCACCCACTTCGAATTCTCTCTTTTGGATCCTCTTGTCATGCCGTCATTTGACTTTTTCTTCAAACAACTTAGCATTATCATAGGCCTGAGTTCTCCATTCATCAAGTGAGCTAATATCAAATAACCTCTTTTCTCATGCAAGCTTGAAGTCATAGTTAATTTATTTCACATCCCAAAAAGCTTTATGTTCCAATTCAAGAGGTAACTAACATGCTTTTCCATAAACCATTTTATAAGGAGACATACCCATAGGATTCTTATACGCAGTTCTATAAGCCAACAAAACATCATCTAATTTCTTAGACGAATTTTTTTCTAGATCTATTGACAGTCTTTTGCAAAATCAACTTTATCTCCTTATTGCTCAATTCAAATTGACCACTAGATTGAGGATGATAGGGAGATACAATTTTATGATTAACATCATATTTAGCAAGCATCTTACGAAAAGCACCATGAATAAAATGTGAACCACCATCAGTCATAATATACCTAGGGACTCAAAACCTTGGAAAGATTACTTCCTTCAGCATTTTAATAGAAGTGTTGTGATCAACACTACTAGTGGGGATAGCCTCAACCCACTTAGTGACATAATCAACAGCAACAAGAATACGAGTATACCCATTGGACTTAAGAAAAGGTGCCATATAATCAAAACCCCAAACATGAAATGATTCAATAACAAGAGAATAATTCATATGCATTTCGTGATGTCTACTGATATTACCAATCCTTTGACACTCATCACAAGATAAGACAAACTTACGAGCGTCCTTGAAGAGAGTAGGCCAATAAAAACCAGATTGAAATACCATACGTGCGGTTCTATCTCCTGCATGGTGTCCTCCATAAACTTCAGAGTGACACTTCCGAAGAATTTGTTCTTGTTCATGTTCAGGTACACAACGTCTAACAATACCATCGACACCTTTATAAGTTGTGGGTCATCCCAGAAATAGTGTCTCAAATCATAAAAGAACTTTTTCTTTTGCAGGTAAGGAAAACTAGGAGGTATAGACTTAGCAACAATATAATTAGCATAGTCTGCATACAAAGGAGTATTATGAGAAACATTAATAGTAGCTAATTGCTCATCAGGAAAACTATCATTAATAGGTTGTGGGTCATCAAGCACATTTTCCAATATAGAAAAGTTATCAGCCACGGGATTCTCAACCCTTTCCTGTCAACAATATGAAGGTCAAACTCTTGTAACAAAAGAGCCCACCTAATAAGCCTAGGCCTGCATCTTTCTTTTCCATAAGATACTTAATAGTAGCATGATCAGTGTGAATAGTTAATTTGGAATCAACAATATAAAATCTAAACTTGTCACAAGCAAACACAACTACTAGAAACTATTTTTCAATGGTAGCATAATACCTTTGGGCAGTGTCCAAAGTCTTACTAGCATAATAAATAACATTCAGCTTCTTATCAACTTTCTGTCCTAGAAGAACCCGAAAAGCATAATCACTAGCATCACGCATAATATCAAAAGGTAAATCCCAATCAGGTGGTGAACAATAGGTGCAGAAATTAAAGATGACTTAATAGTTTCAAAGGATTCTACACAAACATCATCAAAAACGAAAGGAACATATTTTGTGAAAGATTGGTAAGAGGCCTAGAATTTTTAGAGAAGTCTTTAATAAATCTCCTATAGAAACCAGCATGACCAAGGAAACTTCTTGTACCTTTAATATCCTTCGGGAATGGCATCTTCTCAATAGCATCGAATTTTGCTTTATCAACCTCAATACCTCTTTCAGAAATTTTATGGCCCAAGACAATACCTTCATTAACCATAAAGTGGCACATCTCCTAATTCAAGATAAGATTTATTTGTTCACATCTCTGTAAAACTCGGTCAAGGTTGCTTAAGCAATCATCAAAAGAAGTTCCATATACAGAGAAATCATCCATGAAAACCTCAACTATCTTTTCACAAAAATCACAGAAGATAGTAGTCCTATATCTTTGAAAAGTAGCAGGTGCATTGCATAAACCAAAAGGCATATACGTCTATAAGAAAAGGTTCCACAAGGGCAGGTAAAGGTGGTTTTCTCTTGATCATATTGTGCAACATGTATTTGAGAAAAACAGAATAACCATGCAAGAAATAAAAGTGTGTGTGTGCTTAGACAACCTTTCTAACATTTGATCAATTAAAAGGTAAACGGTAGTGATGTTTCCTAGTAGCTTTATTCAACTTTCTAAAATCTATCACCATCCTATAACTAGTCACTATCATGTGAGGTATAAGTTCATTCTTATCATTAGGAAGAACAGTAATACCACCCTTTTTAGGAACACAATGAACTGGGCTCACCCATCTACTATCAGCTATGGGGTAGATAATACCTGCTTCCAGAAGCTTTAATATTTCAGTTATTACCACATCCTTCATCTTCGGATTCAAACACCGTTGGTGGGCAACAACGGGTTTAGCATCTGGTTCCATATTAATCTTGTGCTGACATAGAGTGGGACTAATGCCCATAAGATCATCGAGAGTATATCCAATAGCGGCACTGTGCTTCCTGATAACTTTTAGTAATCTATTTTCCTCGTGCTCTGAAAGGTTAGCACTGGTAATAACAAGATATATTTTCTTTTCATCAAGATAAGCATATTTCAAAGTATCATGCAATTGCTTCAATTCAAACACAGGATCACTCTTAGGTGGAGGAGGACGTCCCAAAGTTTCAACAGGCAAATTATGCTTAAGGATAGGTGGCTGTATAAAGAAAACCTCATCTATTTCATTCCTTTCATTCATATTCAAATCATTCTCATGCTCAAGAAAATACTATTCCAAAGGATCACTAGGAGGCACAACAATAGCACCAAGACTAACAATTTCATCTTTACTAGGCAACTCTATATCACGTGGTAGTCTATGAAACTTAGAGAAATTAAATTCATGAGACACACCACCAAAGTTGACACTAACAATCTCCTTCGCACAATCAATTTGAGCATTAACAATATTCAAGAAAGGTCTACCAAATATGATTGGATAAAAGCTATCTTGTGGAGAACTAAGAACAAGAAAATCAGTAGGGTATTTGATCTTACCACATAAGACTTCAACATCTCTAATAATACCAAGTGGTGAAATAGTATTCCTGTCGACAAGCTTAATAGTGACATCAATATGCTCAATCTCAGCAGGTGCAATATCATTCATGACTTCTTGATATAAAGTAAAAGTAATAGCACTTATGCTAGCACCCACATCACATAAACCATGATAGCAATGATCTCCAATTTTAACAAAAATAACAGGCATGCCAACTACGGGTCTATTTTTATTCTTAAGATCACGACTAGCAATTCTAGAAGCATTATCGTAGAAGGAAATAACATGTTCATCCAATTAATCAACTAAAAGATCTTTGACATAAACCTTAGAGTGATATTTAATTCTAACTAGAAAAGGTGGTTTCTCAAAATAAGTAGTAGGAACAACTGGATCAACACTATAGACAATAGTTTTCTGTTCTTTAATCTTAGGAGGTTTTTCCTCAATTTATATAGGAGTATGGTATTCAAGCCAATTCTCCTTAGGAAGATCAACATGAGTAGCAAAAGATTCAGAAAAAGTGGCTACTATTTCAGAGTCAAGTCCATACTTGGTGCTGAATTTCTGAAAGGCATCTGTTTCCATAAAAGATTTGACACAATCAAACTCAAGATTTGTACTTGACTCATTAACTTTGTCGATCCCCCAATCCTCTTGGTTGACCTTAATATTTTCAAGAAGATCCCATTTAAATTTAATAGTCTTCTTCATAAAAGAACCTGTTAAAGAAGAATCAAGCATATTTGAATCATTATGAGAAAGTCGAGCATAATTTTTTTGAAGAATTATTTCTCTTGAGAGCTGATGATTGGGGCATGTATTAAGCATATACTTGAGCCTCCCCCAAGCTTGAGTGATAGTTTCTCCTTCACGAGGCCAGAAGTTATGGATATAATTCTCATCACGAAGAACCAAATGCATAGGTTAAAATTTTTGGTGGAACTCCAGTTTCAAACGATTCCAATCCCATGTGTGAGTATCATCACATAGACTATACCATGTCAATGAATTTCCCTCCAAAGATAAAGGGAACACTTTATTCTTAGCCATGTCTCGAGATAAACCTCCAAGATTAAACAATCGGAAATTTCATCCACATAAATTAAGTGCATATTAGGATGTTTAGTTCCATCGCCTGCATAAGGATTAGATAAAAATTTCTCACTAATACTGGCAGGAATTTCATAAGAAATATCTTCAGTAGCTTCAGTAGATGGTGGAGAGGCAAACTCTAGTGCTTTTCGGACAAGGTGAAGATACCCCGAACAAGCCTCTCAAAAGATTACTTTCCATAGTGACATGTAGCAATAAATTTCAGCGCGTAACAAAATATTTCCTTACAAATTTCCACTCACCAAAGGCGCTTAACTCCCCGGCAACGTCGCGAGAAAAGAGTCTTGATGACCCAAAAGTATAGGAGATGAATCATAGTCCTTTTGATAAGTAAGAGTGTCGAACCCAATGAGGAGCACAAGGAAATGACAAGTGGTTTTCAGCAAGGTAGTTTCTGCAAGCATTGAAACAAGCAGTAACAGATAGTTTGGTAGAAAGATAATTTGTAGCGAGTAACTAGGGACAAATGTAAATATAGTGCAGCAAGGTAGCCCAATTCTTTCGAGTGCAAAGGACAAGCATGAACAAGTACTTATAATGATGCAAATGTTCTTGATGACACACGGGAATTTCATCTAATCACTTTCACCATGTTCATTTGATTCACGTTCGCTACTTTGATGATATGATATGTGGGTGGACCGGTGCTTGGGTGCTGTTCTTACTTGAAAAAGCCTCACACTTATGGTTACCCCCTCTTGCAAGCATCAGCAACTACGAAAAGAGAATTAAGACAAAGTTTAACCATAGCAATACACGTTTGGATCCAAATCAACCCTTTACAGAATAGCGCATAAACTGGGGTTTAAGTTTCTGTCACTCTAGCAATCCATCATCTAATTACTACTCCAGAATGATTTCCCTTAGGCCCATGAATGGTGAAGTGTCATGTAGTTGACATTCACATGACACCAATAAGAGAATCACGACATACATACCATCAAAATATCGAATGGATACCAATTCACCTGATTACTTATGAGAAGACTTCTCCCATGTCCTCAAGAACAAAAGTAACTACTCACTCATCATCATGTTGTTCAATATCAGAGGGGTATTGAATAACATAAAGGATCTGAACATTTAATATCTCAAGAGGCAAACCAACTAGCATCAACTACAATAAGTAATCAACACTACAAGCCAATCACACGTATCAATCTAAAGTTCTGACACAAAGATTGGATACAAGAGATAAACAAGGGTTTGATATGAGATTTTTGCTATTGATGGTGATGGTGAAGATTGGTCCTCCCACGATGAGAGGGTTGTTGGTGATAACGAAGGCTTCAATTTCCCCCTCCCGAAGGGAAGTGTCCTTGGTGGAATCTGCCCGCCGGAGAGCAAAAGTGCTCCTACTCTAGTTCCTCCTCGTAGAGTCGGCGGCTCGTCCCGAGAGTCTTCTCCATCAAAGTTTTAGGGTAAAATGGCTTATATACCAGAAGGAGGAGGCCAGACGTGGGCCAGGGGCTCCACACAACATAGGGCGCGCCTTGGTGCTGTGTGGGCACCTGACTTGCCTCCTCTAGTGGATCTTTGGCCCAGTATTTTTTTGTATATTCCAAAATAATTCTCTGTGAAATTTCAGCCCATTTGGAGATGTGTGATATAGGTATCTCTGTTGTAGCTTTTTCAGGCCCTGAAATCCAGCTACCGACATTCTCCCTCCTTGTGTAAATCTTGCATATTAAGAGAGAAAAGGCATTAGAAATACTCCATGAAGTGTTATATTGATAAAAAACTATATAAATAGCAGCAACAAAACATGATGCAAAATGGACGTATCAAGGTCGCGCTTCGTGCCCAAACGAGCGAGGACGTCGGCAGCTTGGTTGTTGTCTCTCGAGACATGGTGGAATTCCAGTCCCTCGAACCGTGTAGATATCTTAAAGACGACATTTATGTATGTTGCCATTTTTGGATTTTCGGCATCGAATTCACCGTTGATTTGCGAGATGGCAAGACTTTATTCCCCCCCCCCTGTAATTCAAGCCGTTATATCCCCATTGATGCTGCCATCCAAAGTCCGTGCACTAGTGCCTCGTATTCGTCCACGTTATTTAAGTCCGCGTGCATGATCTGCAGTACGTATTCTACGTTGTCTCCGGTAGGGGATGTGAGAATCACTCCAGTCCCCAGTCTGACAAGGATTTTAGACCCATCAAAGTACATCGTCCAATGAGCATATGTGCTATACTATCTGGGGAGATCGGCTCTGTCCATTCGGCGATGAAGTCAGCCAACAACTGAGATTTGATAGCTCATCATGGCTTGTAAGTGATCTCGAACAGAAGGAGTTCGATGGAAAATTTAGCTATTCGGTTAGTGGCTTTCCTGTTGTAGATGATGCCGTTCAGGGGTACCTCGAATATCACTATGACCACACACTCTTCAAAATAGCATCCCAGCTTGCGCGATGCCATGAACACTATGTAGGCTATCTTCTGGTGGTGTGGGTATCTACTTTTGCATGGAGCGAGCACCTCTGATACATAATAGACCGGTTTTTGTATCCGCAGTTTGTGACCCTCGGCTTCCCGTTCTACGACGAGGACAGCGCTGACCACTTGGTTGGCGTGTGAGATGTATAATAACATCGGTTCCCCGGCGAACGGTGCTGCCAATGTGGGGTTGCTGGCCAGCAGCGTTTTGATTTCCTCTAGAGTCGTTGTAACTTCATCGGTCCATTGAAAGTTTTTGGTCTTTTTGAGCAACCTGTAGACTGGGAGGGCTTTTTCACCAAGGCGGGAGATAAAGTGACTCAAGGCCGCCACACAACCCGCCAGCCTTTGGACGTGCTTCAGCTTTGTAGGAACCGCGAGTTGGGATAAGGCACATATGTTAGCGGTATTGGCCTCTATCCCTCTTTGCGATACAATGAATCCAAGAAGTTTGCTGACGGGAACTTTGAAGACACACTTGTTCGGATTAAGCCATATGTCAGATTCTTGGAGGGGTGGCATATCTAAATCATGCGCTGGTATGTGGCACCTGAGTTTTTTTTACCCCAAGGGCATTGTGCTAAAACAAAATGGCCCGTAAGGGGTGATGACCGCGGTTGCAGCCTAATCGGATTCCTTCATTTTAATGTGGTGGTATCCGGAGTAGGCGAGTGCATCCCGTAAGATGCGGGTCCGAATCTTAGCGACTGCATCCCGTGCTCCAATGGGGTTTAGCGCGGCATGCTAAGGGTCTGCAATTTTGGCGAGGCCGTGCTGTAGTGATTTCGGGTTGTGCGTCAGATCAACATCTGGCCTTGAATTATTCTTGGTATGAGTCCGAGGCTTCGCACTACCAGAGGGGTCCGGGGGACCGATGACCAGGACGTAAACCGTCCTTAGCTCCAGTAGTTCAGGTGACGGACCCTCGGCCGGGCACTCGATGGTGGCGACCAAATGCGTGATGGGTGGGACGTGAATTTCCCTGTCATCGGGTTAAGCCCGATCCAATCATAGATTGGAGATTGGTCACCAATCATGCCCATTGCTTGGATTCAGCTGAGTAACTCGTGTAGCAATGGGATCTCGGCGTAGTCCATATTGCTTGAGTGCTCGGAGCTCATCCTCGGAACCGATGCCCGTGGGTCGTTCGAAGACGCCCCTGGGCCGTGTTCGGCTGGGAAGATCTGGGCGTATCTGCCAAGTGAGGTTTTAGGACCGGGCTTGGGATAATGGTCGTTTAAGTAGAGGGATACACGACTCCCGAATCCAAAGCATCGGGGCTCGTGGGTTCTTTGAAAGAAGCTAGGATCTTTGTTAAAACAAGATCTCCCCGAGGGTCGGCAGTGAACTCTAGGCTCCCAAACCTGACCTCCAAACCAGTGGTGAAGCTTTCGACCTGGACGAGGTAGCCGACCGAATCAGCATGAAAAATGATGCTTCCCAATGTGAATATCTGTTAGGGGACAATGGGGTCCTCGTTGTGGATCTCTTCGCTCATAACTAAGTGCGCCATTAATCCTTCTAGCGATCTCATAGCGGAACTCTCAATGAAAGCACCAATGTCGGTGTCCAAACCGATAGATCTCGGGTAGGGGGTCCCGAGTTATGGACCTTAGATCGATAGGTAAAAGGGGACGATGGGGACAATATTTACCCATGTTCGGGCCCTCTTGAGGAGGTCAAACCCTACGTCCTTCTTGATTGTATTGATGTGGATGAGAATTACAGAGTTGATCTACCTCGAGATCGTATTACATAAAACCCTAGATGAGTCGACCTCCCTCTATGGATGAAACCGTCTAGTTTATATAGACACCAGGGGTTCCTAGGGTTACACATAACCAACCTCCAATTGGGGATATATGCGCCAATATCGACTTCAAAACTTGGACGCCACGCCAATCTTTGGAGCTTTCCTTCCTGAACACGAGGTCGTCACGTGGTCTGGTCTTCAACGGAGCGGCCCAACAAGTCGGCCCAAGAGAGATGAGCCGACGGCCCGAGGACCCCTTAGTCCTGGACTCCCTCAAATATAAACAGTCACCATTTGAGTGGCTTGTTCGGGGCATCTTCGCCTAACCTTTCACAGCATGACAAAAGTATATTACTTAAACATTTAAATAAGCACAGGGCTTCTATTGGATATACTCTTGATGATCTTAAGGGAATAAGCCCCACTCTATGTCAGCACAAGGTTAACATGGAACCGAAAGCTAAACATGTCGTTGATCATCAACGCCATCTTGATATGTCTCCAACATATCCATACTTTTTTATTGATTCATTTTGATATATTATAATTCTAGGATACTTTTTGGGCTTTTGTTTACCAATTTATAATCATTTGAGCACTAACCTATTGACATGGTGCCCAGTGCTGGTTGCTATTTTCTGCATGTTTTTGGCTTTTCAGGTTTACCGTACCAAACAAAGCACAATTGCCACAAAACCGTTTTATGATTTTTTCGGGATCAAAAGAAGACCTGGAAGCTTCAGAGGGAGGCTAGGAGAGCTATAAGGGGCCCACAAGCCAACATGGTGCGCCACTAGGTTGGCGCCCCTGATGGCTTGTGCCTCCCTCGAGAACCTCCTAACACCCTCTCTGGCCTATAAATGATCATTTACCCTAAAAACACCGAAGGCACTCCTGAAACACTTTTTCCGCCGTCGAAGGTCAATGTTCTGGCGGGAGGCCATCTAGAGCTCTATTCTGGCACCCTATCGGAGGGGGATCGATCATGGAGGGCTTTTTTATCAACCTTCTTGCCCTCACCATAATGTGTGAGTACTTCACCACAGACCTTCGGGTCCGTCGGCGGTACCAAGATAGGAATCTCTCTCTCTTGATCTTCAATACCATGTTCATCGCATCTTCGCTTTGATCTATCTGATGTAATCCCTATGTACGGTGCTTTTCTTGGGATCCGATGAATTGTGGATTTATGTTCAGATTATTCATGATAAATATTTGAGTCTCATCTAATCTTATATGATTCTTATGTGCATGGTCATTATTGCTTCGTAATGCTCTACGATCTATTGATGTAGTTTGGCCAACTAGATTGATATTTCTTCACTAGGAGTAGTGTGTTGTAGTAGGTTCAACCTGGTGAGTTTCTATAACCTAGTGCTAGAAGGGGACAATATGTGTCTTTGTGTTTTTGCTAGAAAGGATGAAATGATTGGCTTTATTCACATTGATTGGGTTTACTTTGTCTACATCATGTCATCGTTCACCAAGCATTACTCTATTTTACTTAGTACACTAGATGCATGCTGGATAGCGGTCGATGGGTGGAGTAATAGTAGTAGGTGCAGGAAGGAGTCGACCTATTTTCTTATGGACATGATTCCTATATACACATGATCATTACCATGAAAATCGCATAACTATCTATTTTTCTATCAATTGCCCAACAGTAATTTGTGTACCCACCATATGCTATTTCTATGAGAGATACCACTAGAGAACCCTACGGCCCGAGGGTCTATTCACTTATATATATTTACAAACGCTTTCATTACCTTGATGTCATTTATTTGCATTTATTTTATTTTGCAATTTACAATTTTCAACAAATATCTACACGCCTCATTTGCTTGCAACTAACGAGAGCAAGGGGATTGACAACCCTCTTGCCCGCGTTGGGTCAAGTTGTTTGTTCTTTTGTGTGCAGCCCTTGAAGACGGTTGAGGATTGGTATTCCTATTGGTTTGATAAACCTTGGTTTCATAACTGACAGAAATACTTACCCACATTGTGCTGCAATAAACCGTTCCTCTTCGTGGAAAACCCAAGGCGGATCACAAGTATCAGGAAGGATTTCTGGTGTCGTTGCCGGCGAATACCATCACCAACTACCAAGTAACTTCGCACAAATTTTCATTCACTTGTTTATCTTGTTATTTGCTGGTATATTAAGTTTGTTTCATAAATTTTTTATAAAAATATTTATCTTTGCTTGTTACTAGTTTACTTCTTTGCTTGCTTTACTTGCTAGTTTACTTGTCATGCTTGTTACTTTGCTTGCTCGGTCACCATGTCTCAAGACACTACTAAGTTTTGGGACGTCTCAAATACTAATAATAATGATTTTATTAGTACTCCTATACCACCCGCCACTAGTGCGGAGGATTTTGATATTAATGCTACATTGTCGAATCTTGTCATGAAAGATCAATTTTCGGGAAGTTCTAATGAGGATCCTGCTTCACATCTTATTACCTTTGTTGAATCATGTGATATGCAAAATAAAAAGTATATGGATAATGATATTGTGAAATTAAAAGTGTTTGTTTTTCATTAAGAGAGAAAGCTAAAGAATGGTTTTCATCTTTACCACGTAATAGTATTGGAATGTGGGATAAGTATAAATATGCTTTCATTGCCAAGTATTTTCCTTCTGCTAAGATCTTCTTCCTTAGAAATCAAATAATGAATTTTAAATAGCAAGATCAAGAGAATGTTGCACAAGCTTGGGAGAGAATGAAATTGATGATAAGAAATTGCCCTACTCATGGTTTGAACTTGTGGATGATTATCCAAAATTTCTATGCTAGACTGAACTTTGTGTCTAGAAATCTTCTAGATTCTGCTCCAGGTGGCACTTCATGGATGTGACTTTGGGAGACGCCACAAAACTTCTGGACAACATCATGACTAATTATTCTCAATGGCATACCGAGAGAGCTCCAACTGGTAAGAAGGTAGATTATGTGGAAGAAATTGCTACTTTGAGTGAAAAAGTGGACGCTCTTATGAATATGGTTTCTAGCAAAAATACTCATGTTGTTCCCAATTATATGCCTTTGTCTACCTTGATTGAGCAAAATAATTATTCTATTGATGTGAACTTCATCTCGTGAAATAATTTCAACACCAATGCTTATAGAGGAAATTTCAATGCTAGACCGTATCCCGATAATTCCTCTAACAACTATGGAAACTCTTATGGTAATTCTTATAGAAATTCTTCTACAAATTCTAATAGGGTACCCTCTGATCTTGAAAACATAATAAAGAAATTCATTAATTCTCAAAAAGTTTTCAATACTATGGTAGAAGAGAAATTGCATGTTGTTGATACTTTGGCTAAAAATGTGAATATAATTTCTCTTGATGTAGAAACTCTTAAATGGAAAGCTTTGCCACCTAAGAATGATTTTAATGAGACTATTAAATCTATCCGAATATCTGTTGATGAAAGTAAGGAGAGGACCACTAAATTGAGAGCTAAGCGGGAATTCTTGGAAAAGGCTCTCCCACCCGGTTTCTACCGGAATCATGATGAAGATCTTAAAAGGATTGGTGTTTCTTCCATTGATTCTTTGTTTACCTCTATGAATATAAATGATAAAGGGACTGGAGATGAGTCAACTTTAGATAAGGAGAGTCACGTTTGCTTGGAGGGTGATGATTTTAATGCTAAAACTGAAAAGAGGGTTCGGAGAGGCCAAAAATTTAACTAGTGTTGTGCGCACTATCTTGGATTACAAGGACTTTAATTATGGTAAGTGCTCTTTAGTAGAATTTATTTCCTTGCTGCAATCCATTATTATCTCACCCAATGCATATGAACAAAACAAAGCTTTTACCGAACATATAGTGGAAGTTATGATAAAAGCTTATGATGAGAAACTTGAGCTTGAAGTTTCTATTCCTAGAAAATTGCATGATGATTTGGAACCCGCTATCAAAATTAAGATAAATAAATATGAATGCTATGCTTTGTGTGACCTTGGTGCTAGTGTTTCAACCATACCTAAAAGTTTATGTGATGTACTTGGTCTCACTAATATTGAAGAGTGTTCCCTAAACTTGCATCTTGCGGGTTATACCATCAAGAAACCTTTAGGTAGAATTAATGATGTGCTTATTATTGCAAACAAAAAATATGTGCATGTGGATTTCATTGTGCTTGATATTGATTGCAATCCTTCTTGTCCCATAATACTTGGAAGGCCATTCTTACGAACTATAGGTGCAATTATTAACATGAAAGAAGGAAACATAAGGTTCCAATTCCCATTAAATAAAGGGATGGAACACTTCCCTAGGAAGAGAACTAAAACACCTTATGAATCAATCATGAGAGCTACCTATGGGTTGAGTGTCAAAGATGACAACACTTGATACTATGCATTATGCCTAGCTAGGGGCATACAACAATAACACTTGTTGGCAGGCAACCCAATATGTATCTTAAATTTTCTTTTTAGTTTTTGTTATTTTGTGATAACATGATTGTTTCCTCTGTAATTATTATGTTTTTATGTTTTAATTAGTGTTTTTGGCAAGTAAAGCCTCTGGGATGATTTGTATGATAAGTAGAATAGATACGATACAAAAACACAAACTTTGAGGTCTAGTGCATGAATTTTGTGACTTTACTGGAACTTCTTCTTAAGCTGAATTTTTTTACACAATACTTATATACAAATTCTACAGGTATTCCTAATGTTTTGGATTTTTTTGAGTTATACAAGTATGTTAATTAAACATATCTTTACAGATTGTTTTGTTTTAGACATATTCTGTTTTTGCATGCATTGTTTGCTTGTTTTGATTTTGCCATGGATTGTATCGGGGGGTATAAGACATGGATAAGTTAGAATACAGTACCCTATGCTAAAATAAAATAAGAATCAATTTGTCACAGTACCTAAAAGTATTTGATATGTTGCTTATACTAACGGATCTCACGAAGTTTTGTTGAGTTTTGTGTGATTGAAGTTTTCAAGTTTTGCGTGTTATCACGATGGACCACGGAATAAGGAGCACCAAGATCCTAATCTTGGGAATGCCCAATGCATCCCAAGTAATATTATAAGGAAGATTCAAGCGTCTAAGCTTGGGATGCCTCGGAAGGCATCCCATCTTTTGTCTAATTTCATGGGTATGTCACTTGGAGCTACATTTTTATTCATCACATGATATGTGTTTTTCTTGGAGCGCCGTTTTCTCTTGTTTTCTTTTACTTTTCAGATTGCCACAATCATTGTTTTCTGTACACACCTATTTGAGAGAGACACACCTTCATCATGGTTTGTTAGAATACTCTATGTGCTTCACTTATATCTTTTGAGCTTGGCACTTGCTCTAGTGCATCACTTGTATCTTTTTGAGCACGACGGCGTGTAGATTTTATAGAAATAATATGATCTTGTTCTTCACTTATATTTGTTTGAGGGATGAATAAATAGAGACGGTAATTTGCATGGGTGATAAGACTAGTCCAGAAATAATAGGTATTCAATCAATGGAAATCAAAACCATTATCTATCACATATAAAGAAATTTTATGTTAATGACATTGATTTGGTAATATGAAAAAGGTGTGAGTCCATAATTTTTGATTGGTAGAAGTGTTGATATTAAGAGGTGCTAACTTTATGTTCATCTAAAAATTAAAAAGGCATGCTTATGATGTGTGAGGATTTCTATTCCTCGTTGAAATCCTAGTGTTGTTTCGAGTCGGGGACGCGATGGCTAACTCCTACCAACCTCCTCGCTCGGGGCATGAAGAAAGTGCTTTGATTTTCAACAAAACTAAAAAACTTTGCAATAAGTTTGTGACTTCTTTATGACTAATGTGACACCATGGACATATGCATATTCACCTTTCCATATTTTCTAGCCTTTTCGGTACCGTGCATAGCCCATTCTCACCTCGAGGATCGGTGCAACTTTCACGGGTGCGTCCAAACCCCGTGACATGATACACTCTGTTGCACATAAGCCTCATTATATATTCCTAAAAACAGCACCAAATCTACCTATCATGGCATTTCCATATCCATTCTGAGATATATTGCCATGCAAATTTCATCGTCAAGTTACATGACTAGTTCGTTCATCATCATATTGCTTTGCATGATCATATATAGCTGACATAGTATTTGTGGCAAAGCCACCGTTCACCATGTTTTTGATACATGTCACGCTAGTTCATTGAACATCCTAGTATACTGCTAGAGGCATTCATATAGAGTCATATCTTCCTATCAGTTCTTGATATTGAGTTGTAAGTAAATAAAAGTGTGATGATCATCATTATTAGAGCATTGTCCGAGTGAGGAAAAAATGGGGGAGGCTAAATGAGCCCGCCATATATATATATATATGTATATATATATATATATATATATATAATGGGAGAGCAAAAAAGAAAAAAGCAGCCCACCATGAAAAAATAATAATAAGAAAAATGAGACAAAAAGAGAGAAGGGATTTTGCTACTATCCTTTACCACATTGGGCCTCAAAGTAGCACCATGTTCTTCATATAGAGAGTCTCCTATGTTATCACTTCCATATGCTAGTGGGAATTACCTTTTCATAATAAACTTGGTGTAACGACGTGGATGTCACCTAGAGGGGGGTGAATATGCGCTTTAAAATAATTACGACTTAGGCTTGAACAAATGCGGAATAAAACTAGCGTTTAATTAGTAAAGGACAAAACCTAAAACAACTAGGCTCACCTATGTGAACCAACAACTTATGCTAAGCAAGATAAAAAACTATGTGATAGCAAGATATATAACAAGAAAAAATATGGCTATCACAAAGTAAAGTGCATAAGTAAAAGGCTCGGGTAAGAGATAACCGAGGCACGCAGAGACGATGATGTATCCCGAAGTTCATACCCTTGCGGATGCTAATCTCTATTTGGAGAAGCGTGGAGGCACAATGCTCCCCAAGAAGCCGCTAAGGCCGTTGTAATCTCCTCACGCCTTCGCACAATGCAAGATGCCGTGATTCCACTAAGGGACCCTTGAGGGTGGTCACCGAACCCATAGAAACAATGTTGGGGCAATCTCCACAACCCTTGAGGCTCCCAAGTACACCATGAAGCTTCACCACAATGGAATATGGCTTCGAGGTAAACTCAAATGCTCGGGGAAATCTCCACAACCTAATTGGAGACCCCTACGCTTGCTTGGAGCTTCACACCACAATAATTGAACCCTGAGGCACCACCAAGCTTCTAGGACGTCAAAGCATCCATGAAGAACAATCTTCGGATCGTTTCCTTCAGGACACACTTAATTCCTCATCTTCAATATCTTCATGAGGAATATAAATTTCATCGCAATTTCTTCGCGATCAAAGTCTTCAGCAGATGTCCAATTTCTTTAGCCGAAGATATACATTTTTAGGGGTCGATATTCATTGTATATTTCAAACTCCTCAGCAACTTATAGATCATGTGTACACTCATGAACACATTAGATACTTAACCTATAAGTCTTCAAACCACCAAAATCACTAAGGGGCACTAGATGCACTTACAATCTCCCCCTTTTTGGTGGTTGATGACAATTAGGTTAAGTCTTCGACGGGAATAAAAATATGAAGTGTAAATACTCATTTGAGGAATTTGAAATCAAGATACAGAGAGACTCGCCCTGAAGTTGTGCATATACTGAGGATTTCGCTTTTCACAGCAAATGCACATTGATGATTTATATCATGGATATCTCGCCCTCAGTCTTGTAAATCATGCATTATGACATATAGAAGAATTTGAGAATGCATGATGAAAAATGGTATGTGACAAATTTCAGCATGTGTGCATTAATATTTTGAGGAATAAGCATGCGAAGAAAAACGTTCAAAAGCGTCAGAGTACCATCGGGCTTAAGTTACAACTCATTACATAAAAAACTTCAGAAGAACCAAGATTTCGTAACTTAATAAAGTTCATAAGCCCCAAAATATATCTCGTGATTTCTCCCCCTTTGTCATCAAGTGACGAAAAGGGACAAAACTGAGGACTAACTCACCTGAAGATTTTCACTTCTTGGCTGATGAAGAAGACGCGTGAGGATTCTTGGCGGTCTTCCTCCTAGGGCCGGTGGCAGTGTCTTCTTGATCTTCATCAGATTCTGCAGTGCGGAATGAAGAAAAGGAGCTGTCCTCAAGGTCTGGAACTAGGATTGGCTTGAATTTCCTCTTGGGCGGCCACGACCAGTCGAAGTCCTGAGTGAATTCCAATTCCTCAAGTTCTTCTTGAGTCTTCAAATGACCCAAAGTGGCCCAGGTGCGATCAAAAACCTCATGAAGACACTAGTGATTTTTCTTCACTGCATTTTGGGTCTCATTGAGGGTTTTCACAATGGCACTGAATTGAAATTTTACCCATTTGTGATTCCGATCGACCTTCTGATGAAGACTGAAGAGTAGTTCCCGGTTAGTCATCACCCTTGGGGCAACTAGGGTAGGTGGCTCCTGAGTTTCAGTATCATCCCATGAAGAATATGCATCTGGTTCACGAAACTGGCCATCAAGGGGCCGACTACCTTTATCGATGACTGATTTTCCTTTTCCTTCAACAGGCTCAAAAGTCTTCTTGTTGACTATGATAGGAGGCATATATCCAATGTGATTGTTGAAATCAGCATGATAGTTGATGCGTGACCTGCGTTTGATGAATCTCATGATCCATGGAGCATAAATCTTCAGGTCGAAGGGTGACATAGTATTGTCAGCTAGAGTCATCAGGAAGAAGTCGTGAAGGTTTATAGGGATGCCATGGATGATGTTGAAGAGGATATTCTTCATGATGCCTACAACACTTCTTCATCATCATGGCCCTTGATTGGAGCAATGACACTGCACAGAATCCAGTAGACAGTCCTGGGTTCATACTTCAAGTCTTGAACCAGAAAAGTCGTTCTTGGAGGTTGATCCTTAGGCAAAGGCTTCATGAGGACTTCCATCAACTTATTGGGCAACTCCCGTTCCTCATACATCATCACAACATGTCCTGAGGGAATTGACATCGGAAGTACTCGCAGCAGCTTAGTAGCAGTGGCCTTGTAATGTGCGTGATGTGTCATCCAGTCCAGCACCCAAGTGTTGATATCCTTACGGTCTCCACAGATGTGCAAAATTGCATAGAATTGAAGAATGATATTGTTGTTCCAGTCACAGATATTAGTGCAAAGTGGCAGCAGTCCGGCTTCATGAAGAATGTTGAGGACTGGGGCGAAGCAAGGAATTTCTTCCAACTCAACATGAGGAATATGCGTGTGCTGAAATATTTTGTTTCTTCCACACAACACAAATGCATAATAGTTGAGCTGAGTCCTTGTCCAAAACTTCCTGTGCCTGATGCGAAGCTTGTCATAAGGATTGTTGCCGATGAAATACATACGTTCTTCATAGAATGCTTCCTTCCGAAACTTTGGCCTCTTTGAAAAATTGCTGATTTTGCATAGGCTGAAGATTATGCTGCTTCTCTTGAGGAGCTACTATCATTGCAGTCTCAGTGTTGACCACCACAATAGCAGTTTCAGTACTGGGTGCAGGAGCATTTTCTTCAGCCTGTTCCTCAGGTTGAGGATTTTCTTCGGCCTGAACCTCAGGTTGAGGATTTGCTTCAGGTTGAGGGTTTTCCTCAGGATGAGGATTTTCCTCACGTTGAGGATTTTCCTCGGGCTGAGGTTTTTCTTCTGGGTTTTCCTCAGCGTGAGGAATTTGCTTGGAGGAGGAGGCAAAATCTTCAGTTGTTGTAGCTGATCCTTGTGCAGTTTCATCAGGTGTCTTGTGAGGAACGAAGGACAAAGGAATGTCATCAATTTGAATTTCCTCATCCATGGTTTCGTCAGAATCAACGTCCTTCATTTCCTCATCAAGTGGGATCTCCCCATCTTCTTCAGGAATGACGTAGTCAATTCCAAAAGGGACCATAGTGTATGATGGAGCTATCTTCAGAGGCACAACATCCAGTGGAGCAGTTTAATCAAGAGTCTTTTGACGCTTCGCCTCTGATGATTTTGGAGTTAAAGAAGCTTTTCTTTTGTTTGCTTATTTCTCGACGGCTTTGGCTTTCTTCACGTCTGATGCAGATGGAACCCTTTTCTTCACCTTCGAGGATTGAGGTGAAGGAATTTTCTCTTAAGGAGCTAGTGCAGTATCAGCCCTGGCAGTTTCCTCAGCTGAAGCACTTTCTTCAGTTGGAGCAGATTCATCAGCTAGCACAGATTCATCAGCTGGAATGTCCTTAGCTATTTCCTCAATAACCGGTGCATCATCACGGCTTTCTTGAGGCATTTCCTCAGCAGGGGTTGCTTCTTCTTCATCTTCTTCTGTGAGCTGAACAAAATAGCTGGGCTCAGACCACTCAGGCTATTTTGGTTCAGCTGGAGGAGCAGCCTTCTTGACATATTCATCAACTGCATTGGTTGCAAACTTGATGAAATTGGTCTTGAGACTTTGACGATCAGATAGTTTGGTATACTTGTCGGTTAAAGTCTTCGGTTCTGCCTGGGTTGATACAAGAGCATCAGGCGTCAGGTTTAGGAGATTCTGTTTAAGGAATTTCTCCTTCTTCAGCTTTGCAGCCTTTGCTTGCTTGGCTTGCGTCTCCTTCCATTTGGCCTCATTGATGAATGTGGCCACCATATGGCTGATACCAGGGGGAAGCTTCAAGTCATCAATGGGTGTGTTAAGGTCATCATACCAGACATTGATGTAGTCCAACAGGACCTTTGGGTCCATGGAAAGAGGAATGACACTGCCTGAAGCATGTGCGACGTGTTCCTGCTTGTTTCTGATGATGGCTTGAAGAGTTTCATCATCATATTCATCACTTCCTTCTCGTGCAGAAGGTACATTGATGACTTTGCTTGGGCTGTGTCTGATGCCTCTTCCAGCAGTCATTTTAGTCTTCAAAGGTGTTGGTGAAGACTTTGTCTCCGAGCTCGTAGCAGATGGAACAGAGGAGATGGAGTGAGCAGGTTGTTGCTTGACAATCTCCTTGTGTTCAGGCTTTGATGCATGTTTGGATGTTGAGGGTTTTGGCGCAGGCACAGGCGCAGCGTTCTGAAGCAATTGCTCTTTAGGCTTTGAAGCCTTTGGTTTCTATGGCACATGCTTCACTTGAGGAATAGCTGTGCCTGAATCTTCAGTAGTAGAGGAGGTGGCACCAGTAGCAGCAGCATATTCCTCATTGAATTTCCTCACTGCAGCTTCTGCTTTCTTCTGAAGCTTTGACAAGTGTTTGTCTTTCTCCTCAGGATAATCGTCAATAGTTTTGAGGCTTGACGGATGTGCAACCTGATGATCCTCGAGAGGAGGCCTTTTGCCAGGTGGCTTAAGGGCGAATTTCTTCACATACTTTGGAGTGACGAAGCGGTATTCCTTCCACTCCTTAGCCCACCTGTGTTCTATCTTTTGAAGCCTGATTTTCCTCTTTGGCATTGGTTCTTGCTCATATGGCATGCAATAGTCAAGGTATATATCCTCAGGGATATCAATTGCAGTGTTTTGTTCGAGTTTCTTTCCACCCTTTTGCTTTTTGTCATTTTCCATTTTCTTCAGCTGAGGCTTTTGCTAAGGAATTTGCACTCTTGAGGATTCTGATAACACTGGCAGATTTTCTTCAAGAAACGTGCAACTTGCAAAACCTTTTCTCATCCAAGGGCTTGGTGAAGATATCAGCTAGTTGATCATGAGTCTTCGCATGGCCGATGAGGATATTGCCCTTGAGGACATGGTCCCGAAGAAAATGATGACGAATCTGGATGTGCTTAGTCTTCGAATGTTTTACTGGGTTGTATGCAATCTTGATTGCACTCTCATTATCGCAGTAGAGAGGCACATTCTTCATGTTGATGCCATAGTCCTTGAGGGATTGCTTCATCCATAGCAATTGAGCACATCATGATCCAGCAGCAATGTACTCAGCTTCAGCAGTAGAGAGAGAAACACAGTTCTGCTTCTTTGAGGACGAGCAGACTAATGATCTTCTGAGGAAATAACAAGTGCCAGAAGTTGACTTGTGATCCACACGGTCACCGGCATAGTCAGAATCAGAATATCCCACAAGATGAAGATTTGAGCCCTTGGGGTACCATAATCCTAGTGTTGGTGTATGAGCTAAGTACCGAAGAATATGCTTCACAGCATTATGGTGTGATTCCTTCGGTTTTGCTTGAAAACGTGCACACATGCAAACACTAAGCATTATATCTGGCCTAGATGCACATAAATACAGTAAAGAGCCAATCATTGAGCGATATACCTGCTGATCGAATTCTTTACCATTTTCATCAGTGCAGAGGTGGCCGTTGGTAGGCATGGGAGTCTTGGCGCCTCTGCATTCATGCATGTCGGATTTCCTCAGAACATCCTTGAGCTATTTCTCCTGTGATATGAAGATGTCATTGCGCTCATGACAAATTTGAAGACCTAAGAAGAATTTCAGCTCCCCCATCATAGACATATGATATTCTTCAATCATCATGTAAGCAAATTCATCACTGTAATGTTTGTCAATACAGCCAAATATGATGTCATCGACATATATCTGGCACACAAATAGTTCATTGCCATAGGAGTTTGTGAAAAGAGTTGGATCGAGTGAACCAGGTTTGAAGCCTTTCTTCATGAGGAATTCCTTCAATGTATCGTACCACGCCCGAGGGGCTTGCTTGAGACCATAGAGCGCATTTTTGAGTCTGAAGACTTTGTCTGGATTCTTTGGATCCTCAAAACCTGGGGCTGAGCAACATATACTTCTTCCTCAAGATTACCATTGAGGAATGCACTTTTGACATCCATTTGATATAAGGTAATGTTATGATGATTAGCATAAGCAAGTAGTATTCGAATAGCTTCAAGTCTAGCAAGAGGTGCAAAAGTTTCATCGAAATCAATTCCTTCAACCTATGTTTAGCCTTGGGCTACAAGTCGTGCCTTATTCCTCACCACTTTACCATCCTCATCTTGCTTGTTTCGGAAAATCCACTTGGTGTCGATGATATTGTGCTTGCGAGGATTTGGTCATTTCACGAGATCGCATACGTCATTCAGCTTGAATTGAAGAAGTTCGTCTTGCATGGCTTGAATCCACTCAGGTTCCATGAAAGCCTCAACAACTTTTGAAGGTTCTGTGATAGATACAAAACAAGAATGCCCACAAAAGTTAACTAAGTGTGAAGCTTTTGAGTGAGTGAGACGACCTGGCGCGTTGATGTCATCGAGGATTTTGTCAAGTTCTACTTCATTTGTAGTCCTCGGATGAGCTGGTTGAGGATTTCATCTGGGCTGAGGAATTTGTTCTGGAGCAATTTCCTCAGGAGCATCTTCTTGATTTTCATCAGTATTGGGAGTGATTTCTTCAGCGATTTCCTCAGTAGGAACAATGTCTTTAGTAGCTTTGAGCTTTATTTCTTCCTCACGAGACAGCTTATCTGGATCAGGAGGCAATTGCTCTCTTTGCGAGCCATTAGTTTCATTGAACCGCACATCTACAGTTTCAACAACCTTGTTGTGATAGGTGTTGAAGACTCTGTAGGTGTGCGAGTCCTTTCCATAACCAAGCATAAAACCCTCATGTTCCTTAGGTGCAAACTTTGAGCTATGGTGAGGATCTCTAATCCAACATTTTGCACCGAAGACTTTGAAATAAGTTACATTGGGTTTCTTGTTAGTGAGGAGTTCATATGAGGTTTTCTTGAGGAATTTGTGACGATATACCCTGCTGATGATATTGCAAGCAGTGTTGATTGCTTCAGGCCAGAAACAACGAGGAATCTGATATTCTTCAAGCATGGTCCGTGCCATTTCAACCAGAGTCATGTTCTTTGTTTCGACGACGCCATTCTGTTGAGGAGTATAAGGAGCAGACAATTAGTGAGTAATACCACGTTCATCAAGATAAGCATCAAGACCAGTGTTTTTGAATTATGTCCCATTATCACTCCTGATGTGTTTGATCTTGACACGGAAGTTCGTCGAGCCCCTTGAGGAAAATCGTTTTAAGACTTCCTACACTTCAGTTTTATACAGAATGATGTGCACCCAAGTGTACCTGGAATAATCATCAACTATGACAAAGCCATATAAATATGCATCATTTGTTAGAGTGGCATAATGAGTAGGTCCAAATAGATCCATGGGAAGCAATTCAAATGGACGAGTAGTGGTCATGATAGTCTTCGAGGGGTGTTTGGATCTGGTCATTTTTCTAGACTCACAAGCACTGCATAGGTGGTCCTTGAGGAATTTGATAGTTTCGATGCCAATGACATGCTTCTTCTTCGCCAGCATGTGCAAATTACTCATGCCTGCATGACCAAGTCTTCGATGCCATAACCACCGTTCTGAAGTTTTTGCTAGTAAGCATGTGGCTGGTTGAGGACTTGTAGGGAAATCAACAATGTACAAATCCCCTCTTCTAACACCTTCGAAGACTTTGGATCTGTCAGATTCCATGATGACAACACATCTATATTTTCCAAAGATAACAACCATATCAAGATCACAAAGCATTAGGACTGACATGAGGTTAAACCCAAGGGATTCAACAAGCATCACTTTGTCCATATGCCGGTCCTTGGAAATAGCCACTTTGCCAAGTCCCAATACCTGGCTTTTACCTTTGTCAGCATAAGTGATTTGCTTCAGGGGTGATGGAGTCATTGGCATATTCATCAGCAAGCTTTTGTCACCAGTCATGTGGTGTGTGCAGCCACTATCAAGAACCCACTCAGTGCTCTTGGGTTTGTCATCCTATAGATGAATTAGTACAGCTTACCATCTCATATGCTTCAGACTTGAAGAATATGATATCAATTTCATCAGATAGGAATTTCATCATAAACATTAATTTGAGGACGCGTTAAATATTTTCATTTCATCAATATTAGCTTGCGTTCTATCAAGCATTTTCTTCAGGTCTCCAGCAACTTCTTCAGATGATGATTTTCATGTGGAGACGTGTCCTGCAGAAGTGATTAGTTCAATTTCATCACCACCCACAACTGAAGGGGTGGTAAAGAATTCATCATCCTGCGAGCACCATATGAGAAAGGGGGCATTGAAGCTAATGCACTTCTCTTCCCAATAGGGGGTTAGAGTATTCAAATGAATAGGCACAGAAATTCTTTGAGGATTTATGAACATAATGATTTGACGAGTAATACTCATATTCATGTCCCTTGTAATTTCCCTGCATATTTGGAGCATTAACACGAGTATGAGCATAGTTTTGACCAGTTGAGGATTTTGATCCTCTTGAAGACTTTGGTCCACCTTAGGATTTAGATCTGGGGTTCAAATTTTTCACTAGTGGTGTCATGAGGACATTCACCTGAAGATTTTCAAGGCAACTTTTGGGGACCCAGATTTTCCTCACGGGTGGTCCATTCGTGCAGTTAGTCCCAACATATCGAGCAAATACTTCACCAGATTGATTTTTGAACAGTTTATAGTTGGAGTCGAATGAATCATCTCAGGAATAGGATAATTCACCTGCAAAGCCTATTAGATTGGATGGATCAACAGGAGGCCCTTTAGCAGCAACCCATGAGGTTTTGGGATACTGCTGAGGTTTCCAGTATGATCCATCAGCATTCAATTTCCTCTCAAAGGAAATTCCTTCTTCCCTCGGGTTCCTGTTCAAAATCTGCTTTTTGAGCACATCACAAAGGGTTTGGTGCCCTTTTAGACTTTTGTACATGCCTATCACATACAATTCCTTCAGCCCTGCGTTTGCATCAGTGACATTTGTGGTTTCCTCAAGTGAGGTATTTGATACCACATGAGCAGTTGAAGAATTTGTAGCAATATAAGCATTTGATGATTCTGGTGAAGAATTAGCAGTTTCACATTCGATGCATTTAAGACATGGAGGAACGAATTCAACCTGAGCGACACTGATCTGTTGAGTGAGTAATGAATCATTTTCCATACGAAGATCATCATGAGAAATCATCAGCTTCTCAAGATCAAGTTTCCTTTGAAGAAATTCATAGGATAGTTTTTCATGATCAGCGAGGAGTGTGGCATGACGATCTTGAAGATTATCAAATCTGGACTGAAGATTTTTCATATCTTCAGTGAGAATTTGGGTAAGATTCATTTCATCATTCAACAGGTCATCGGTTCTATCTAGCAGTTTCTGAAGCTTTTCGAGGGCAGTTTGTTGTTTAGTTGCAATGATAGCAAGTTTACTGTAACTGGGTTTTTTATAATCATCATGTTCACAGTCACTTGAATCAGAGGAGGAAGATCATTCGGTACCTTTGAACCTTTTGCCATGAAGCAATAGGTTGGAGCAGAGTCATCAGCATAGTAATCAGTGTGGATGGTGTTGTCATTTTCCTCAAGGTTGAAGATTGACTTACTGAAGAATGTGGTTGCTAGTGCAAGACTAGCCTGTCCAGATTCTGAGTCTTCTTCAAAACCCTCCTCTTCATCACATTCCTCAGATTCTGCCTCAGAATCCATTTCCTTGCCAATAAGTGCCCGAGCCTTTCTGAAACTTGTCTTCTTGTGCGATGAGGACTTTGAGGATGAGGCTTTTTAAGATTTCTTCTTTTTCTTTGAGTCGTGAGAACTTTCATCCTTGTATTTCTTCTTCTTTGATTCCTTCACCCAACGAGGACAATCAGCAATATAGTGACCTGATTTCTTGCATTTGTGGCAGGTCCTTTTCTTGTAGTCCTCAGATGAAGATTCTCATTTCCTCATATCTCTTCTTGAAGATTTACCAAATAGACCACGTCTTGTAAACTTTCGTAATTTCCTCACGAGCATTGCAAGCTCCTGTCCAAGTTCTTCAGGATCACCAATGCTGCAATCCGAGTCTTCTTCTTCAGATGACGAAATTGCTTTGGCTTTCAGTGCACGAGGTCTAGAGTAGACTGGTCCATATAGATCTCTCTTTTCTTCCTGTTGGAATTCATGAGTATTAAGTCTTTCGAGTATATCAGCAGGATCAAGCATCTTATAGTCTGGTCTTTCTTGAATCATCAGAACCAAAGTATCAAATGATGAATCCGAAGATCTTAGCAGTTTCCTCACAACTTCATGGTCAGTAATGTCTTGAGCTCCGAGTGCTTGCAGTTCATTTGATATGTCAGTGAGGTGATCAAAGTTATCTTGGCAGCTTTCATTGTCAAGCCTCTTGAAGCAATTCAAGAGATTGCGAAGAACATCAACACGAGAATCACACTGGGTTGATACTCCTTCATTTACTTTGGACAGCCTTTCCCAGATTAGTTTTGTTCAGCCCAAAGCACTCACTCTGCCATAGAGACCTTTGCTCAGATGGCCACAAATGATATTCCTAGCTTGAGAATCAAGTTTCTTGAATTTCTTCACATCAGTAGCACAGACAGTAGCGGTGATGAGAGGAACACCATGTTCGAGAATATACCAGAGATCATTGTCAATAGCTTGTAGATGCATCTACATCTTGGTCTTCCAGAAGGAAAAGTCCTTTCCTTCGAAAGTAGGACATCCTGCAATAACCTTGATCATGCATGCAGTCGACATAACTAAAACTCCAGGTGGTTAAACCAAAATCACATAGAACAAGAGAGTACCTTGCTCTGATACCAATTGAAAGTGCTTTATATCGACTAGAGGGGGTGAATAGGAGATTTTTAGAATTTCATCACTGAGGAAATTCCTTTTGAGGAAATTCCTCACTGATGACTAACTTGCACAGGAAACAGCAAAGGACCAGGGGTGAAAACTATCACTACAACAGTTTTCAAGATGAGGAATATGAAAAACAGTTTGCACAGTATGCATGCAGAGAGAAAGCAGGTGAGGATCAACTCGCGTGAAGAATTTGAGGTTGAGGAATTTCAGAGAAAGTCTTCAGCAAATTCTTCAAACAGTGACAATGAAAATCTTCAACATAGAATATTGAGGAATTGAAAGAGTTAAAGAAATAGAACCCAAATCACAGTGAATAGATTGGTTGATGACCCAGTTCCAACTGATGTGATAGTTGTACGTCTGGTTTGGAGCGGCTTGGTATTGAAACCAAAAGACACACAGTCCCAGGACACACAGTCCCTACCGTATTCTCCTTGAGCTAAGGACACATAGTTCTCGCCCAACACTCGTGTTAAGTCTTCAGGGCAGACTTCCAAACCCTCACAAACTTGGTCACCCGGCAATCCACAATTGACTGCTGGATTGCTCTAGACCATGACGCCTAACCTTCTAGAGGATGCACAGTTCTCAAAGGTAAAAGGCTTTAGTCCCACACAGGAACAAATTCTTCAGTGATGCTCAATCACTTGGTTTTTGGTTTGTGGTTTGGTGTTTGGGATATTTCCTCGCTGATGATTTACTCTCGAAGACTCTGAGGAATTTGGGTTGCTCTAAATGACAAGTGTCAGTTTCTCACGGAGCAGCCAACCAGCTAATTGTTGTGGGGGGCAGCTTTTTATAGCCTGGGAGCATCCCAACATGATTTGACATTACTGCCCTTAAATAATATGACCGTTGGTGTGGATAAGATCGGTGATCTGGCACGAATTGCGGCAACGGTCGGGACCCTCAACTGTCAGAGTCCGCAAGTTTCTCTTATTCCTCACTTGAGGCTTTTGGTAGATTTAGGCTTGGGTTGAGCATCATGAGGAAATTCATTCCAAAGTGTTACCTCGACCCCCTTTAACAGTACGGTGTTCCTATGACTCAAGAGTGAAGAAAATGAAACAGAAAGAATAAATCGTCACGCTTCAAAGTCTTCAGATCGTTTCTCTTCAGGACACACCGAATTCCTCATCCTCAATATCTTCATGAGGAATATCAATTTCATCGCAATTTCTTCGCGATCAAAGTCTTCACCAGAAGACTAGTTTCTTCAGTCGAAGATATACATTTTTAGGGGTCGATATTCATCGTATATTTCAAACTCCTCAGCGACTTATAGATCCTGTGTACACTCATGAACACATTAGATACTTAACCTATAAGTCTTCAAACCACCAAAATCACTAAGGGACACTAGATGCACTTACACTTCACAACTTTTCACTTCCACGTATCACCGTGGAGAACTCAAATCGATGCAACTAATGCAATGGCAAGAACACATGAAGTGGTCAAGTCCCTCACACTCAAATCCCTCCATAACAACAAAAGTTATGGAGGAATATGAGAGGAAGAATAAGGAGCTCAGAAAGAACTCCAAGATCAAGATCCAAGGGGTTCCCCTCACATAGAGGAGAAATGTGATTGGTAGAAATGTGGATCTAGATCTCCTCTCTCTTTTCCCTCAAGAACTAGCAAGAATCATTGGAAGGATTGAGAGTTAGCAAGCTCAAAGAAGGTCAACAATGGGGGGGAAATACGACCTCAGGAGTTAGAGACCATTGGGGAAGAAGACCCCCTTATATAGAGGTAGAAAATGTGACATTTTTTTACCCATAAGTCGTGCAAGAGTAGTAGTACCACTCGTGCGAGTGGTACTTCCACTTGCACGGAAGTACAAGCCGGGTAGCCAACAGACACGCGATAGGGGGAGCAGCAGTTCCGCTGGAGTGGTACTAACACTCCAACCAACGATATTACCGCTACTCACTGACAAGGAAGAAACAGAGTAGAAGTACCGCTCAGGACGGTACTTCCGCTCCAAAGTAATTTCTAAGAAAAATCAAGAAACTAGAAACATAAGCGAAAGTGAGGCCGAAAGTAGGGAGCGACAGTACCGCCTAAGCGGTTGTACCGCTCAACTTTAGTGGTACTTCCGCCCAAGCGATAGTATCACTCAACTCCGAGCGGTACTTCTGCTTGAGAGAGAAAAACTGCCCTACCACTAAAACCGCCATAACTTTCACATACGAGTTCCGAACTGAGCAAACTCAAGCTTGTTGGATTCAACTCAATCTTAAGAGCATGCAATTAAGAAAATGCCAATGATATAGAGATGTGAAACCTCTATGAATGCAGAACTGGCAAACAACCAATCATGTAAAACATCATAGAAGATGCATATGGACTCCGTTTTCGGTGAACTCGAGCTTGTCATGAAGATGACCATAAGCTCTACAATTCATAAAGAGAACCTCCAAACAAGAACCAAGTAATATGATGCAATGATGCAAATGGTTTGAGCTTTGAACGAATGATATGATCAAGCTACTCACTTGAGAGCCCCCCTTGACAGTACGACAATCTATCCTAAGACAGAAAACCTACCAAGGGCAAACCTATACCCACAGTCCACTTGAGCTTGATGATGATGATCTTGACTTCTTCAAGGTGGACCACCTTTCTTGATTGTGTTGGCTTGATGAAGACTAGTTGATTTCTCCCCCATACTCACTATGGGTGAGCCACTCTTCAGCACATCTTCACAAGTCCATTGCCACCACAATGGACGGTAAGCTTCAAGCATGATACCTTCGTGATGCTCCACTTGAACTTGCACACCGCAAACTTGATGACGAACACCACTTGACGTCACCCACCATGGGTTGTATGAGATCTTACTCTTGATGCGAGCCCATGGAAACACACCTAACCCCACATAGAATTCTAACGAAGAACATGGGTTATTACACTAAGCGTAATGGACAATGCTTACAATACCATGGGGTCTCTTGATCCCTCTCGGTACATCTCGTATGCTTTGTGTGTTGATCGACTTGATTCACTCTTTGACTTAGTCTTGATAAACCTAGTATCTTGATGACAATTCTTTGGATAATACCTTGAATACCCACTTGGTCATCATATAAACTCCTTGAAACCAACAGATGGACTTCAAGATGTGCGTATGAACAAATCCTTCAAATATAAATTAAGGCAAACATTAGTCCATAGGGATTGTCATTAATTACCAAAACCACATCTCGAGAAATATGCTCTAACACTTTGCTTGTATATCCCAATGACGGGCTTCCTCAAATGCCAGAGGCCTTCATGAGCAAGAAAGTTGGATGCACGCCCACTTAGCTTCAGTTGAGATTTCATACACTTGTAGATCTACTGCATGATTTCATACACTTGTATATCTACTGCATCATTCTGCATGTCAATCCCTACTCCTTGCATTGAAATCTATCGATGAGAATCTCCATAGATCGTTGGTACGCTGGTTGATCTGCGACTATCTTCTCCACCTTTTACCCCTTTGATATCTACCACCATATTCTATTCCACCTATATGCTATGTCCAATGATTAACGCTCATGTATTGTGTGAAGAATAAAGAGTTGATGCATATTGAAAAATTACAATTCAATTGCCTGACTTGGGCACCATGGTGCTTAACATTTGTATTAATGTGGTGAAGATGGAGCCATGCCTTGCTAATATAATAAGATGAATCGGGGTAAACACTCTTTTAGGGTTGTATACTTTGAAACTCAATGATTTTGTTTCTTATACTTAATATTTATATGTTAATTTTACTAATTCATCGTTTGTCAATGAGCATACAGACAAAATATTACATAATGGGTAGTATGTCAAATAAAAAATTATGTTTTTATCATTTACCAACTCGAGGACAAGGAGAAATTAAGCTTGGGGATGCTGATACGTCTCCAACGTATATATAATTTTTTATTGTTCCATGCTGATATATTATAATTCGCGGATACTTTTTGGGCATTTGTTTTCCAGTTTATAATATTTTTGAGCACTAACCTATTAATCCAGTGCTAGTTGTTGTTTTTTGCATGTTTTTGGTTTTTCAGGTTTACAGTACCAAACGAAGTCCAATTGCCACAAAATGTTTTTATGATTTTTCTGGACCAAACGAAGACATGGAAGCTTCGGATGGAGGCCAGGAGAGCCATGAGGGGCCCATAAGACAACATGCACGCCAACAGGGGGGCACGCCCCGATGGCTTGCTCCCTCAGGCGCCTCCCGATGCCCCTCTCTAGACTTTAAATTATATTTTACCCTAAAATATCAGAGGCACTCTTGGAACACTTTTTTCGTTGCCGCAAGTATTTGTTCCGATGGGAGGCCATCTAGATCTCCGTTCTGGCACCCTGTTGGAGGGCGATCGATCATGGAGGGATTCTTCATCAACCTTGCTGCCCTCACCATGACGTGTGACTAGTTCACCATAGACCTACGAGTCTGTAGGCAGTACCAAGATGGAAACCTCTCTCTCTCTCTCTCTCTCTCTCTCTTGATCTTCAATACCATGTTTATCGCATCTTCGCTTTGAGCTATCCAATGTAATCCCTAAGTATGGTGCGTTTGTTGGGATTCGATGAATTGCGGGTTTATGTTCAGATTATTCATGATAAATATTTGAGTCTCCTCTAATCTTATGATTCTTATGTTCCTTATCATTTTAGCTTCGTAATGCTCTCTGATCTATTGATGTAGTTTGGACAACTAGATGGATATTTCTTCGGTGGGAGTAGTGTGTTGGAGTTGGTTCAACCTGGCGAGTTTCTATATCCCAGTGCTAGAAGGGGACATGATGTGTCTTTGTGGTTTCTACTAAGGATAAAATGATGGGGTTCATTTATATTGATTGAGCTTACTTTTTCTACATCATATCATCGTTCACCAAGCATTACTCTGTATTCCTTAATACTGTACATGCTTGCTGGATAGCGGTCGATGGGTGAGTAATAGTAGTAGGTGCAGGCATGAGTCGACCTATTTTCTTACGGACATGATGCCTATATACATATGATCATTGCCGGGGAAGTTGCATAACTATCCGCTTTTCTATCAATTTCCCAATAGTAATTTGTGTACCCACCATATATTATTTCTATGAGAGATGGCACTAGAGAACCCTATGGCCCTCGGGTATATTCACTTATATATTTACAAACACGTTCATTACCTTGTTGTTATTTATTTGCATTTATTTTATTTTGCAATTTAAAATTATCTACAATCATCTGCACACCTCATTTGCTTGCAAATAACGAAATCAAGGGGATTGACAACCCTCTTACCCGCGTTGGGTGCAAGTTGTTTGTTCTTTTGTGTGCAGCCACTGAAGACGATTGAGGATTGGTATTCATATTGGTTCAATAAACCTTGTTTTCATAACTAAGGGAAATACTTACCCACATTGTGTTGCAATAACCTGTTCCTCTTCACGAAAAACCCAACACAGATCACAAGTATCACGTCTCAATCCTAAGATGAAGGAGGTGGTAAGAACTGAGATATTCAAACTTCTGGAAGTAGGTATAATTTATCCTATTGCTGATAGTACATGGGTAAGCACCGTTCATTGTGTCCCTAAGAAAGGTGGTATAATTGTCGTTCCTAATAATAAGATTGACACTACAGGAATCTGCTATTTTGATGATAGGTATAATCTTTGCCGTCAGCAAATCGTCGGGGCAGACGGCAAACGGGAAGTTTGCCGTCATGGGCAGACGGCAAAGAGTTACTTCCGTCAAAAATCACGAAAAACAAACGTAAAAAAACCACACGGCAAAAAATAGTTTTGCCGTCAACTATTTGGGTAGATGATGACAAAGGCATGATTTTTGCCGTCTACTTATGTTACGGATGACGGCAAAAAAAGATGTCAAAGCTCGTGTTAACTGACCCAAACGGCTGGCAGTTTTGCCGTCTTGGATTAGCAAGAGAAGATGGCAAAAATTAGTCTTTGCCGTCAGTTACGTCGTATAGAAGACGACAAAGAGTAAAAACACAGCTGCCCTACGTCCCGCGAGTGGAAAAAGAACACACCGGATAAAAAAACGAGTGCAACAGCCCCTCCCTCTCGTGACTGGTGGTTCCCTCCTCTAGGGTTCACAGCGAGCCTCCCAGCTGCCGCCGACGGGCCCTCCCCTGCCGCCGCCGCCAGTGCCCTCCCCGGCCGTCGTCGTCCGTCTGCGCGACATGGCGGGAGGGTAGGCCACCTCCGGTCGGGCCTCCCTCCACCACACCTCCGGTCGGGCCTCCCTCCACCACCGCCAGTGCCCTCCCTGGCTGACGCCGCCGGTGCCCAGCCGCCGTCGGACCTCCCTGCCTGTCTCCGGTCCCCACCAGCGCCCTCCTCCCATTTGGTAACCAATGGCTGGTGGGTAGTACTCTGTAGTAATTATTTTTTCTGAATCCCTATCTCTCTTTGACCCACGGCACTGAATGATTACATCAGCCAAAAGTAGTACTGTTCGAAGGGATCGTGGGGGCTCTCTATCTCGCTAGTGCTACCAGTAATTTCCTCTCTTGATTGACTGTTGTTCCGAGTCTTGCTCTGCTCTGAGTGCTACCTTCACCTCATCTCAGTCCTCTACTTCATTTCAAGTTGTGATCTGAAACAATTATGTGTTTATTGTTACAGTTTACCGTTTGTTCATGATCGCTCAATTTTGTAGGCAAGGTATCAGGTTCTGAACTTTCAAACCATGATTTAAGTTCTATTTCCATTCACTGAAGTGATTATGTTGGGGGCTTGTGCTGGGGGTTCATGATTCTCGTGCTACCTTTAATATGGTGCAGAATTTTGTGTTCTTATACGTGCTGCCCAGAAATCCTCGTTGGACTGTTGTTATCAAAGTGCTAAACTTGTGTCCGTTGTTTTCAGGCTCAGATGTGCTAGCCTCTTTGGATTGATGGCTGATATGAGTATGTGGTATGAGGAATACTCGTTGATTTATGAATTATCTGAAACATTGCTGATATGAATCCAAATTCAGTGTTTTGTTACATAAATGGCTCTGTTATACATAAATGGTTGCTCTGAATCTAGATTATATATTTCAAAATTTGGCTGCTATGAATTTAAAAAGGGCCCCACAAGCTTTCCCTGGTACTAGTACTAGTACTCAAAGGCAATGAATAGTCACTAGCAAAATGAAACTACTAGTGAACCGCTGGTAGTGATGAACGCTATAGTGAGTATAATTACTATAGTGTCATTAACTGATAAATGGATCAAGGAGAGAGAGGTGGTAAATACTTGGCAGGTGCATGAGGGAGATTAAGAGAAATAAGAGGACCATATACAGTATTCCACATGCAGAGTCCGGGGGCATCCTCCTTTTCTAATATATATATATATACAGTATTCCCCTGCGAATGCGTTCCGGAGAACCATAGGCACTGAAGTATTTCGTATTTTTGTTACAAAGGGTTTATATGTAAAACAAGGCCTGCCAGAGCTTCGTCTCCACCTTACATCGATACGTTACACACTTAAAATGTAGCAAGCCCTCCAGCAAGCTAGCATTATATGCTACAGGGTCGCAGATGGACACTGAAACTTGTTCCATTGATTGGTTCCTGCAGGATGAGCAGTTGAAAAATCCAGAAAGGTTGTGAAAGAAAATTGTAAGGTCAGACATTGTTCATTTTGCCAGCCATAGTGGTGCTCATTGCTCTGCAAGTATTTGACACCATCGTTGTGAACCACTTGTTCTGTTATATAATTAACTTGTTCTAATATCTTGAAAGCAGGATGCTTTACTGAACAACAAGAAGGCTCCCAAGTCTGCTGATACTGTAGCATCTTCACAGTCTGCAGGATCTCCGTTTCCAAGGTAATTATTTTACAGAGGCAGTGGATCTTGTTTCATGCCATATCCATGCTCTTATTTGCATTTCTTTTTCCAAAATTCAGCAGTGATGGTGACTCTGCCCAGTTGGACTCTTCTGTTCCATCGCTTGCGGAAGCAGCAAAACCAGGTTTTAGGAAAGCTGAGAAACACAGCAAGAATGCTCTGCGGAGTGTATCAGAGCTTCACATTGGCGATGAGAAGGTGGTTGGCTCTAGCAAATTCGATATGGTAAGGAATATCTACCTAATGCACTCCTATATATGTATATATTACCTCATCCTGTAATCTGTCTACTGCTTTGTGTAGGACAAAGTGTTGAAAGTGTTCGGAGCTCGTCGTGCTTCCGGAGCTTCCAGTGGCACTAACATCCAGGCTGGTGATGTTCTTTTGAAGTCTTCAGAGATGTGCCCTTCCAAGATCCCAATACCAGGAAAAAAAGCTCCTTTGGATCTCACCTTGAAGACTACCCTGCAGTTTGTTTCATCATCTTCTGTGAAGTGGTCGGTATGCATTAGCTTCTCTTGCATTTCTTTCTTGTTTTCATTTAGAAAATGCACCATTCCCAGAGAAATTTCATGAGTATCTTGATTTGGTGACATAACTTAGATTGACACTCTGAAAATCAGATATGTAAATGGTATGTGTCTGTCACTCATTCAGTCTCATTGGATGCTTACTGCACCTGCAATTTTTTTTCCAGATATTTCAATTAGGTATTGGTGTCGGTATGATCCAGTGCTCCAAGTGATATCATGTCTAGTACAACATACGGTCACTAGGAAGAATAATTGAAAATTACTTGCAAATTGAACCCTCTCTTCTTTGTTTAGTTTTGCTTAGATTTTCTGTCTCAAAGGCCCAAAGTATAATAACTCTTGCCTGGAACAGGTGTCACAATTTGAGTACAAGTTGTAGGGGCAGTGTTGCCTAGCCCCTTGCTTAGAGTTATAATGGTAGGCCTCAAAGTTCAGGACGCATGAGGCAAGAGAGCAACAAGGAATTCTTATTCTCAAAGGCACTGCAGTTATGGGTATATCCACAATCCATGTTACCTGCTCCCATGGTATCTGCTATGCTCTCATCAACTGCACAAGGAGTTAATTACTAGACCTGCACTATTGTTTGCTTTTGAAGATAAAATATCCCCGTAATTTCCTGGATGTATCTCTTTACCTTTTCTCCTTCTGGCATGTAGAAAAAGAGTTCATTGACAAAAGGTATCAGGATTGGGAAGATTCTTTTTAGAATCTTTAATACATGTTCCGGAAGAATCTGTTGAATATCTTCTATGGTATCTTCTTGCTCCTCAGAAATCGATCCTTCATAATAATTTGATAAGTATATGGAAATTTAACTGTTTTTGTACATGTACAAAGAATTCTGAACTCGTTAAGATTCCACATTTGTCTCATGATCACCTTCGCTTGCAGTTATATTTCATTTTCCTTGGAATTATTGAATCTTTGGGTTTTACTAGACTGTTATTCTATGACTCACCCTCGTTCATCTTACTGAACATCACTTTTGTTACTGAGTTTATACGACACAATTTGTTGCTCTACTTATCAGCGGAAACTGTTTGGAGAAGCAGTCCTGTAATGCCTACTTGTCACAATCTACACGTGGCATGAGGTCACTACTACCGAAACAGGTTAGTCCTTCATTTCGTTTTTCCGACCTCATCATCGTTTTCACATTTCTATTTAAAATCCCTATTAAAGTGCCACATTTCTGTTACGAACCAACAATTATGTACATTACTGCCTGCAACTTCTAAATTCTAATTATTTCAATTAAGTAGATCAACTTATTGGTTGACAAGTACTCATTTCTTCATGTAAAAGAGTATATTCTAGATTTCTTCATTTCCCTCTTTCATTTTTTGGGGACTTACGGCATATGAGTTACACCATCATACTAGTTACACATGTGAATAAAGCATCTTTAATACTTTTGTGATTAACCCAATGCTTATTCTATTTTTTTGCCCATTTTGCTGAAAGAAATATCTTTTTGGTTGTTGAAGTCAATTTTCTACCCTTATTTGGTACCATAATAGGAATGAAATATTGACTTGGTACATTGGTCTCTAGGGCATTGAATTGCTCCAAGCTAATCCAAGTTGTGTTGATTTAAATCTTTGTACTGGGTTAAAATATCATTGTCACTTACAATCATATTGTGTGACCATGTGGCTGCATTGTTGAAGGGTGTTTGCTTTTCTATGCCCCTTTGCAAGGCTGAAGTGGAGGAGGCTACCGAAGACGACCTGCTTGAGTTCTCAAAAATCCGAACACTCGACCTGGGCCAGGTTCTATTTGATTCTTCAACTTTCCCTTATTTCTTTAGACAGACTGCAGCTACCGGACTGACTAGGATTGTTTTCTATTGGATGGGCAGACACTTCATGTAGATGATTTATCTGAGGTTGACAATACCACGCAGTCGCTCCTTTCGTTTACTGGCAATAAGAGCGTTCATGGCTTATATGAAGGTATTTATTAAATTTGTACTGATCTACAACCATTCTTTTTTTCTCAAAAGGTATTTATTAAATTCTTATAGGCTGCGCAAATTTGAAGCTGAAGTCCCTATTAAATTTTGAAGTGATTAGTGTATTTGGTTATGGTTATTTTTCTTCCTTGTGTTCTTGTTAATGTTGGGGGCGGCTGGCATGTATAATGTATGAGTAGATAGCCATTCCAACATTAACAAGAACATAAGGAAGAAAAGTAACAAGAACCAAATACACTAATCAGTTTCAAATTTGCGTAGCCTATAAGAATTTAATAAATACCTTTTAGAAATTATGACCCAGCTACTTTGGTCCAGCCCAATACAAATTAACATGCAGGCTGGGGCCCCCTTGCGTTCAGGGGCCGGGCCTGTCCTTAAGTATTTTCATGCTAGATATAAAGAGTCACGTGTTTTATTGGTGCTTGTAGATCAGTACGTACCATATACTATGGCTATAACTCTCAGACATGATAATCAGGTCCTTATACTTTACCTCGTATCTTTGGTAGTGGCTCTAACGGGGATTTCATCAGGCATCTAGCTAGTGAAAAAATCAGAACTCTTAGTGTGAATCTATAACTATTGACCGGCGAAAAATTTCATTTAGGTACAAATGATTTAGCGCACCTTATTTTGTTGTTATGGACATGAAAAACTTTATTTATTGTGTGCCAAAATCTAACATATGTGCATGACTTCATTTTGTAGGTTGTCATACGGATGTTCTTTGGACTACGATATTGACATGAAGACATTTATCGTAATGCCAAATTTTATGTAGTAATGCCAAATATTATGACATGGATGTGCTATGGATTACGCTATATATGTATGTATATATATATATATATATATATATATATATATATGGATGTGCTATGGATTACGCTATATATACATGGATGTGCTATGGATTATGCTATATATATAGATGTGCTATGTGTTATGCTATATATATGGATGTGCTATGGATTAAGGATGTTAAATATATGATGTATGGATTATGGATGTGTTATATGCTGTATGGACTAAGGATGTTATATATATGATGTATCGATCAAGGATGTTATATATATGATGTATGGATTACGGATGTGTTATGTACTGTATGGATTACGGATGTTATATATATGTTGTATGGATTATGTTATATTTATATATGTGTTGTATGGATGTCACATCCCTGACCCCTTAAGCAAGTTAGCTTTGTGCTCATGTTTTCTTTGCATTGCATCTAGGAAATTCTCAACAAGAACAAAGTAAGTGGTGAAGGAAAATTCAACAAACCCTAGCCACTTCTCAAATTAAAGGAAATTCAAACTAGTTAAAATCAATGAACCCAAAATGGCCTCAAGAAAAGTTCAATCTTTCTAATAAATCATGAAAGTAAATAAACAATGAAGAAAACTTTTTTCTTGACACTTTAAGCATTTTAAATAAATGCAAAAAGCTACTCGTTTCAAGTTTTAAATTTGAAATCAGAAACTTTAAACTTTCAAAAATGTTGAAAACTTTGGGAATGGTTGGAAATATTCCAACAAATATTTTGGTGTGTTTAAAATAGTTTTTACAAACTATTTGGGAGCTGAAATAAATAGCAAGTAAATGAAATAGCAAAACAGAAACAAATCAGAAAGAAAATGAGAAAAACCTTACCTGACGCTCACCTAGCCCGGCCCATCTGCTCCTGTCGTCTTCCTCCTCGCCAGCAGGAGCAGGAGGTGGCCGCCGCGTCGCCGCGCGCCTCCACGCAGCTCCCTGGCTGCCTGGCCGCTGCTTCACGATGGCAAGCATGGGGATAACCTCCCCGAGCTCGTAGCTATCCGTTCCCCAGCTCATTCTCCCCCTTTGCCTCGTTTCTTTCTGCCGCCATTGGAGCCCGAGCAGAGCTCGAGCTCGCCGTCGTTCTAGCCTACCCTTCTCCCTCCTAAGTCACGCAATAGGTCCGCCGCAACTCCCTGAAGCTTTCTAGCCACGAGCCGGACGCCGAGACGCAGCGAAACGACGAGACGCAGTCGTCTTCTTCCTCGGGTCACCGAAGTTCGTCGCCGGCGTTCTTCCTCTCCAGGCCGTCCTCGAGCAAGCTAGCGCCACCACTGCACTCCTCGTGAGCTTGCGCATCTTTCCCCTAAGATCTCCCCGTCGATCCCCTCCTCTAGGCCTAGTTCCATCGGAGCCCGACGAGATCTGCCGCGGGAGCTCGTCGTCGGTAGCCCTCCGGTGATCAACTCGTCCTTCTGAGACCACCAGCAGCTTCAGGCCGTCGCGTAGATGCCGTAGGAGCTAAGCCCCGTGCGTAACTCCCTCTGTATAGAATACCCTGATGACGCCCGAACCTTGGCCGCCACCAAGCTCGTCGCCGGCGTCATCTCCGGCCAGATCAGCCCCAGCTAAGTGCAAAAATGAACCCGCGGGAGAAGTGTCGTTCCTCTGGTGCTCTCCGCGCAGAGTTTGGCCCCCTGTGCGCCGTTTCCGAGCCCCTCCGACGTACTGGTGCTCGCCGGAGGCTCCCCGCCGGCGAGGACGACCTCGCCGCCGGTGGATCTCAGCTGGCCTGAGCCATTGACGTGTGGGGCCAGCCTCTGGGAGTTTAGAAATAATAAAAATAATAATAATAATTTGATAAGTCACTCACATGTGGGTCCAGTGAGATTAATTAGCTAATTAGGTTTAATTTTAATCTAAAACTGACCGGTGGGTCCCACTGGTCAGGTTTGACTTTCAACGGCCAGTTGGACCTGGTGATGTCATGCTGATGCAGTAAAGAGATTTCCAGTATAAGAATAATGCCAGAAATGTTTAAAACTTCAAAAATTCAAAGAAATTAATCTGTAACTCCAATGAAAATAATTTATATATGAAAAAGTATCAGAAAAATCCAAGGAATCTGAATATGCCATTTTCAAACATGTTTGAAAATGTTACAGAATCCAAACATGTAGATTATTGAATAAGTCAATTCTTATAAATACTTTATAAATGGAATATGGAAAATATTTGAATTTCACTATGATCGACATGATCAAATACTGTCCTAATTACAAACCAGCAACCTAACATGTCATCCCATGCATGTTAACATCAATTTGATCTGAGCATCAGGTCGAATCAATTAAAATGGTATCCGAGAGTACCTCGTTTGAAGTGATATTTGAATTTGATTCAAATCAACTTCAAACCTAATACATGCTAGCTATATTAGTTTATCACCTTGCATCCTCATGCCATGCTCATGCATCATCTTGATTGCATATGTTTGTTATTGATTGTTGTCATTCCTTTCGGTAGGCTCCGCTCCCCCGGATTCCATCGAATATCCGTTTGACGGATATTGTCACTCCTCTGAGCAACAAGGTAGGCAACCATTTTTGATCATCCTGATAAATCCCATGTTCTTACTCCTGCAATTACTTGTTGCATTAGGATCAAATGCTTCAAATGCTTTTGCCACGTTAGTTGAACCCACTTCCTTTGCATGACCTATCCTTGTCACAGTAAATAGCTGAACCTTGCAACCTAGCATACCTGGTAGTTGCTTGAGCCATGATGTGCCTTATCCTGCTATGCATGCTATGCTTAGAGTTGTGTATGGTCTGTCATCTGGGAGATGAACAGAATTGTGAGAATGTGTTCGGTAAGCAAAGGCCGTGTGTTGAACCTGATTTGGTAAAGGTACCGGTGAAAGGCTGTGTAGGAGTACATGGCGGGTTGTTTCATTGGAACCGTCCTTAGGAACTGAGTTCCGTGTATGTAATCCAAGACTAGATACAACCACACGTTGGGATACTTAATTGACCCTCTCGACTTATTAATCGCTTAGTACTCGGTCCAGGAGTTGCAAGTAGTTTCTGGTGTTTATAGTCATGCTGGAGGCCGTGCATGGTGCTGACCTGAGAGGTGGGTTGTGATGCGGTAGGCAGTGGCACGATGTACCAAGTGGCACCCGGATGGTGGGCTTGGGAACCCTGCTCACATCATTTGAGGTCATGGCGGAAACCTCGACCGGACTTCCGTACGGGTTACTCTCAGATAGGCGATAAACCTGGACTAGGTACTAGTGTGGTTAACGGTCGTGGCCGACTCCCTCGCTGGGCTTCCGCTTGAAGGTTGCCGAGGTGCATGACGTGCACATGGCGATAAGTGGTGAGAGCGTGTGTGACGAAGTACACCCCTGTAGGGTTATGATCTATTCAAATAGCCGCGTCCGCGGATATGGACTACTTGGAGACATATATTATTCATAGATAACTTCAATGGCTACTCATAAAATTGTCAAGATAAGCGTGAGTGTCGTGGACGGCATTTCCGCATGGAGACGGAATGATTCCACGATGGTGTATTGTTGTGGTGTTAGTGGACTCGTGTGCGAGAAAATCAAGTCGTCAAAATTATTTAAAAATGCAAGTTGTCTAGCCACGAGTCAAATGCTGGCTTTCCGCATGAAACCCCACAATACCTTATTGATACATTGCATGAGTAGATAGTTATCCTAAAGTCTTGCTGAGTACCTCCGTACTCATGTTTGCTTAATAAATGTTGCAGAGGTTGCTAATGACCCTAACGGAGGGTTCTTCATAGACATCAACAACGACGAGCAGCTGGTGTCCCAGCTACGATCTGGCCCTAGGTTGGGTTTGTAGTATAGTCAGGCCATGTGCCTTTTAGTTGCACCTATCTATACTCAGACAGTTTTAAACTCTTCCGCTGGCTTGTAACTGAATGACTGCTATTATGGGTCGTGAGACCCTTACTGTGTAATATTATGTGTGTGGCTCTTCCGAGCCTCTTAAATAAAGCTTGTATGTTATGGTTATGTTGCACTGCCATCGATGTATCTATACATATCGGTATGCCATGCCTATGTGTGTCGTACTTGATATGTATGGGGTTCGATTACCTAGTCGTGAACTTTAGTACCACTCCTTACAAGGAAATGCTCCTTTGTGATCCAACGAGCCATGGTAGCTCGCTACTGCTCCGGACACATTGGTTGATCGGCATGTGTCCTTCTTAGCTGTTGTGTCTGTCTCCTTTGGGGAAATGTCACGCGATGTAATGGAGTCCTGGTAGCTTGCTACGACTCGTCTACACTCGCTGGTGACCGACACCTGCTTTGTTGGGTCATGTATTCCTGTCCTTGTGCGGTGCTGCCACTTTGGTTTATGACTAGAATTGTCGATCCGGGTTCTTTGACATTGGAATGCTAGCGACACTATTGCATACGTGAGTCAAAAGACGCAAACGGTCCCGGCTAAGGTAAGGCTGCAGCCGTGGAGTTAACCGTGCGTGAGACCGCAAAGGGATGCGATGTGTTACAGGCTGGATTCCTATGGCTAAGGTTCGGGGTCCTGACAGCGTTGGTATCAGAGCCTGACTGACTATAGGGTTACTACGCCAAACTGGTCAAAGTTGAGTCTTGAATTGCTTTAGTTATATATAAGGGAATTGTTTGTGGAAGGGAAGTAAGACTCTTGTTCTCTTCTCAAGTTATTCTATTCTGGTCATCCTCGTCTTTTCTGAGGGAATTAAGGACTAGGTTACTCATCTTCTTCTAGGCTCGTGTTTCTGATCGGTAGATTATAGGACTACGAGTCAAGAGATATTGGGTTTCTTCCATTCCTAGGAAAAGGGAAGTAAGTTTGATGATCAGAGAGTTGAACTTGATAGTTGAGTGGTTACGCTATTCCATTTTGGGTTGTCTCAAAATTTGTTTTTGAGCATTTACAGCCGTTATGCTGCCCAATTTTGCATTCGGAGCTCTAATGCTTTTGCATTACTCTCTATTTACAGATGCCTGGCCGTCCTTCTCGTCAGGTGGTACGTCTGACCAGGTGCATTGATGTACCAGGTCATACGGCCATGATGGTCAGGGTGATGTCGGTGTGCGGTTACCGCTGGTACCCCGAGTACACAGTGGAGGAACAGTACCGAGACTTCAACCAGAGCCAATACATCTGCACTGTTAGGGTATTTCCAGACTACCCTGGAGCTGAGGAGCCAATCCATTGGTCATATGGGTTGGGAGTCACTGTTGACATGGCAGTACAAGATGCTGCCTATTCAATGCTGACCATTATGAGAGCGAGACATGCACTGCTGCAGAATTCAGAGTTCTGCTATGTTCTGGCCTCTCAGCCTGGTGAAGAGGGATACCTCAGCGGAGTCTATTTTGATTCTTCTATGGAGGATCCACTACTGCAGTCCACTGCTGAGATGCTAGAGAACAGAGACAGGGATGCTCGTGCTCTCCGCATGGAGCTTTATGCTACCCGTGCCCGTCTATGGACAGCTTTGACGCAGCTGGCACCGGTAGTCCAGACAGGGTACGGAGATATGGAGATGCTGAACCCTGTTAGGACCCATCTTCCGGCCCGCGTTGACTGGCCAGCTATAGGAGGAGTCACCCCTCTTCGGGGGCCCCTCTTACCACCAGTCAGGGGACCAAGGCCACATCCGTGTCCTTATGGATCCCAGGGATCTCAGGCTAGAGTGTTTCCTGATCCGCAGGTTGAGCTTCCAGGTCATGGAGGTAATCTCCATGAGATGTTCTATGTGGATGCCTGAGCTGTGAGCGGAAGGATAGGATGGTAGTAGCCGTACGTTCACAGTCCTGCGTGACTTGTGAAGTATGCCTGTGATGTGAAACGAATTCCGGAGGCCTAGATAAATAATGTATAGGAAGCTTGTAAGCCTCTGATGAGTAGTTTCATAACTTCAGTAGTTGCTCTTTGGTTAAGGTTGTACTGAACTATGTAAGGGTGTGTATGAACCATGGTGTATATATAGCAGTTGCTTGTTACCATGTTGTTCGGATATTCATTTCTGCCTTCCGTGTGTTTAGTACATTCTTAATCCATAGCTAGTATTGATATGATATTGGTCTAAGCTGTGAGTTTGTTTGTCAGGATGGTGTTCACCAGGTTGAACCGTGCCCCTGGTCATGAGCAAGGCGAGGGTAGTCAAGCGTCGTAGGAAGACCTGCCTCACCCGCCCTCTCTGGCGGAAGTTATGCTTGAGGCAGAGAGAAACGAAAGGGAGACCAACCGACTGTTAGAGCGTATTGAGCAGAATACGGCTCGTCAGCCTAGGAATGCTACAGTGTCCCTCAACGACTTTGTGAAGCTGAATCCTCCAAAGTTTCATCATTCGGTCGATCCCCTCGACGCTGATGACTAGCTGTGCAGCATCGCACGCAAGATTCGCTCTGCGAATGTTTCTGAGGCCGACAAGGTGACCTTTGCGGCGTACTTCCTGGAAGGACTCGCCAATCTGTGGTGGGAGAACTTTGAAGCTATGCGTCCCGCTGAACCAGCAGCCACATGGGCAGACTTCAGTGCAGCTATTCGTCTGCACCATATTCCAGAGGGCCTGATGGACAGGAAGAGAGAGGAATTTTTTGCCTTCACTCACGGCAAGTTGACCGTGGATGCCTATAGCCGCGAGTTCGGTAACCTCGCCCGCTATGCAACAGAGGAGGTGTCTACTGACGCCAAGAAGCAAGCAAGATTCCATAAGGGTCTGAGCCCTGAGCTTCGTCGTGATCTGCGTCTCCACGAGTGTGCAAGCTTTCAAGCCCTGGTCAACAAGGCGATCAGTGCCGAGACTGGTCATACTGACTTTGAAGCCACAAGGAAGCACTCCCGTGACTTTGGCTCGTCTTCTGGTTCCGCGTTCCCAAAACGCAGGCTGTGGGTTCCGAACAGTTCTCTGCCGCCAAGATACACTCCGAGGCAATCCTACATGGCACCTCAGAGGAATCAGGCCAACCCTCCACCAAAAACCTATGATGGTCCAGCTAGCAATGCTGCACCACGTGCCAACCAAGTGATATGCTACAAGTGTGGAGAACCAGGGCACTATTCCCGTGAGTGTCCTCAAAATGTGGGTGCCAAGCAACCCGGAAAGTCCGTCGGGCAAGGCAAGTCGGGCAAAGCTTACTATGTGAAGCCAACTCCTACACGTGGCCGTGTGAACTATGTCTCAGCAGAAGAAGCTGCAGAGGATCCCGACGTCATACTGGGTATGCTTCTTGTTAATCATCACCCAGCGTCTGTTCTCTTTGACATTGGGTCTTCTCGTTCCTTTATTTCAGAAAGTTATGCACAGTTGCATAACATGTCTTTTTGTGATATGCCAATTCCGTTGGTTGTCCAAACTCCTGGTAGTAAATGGCAAACCTCTAGGATAACCTATGACAATGAAATTCTAGTAGACAGGCTAGTTTTTCTAGCCTCATTGATAGCATTGAAATCTTCGGATATTAATATCATCTTGGGCATGGACTGGATGTCAGCGCACTATGCCAAGATTGATACTCATTCTAGAAATGTCCAGCTTACCCATCCCTCGGGTGAGATAGTAAATGTCTCTACTCGAGTTGCCAAATGCCAACTCTATTCCTTCAATGCCAACCCTCTTCCGGAACTTGAAGACATTCCGGTAGTCCGTGACTTCCCGGATGTCTTTCCACAGGAACTGCGAGGAATTCCACCTGACAGAGATGTAGAGTTTGTGATAGATCTTGTTCCGGGAACCATCCCAATAGCCAGAATACCATATAAGATGGCACCCCTGGAGCTAGCCGAACTTAAGAAGCAACTAGATGAGGCCTTGAATAAAGGTTTCATTCGTCCTAGCTCTTCTCCTTGGGCTTGCCCCGTCCTCTTCGTCAAGAAGAAAGACAGAACGGATCGGATGGTTGTAGATTACCGACTAGTTAATCTGGTCACCATAAAGAACAAGTACCCGCTCCCCAGGATCAATGATCTGTATGATCAGCTCGCTGGATCCTCAGTCTTTTCCAAAATGGATTTGAGGTTGGGATACCATCAAATCAAGATCAAGAACGGGGACATTCCAAAAACGGATTTTGTTACACGTTATGGCCAATACGAGTACACCGTCATGTCCTTCGATTTAACCAATGCCCCAGCCACCTTCTCTCGTTTGATGAATTCAATCTTCATGGAGTATTTGGATAAATTTGTCGTGGTATACCTCGATGATATTCTCATCTACTCGAAGAACGAACAAGAACATGCCGAGCATCTAAGGCTGGTATTGATGAAACTTCGAGAGCATCGCCTTTATGCCAAGTTTTCAAAATGTGAATTTTGGTTACCAGAAGTGACCTATCTAGGTCACGTAATCTCTGGTAAGGGTATTGCTGTCAATCCCGAGAGAGTTCAAGTTGTCCTTGATTGGACTCAACCTGAATCGGTTAAGCAAGTTAGGTGTTTTCTTGGTCTAGCGAGCTATTGTCGCCGCTTTGTCGAGAATTTCTCCAAGGTTGCAAAGCCTCTAACTGAACTCCTCAAGAAGGATAAAAAGTTCGAGTGGACACCACAGTGTGAGCATAGTTTTCAGGAACTGAAAAGACGCCTGACTTCCGCACCTGTGTTGCTACCACCAGATTTTTCTAAGGACTTTGTTATCTATTGCGACGCCTCGCGACAAGGATTAGGTTGCATTCTCATGCAAGATCGTCATGCGATCGCATACGCATCTCAACAGTTGCGTCCACATGAGGATAATTATCCCACGCATGACCTTGAGCTTGCAGCTGTGGTCCATGCACTAAAAACCTGGCGACATTACCTTTTGGGTAATCGTTGCGAAATATTCACTGATCACCAAAGTCTGAAATATATCTTCACCCAGCCGGATTTGAATCTCAGGCAAAGACGGTGGGTTGAGTTGAGCTCGGATTACGACTTTGGGATAACTTACACCCCGGGGAAGGCCAATGTTATGGCCGATGCACTAAGTCGTAAATCTTATTGTAACAATTTCATGCTACAACAAGATCAACCACATCTCTATGAGGACTTTCGGAAATTGAATCTTCATATTGTTCCTCAAGGATTCCTTTCTACCATGGTGGCGAAGCATACTCTTAGGGATCAAATCATAGCCGTGCAGGCTTATGATAAGGGTATATCCCGGATCAAGGAGAATATTGCTAGCGGTAATGCTAGGGATTTCTCCATCAATGAGAAAGGTGTTGTGTTCTTTCAGAACCGTTTAGTGGTTCCTAAGAGCAAACGTCTGCGGCAATTGATCCTTAAGGAGGCTCATAATTCTCCTCTCACCATTCATCCCGGTAGTACTAAGATGTATCAGGACCTACTCCAGAGGTTCTGGTGGACTAGGATGAAGAGAGAAATTGCTGAGTTCGTTGCCAACTGCGACATTTGTCGTCGAGTTAAGGCAGAACATCAAAGGCCTGCTGGCACCCTTCAACCTCTAGCTATTCCTGAATGGAAATGGGATAAAGTTAGTATGGATTTCATTACCGGATTTCCCAAGACCAAGAAAGGAAATAATGCTATCTTTGTGGTCATTGACCGTCTTTCCAAAGTGGCTCATTTTCTTCCCGTTCGTGAGAGTATAACAGCTAGCCAGCTAGCAGAGTTATATGTCTCTCCAATAGTGTCTCTTCATGGTGTTCCCTTGGAGGTTAACTCAGACCGTGGGAGTATCTTTACTAATCGCTTCTGGGAAAGTTTTCAGAATGCCATGGGGACTCACTTATCTTTTAGCACTGCTTTCCATCCCCAATCAAGTGGTCAAGTAGAAAGAGTGAATAAAATCCTAGAAGATATGCTCGGAGCTTGTGTTATATCGTTCGGTATGAACTGGGAGAAGTGCCATCCATTCGCCGAATTCGCTTATAACAATAGTTATCAATCAAGCTTGGGCAAATCTCCTTTTGAAGTTCTCTATGGACGAAGATGTCGAACACCTCTTAATTGGTCAGAAACCGGAGAGAGACAACTCTTTGGCCCGGACATGATCCAGGATGCAGAAGAGCAGGTTCGCATTATTTGTGAAAAGTTGAAAACAGCCCAGTCTCGTCAAAAGAGCCAATATGATCGTCATCATAAGGCTGTGACCTTTGAAGTTGACGAGAAGGCTTACCTTCGGGTTACACCTTTCAAGGGTACCCATCGATTCGGTATCAAGGGCAAGTTGGCTCCTCGTTACATTGGTCCTTTTCGCATTCTTGCCAAACGAGGAGAAGTTGCCTACCAGTTGGAACTTCCTCCGCATCTTTCCAAGGTTCATTATGTCTTCCACGTCTCGCAACTCAGGCGTTGCTTTTCGGATCCTATCCGTGAAGTGGACCACGAAACGCTTGATCTCCAAGATAACCTTTCATACCGAGAATACCCCTGCGTATTCTTGATCAAGCTGAGCGTACCACTCGACGTCGAAACCTCAAGTTTCTTAAAGTTCAATGGTCAAATCATTCTGAAAAGGAGGCAACTTGGGAAAGAGAGGATCGTCTCCGACTTGAGTATCCTGCGTTATTACCGACGACTTCTAAATCTCGGGACGAGATTCTTTTGAGTGGGGGTGAGTAGTCACATCCCTGACCCCTTAAGCAAGTTAGCTTTGTGCTCATGTTTTCTTTGCATTGCATCAAGGAAATTCTCAACAAGAACAAAGTAAGTGGTGAAGGAAAATTCAACAAACCCTAGCCACTTCTCAAATTAAAGGAAATTCAAACTAGTTAAAATCAATGAACCCAAAATGGCCTCAAGAAAAGTTCAATCTTTTTGATAAATCATGAAAGTAAATAAGCAATGAAGAAAACCTTTTTCTTGACACTTTAAGCATTTTAAATAAATGCAAAAAGCTACTGGTTTCAAGTTTTAAATTTGAAATCAGAAACTTTAAACTTTCAAAAATGTTGAAAACTTTGGGAATGGTTGGAAATATTCCAACAAATATTCTGGTGTGTTTAAAATAGTTTTTACAAACTATTTGGGAGCTGAAATAAATAGCAAGTAAATGAAATAGCAAAACAAAAACAAATCAGAAAGAAAATGAGAAAAATCTTACCTGACGCTCACCTGGCCCGGCCCATCTGCTCCTGTCGTCTTCGTCCTCGCCAGTAGGAGCAAGAGGTGGCCGCCGCGTCGCCGCGCGCCTCCATGCAGCTCCCTTGCTGCCTGGCCGCCGCTTCGCGCTGGCAAGCACGGGGATAACCTCCTCGAGCTCGTAGCTATCCGTTCCCCAGCTCATTCTCCCCCTCTGCCTTGTTTCTTTCTGCCGCCATTGGAGCCCGAGCAGAGCTCGAGCTCGCCGTCGTTCTAGCCTACCCTTCTCCCCCCTGAGCCGTGCAATAGGTCCGCCGCAACTCCCTGAAGCTTTCTAGCCACGAGCCCGACACCGAGACGCAGCGAAACGACGAGACGTAGTCGTCTTCTTCCTCGGGTCATCGAAGTTCGTCGCCGGCGTTCTTCCTCTCCAGGCCGTCCCCGAGCAAGCTAGCGCCACCACTGCACTCCTCGTGAGCTTGCGCATCTTTCCCCTAAGATCTCCCCGTCAATCCCCTCCTCTAGGCCTAGTTCCATCGGAGACCGACGAGATCTGCCGCGGGAGCTCGTCGCCGGTAGCCCTCCGGTGATCAGCTCGTCCTTCTGAGACCACCAGCAGCTTCAGGACGTCGCATAGATGCCGTAGGAGCTAAGTCCCGTGCGTAACTCCCTCTGCATTGAAGACCCCGATGACGCCCGAACCTTGGCCACCGCCAAGCTCGTCGCCGGCGTCATCTCCGGCCAGATCAGCCCCAGCTAAGTGCAAAAATGAACCCACGGGAGAAGTGTCGTTCCTCTGGTGCTCTCCGCGCAGAGTTTGGCCCCCTGTGCGCCGTTTCCGAGCCCCTCCGACGTACTGGTGCTCGCCGGAGGCTCCCCGCCGGCGAGGACGACCTCGCCGCCGGTGGATCTCAGCTGGCATGAGCCACTGACGTGTGGGGCCAGCCTCTGGGAGTTTAGAAATAATAAAAATGAAATCAAATAATTTGATAAGTCACTGACATGTGGGTCCAGTGAGATTAATTAGCTAATTAAGTTTAATTTTAATCTAAAACTGACCAGAGACACTGACCAGTGGGTCCCACTGGTCAGGTTTGACTTTCAACGGCCAGTTGGACCTTCTGATGTCATGCTGATGCAGTAAAGGGATTTTCCAGTATAAGAATAATACCAAAAATGTTTAAAACTTCAAAAATTCATAGAAATTAATCTGTAACTCCAATGAAAATAATTTATATATGAAAAAGTATCAGAAAAATCCAAGAAATGTTACAGAACCCAAACATGTAGATTATTGAATAAGTCAATTCTTATAAATACTTTATAAATAGAATATGGAAAATATTTGAATTTCACTATGATTGACATGATCAAATACTGTCCTAATTACAAACCAGCAACCTAACATGTCATCCCATGCATGTTAGCATCAAGTTGATCTGAGCATCAGGTCGAATCAATTAAAATGGTATCCGAGAATACCTCGTTTGAAGTGATATTTGAATTTGATTCAAATCAACTTCAAACCTAATACATGCTAGCTATATTAGTTTATCACCTTGCATCATCATGCCATGCTCATGCATCATCTTGATTGCATATGTTTGTTATTGATTGTTGTCATTCCTTTCGGTAGGCTCCGCTCCCCCGGATTCCACCGAATATCCGTCTGACGGATATTGTCACTCCTCTGAGCAACAAGGCAATCAGCCATTTTTGATCATCCCGATAAATCCCATGTTCTTACTCTTGCACTTACTTATTGCATTAGGATCAAATGCTTTAAATGCTTTTGCCACGTCAGTTGAACCCACTTCCTTTGCATGACCTATCCTTGTCACAATAAATAGGTGAACCTTGCAACCTAGCATACCTGGTAGTTGCTTGAGCCATGATGTGCCTTATCCTGCTATGCATGCTATGCTTAGAGTTGTGTATGGTCTGTCATCTGGGAAATGAACAGAATTGTGAGAATGTGTTCGGTAAGCAAAGGTCGTGTGTTGAACCTGATTTGGTAAAGGTACCGGTGAAAGGCTGTGTAGGAGTACATGGCGGGTTGTTTCATTGGAACCGTCCTTAGGAACTGAGTTCCGTGTATGTAATCCAAGACTAGATACAACCACACGTTGGGATACTTAATTGACCCTCTCGACTTATTAATCGTTTAGTACTCGGTCCAGGAGTTGCAAGTAGTTTCTGGTGTTTACAGTCATGTTGGAGGCCGTGCATGGTGCTGATCTCAGAGGTGGGATGTGATGCGGTAGGCAGTGGCACGGTGTACCAAGTGGCACCCGGATGGTGGGCTTGGGAACCCTGCGCACATCGTTTGAGGCCGTGGCGGAAACCTCCACCGGAGTTCCGTACGGGTTACTCTCAGATAGGCGATAAATCTGGACTAGGTACTAGTGTGGTTAACGGTCGTGGCCGACTCCCTCGCTGGGCTTCCGCTTGAAGGTTGCCGAGGTGCATGACGTGCACATGGCGATAAGTGGCGAGAGCGTGTGTGACGAAGTACACCCCTGCAAGGTTATGATCTATTCGAATAGCCGCGTCCGCGGATATGGACTACTTGGAGACATATGTTGTTCATAGATAACTTCAATGACTACTCATAAAATTGTCAAGATAAGCGTGAGTGTCGTGGACGGCATTTCCGCATGGAGACAGAATGATTCCACGATGGTGTATTGTTGTGGTGTTAGTGGACTCGTGTGCGAGAAAATCAAGTCGTCAAAAACACGAGTCAAATGCTGGCTTTCCGCATGAAACCCCACAATACCTTATTGATACATTGCATGAGTAGATAGTTATCCTAAAGTCTTGTTGAGTACCTCCGTACTCATGTTTGCTTAATAAATGTTGCAGAGGTTGCTAATGACCCTAACGGAGGGTTCTTCATAGACATCGACAACGACGAGTAGCTGGTGTCCCAGCTACGATCTGGCCCTAGGTTGGGTCTGTAGTATAATCAGGCCATGTGCCTTTTAGTTGCACCTGTCTGTACTCAGACAGTTTTAAACTCTTCCGCTGGCTTGTAACTGAATGACTGCTATTATGGGTCGTGAGACCCTTACTGTGTAATATTATGTGTGTGGCTCTTCCGAGCCTCTTAAATAAAGCTTGTATGTTATGGTTATGTTGTGCTGCCATCGATGTATCTATACATATCGGTATGCCATGCGTACGTGTGTCGTACTTGATATGTATGGGGTTCGATTACCTAGTCGTGAACTTTAGTAGCACTCCTTACAAGGAAATGCCCCTTTGTGATCCAACGAGCCATGGTAGCTCGCTACTGCTCCGGACACATTGGTTGATCGCCATGTGTCCTTCTTAGCTGCTGTGTCTGTCCCCTTTGGGGAAATTTCATGCGATGTAATGGAGTCCTGGTAGCTTGCTACGACTCGTCTACACTCGCTGGTGACCGACACCTGCTTTGTTGGGTCATGTATGCCTGTCCTTGTGCGGTGCTGCCACTTTGGTTTATGACTAGACTTGTCGATCCGGGTTCTTTGACATTGGAATGCTAGCGACACTATTGCATACGTGAGTCAAAAGACGCAAACGGTCCCGGCTAAGGTAAGGATGCAGGCGTGGAGTTAACCGTGCCTGAGACCGCAAAGGGATGCGATGTGTTACAGGCTGGATTCCTATGGCTTAGGATCGGGGTCCCGACAATGGATTATGTTATATATGTATATATATGTTGTATGAATTATGTTATATATATATATATATATGCTGTATGGATTATGTTATATATATATACATTGTATATTTATGCTCTTTGTTGTCATGTTCATGACGGAAAATAAATGTGGCGCCCTCAACATGTGGTTTGTCGTCTTGTGTAACTTCAGAAGACGACAAAAGTATGGCATATTTTGCTGTCATGTACAGGTTACACAGACGGCAAAAAATGTGTCATATTTTGCTGTCTTGTACAGATTAGACAGACGGCAAAAAATATTCCATATTTTGTTGTCATGTACGGGTGAGGAAGACGGCAAAAGGGCTAACGTCGACCGTTAGTTAGGCCGTTCTGTCTTCTGACCATTTTTTGCCGTCTACCAGACAAGCTGACGGCAAAATAATTTCACTGACGGCAAACATTTTGCCGTCTGCTCTGCCGGACGCTGACGACAAAGATACCCTTTGTGGGCACATGGTCTGACGACATTATTTGCCATCATGGGCTGACGGCAAATTTTTTGCCAACTATAATTCGCTCTTTGCCGTCTGTAGCGTCCTGACGGCAAAATGCTCGATTCCTGTAGTGTGAGCTTATTCCACAAAGAATCATAATTGGTTATAAGATGGTAATTGATTTCAGGAAAGTAAATAAAGCTACTAGAAAATATCATTACCCTTTGCCTTTTATTGATCAAATGTTATAAATATTATCTAAGCACACGCATTTTTGTTTTCTTGATGGATACCCTTGTTTTTCTCAAATACATGTGTCAAAAGAGGACCAAGAGAAAACTACCTTTACTTGCCCCTTTCGAACTTATGCTTATAGGTTTATGCCTTTTCGGTTATCCAATGCACGTACTACCATTCAAAGATGTATGACTGCTATCTTCTCTGACTTCTGTGAAAAGATTGGTGAGGTCTTCATGGATGATTTTTTTCGTTTATGGGACTTCTTTGGTTGATTGCTTGAGCAACCTTGATCGAGTTTTGGATAGATGTGAAGAAACTAATCTTGTCTTGAATTGGGAGAAGTGCCACTTCATGGTGAATGAAGGCATAGTGCTTGGGCATAGATTTTTTGAACAAGGCATTGAGGTGGACAAAGCCAAAGTTGATGCAATAGAGAAAATTCGATGCCCAAAAGATATCAAATGTATAAGAAGTTTCCTTGGTCACGCTAGTTTCCATGGGCGTTTCATTAAAGAATTCTCAAATATTTCTAGCCCTTTAACTTATCTTCTTCAAAAATATATTACTTTTGTGTTTTATGAAGGTTGTGTAGAGGCCTTTGAAATACTTAAGAAATCCTTGATTTGTGCACCATTGTTCAACCACCTGACTCGAACCTACTATTTGAAATTATGTGTGATGTTAGTGATTATGATGTTTGTGTTGTTCTAGGTCAATGAGTAGACAAGAAATAGGATGTTATTCATTATACTAGTAAGATCTTAGACACTGCTCAAAGAAATTATGCCACTACTAAGGAGAATTATTTAGTAGTTGTTTTTACATGTCATAAGTTTAGAACCTACATCGTCGATTCCAAAGTAAGTATTCACCCTAATCATGCGGATATTAAATACCTTATGGAAAAGAAAGATGTGGGTACTTTTACTTCAAGAATTTAATTTGCATATCATTGATAAAAAGGGAGTTGAAAACCCTGCAACAGATAACTTGTCTAGGATGGAAAATGTTCTTGATGACCCACTTCCTATTGATAATAATTTTACTCAGGAACAACTGGTTTCTATAAATACTTCACATAACACTCCTTGGTATGCTGATTATGCTAATTATATCGTTGCTAAATACATTCCACCTAGCTTCACCTATCGACAAAAGAAAAAATTCTTTTGTGATTTACGACATTACTTTTGGGGTGACCCACATCTCTATACAGAAGGAGTAGATGGTGTTATTAGACGTTGTATACCTGAGCATGAATAGGAACATATTTTAAGGAAACGTCACTCTAAGGCATGCAGAGGACATCATGTCGGTGATAGAACTGCACACAAGGTATTACAATCTGGTTTCTATTGGCCTACTCTTTTTAAAGATGCTCTTAAGTATGCCCATTCATGTGATGAAAGCCAAAGAGTTTGTAACATTGGTAAACATCAAGAACTTCCTATGAATTATTCTCTTTCTATTGAACAATTTGGTGTTTGGGGCTTTAACTTTATGGGACCTTTTCCTTCCTCTAATGGGTATACTCATATATTAGTTGTTGTTAATTATGTTACTTAGTGGGTAGAAGCTATTCCAACTTGTAGTACTGATCATAACACTTCTATTAAAATGCTTAAGGACATTATCTTTTCGAGGTTTGGAGTCCCTAGATATTTAATGACTGATGGTGGTTCACATTTCATTCATGGTGCTTTCCATAAACTTCTAGCTAAATATGATTTAACCATAGAAATGCATCACCTTATCATCCCCAATATAGTGGCCAAGTTTAATTGAGCAACCGAGAAATAAAATTAATTTTGGAAAAGACCATCAATAGATCTAGGAAGAATTGTTCTAAGAAACTAGATGATGCTCTATGGGTCTATAGAACTGCTTATAAGAACGCCATGGAGATGTCCCCATATAAAATGGTCTACGGAAAAGGTTGTCATTTACCTCTTGAGTTAGAACATAAAGCTTATTGGGCAATCAAAGAACTTAATTACGGTTTTCAACTTGCCGATGAAAAGACTTTATTGGATATTAGCTCATTAGATGATTGAAGGACACAAGCTATGAAAATGTCAGGTTGTTTGAAGAAAAGGTTAAAATATGGCATGACAAAAGGATTCAAAAACGAGAATTCAATGTAGGAGACCTAGTGCTTGTGTACAATTCTCATTTCACATTTTTTTGCAGGAAAACTCCTCTCCAAATGGGAAGGCCCATATGTTATCGAGGAGATCTATCGCTTTGGTGCCATAAAAATTAATAACTTCGAAGGAAAAAACCCGATAGTGGTAAATGGGCAAAGAATCGAGCACTACATTTTAGTTACACCCATTAATGAGGAAACTAATATCATTCAAGTGATAACACACGAAGATCACATAAGGGAGACCTTCCAGAACACTCCAAAAACCTAAAAAGGAGTAGGTACGTGATACAGTAAATAAACCGACTCCAAAAATTCCAAGGAAATATGTTCTGCTGGTTTTAGTATTTTAGAAAAATTCCAAATATAAAAAGGAGTCAGAGGGCCCACAAGGGAGGCACAAGACAATTGGGCGAGGCCACCCCATGGTCGCGCCTAGATGGCTTGTGGGGCCCTCGGGTGCCTCCCGGACCCCGCCTTCTGCCCGAGCACGTATTCTGACCTAGAAAAAATGATTATATATAGTCCCGTATGTTTTGGCCACCGCATCGAGAGTTTCTCCTGTGTTCTTCTTTCGTGCGTTTTTGGCACATTTGAGAATATGTCGTCTCAGTATTCAGATGGAGAGAGCTATGTTTCTCACTATGTTGCGGATCCAAAGATCTTTGGGGATATTTACCCCTACCTATGGTCCACAGATGAGGAGGAATATACCGACTTTGAGGAGATAGAGGATGCAGGTTCACATGCCAGTTCAGATGAAGATGAAATTCCACTACCTCAGCCTGGAGAAATGCACGTGGAATTCAAGAAGTCAAGTCTTCCAAACAGAGAAAACGAATCTAAGATCCAATTTACCCCGTCTATTTTTCTGCACGAAAGCAAGGAAGCGTTATGCAAAAAGATACTGAAGCTTGAATAAGAAAATGATGATTTAAGGGAGGAAAATTTAATCCGCAAGCGTAGGCTGGAGAAGGACAATGCTACTACATCATCGCCACCATCACCCAAGAAGGATGCTTGAGTACATGGGTCTGGACACCACTCTTTGCTTGTTCCAAGATTGTTGGAGGTGCACCGGTATTGTATCACCATCACTTTTACCACTATTATCTATCTTAGTTCAATCTTTAGTTTTTTGTGATTTAGAGAAATAAAATTTCAGATTTGCTTTGCTTAGAATTTTGGTTTGAGATATATCTATGCTTGTAATCGAGTGTGAGAGTTATATAAAAAATATTAGTTGAGTTCGTGTGCTTTACTCTCAAGCACCCATCATCATAGCATGACAATAAAAGAAATAAAAAAGACCATGTGCTTATCTCGTGAAGAGTAACGACTTCACAATATAAAAGGTATAAGTGATGAAAGATGTTGAGAACTAATAAACATAGCACTAGTGATTGATATGATATATGCAAGATTATGATAGGGAAGAGGAGGTTCACATATAAATACACTATCTTGGACGCCTTTTATGATTGTGTCCCCCATCAAACATTGTATTATGATCAAGTGTTGATGTTGGACATGGAAGATAACATAGTGATCATGATTGTTTGCATTTGCATAGATGTTACATTGTCTTGGATCCTTTAACATGTGATGCTTGCCTTAGATATTTTGCTAGCCAAAAAATACACACTATGTAGAGATACTACTTGCACATCCATACCCTTTAAGCCTAGTTTCTTGCCATGATAGTCCACCATACCTACCCATGGATTGAATAAGATCATTCAAGTACATTGTCATCGGTGTACAAAGCAATAAAAATTGCCTCTAATATATGATCTTTTATTGTAAGGAAAAATAAGCTTTGTACGATCTTGTGATAGCAAATAAATAAAAGTGACAAAGTGCGTAATAAAGTTCACTATCACAAGGGACAAAATAAAGTGACGTTCCTTTGCATTAAGAGATTGCACATCTCAAACAAATAAAAGCTCATGACAATCTCTGCTTCCCTTAGTGAAGGGCCTATCTTTTATATTCTTACAAGAGTTTATTTTCTTGCAAGAGTCAATGATATTTCCCCTTATTCCTACCTATCAACTCTTTTGTCGGCAAGAATTATGTGTTGAGGAAAGATACGAACAAATATATCGAGTTGAATGTACGTGATCATGATTCATTACTGTTGACATTATCCTTGAGGTAAATGAGTTGGGTGGCAAAGATAACAACGCCCCTATCTTCCTATGTGTCCGGCAGAAACATTAGCTCCAAAAATATTCAATGTGTGTCAACAATTATAGAAGGCTACATGATAGTTGAGTATGTGAACTTGCTAGAAATAAAAATTCTTATATAGGCTCTTCTCTTGAATATGATGAATTATGATTACTAGCCGTCAACCCGTGCATTCGCACGGAACCATAAAACAATTATGTTTGACAGTATTAACAAATACATTACATAAGGTAAACACATATCAGCTTTGTTAAAGCGAGTGTATCATTATTTATTTCATCCAAATCAACATTATAACATATGGAAGAGTGTATGAGTGAGACTTACTATACTATGTAGGATACAGAGCCACGAGCGAGGAAAGTGTTTGTAAACATCACTATTGTATTAGCAAGAAACCAAGGCAATATGAATTGCGGTAAAAATTCATCAATAGATACTGATAATAACATTAACTAAAATAAATAAAAAGTCCATACTGAATAAATCTATAGTAAGATATGTATATCTGTGCTATTTCAAGAACACACGTTTATTAGGACCATTCATCTGTATTCACCGTTTCTCGGAAAAAATTAGCTATCTAATTTCTTCTGATATTATACATGTAATTTGTCTGGTTAAAACTATTATAGATACATCAGTAATTATACCCATGATCATTACATTTTGTTTAACAATTTCGTGAAATAAGCTTTTTTAGTCGTATGCTTCTTTCTCATGTCTTGGCTAGCATTTCTCATGTAAACCTTTAACTCTAGGTTGGGAAGTCCTACATTTTATAATAATCTAGCTTGGAGAATATAAAATATGGTAATATTGCATATGCAAGATAGTTTAAGAAATTGATATACATAAACTAATGGTATATGCTCTCGTGATTGTGCAAAACTCCACCACATTTTGTTTTAGAGAATAACATGGATTTGTAATAGACGACTTTCACCGTAACTTTTTCCTATCTATATAGTTGGTTTAACATCTAATAGATGAATCTTAATAGTAATATATGCACATGATAAGTCTCCATATTTCATTTTTTGTAATAAGTTACTACTCCATCTAAAAGTTATCACCACATGATGGAGCACAAACATACTATACGTGTGCGGACATCCAAACACAGATTATTTTTCACTGACTTAAATCAGCATGGTTAGCTGTCTCGTGAATATTATATGGATTGGATATAGATTAGTAAAATATAATAAGACATATTCTCTCGGTGCAAAAAAGAAAATATGCTGACCCACCCTAATTGACGTCTCATCGGTATATGCCAGAAGAGACTATTCTTTTTCTCTTAGATTTTTCCATTAAACTACATTAGATGACATGGATTACTTATTTTTTATCAATGATCAAATTCCTATAAGAAATAAGGCGATTGGAGATCCTAGTTTTTGGCCGTTGGAAAGACACATGGGCATAACGTTACATGTTAGATAATTGTGCGTGCGCACGAGATCATTCCCACAGATGAATTATCTTTGTAGTAGTATATTAGAGCATATCCAACAGCCGCGCTATACTAGCGCCGCGCGGCAAAAAAGGCTAATATAGCGCGCCCGCAACGCAGCGGACAGCTCCAACGGGCGCGCTAAAACCGCGCGCGCGCTAAAACGATTTGGACGCGCTGGTCCTAGCCCCATCCCGCGCTGCGTATTTCGGGCGCTCACTTCGGCGGGCGGCAGACTCGAGCGCGCGCGCGAACTCTCCCTTTCTTCCTCCTTTCTCCTGCGCGCGCCTGCGCCAGCGCCCCGACCACCATGGACGCGCACACCGGCGCCCCGCTGACCCCGCTGTACAGCCGCGACCCCCCCCCCCCCCGCCGCCGCCACCGCCGCCGCTGCCTCCGCCGAAAACCCTAGCGCAGCCGCCGTTGGCGCTGGCGCCGTCGCCGCCGCCGGAGCTCCGCCGACCGTCGGCCTCGCGCGCAGCCTCTTCTTGCCGCCGCGGACGACCACGCCGGCGGGTGGCGTCGCGCCGGCGCCATCCTGTGCCGCCGCCGCACCGTTGGAGCGGAAGAAAGGTAAAACATCCGCGAAGAAGAAGACAACGGACGGCTCCGGCAGCTCGAAGCCGAAGAAGAAGGTTGCAGTGCGCCGGCCAGGCGCGGCGTCTACCGAAGCGCCGGCGAGCTCACTCGTTGAGCCGGCGGCGGACGCGCACCACGTGTTTGATGAAATGCCCCCAAGGTGAAAAAAATTCCAACTTTAATTTTCTTGTTTTTTTTCAATGCATCATCATATAGATAGCTTATTTGCATTGTCACAAAACTTTGTAGTCTCAACGATGATGCATACATGTCAACTATGGGTGTTGGGTCCAACAATTCGCATTGGTCTCAAACCAATGACATCCATTTGGACGACCATGAGTTTGAGGTGGACGAGGAGGGTGAGGGCATTATCGAGGCGCCGAAAGGAAGAGCGCGCAATTACACCACCAACGATGACAAGTTACTATGCAATACTTGGTTGCAAGTGTCGAGGGATCCATCCGTTGGAGGTGATCAAAGTAGAGATGCTTATCGGGGGCGAATGAAAGAACACTTTGATGCTCAGAACGTGAGTGGAATAGACCGCTCCGAAAGATCACTTCAGTCCCGATGGTCGACAATCAACTCGGATTGTCAAAAGAGGGCGGCGGCATAGAAGGCAGTTGACAAGATTAACCCAAGTGGCACAAATGAGGATGATAGAGTAAGTGGCATCTCATACATGTTCATCATACTTGTTTTTTGGTGTGAGAAGTGCTAACTTGTTTTGTTTTTCTTGTAGTACAACATTGCCCAATACTTGTTCAAAGAAGAGACGAGGACAACCAAGAAGGGCAAGATCAAGAAAGGAAAAATCTTTACCTTGCCTCATTGCTACGAAGTGTTGAAGGATGATGAGAAATGGAAGAAGCGTAAAGATTTGGATGATTTGCATTTGAGAAACAAACGCAAGCGCACAATTGAGTTGAATGATGATGAGGAGGAGGATGGTGCATCAACGGATGACGGCAAGAGAAGCCCCACACCCAACTCGGTTTCATACTCGAAACCAAAACGACCGGATGGGTGCAAGAAGGACAAAACCGAAAAGAAGAAGAGGAAAGGAGATGATGAGCTCACAAATGCTATGGAAGCTATTGTGAAGGCAAGAAAAGAAGCCAACGAGGTGAGGAAAATGGCAAGGAACCAAGATGCCGCGGCCGAGGAGAGGAGGTTGGCGGCCGAGGAGAGGAGGGTGGCCGCCGAGGAGAGGAAAGTGGCATTGGAGGAGAGGAAGGTGGGCATGGAGGAGCGAGCTAAGTTGTTGGAATGGGAAAAGCACTTGTTCTTCTTGGACCTATCTTTGTTCAATGATGCGCAAAAGGAATATGTCAACCTTGCCCGTGAAGAAGTGTTGATTCAAAAAAGAGCCATGATCCTCACAATGGGTGGCGGTGGCCTTGGCGGCATGGGTGGCGGTGGGCTCGGCGCCATGGGAGGCATGGGCCTCGGCGCCATGGGAGCCATGGGTGGCGGTGTCCTTGGCGGCATGGGTGGCGATGGGCTCGGCGCCATGGGAGGCATGGGTGGCAGTGTCCTTGGCGGCATGGGTGGCGGTTGCTTCGGCGCCATGGGTGGCTTTGGAGCACCCTCCAACGCTATGGGAGGCATGGGTGGCATGAGTTGTGCTTCTCTCATGGGCGGCATGGGTGCACCTCCGGCCATGGGTGGAATGTCTTTCGATGTGCCTCACACACATACCCATGAAAATGTCGTTGAAGATCTTGCCAAGACCGTCAGAGCTACACGTGATGCGGTGCGTGATGAGGTTAGGGAGGAAGATTCATCTTCGAAGGCGGAAGAATCGTCTTCGGAAGAAGAGGAAGACGACGAGGGAGATGATTGATGTATTCAACTTTGTTGGATGAACTTGTATTTTGAACTTGGTTTGCATTTTGAACTCGGTTGGATGAACTTGTGGGGATGACCATCTACTTGTTTGTGTTAAATTTCGCATGTTATTGCATTTTGATAAATGTTTCACATTGCATTTTGGGCGCTGCTGCAGCGGCACGCGCGCTGCATTTTTACGCGCTGCTAGAGCGGAGCGCGCGCGCTGCAAACCAGCGCTACTGCTGGAGCCAGCGCTGCGCGACGCGCAAAACCAGTCGCCCAGCGCGCTGTAAACTTGTTTTTTAGGCGCGGCGCGAAGCGCGCCTGTTGGAGATGCTTTTAGTATGGAGGTTCTATTACTGAGCCGTACTTTGCTTCTTATTACTGGACATGTTTTTTGGACATGTTTTTTGGACGTAATTATTTTTTTTAACGTAGATTGCGTCATGGAGTATGTCATGAGTGTCACGGACTTGCTTTTTCTCCAGAGTTCGATGCCCCACCGCATAGATGGTTCATATTTGTTTTTTCTCCGAGTAACCTGAGATTTTCTAATGCTAATTACGTGCATGCACGGGTCAGGTTTACCTGCATATTGGGTCAGGTTGACCGCAGGGTCAAGATAACTGTATTACATAGATCAATCTGTTACTAATATTGAAAAAAAACTTTGTATGGCTAAATCTATTACATAGATCAATCTGTTACTAATATTGAAAAAAAACTTTGTATGGCTAAATCTACACCGTAATAATTTGACCCCACCAAATAAACGGCTCTTATTTTCTAATTAACGTGAGAATTTCTAGAGAGTCCATAATTAGTATAAGTATTGAGTAATAATTTGACCCCACCAAATAAACTACTCTTATTTTCTAATTAATGTGAGAATTTCTAGAGAGTCCACAATTAGTATAAGTATTGATGTCAATGACTAATGACATTGTTTGTCGGTTCTCAATAAAGTTTATTGTTTATACTGCTTCATTTGTGAATAGATTTTTAGTAGTTTATGAGAAGCTATATGGTGAAAAAAAATTGATGCTATGTTAAAATGCATGATGTTTTCATGTTTGTATTCTGTTTTTATCGACTCCTCTCTCTCAAATCATGTGGTCATTATTGTTGAGCTAGAGTTTCGCTTGAGGACAAGCGAGGTCTAAGCTTGGGGGAGTTGATACGTCCATTTTGCACCATGATTTCTTATCGATATTTATGCTATTCTTGTCCATTATTTCTTATTATCATACAATTCTTATGTCCTTTCTCTCTGAATATGCAAGGTACATCACAAAGAGGGAAATTCTTGGAAACTGGAATTTTGGACCGGGCAACCAAGAAAAAGGCAAAAAAATCACAAGACTCCAAATGACTTGAAAATTCATGGAGAACTTTTACAGATAATTTAATAATTATTGGGCCAAAAATATACCGGGGAGGCCACCGGCTGGCCACAAGCCAACTGGGTGCGGCCAGACCCCCTGTCCGCGTCCAGATGGCTTGTGGTGCCCTTGCTGGTCTCCCGACCCCCCTTCTCATATATGATGTGTTTTACCCTAGAAAAATCATAATAAATCTCTTGGGACGAAGCGTTGTTATCTCGAGGTGGAAACCTATGTAGAAGCCCTTTTGCACTACGGCAGTGAGGTTCTGTCGGGGAAATTCCTCTCATGGAGGGGGTGATTGAAGCCATCGTCATCATCAACACTTCCTCCTTTGTGGGAGGACCAATGTTCATCAACATCTCCACCAGCACCATCTCATCTCCAACCTTAGTTTATATCTTGTATTCAATATTTGTCCCAAAACCTTAGATTGGTACATGTGGGTTACTAGTTGTGTTGATTACATCTTGTAGTTGATGCTTGTTGGATTAATTGGTGGAGGATATTATGTTGAGATTCTTAATCATTATTATTATACCTACGATATTTAACATGTTGATGAGGTGTGAGTAGTTTCTATTGTTCCTGAGCACATGGGAGAAGTCTTTTTATAAGTAATCTTCTAAAGTTGGTATTCGTTCGATATTTTGATGATATGTATATTGTTACTTCTCTTAGTAGTGTCATGTGAACATAGACTACATGACACTTCACCATGTTATGGGCCTAAGGAAAGTCATTGTGGAGTAACAAGTAGATGATGGGTTGCTAGAGTGAGAAAATCTTCAACCCCAGTTTATGCTATGGTTTGGATGCACACGTTTCATGCTATGGTTAGATTTATCTTAATTCTTATTTTGTAGTTGCGGATGCTTGCAAGAGGGGGTAAGCATACGTAGGTTGTTAGTTAAAGTAGGAATAGAACCTTAGCACTGGTCCACCCACATATCAAATTCAAAGTAGGAACACGAATCAACTCAACATGATGAACATGACTAGACAGAAATTCCCATGTGTCCTCGAGAGGGCTTCCTTAATATAAGAGTACTTTCTGGTATGTCCTTGGCTATAAAAGGATTGGGGTACCTTGTTGCACACTTGTTACTATTTTTACTCTTCACATGCTATGAATTATCTTGCCGCACAACTAACTTCTATTGTTACAACACTTACAAAGAATACCTTGCTGAAAACCGCTTGTCATTTCCTTCTGCTCCTCGTTGGGTTTGACACTCTTACTTGTTGAAAGGACTACGATTGATCCCCAATACTTGTGGGTCATCACCAATCGATCTCACCGACTGATTTCATTCGGCCCCACCGAGTAGTGCCTAAAGTTGCATAACATATAGCTTTTTTGTGATGGTTATATAAACCCCCACCCACTCCACCAGCTCTAAGAGAGCAACCATAACAAACTTATCACTTCCCATATCTATTTTCTGAGAGAGAATCACCTGCACTTGTGTTGATATCAAGGGATTTCACTCCAACCATATGATCCTTCATTTCTAGCCTCCTCAAGTTGCTTTCCACTCAAAATCTTCTTCCACCACCATTCCAAATATGTGAGAAAGTGATTGAGTGGTGAGGATCCAATCTTTTGACGCACAAGAGCAAGAATTTCATCATCAACAACAACTTCTATTACCTTTTGGAGAGTGGTGTCTTCTACATTGTTTAGGTGTCACTTGGGAGCCTCCAAATCTCATGGAGTTGAGCCAAGGAGTTTTTGAGTGCAAGGAGATCGCTTACTTCGTGAAGATCTACCCCAAGCGAGGCTAGCCCTATTGGGGAATGTTGCATGGGAAACAAAAAAAATCCTATGTGCAAACACGATCTATCCATGGTGATGACCATCTACGAGAGGAGAGATTGAATCTACATACCCTTATAAATCGCTAAGCAAAAGCGTTCAAGAATGCGGTTGATGTAGTGGTACGTCTTCGCGATCCAATCACGAACCATCCCGCGATCTCCCGATCAAGTGTCGAACGGACGGCACATCCGCGTTCAACATGCGTACATCTTGGTGACACCTTCACATCCTCGATCCAGCGAGTGATAGTGAAGTAGCAGCCCGAGTGCTCCGGCAGCACGATGGCGTGGTGAGGTGTTATTGGTGACAGCTCAGCAGGGCTTTGCCGTGGGGTTTTCGAGGAGAGAAACTACGAGGGAGAGCAGGTGCAGCACCGCGACAAAATTGTCGTGTTGCTTCCCTCTCTCTACATCTATATATATGGGGAAGGGAGAGGGGAGGGTGCCCTAAGGTTTCCCCCTAGGGGCCGGCGGCCAAGGGAGGAGAGGGGCGGCAGCTAGGGTTAGGTGGCCCCTCCCATTTGGGTGCCTTGCCACCCAAGTTGGGCTGGCGGCGCCCCAATGAGAAGCGCACCCACCCTTCAGCTGAAGTGGGTTGGGGAGAGGGGCTGCACCCAGCCCCCTGGTGGGTTGCGGTGCCCCCTCTCATTGGCCCATGAGGCCCCCCAACAATTGGCGGGGCCTCCCGAAACCCCTTTCGGCACTTTGTGAATCCCTCGGTACACCTCGGAATACTTCCGGACTCCGATGACCTTCATCCTATATACCAATCTTCACCTTTGGACTATTCTGGAGTTCCTCGTCACATCCGGGATCTCATACGGGACTCCGAACAACCTTTGGTCACCAACACTATGACTCAATTATGCTTATATCGTCACCAAACCTTAAGTGTGCAGACCCTGGGGTTCGAGAACTATGTAGACATGACTGAGACACTCTCCGGTTAATAACCAATAGCGACCTCGATGTCCATATTGGTTCCTATATATTATACGAAGATCTTTCATCGGTTGAACCTGAATGTCAAGGCTTCAATCAATCCCGTATGCTATTCCCTTTGTATATCGGTATGTTACTTGCCCGAGATTCGATCGTCGGTATCTCCATACCTAACTCAATCTCGTTACCGGCAACTCTCTTTACTCGTTCCATAATACAAGATCATGTGACCAACTCCTTAGTAACATTGTTTGCAAGCTCAATGTAATGTTGTATTACGGAGTGGCCTAGAGATACCTCTCCGTCATAGGGAGTGACAAATCACAGTCACGATTCATGCCAACCCAACAAACACCCTCATAGATACCTATAGAGAACCTTTATAGTCACCCAATTATGTTGTGACGTTTGATACACACAAGGCATTCCTCCGGTATCCGGGAGTTGCATGATCTCATGGTCATAGGAACAGATATTGACATGCAAAAAGCAATAGTAGTAAATTGACACGATCATATGTTATGTTTAAAGTTTGGGTCTTTCCATCACATCATTATCCCGAGGATGTGATCCCGTTATCAAATGACAACTCATGTCTATGGTCAGGAAACCTTGACCATCTTTGATCAACGAGCTAGTCCATTACAGACTTTCTAGGGACAGTGTGTTATCTATGTATCCACACATGTATTTGAGTTTCCAATCAATACAATTCTAGCATGGATAATAAATGATTATCTTGAACAAGGAAATATAATAATAATTAATTTATTATTGCCTCTAGGGCATATTTCTAGCAGTCTCCCACTTGCACTAGAGTCAATAATCTAGCTCACATCACTATGTAATTTACATTGTAATGAATCTAACACCCATACAGTTCTGGTGTTGATCATATTTCTCTCGTGGAAGAGACTTAGTCAACGGGTCTGCAACATTCAGATCCATGTGCACTTTGCAAATATTTATGTCCTCCCCTTTGCTGTAAGCATCGCTTTGCGTGTCTGGTCTTCTTGTGAAACCTTGGTTCCTTGGCTAGAGCTATGGCACCAGTGTTGTCACATAACAAAGTCATTGGATCCAGTGCACTTGGCACAACTCCAGGATCTCTCATGAACTCCTTCATCCAGACACCTTCTTTAACCTCCTCTAAGGCAGCTATGTACTCCGCTTCGCATGTAGAATCAGCTACCACACTTTGCTTGGAACTGCACCAGCTTACTGCACACCCATTTAGAATAAATATATATCCGGTTTGGGACTTAGATTCATCCGGATCAGTGTCAAAGTTTGCATCGACGTAACCCTTTACGACGAGCTCTTGATCACCTCCATATACGAAAAATATTTCCTTAGTACTTTTTACGTACTTCAGAATATTCCTGACCGATGTCTAGTGTTCCATTCCAGGATCGCTTTGAAACCTTCCCGCCATACTTATGGCAAGGCTAGCATCAGGTTTTGTGCACAACATTGCATACATAATAGAGCCTATGGCTGAAGCATAGGGGACGACACTCATCTTTTCCCTATCTTCTGCAGTCACTAGGCATTGAGTCTTACTCAACTTCACACCTTGCAATATAGGCAAGAACCATTTCTTGGACTGATCCATTTTTAACTTCTTCAAAACTTTGTCAAGGTATGTGCTATGTGAAAGTCCTATTAAGTGTCTCGATCTATCTCTCTCTCTCTCTCTCTCTCTCTCTCTCTCTCTCTATATATATATATATATATATATATATATATATATATATATATATATATATATATATATATATATATATATATATATATATATATATATATATATATATATATCTTGATGCCTAATATGTAAGCAGCTTCTCCTAGGTCCTTCATTGAAAGTATCTTGTTCAAATAATCCTTTACGCTTCCCAAAAATTCTATATTGTTTCCAATCAGCAATATGCCATCCACATATAATATTAGAAACGCTATAGAGCTCCCACTCACTTTCTTGTAAATACAAGCTTCTCCATTAACTTGTATAAACCCAAATACCTTGATCACTAATGGGGTTGTACCTTAGAGGTAGGCCTACGGACCTGCTTCCTTAGGCCCACCTAGGACCCCTTACAAACATCACTATCCTACAAGTTACCGTTGAAGCCTCGACCTCACTCGGTTCAATGACATAACTCGGCCTGCTCACAATCACTCGGGCTGCTCACAGTCACTCGGACAACCTTGCGTCAGTCGGACGCATCTCCTCGCTCGGCCCACAACAAGGTGAAGGAACCAAAGAGGCAGCAACAGCTAAGGACTTAATCCACCACATCAAGTGCAATGAAGACCCACGTTACCAGTAACGCCAGGGGTTAAGGCTACCGTTCCTAGTAACTTCCCTCTTTCTTATCATTTATTGCCTTGTAATGGAGCTCGGTCGGTCATGGCAGCCACTATGTAAGCCACTCCCGGGCACCAGCTCAAGGGTTTAGCACTTATAATCTTTTACACCCCCATAAGAAAACACCAGCCCGAGGGCTCGAGACGTAGGGCTATTACCACTTCGAGTGGGGCCTGAATTCGTAAATTCGAGTGCATCCACTATGCCTAGCTAGACTTCAGCCCTTAGTTCGTACTCCGGTACTATTGTCAGGATCATTCCCACGATAGTTGGCACCCATCATGGGACTGCGTTTCTAGCAAATCCAACACAGTTGGAGATTTTTCACACTTTCGTCAACATGATGACACTCGATGGAGAGATCCTCTTTGGTTCCCTCAGCTTCATCGTCGGTGATTCGGCGTGGGTGCAGGATGCGCCACTAGACACCGACGCCATCCCCGTGCGAGGTGCATCGCATTTCAGCGCACTAGCGCACGGAAACCTAAAACGACAGCCATCGGTGCCGTATCATTCGGCATCGCCACGACCCGCTGTAGTCCGCCGCAAGCGCTCTGGGCGCTCGCAGATGTAGTGATGGATCAAGCACGCTATGGCTAACCAGGCCATCTCTAGACAGGTGGTCATGCTCAACTCTGATGAGCCCACTGTAAGCCTCTTCCTTTCGTCGAGCGAGGGGTCATTCGGCAACTCCGACTGCGACAACAGCAGGGGTGTAGCTGAGATCCTGATGGTGTTGGAAATATGCCCTAGAGGCAATAATAAAATGGTTATTACTATATTTCCTTGTTTATGATAATTATCTATTGTTCATGCTATAATTGTATTAACCGGAAACCGTAATACATGTGTGAATAAATAGACCACACCATGTCCCTAGTGAGCCTCCAGTTGACTAGCTCGTTGATCAATAGATGGTCATGGTTTCCTGACCATGGACATTGGATGTCGTTGATAACGGGATCACATCATTAGGAGAATGATGTGATGGACAAGACCCAATCCTAAGCATAGCACAAGATCATGTAGTTTGTTTGCTAGAGCTTTTCTAATGTCAAGTATCATTTCCTTAGACCATGAGATTGTGCAAGTTCCGGATACCGTAGGAATGCTTTGGGTGTATCAAACATCACAACGTAACTGGGTGACTATAAAGGTGCACTACAGGTATCTCTGGAAGTGTTTGTTGGGTTGGTATGAATTTAGAATGGGATTTGTTGCTCCGTGTGACGAAGAGGTATCTCTAGGCCCACTCGGTAATGCATCATCATAATGAGCTCAATGTGACTAAGGAGTTATCCACGGGATCATGTATTACGGAATGAGTAAAGAGACTTGCCGGTAATGATATTGAACAAGGTGTAGGGATACCGACGATCGAATCTCGGGAAAGTATCATACCGATAGACAAAGGGAACTGTGTACGGGATTAATCGAATCCGCGACATCATGGTTCATCCGATGAGATCATCGTGGAACATGTGGGAGTCAATATGGGTATCCAGATCCCGCTATTGGTTATTGACCGAAGAGGCGTCTCGGTCATGTCTGCATGGTTCTCCAACCCGTAGGGTCTACACACTTAAGGTTCGGTGACGCTAGAGTTGTAATGGGAATTGTATATGTGGTTATCGAAAGTTGTTCGGAGTCCCGTATGAGATCTCGGACGTTACGAGGAGTTCTGGAATAGTCCGGAGGTGAAGATTTATATATGGGAAGTCCAGTTTCGGTCACCGGAAAGGTTTCCGGTTTTATCGGTATTGTACTCGGACCACCGAAAGTGTTCCGAAGGTCCACCGGGAGGGGCCACCTGTCTCAGAGGTCCACGTGCGCCAAAAGTGGGAGGGAACCAGCTCCCTAGTGGGCTGGTGCGCACCACCAAAGGATCCCAAGGCGCCTAGGGTTGAAACCCTAGGGCGTGGGGCTGGCTCTCACCAACTTGGGAGGCAAGCCACCCCCTTGGTAGCCGCCGCCCCCTCCTATGGTTTCCTAGGGTGGTAGGCCCCCTCTCCCCTTCCTCCTATAAATAGAAGAGGGTTGGGAGGGTTGCACACACACCTGAACCCTTCCCCTTGGCGCAGCCCTACCCCTCCTCTTCTCCTCCTCCGCGACGCTTGGCGAAGCCCTGTCGGATAACCACAAGCTCCACCGCCACCACGCCGTCGTGCTGCCGGAGCTCTCCCTCAACTTCTCCTCCCCCCCCCCTTGCTGGATCAATAAGGAGGAGACGTTCCCGAGCTGTACGTGTGTTGAACGCGGAGGCACCGTTCTTTCGGTGCTTGGATCGTATCTACCACGATTTGAATTGTCGCGAGTACGACTCCATCAACTGCGTTCATTCTAACGCTTCCGCTTACCGATCTTCAATGGTATGAAGATGCTCTCCCTCTCTCTCGTTGCTAGCATCTCCTAGATTCATCTTGGTGACACGTAGGAAAATTTTGAATTATTACTACGTTTCCCAACAGTGGCATCATGAGCTAGGTATATGCGTAGACTCTATGCACGAGTAGAACACAAGTAGTTGTGGGCGATGATTTGGTCAATTTGCTTACGTTACTAGTCTTATCTTGATTCGGCGGCATTGTGAGATTTAGCGGCCTGGACAACTTTACATGTACTCTTACATGAGACTAGTTCCACCACCTAATATGCATTGGTTGCATAAGGTGGCCAGCGGGTGTTTGTCTGTCCCACTTTAGTCAAATTGGATTCGATGAAGAGGGTCCTTATAAAGGGTAAATAGCAATTGGCATATCACCATTGTGGTTGTAACATAGGTGAGAAACATTCTTGCTAGAAACCCATAGCAGCCACATAAAACTTGCAACAGCAATTAGAGGACGTCCAACTTGTTTTTGCAGGGTATGCCATGTGATGTGATATGACCAAACGGATGTGATGAAATATATGTGATGTATGAGATTGATCATGTTCTTGTAATAGGATTCATGACTTGCATGTCAATGAGTATGACCACCGACAGGAGCCATAGGAGTTATCTTAATTTATTATATGACCTGTGTGTTAATCAAAAGCGCCATATGATTACTTTACTTTATTGCTAACCGTTAGCCATAGTAGTAGAAGTAATAGTTGGCGAGACAACTTCATGAATACACAATGATGGAGATCATGATGACGGAGGTCATGGTGTCATGCCGGCGACAATGGTGATCATGTCGTGCCCCGAAGATGGAGATCAAAGGCACAAGATGAGATTGGCCATATCATGTCACTTTATGATTTGCATGTGATGTTTATCATGTTTTTACATCTTATTTGCTTAGAACGATGGTAGTGAATAAGATGATCCCTCACTAAAATTTCAAGAAATGTGTTCCCCCTAAGTGTGCACCGCTGCGAAGGATCGTTGTTTTGAAGCACCACGTGATGATCGGGTGTGATAGATTCTAACGTTCGCGTACAACGGGTGTAAGCCAGATTTACATACGTGAAACACTTAGGTTGTCTTGACGATCTTAGCATGTACAGACATGGCCTCAAAACACGAGAGACCGAAAGGTCGAACATGAGTCGTATGGTGGATACGATCAACATGGAGATGTTCACCATTGATGACTAGTACGTCTCACCTGATGATCGGACATGGCCTAGTTGATGTGGATCATGTATCACTTAGATGACTAGAGGGATGTCTATCTAAGTGGGAGTTCATTAAATAATTTGATTAGATGAACTTAATTATCATGAACTTAGTCTAAAATTGTCTTTACAATCTATATTGTAGATCCAATGGCCCATGCCAATGTCCCCTTGAACTTGAACGCGTTCCAAGAGAAAACCAAACTGAAAGACGATGGAAGCAACTATATGGACTGGGTCCGTAACTTGAGGCTCATCCTCATAGCTTCCAAGAAAATATACGTCCTTGATGATTACTCCCTGGTTCAGTGCGGCATGCTTTACAATTTAGAACCGGGGCTCCAAAAGCATTTTGAGCAACATGGAGCATATGCAATGTTCCAAGAGCTAAAACTAGTTTTCCAAGCTCATGCCCGGGTCGAGAGATATGAAGTCTCCGACAAGTTCTTGAGTTGTAAGATGGAGGAAAATGGTTCTGTCAGCGAGCACATACTCAAAATGTCTGGGTTGCACAACCGCTTGTCTCAGCTGGGAGTTAATCTTCTGGATGACTTGGTTATTGACAGAATCCTCCAGTCGCTTCCACCTAGCTACAAGAGCTTTGTGATGAACTACAATATGCAAGGGATGGATAAGTCCATTTCCCGAGTTAAATTCCATGCTGAAATCAGCGGAGGTGGAAATAAAAAAGGAACATCAAGTATTGATGGTGAATAAGAGCACCAGTTTCAAGAAAGGCAAGGGTAAGAAGAACTTCAAGAAGGACATCAAAGCAGTTGCCGCGCCCGGTAAATCAGTTGCCGGGAAGAAGCCCCAGAATGGACCCAAGCCTAAGACTGAGTGCTATTATTGCAAGGGAACCGATCAATGGTAACGAAACTGCCCCAAGTACTTAGCGGATAAGAAGGCCACAAACGTCAAAGGTATATATGATATACATGTTATTGATGTGTACCTTACCAGCGCTCGTAGTATCTCCTGGGTATTTGATACCGGTGCAGTTGCTCACATTTGTAACTCAAAGCAGGAGCTGCGGAATAAGCAGAGACTGCCAAAGGACGAGGTGACGATGCGCGTCGGTAATGGTTCCAAGGTCGATGTGATCGCCGTCGGCATGCTACCTCTACATCTACCTTCGAGATTAGTTTTAAATCTTAATAATTGTTATTTAGTACCAGCTTTGAGCATGAACATTGTATTCGAATCTCGTTTGATGCGAGATGGCTACACATTTAAATCTGAGAATAAGGGTTGTTCTATTTATATGAGAGATCTGTTTTATGGTCATGCCCGCTGGTTAATGGTTTATTCTTAATCAATCTCGAACGTGATGTTACACATATTCATAGTGTGAGTACCAAAATATGTAAGGTTGACAATGATAGTCCCATATACTTGTGGCACTGCCACCTTGGTCATATCGGTGTCAAACGCATGAAGAAACTCCATCCATATGGACTTTTGGAGTCTCTTGATTTTGAATCATTTGACACGTGCGAATCATGCCTCATGGGCAAGATGACCAAGACTCCGTTCTCCGGAACAATGGAGCGAACAACCATCTTGTTGGAAATCATACATATCGATCTATGCGGTCCAATGAGCGTTGAGACTCGCGGTGGCTATCGTTATGTTCTCACCCTCACTGATGACTTAAGCAGATATGGCTATGTCTACTTAATGAAACACAAGTCCGAGACCTTTGAAAGGTTCAAAGAATTTCAGAGTGAGGTAGAGAATCAACGTGACAAGAAAATAAAGTTCTTACAATCTGATCGTGGAGGAGAATATTTGAGTCACGAGTTTGGCACGCACTTAAGGAAATGTGGAATTGTTTCACAACTCATGCCGCCTGGCACACCTCACCGTAACGGTGTGTCTGAATGTCGTAATCGCACTCTATTGAATATGGTGCGATCTATGATGTCTCTTACTGATTTACCGCTATCATTTTGGGGATATGCATTGGAGACTGCTGCATTCACTTTAAATAGGGCATCGTCTAAATCCGATGAGCACCGTATAAATTATGGTTTGGGAACAAACCTAAGCCTTCGTTTCTAAAAGTTTGGGGATGTGATGCTTATGTCAAGAAACTTCAACCTGAAAAACTTGAACCCAAATCGGAAAAGTGCGTCTTCATAGGATACCCTAAGGAAACTATTGGGTATACCTTATATGTCAGATCCGAAGGCACGATCTTTGTTTCCAAGAATGGATCCTTTCTAGAGAAAGATTTTCTCTCGAAAGAAGTGAGTGGGAAGAAAGTATAACTTGATGAGGTAATTGTACCCCCTCTCGAACCAGAGAGTAGCGTAGCGCAGGAACATGTTTGTGGGGTGCCTGCACCGACAAGAGAGGAAGTTAATGATGATGATCTTGAAACTTCGGATCAAGTTACAACTGAACTTCGTAGGTCCACGAGGACACGTTCCACACCAAAGAGGTACGGTGATGACCCACAAGTATAGGGGATCAATCATAGTCCTTTCGATAAGTAAGAGTGTCGAACCCAACGAGGAGAAGAAGGCTCTGATAAACGGCTTTCAGCAAGGTAATAACTGCAAGCACTGAAAGTAGCGGTAACAAGTGATGGTGTCATAAGGTGAAACGTAGCAAGCGAAAATTAACAAGTGACAAGTAGTAGTAGCTGTGCAGCAAAGTGGCCCAATCCGTTTGGTAGCAAGGGACAAGCCTGAGCAAAGTCTTATAAGAGGAAAAACGCTCCCGAGGACACACGGGAATTTCTGTCATGCTAGTTTCATCATGTTCATATGATTCCCGTTCGTTACTTTGATAGTTTGATATGTGGGTGGACCGGCGCTTGGGTACTGCCCTTACTTGGACAAGCATCCCACTTATGATTAATGCCCCTTGCAAGCATCCGCAACTACGAAAGAAGAATTAAGACAACGTCTAACCATAGCATTAAACTAGTGGATCCAAATCAGCCCCTTACGAAGCAACACATAGACTTGGGTTTAAGCTTCTGTCTCTCTAGCAACCCATCATCTACTTACTACTCCCCAATGCCTTCCTCTAGGACCAAATATGGTGAAGTTTTATGTAGTCGACGTTCACATAACACCACTAGAGGAAAAACAACATACAACATATCAAAATACCGAACGAATACCAAATTCACATGACTATTATTAGCATGACTTATCCCATGTCCTCAGGAACAAAAGTAACTACTCACAAAGCATAATCATAATCATGATCAGAGGTGTAATGAGTAGCATCAAGGATCTGAACATAAACTCTTCCACCAAGTAATCCAACTAGCATCAACTACAAAGAGTAATAAACACTACTAGCAACCTTACAAGTACCAATTGGAGTCGTGAGACGGAGATTGGTTACAAGAGATGAACTAGGGTTTGGAGAACAGATGGTTCTGATGAAGATGATGATGGAGATGACTCCCTTCCGATGAGAGGAGTGTTGGTGATGACGAAGGCGACGATTTCCCCCTCCAGGAGGGAAGTTTCCCCGGCAGGATCGTCCTGCCAGAGCCCTAGATTGGTTCTGCTCAAGTTCCGCCTCGTTGCGGCGGCGAATCCACGAAAAATCTCCACCTTGATTTTTTCTCGGACGAAACCCTTCATATAGCAAAAGAGGGAGGCCAGTGGGCCACCAGGGTGCCCACAAGCCCTGTTGCCGCGGCTAGGGCCGTAGGCCACGACAACCAGGCTTGTGGGCCCCTGGCTGCTCCCCTCTGACACTTCTTTCACCTAGTATTTTTTAGATATTCCCAAAAAAATCCACGTTGATTTTCAGGGCATTTGGAGTTGCGCAAAATAGAGGACCCAGACTTTCTCCTTTTTCAGTCCAGAATTCCAGCTGTCGGTATTCTCCCTCTTCAAATAAACCTTGCAAACTAAGAGAGAAAAGGCATAAGTATGGTTCCACAAAGTATAATAACAGTCCATAAAGCGATAAATATCAACATGAAAGCATGATGCAAAATGGACGTATCAACTCCCCCAAGCTTAGACCTCGCTTGTCCTCAAGCGAAAACCAAGACCCAAAACATGTCCACATGTTTAGGGATGAAGGTGTCGATAAAACATAATACGGACATCAGGGCATCATGATCACACATAGAATGGCAATACATCATAGAGATTCTTATGGGAAAGTAACAATTCCTTTACAAAGCAAAGTATGAAACAAAAACCTTACCGAGAAGTAGCCAACAACAGTCCATAGTCATTGAAGCAATTGCAATTTATCATATTATCAGAAAGATTCAAATAAGAGCTTGTAAGGCAAATCCACATACTCAATCATCTCTTTTGTTTTCCACAATTGTTACAACTCACGTGGTACTCATGATATCAAAGTTTTAGTTGGACACAGAGAAAGATAGGGGCTTATAATTTTGCCTCCCAACCATTTTCCTCAAGGTAAAGTCAACAATAATAAAGCATAAGTACTCAGCTCCAAGTTGATATATGAATATAGATCTTTCCCAAGCATATGACGTTCACCAAGAAAAAGGCTAAATAAGGAATTGGTGAAGATCACCATGACTCTTACAAGGGCAAAAAGTAAAGGTACAAGATAGGCCCTTTGCAGAGGGAAGCAGAGGTTGTCATGTGCTTTTGAGGTTTGGATGCGTGTCCTCTTAGTGCGGAGGAATGTCACTTTATATTGCCTCCTGTCATAAAGAACTTTAGTATGCAGTATGTCGCCTTTATGTCTTCCTCATCACAGGTTCGTACAAAGCTTATTTTCCACACACTGATAGATCATACATATTAGATAGCAATTTTTATTGCTTGCACCGATGACAACTTACTTGAGGGATCTTATTCAATCCATAGGTAGGTATGGTGGACACTCATGGCAAAACTGGGTTGAAGGTTTATGGATGCACAAGTAGTATCTCTACTTGGTGCGGGAGTTTTGGCTAATATAAGGTGGAAGTAATCGTCACATGCTAAGGGATCTCTAATCGTATAACATTGTTTGGAACCAGACAAACACAATTCATTATGTTGTCTTCCTTGTCCAACATCTACTTCTAAGCATGTAATAGTTTGGTGAGTGCTCACAATTATAGAAGGTGTCTAAGATGATATATTTATATGTGAACCTCTCTTTCCTTATTACTTCTTATTAATTGCAACAATGACTGGGGTCTATGTTGGTCTATTCTCAACAAGTTTCAATCATCATACTTGTTATATGTGAAGCTATCACTTTCCATAAGATCATCTCATGATCTTTCATGCTATCGTTCTTTTCATACTTTTGATCACGGCACAAAACAAAACCCTTCACTAAGATACTCTTTATTATATAGCTCGCAAGCTCGAATACAACGGGGAAGACACAAAGCAAAAGACTCAAACTAAACACTAAAGACTTATTCCACTAAGAGAAGAAATAAAAAACTGAAAAGGAAAGAACTAAAACAAAGGTAAAAGCAAAAGATATAAAGATGATACGATACCAGGGCAACTCCCCTAAGCTTGGCATAAGCCAAGGGAGTTGCCCATACCAATGCTTCGTTGTCTTCCTTTGGTGATGATGGTGGTGAAGTTGCAACATGAGTTTGATCCTTCATTTTCCAAGGCATAGGTGCTCCATCATGGCAGGATGAACGAGTCGTCGGAATCCTCAAATCTGCAGCCAACCGTATTGATTTAAATCTATACTCATACTCACAGTTTTGGTTCTGCAGGTCATAGAACTGGCCCTGGAGTTGATCAACCCTGTCATAGAGCCTGGAGAGGTGCTTCCCAATGTCAATGGCATCCATCTTGTGAGTGTTGGTGAACTCCATGATCATCATGTGGTTGGCGTTGAGTCCACGCTCCACCATCCCTTGGCACTTGAAGACTTGTTGCTCCATTGCTTCGAGCCTCGTCTCCATGCTTCCGGTCTTCTTAGGCCCCTCAACATCACGGATGTGCAACATCCCCTCGCTCATCTTGATAGATTGGGGGTGCTGCAATACTTCTGTGAGGTAGGGATTGATGACCTTCTCGAAGATCTTGTCCTTAGGAACTTTTGGGGAAGTCATGACGATCTAGATCTGCAACAGAAACAGGCTCGAAACGAAAACAGAGGAAAACTGCACGATACGGAGATCAAAACCCTCGGGCCTATATATAATGATTTTTTCTGGACCAGAAGGAGTGCTCCGCAAGAAAATGGAGTCCAGGAGGCACACGAGGTGCCCACAAGCCCTGTTGCCGCGGCCAGGGGGTAGGCCGCGGCAACCAAGCTTGTGGCCGCCTCGTGCGCTCTCCGGACTGCTTTTTATTTTTCTAATTTTCCATAAATTCCAAAACGGAGAAAATTTCCTATTGGAAAAGTTTCGGAGTCCAATTACTTACCAAAACACATACCTCTTCGTTTTTAGGGTCTGAAAGAGGCTGATAAACATCCCTTATGTACTCCTCTGGAGTTATGATATTGATGATATTGGTCTCAAACTTTATGGGAGTACCAGAGATGTAATGCTTGATTCTTTGCCCATTTACCACTCAAGGAAAATTACCTTCCGTGTTATTGATTTTGATGGCACCAGAACGATATACTTCCTCGACAACGTAGGGACCTTCCCATTTAGAGAGAAGCTTGCATGTGAAGAATCTTAAACGAGAGTTGTATAGCAGGACATAATCACCTACATTGAACCCTCATTTTTGTATTCTTTTATCGTGCCATCTCTTAACCTTTTCCTTGAACAACTTGGCATTCTCATATGCCTGGCCCCCCCATTCATCCAATGAGCTGATATCAAACAATCGCTTCTCACCGGCAAGTTTGAAATCGAAGTTGAGCTCTTTGATTGCCCAATAAGCTTTGTGTTCCAGCTCAAGAGGTAAATGACAGGCCTTACCGTAAACCATTTTATACGCGACATGCCCATGGGATTCTTATAAGCAGTCCTATAAGCCCATAGTGCATCGTCAATTTTGCTAGACCAATTCTTTCGAGATCTATTGACGGTCTTTGGTAAGATCAATTTGATCTCCCTATTACTCAACTCCACTTGACCACTAGACTGAGGATGATAAGGAGATGCAACTCTATGGTTGACATCATACTTAGCGAGAATCTTGCGGAAAACACCATGAATGAAGTGTGAACCGCCATCAGTCATCAGATATCTAGGGACTCCAAATCTTGGGAAAATGACTTCTTTAAGCATCTTAATAGAGGTGTGGTGATCAGCATTTCTAGTGGGGATAGCTTCTACCCACTTAGTTACATAATCCACAGCAACTAAGATGTGAATATACCCATTGGAACTCGGAAAAGGTCCCATATAATCAAAGCCCCAGACATCAAATGATTCAATGACAAGTGAATAGTTCATAGGCATTTCCTGACGCTTACTGATATTCCCTATTCTTTGGCATTCGTCACAAGACAAGACAAACTTACGGGCATCCTTGAAGAGAGTGGGCCAATAGAACCCTGATTGCAATACCTTATGAGCAGTTCTATCTCCAGCATGGTGTCCTCCATAGGCTTCGGAATGACACTTCTGCAGGATCTGTCCATGTTCATGTTCAGGCACACAACGTCTAATAACACCATCTACTCCTTCCTTATAAAGGTGAGGATCATCCCAAAATTAGTGTCTCAAATCAAAGAAGAATTTCTTCTTTTGCTGCTAGGTGAAAGTGGGTGGTATGTATTTGGCTACGATATAGTTTGCGTAATCAGCATACCACGATGCACTATCTGAAGTGCAGATGACATTCAATTGCTCATCAAGGAAGCTGTCATCAATAGGTCGTGGGTCATCAAGGACATTCTCTAGCCTAGCCAAGTTATCTGCTACAGGGTTATGAGCACCCTTTCGATCAACAACGTGCAAATCAAATTCCTGTAGCAGGAGAACCCATCTGATTAGCCTAGGCTTAGCGTCCTTCTTCTCCATAAGGTACTTAATAGCAGCATGATCAGAGTGAATAGTGACTTTGGAGTCAGCTATATAAGATCTGAACTTTTCACATGCAAACACGACTGCTAAAAACTACTTCTCCGTAGTGGCATAGTTTCTTTGGGCACTGTCTAGAGTTTTACTAGCTAGTGAATGACATTCAACTTCTTGTCAACTCTTTGTCCTAGAACAGCACCAGCAGCATAATCACTAGCATCGCACATGATTTCAAAGGGCAAGTTCCAATCAGGTGGTTGAACAATAGGTGCGGTTATCAAGGCCTTTTTAAGTATTTCGAAAGCTTCCTCACAATCCTCATCGAAAACAAAAGGAACATCCTTCTGCAAGAGGTTGGTAAGAGGCCTAGAAATCTTAGAGAAGTCTTTAATGAACCTTCTATAGAAACCAGCATGACCTAGGAAACTTCGTATACCTCTGATATCTGTGGGGCAAGGCATTTTCTCAATTGCATCTACCTTAGCCTTATCAACTTCAATGCCTTTCTCAGAGATTTTGTATCCTAAGACGATGCCTTCATTAACCATGAAGTGGCACTTCTCCCAGTTCAAGACGAGGTTGGTATCTTTGCATCTCTGTAAGACTCGATCAAGGTTGCTGAGGCAATCGTCAAAGGAAGAACCGTAAATGGAGAAATCATCCATGAAAACCTCAACAATCTTTTCACAAAAGTCAGAGAATATAGCCATCATACATCTTTGAAAGGTGGCAGGTGCATTGCACAAGCCAAAAGGCATATGTCTATAAGCAAAGGTACCGAAGGGGCAGGTGAAAGTGGTTTTCTCCTGATCAGATTGTGCAACAGGTATCTGCGAGAAACCTGAATAATCGTCGAGAAAGCAGAAGTGTGTGTGTTTAGATAGCCTTTCTAGCATTTGGTCGATAAACGACAAAGGATAATGGTCTTTCCTGGTTGCCTTGTTTAGTTTCCGGAAGTCTATCACCATCCTATAGCCAATAATAATCCTCTATGGGATTAGTTCATTCTTATCATTAGGAACGACGGTAATACCTCCCTTCTTAGGTACGCAATGTACTGGACTTACCCAATCACTATGAGCAATGGGATAAATGATTCCTGCTTCCAAAAGCTTTAATGTTTCTTTTCTCACGACCTCTTTCATCCTCGGATTTAATCTCCGTTGATGATCAGCAACTGGCTTAGAATCAGGATCGGTTTTAATCTTGTGGTGACATAGAGTGGGACTAATACCCTTAAGATCATCAAGAGTATATCCAATAGCAGCACGGTGCTTCCTCAAAGTTTTTAATAACTTCTTCTCTTCGTGATTCGAGAGGTGAGCACTAATAATAACAGGATATATCTCCTTCTCATCAAGGTAGGCAAACTTAAGAGTATCTGGTAACTGTTTTAGCTCGAACACAGGATCACGCTTTGGTGGGGGAGGATCCCCAAGCAGTTCAACAAGCAGATTATTCTTGAGAATAGGATATTGTTCTAAAACAATTTTATCTATCTCATCTCTTTCATCCATATGCATATCATTTTCATGCTCAAGCAGATATTGCTCTAAGGGATCCGTAGGATGTACGACAATAGAGGCAAGAGCAATGATTTCATCCCTACTAGACGACTCTTTTTCATGGGGTTGTCTTCTAAACTTGGAGAAGTTAAATTCATGAGACACACCCTCAAAAGTAACAGTGACAGTCTATTTAATGCAATCAATGTGAGCATTGACAGTGTTGAGAAAGGGTCTACCAAATATGATGGGACAAAAGCTATCTTGTTTAGTAGCAAGGAGGAGGAAATCAGTAGGATACTCCGTCTTACCACACAGGACTTCTACGTCTCTCACAATTCCCAGAGGGCACATAGTGTCTCTATTAGCAAGCGTAATAGTGACATCAATGGGTTCTAACTCAGCAGGTGCAATCTCATCTTTGATTTCATCATATAGGGACCGGGGTATTGCACTAACACTAGCACCCATGTCACATAAACCATGATAACAGTGATCTCCTATCTTGACAGAAACAACGGGCAGGCCAACTACAGGTCTGTATTTGTCTTTCGCGTGAGGTTTAGCAATTCTAGCAGAGTCCTCACAGAATTTGATAACATGCCCGTCTATGTCTTCGGCTAAGAGATCTTTGATAATAGCAACACTAGGTTCAACTCTAATTTCCTCAGGGGGTGCAAGTGCTCTAATGTAACCCCTACGTATCATAGTTGGAGCTTTAGAATAATCCTTTTTCCTAGCAGGGTAAGGTGGTTTCTCAGCGTAGGCACACAGAACAATAGGATCACTAAAGGCAATGACTTTCTCTTCAACTAGATTGGGTTTAACTATGTTGACTTCTACAGGAGGATGATAATTAAACCACTTCTCTTTGGGAAGATCAACATGAGCAGCAAAAGATTCACATAGAGAAGCTACTATCTCAGAGTCAAGTTCGTACTTAGCGCTAAAATCTCTAGAAGTGTTTGTTTCAACAAAAGATTTAACGCAATCAAACTGTAAATTCATACCTGACTCCTTACCTTCTTCAAGCTCCCAATCTTCAGAGTTACGTTTGATTCTTTCCAATAAATTCCACTTGTGCTCAATATCCTTCTTCATAAAAGAACCGGTACAAGAAGTGTCAAGCATGGTACGATCTTCAAGAGAAAGCCGAGCATAAAAGTTTTGAGTGATAATTTCTCTTGAGAGCTCATGATTGGGGCATGAATATAGCATTGATTTAAGCCTCCCCCAAGCTTGAGCTATGCTTTCCCTGTCACGAGGCCAAAAGTTATAAATATAATTCCGATCACGATGTACTAAATGCATAGGATAAAACTTTTGATGAAATTCCAATTTCAACCGATTGTAGTCCATTGATCCAGTATCATCACATAGCCTATACCATGTCAACACATTATCCTTAAAAGATAAAGGAAATACTTTCTTCTTTACCTCATCCTCGGGCAAACCTGCAAGCTTAAATAAACCACGAACTTCATCTACATAGATTAGATGCAAGTCTGGATGTGAAGATCCATGTCCTGTAAAAGGATTAGCCAGCAGTTTCTCAAGCATACCCAAAGGAATTTCATAAAAGATATTTTCAGTAGGTACCTAAGGTTGAGGAAAAACTCCTCGTGCTTCCGTTCGTGGTGAAGATACCCTGAAAAAAATCCTCAAAGGAACAGTTTCCATAGTGACAAGTGACAATAAATTTCAGCATAGTATATAAATGTTTCCTTACCAAATTCCACTTACCAAAGGCGCTTCCCTCCCCGGAAACGGCGCCAAAAAAGAGTCTTGATGACCCACAAGTATAGGGGATCAATCGTAGTCCTTTCGATAAGTAAGAGTGTCGAACCCAATGAGGAGAAGAAGGCTCTGATAAACGGTTTTCAGCAAGGTAATAACTGCAAGCACTGAAAGTAGCGGCAACAAGTGATGGTGTCGTAAGGTGAAACGTAGCAAGCGAAAAGTAACAAGTGACAAGTAGTAGTAGCAGTGCAGCAAAGTGGCCCAATCCTTTTTGTAGCAAGGGATAAGCCTGAGCAAAGTCTTATAAGAGGAAAAACGCTCCCGAGGACACACGGGAATTTCTGTCATGCTAGTTTCATCATGTTCATATGATTCGCGTTCGTTACTTTGATAGTTTGATATGTGGGTGGACGGGCGTTTGGGTACTGCCCTTACTTGTACAAGCATCCCACTTATGATTAACCCCCCTCGCAAGCATCCGCAACTACAAAAGAAGAATTAAGACAACGTCTAACCATAGCATTAAACTAGTGGATCCAAATCAGCCCCTTAGGAAGCAACGCATAGATTTGGGTTTAAGCTTCTGTCACTCTAGCAACCCATCATCTACTTACTACTCCCCAATGCCTTCCTCTAGGCCCAAATATGGTGAAGTGTTATGTAGTCAACGTTCACATAACACCACTAGAGAAAAACAACATACATCATATCAAAATACCGAACGAATACCAAATTCACATGACTATTATTAGCATGACTTATCCCATGTCCTCAGGAACAAAAGTAACTACTCACAAAGCATAATCATAATCATGATCAGAGGTGTAATGAGTAGCATCAAGGATCTGAACATAAACTCTTCCACCAAGTAATCCAACTTGCATCAACTACAAAGAGTAATCAACACTACTAGCAACCTTACAAGTACCAATCGGAGTCGCGAGACGGAGATTGGTTACAAGAGATGAACTAGGGTTTGGAGAACAGATGGTGCTGATGAAGATGTTGATGGAGATGACTCCCCTCTGACGAGAGGAGTGTTGGTGATGACGAAGGCGACGATTTCCCCCTCCGGGAGGGAAGTTTCCCCGGCAGGATCGTCCTGCCGGAGCCCTAGATTGGTTCTGCTCAAGTTCCGCCTCGTGGCGGCGGCGAATCCACGAAAAAGCATAGAGGACTCAGACTTGCTCCTTTTCCTGTCCAGAATTACCGCTGCTGGTATTCTCCCCCTTCAAATAAACCTTGCAAAATAAGAGAGAAAAGGCATAAGTATGGTTCCACAAAGTATAATAATAGTCCATAAAAGCGATAAATATCAACATGAAAGCATGATGCAAAATGGACGTATCATACGGCAACCTTGTCCTGGAAATCATGTTGTTAGACAACAGTAAACCTTTGAACTATGAAGAAGCCATGGCAGGCCCGGATTCCAACAAATGACTTGAAGCCATGAAATCCGAGATAAGATCCATGTATGAGAACAAAGTATGGACTTTGGTGGACTTGTCGGATGATTGGCAAGCCATAGAAAATAAATGGATCTTAAAGAAGAAGACTGACGCGGATGGTAATGTGACCGTCTAAAAGGCTCGGCTTGTCGCTAAGGGTTATCAACAAGTTCAAGGAGTTGACTACGATGAGACTTTCTCACCCGTAGCAATGTTGAAGTCCGTCCAAATCATGTTAGCAGTTGCCGCATTTTATGGTTATGAGATTTGGCAAATGGACGTCAAAACGGCATTCCTTAACGGCTTTCTTAAGGAAGAAATGTATATGATGAAGACGGCAGGTTTTGTCGATCCTAAAAATGTTGACAAGGTATGCAAGCTCCAGCGCTCCATCTATGGGCTGGTGCAAGCATCTCGGAGTTGGAAAATTCGCTTTGATGAGGTTATCAAAGTGTTTGGGTTTGTACAGACTTATGGAGAAGCCTGTATTTACAAGAAAGTGAGTGGGAGCTCTATAGCATTTCCCATTTTATATGTGGATGACATATTGTTGATGGGAATGATAAAGAACTTTTGGAAAGCATAAAGGCCTACTTGAATAAGTGTTTTTCAATGAAGGACCTTGGAGAAGCTGCTTACATATTAGGCATCCAGATCTATACAGATAGACCGAGACGCCTCATTGGTCTTTCGCAAAGTACATACCTTGACAAGATATTGAATAAGATCAATATGGATAAGTCCAAGAAGGCATTCTTGCATGTATTGCAATGTGTGACATTGAGCATGGCTCAATGCCCGACCACGACAAAAGATAGAGAAAAGATGAGGATCGTCCCCTATGCTTCGGCCATAGGCTCTATTATGTATGCCATGTTCTGTACAAGACGTGATGTGAACCTTGCCATAAGTTTGCTAGGGAGGTACCAAAGTGATCCCCAAGTGGATCACTAGACGGGGTCAAGAATATCTTGAAGTACCTGAAAAGGACTAAAGATATGTTTATCGTTTATGGAGGTGCAGAAGAGCTCGTCATTAAGGGTTGCGTTGATGCTAGCTGCAACACATATCCGGATGACTCCAAGTCACATACCGGATACGTGTATATTTTGAATGGTGGGGCAGTCAGCTGGTGCGGTTGCAAGCAAAGCATGGTGGCGGCATCTACATGTGAAGCGGAGTACATAGCTGCTTCGGAAGCAGTGCAGGCAGGAGTCTGGATGAAGGAGTTCATCACCGACCTAGGAGTGATTCCCAGTGCATCAGGCCCAATGACGCTCTCATGTGACAACACTGGAGCTATTTCCATTGCCAAGTAGACCATGTTTCACAAGAAGACCAAGCACATAAAGAGCCGCTTCAACTCCATTGGTGGATACATTCAGGATGGAGATGTAGATATTCGTAAAGTACATACGTATCTGAATGTCGCAAATCCGTTGACTAAACTTGTTCAACGAGCGAAATATGATCAACACCGGAACTCTATGGGTGTTCGATTCATCACAATGTAACTAGATTATTGACTCTAGTGCAAGTGGGAGACTGTTGGAAATATGCCCTGGAGGCAATAATAAAATGGTTATTATTATATTTCCTTGTTCATGATATTTGTCTATTGTTCATGGTATAATTGTATTAACCGGAAACCGTAATACATGTGTGAATATATAGACCACACCATGTCCCTAGTGAGCCTCCAGTTGACTAGCTCGTTGATCAATAGATGGTCATGGTTTCCTGACCATGGACATTGGATGTCGTTGATAACGGGATCACATCATTAGGAGAATGATGTAATGTACAACACCCAATCCTAAGCATAGCACAACATCGTGTAGTTCGCCTGCTAGAGCTTTTCTAATGTCAAGTATCATTTCCTTAGACAATGAAATTGTACAATTCTCGGATACCATAGGAATGCTTTGGGTGTATCAAACGTCACAACGTAACTGGGTGACTACAAAATGCACTATAGGTATCTCCGAAAGTGTTTGTTGGGTTGGTATGAATCGAGACTGGGATTTGTCGCTCCGTGTGACGGAGAGGTATCTCTAGGTCCACTCGGTAATACATCATCATAATGAGCTCAATGTGACTAAGGAGTTAGCCACGGTATCATGTGTTATGGAACGAGTAAAGAGACTTGCCAGTAACGAGATTGAACAAGGTATAGGGATACCGACGATTGAATCTCGAGCAAGTATCATACCGATAGACTAAGGGAATTGTATACGGGATTAATCGAATCCTAGACATCATGGTTCATCCAATGAGATCATCATGGAACATGTGGGAGCCAATATGGGTATCCAGATCCCGCTATTGGTTATTGATTGGAGAGGCATCTCGGTCAGGTATGCATGGTTCCCGAACCCGTAGGCTCTACACACTTAAGGTTCGGTGACGCTAGAGTTGTAATGGGAGTTGTATATGTGGTTACAGAAAGTTGTTTGGAGTCCTAGATGAGATCCGGGACGTCACGAGGAGTTCCGGAATAGTCCGGAGGTGAAGATTTATATATGGGAAGTCCAGTCTCGGTCACTAGAAAGGTTTCAGGTTTTATCGGTATTGTACCGGGACCACCAAAAGGGTTCCGGAGGTCCACCAGGAGGGGCCACTTGTCCCGGAGGGCCACATGGGCCGAAAGTGGGAGGGAACCAGCTCCCTAGTGGGCTGGTGTGCACCACCAAAGGGGCCCAAGGCACCTAGGGATGAAACCCTATGGCGTGGGGCTGCCTCCGGCCAACTTGGGAGGCAAGCCACCCCCTTGGCCGCCACCGCCTCCTCCTAGGGTTTCCTAGGGTGGCCGACCCCCTCTCCCCTTTGTCCTATAAATAGAGGAGGGTTGGGAGGGTTGCACCCACACATGAACCCTTCCCCTTGGCCCAGCCCTACCCCTCCTCTTCTCCTCCTCCGCGGCACTTGGCGAAGCCCTACCGGAGAACCACAAGCTCCATCGCCACCATGCCGTCGTGTTGCCGGAGCTCTCCCTCAACTTCTCCTCCCCCCTGCTGGATCAAGAAGGAGGATACGTCCCCGGGCTGTACGTGCGTTGAACATGGAGGCGTCGTTCGTTTGCTGCTTGGGTCGGATCTACCGCGATTTGAATCGCCGTGAGTAGGAATCCATCAAGTGACGGGGATATAGCCCTAGGGTAGGGTCATAGGCCTGACCTATACGTCCTACCCAAGGGCACCTCATTATTAGGACTACAAGGGAAATTCCGGCTGGATCGTGACAACATCTAATCCACTCGGTACGGATATTGAACAAGGTATAGGGATACCGACGATCGAGTCTCGGGCAAGTACATTCCATCCACTCGGATGACAGTCAACCACTCGGCCGTATGACTCACTCGGGTATGCAAATACCAACAGTTGGCAAGGCAGTTGAAACATAGAAGAGGTTCTGTAGTGGGCTGACATTATGGCATCAATGCCCCATCTTGTAACATAAGAGGTGAGCGGGTGCCGCACTCTACATAAGCTAACCCCCTCCACATCGCTAAGGGCTAATTTCTTCTCCCCCTACGGGCTCGTTCTTTCCCTGGAGCTCTGACTCTCTCTATACCATGTAACTCATGTCCATGACAGATAAAACATAACCTCTCCGGAGCACGAGACGTAGGGTTGTTATCTCCACTGTGAGAGGCCCGAACTCTCTAAAGCCACCCTGTCACCCATGTGCATCTCGATAGATCATGCTCCTTTATCCTACCCCCTTTCTATTGTCGGAATCGTTACCACGACAGTTGGCGCCCACCATGGGGCATAGCGTATATCGAGCCATGATGCATATCGTAATTTCTTCAACCACCAGCGGCAGATTGATTTATGTTGGTTCCCTCTATTCGATTTCATCTTCATGCTTAACACATTTTTTGTATTGTTCATCTTCATGACGAGCAATGGATCACAAGCAAAATAAAAACAGACATCCATCCAAGCAGCAACGGTGGCCTGGAAGCAGGAAACTCCAGCCTTGCACAGCCGACTGCGCCTCCACGTACAGCTATCAGCGACGTTTGCCTCGTCATCGTCCCGCGCAGCTACCGGCGTCGTCTACCTCGTCGTCGTCAGGCAAGGCTACCAGCATCGTGTGCCTCACCGTCGTCACGCACGACCACCTGCGTGGTCTCCAACGACGTCGTTGAGCCCTCATGCACGACATCCGCGATGTTCATTTTGTCGTCGACTCTGGCCTCATGTTCTCGGTCGCTCGACGATGACCTCCACGCAGGAGGCACATGCCCGACGTGGCGTAGGCGCGCATGCTCCTTCCTCCGAATCCGGTCATAGGCGACGGTCTTCGTGGAGGAGGAGCGATGCAACGAATAGTTGTGGAGCAACCTTGTTCCGCAACTGATGGTTGTTCAGGATTGAAGGAATCAATGTCTGGTAAGTGCATGCATAACCTGGACCAGCCCCTGATCAATTAATTGCATGCAGCAAGGAAACGGCACGGCGTGGTGCCCCTCGATCTATTAACCGCATGCAGGAATACAAAAGGAAACAGAAGGACGTGATGGCCATCATTTATGCCGTATTGATTCGCTGCCTTATTAATCAGTCATTTAGTGAGGGCCTCCATGGCCATTCAGGGCCAAAAACAAAGCATGCCTTTGTTTACTCGGACAGTTCGGGACGTAGGGCAACTCCCTCAATGCCTTAGTTGTGTGTGGGAAATCTCCTCCTTGATTACGTGCATGCAGGTAAATGTGCGCAAGTAATTTCTTCATGGACGAACCATTTCGTTGAGGTAATATCTTCGTTGAGCACATCGATAGGTGAGCATTTTCGCATTAGGTAATTGCGCATGCATGCATAACCTTCCACCATCGTGGAACGTCATCATGGTCATGCCTTAATTGTTCGTCATCATGCATAACCGGCCACCAGTGTCAAAATGCATCCATGCACACTTGGAGAAAAAGGGTCTTTCGGCCGAGGGCCGAAAGACCATTAGTCCCGGTTCAAATGAAAACCGGGACCAATGCGAGGCATTGGTTCCGGTTCGGTTTGCCGGGGCATTGGTCCTGGTTCGGTTCACGTCATTAGTCCCGGTTCAAATGAAAACCGGGACCAATGACAGGCATTGGTTCCGGTTCGATTTGCCGGGGCATTGGTCCCGGTTTGGTTCACGTCATTAGTCCCGGTTCAGGGCAAAACCCGGGACTAAACATCCAGCGACTGCCACGTGGCATGCCGCGGAGCACTAGTCCCGGTTTGTGGCACGAACTGGGACTAAAGGGTAGGCTATTAGTCTCGGTTTTGGACAAAAACTGGGACTAAAGTGTTTCCTATATAAACCCTCGCCCCTGCACACCCTCTCCTCTGTTTTTTGGGTGTTGAGGTGTGACCATGCCATGCTCTTGCCACTCTAGTTCATGCACATGAGGTGTTCGATGAAATGCCTGAGCCACACTACTTATGCTTTCTCCTCTCCAAGCTCGACCTCCAAGCTCCATTTTCCTCAATATTTGTCTGAGTTTGGCCGTGCACCAACTGCACAAGTGTTTTAAAAGGTTAGCTACTTCATTCTTTCATCTGTCACTGCTAGTTTAGCTCATATCAAATGCTCTAAAAGTAGAGTGATTTGTGAGGGAGTCTCCGCCATATATGAGAGAAGAAGAATGCCGACTGTTCTTGTGGGACCCGCTTCTCCTTCTTCTCCTTGTGCTAGATATTTTTTATGCACTAGGGGAAGTAGGAGTAGCGACCATCATTGACGGTCGAAAAACTAGGTGAGGGAGTGTCCACCATATATGAGAGAAGAAGAATGTCAACTATTGTTGTGGGGGTCGTTTCTCCTTCTTTTCCTTGTGCTAGATATTTGTTATGCAGTAGGGGAAGTAGAAGTAGCGACCATCATCGACGGTCAAAAAATCGGTGAGGGAGTGTCCACCATATATGAGAGAAGAAGAATGCCGACTACTGTTGTGGGGGTCGCTTCTCCTTCTTCTCCTTGTGCTAGATATTTGTTATGCACTAGGGGAAGTAGGAGTAGCGACCATCATCGACGATCGAAAAATCAGGTGAGGGAGTGTCCACCATATATGAGAGAAGAAGAATGTCGACTGTTGTTGTGGGGGTCGTTTCTCCTTCTTCTCCTTGTGCTAGATATTTGTTATGCACTAGGGGAAGTAGGAGTAGCGACCATCATCGACGGTCGAAAAATCGGTGAGGGGAGTGTACACCATATGTGAGAGAACAAGAATGCCGACTGTTGTTGTGGGGGTCGCTTCTCCTTCTTCTCCTTGTGCTAGATATTTTTTATGCACTAGGGGAAGTAGGAGTAGCGACCATCATCGACGGTCGAAAAATCAGGTGAGGGAGTGTCCACCATATATGAGAGATGAAGAATGCCGACTGTTGTTGTGGGGGTCGCTTCTCCTTATTCTCCTTGTGCTAGATATTTGTTATGCACTAGGGGAAGTAGGAGTAGCGACCATCATCGACGGTTGAAAAATCGGTGAGGGGAGTGTCCACCATATGTGAGAGAACAAGAATGCCGACTGTTGTTGTGGGGGTCGCTTCTCCTTCTTCTCCTTGTGCTAGATATTTGTTATGCACTAGGGGAAGTAGGAGTAGCGACCATCATCGAAGGTCGAAAAATCGGTGAGGGGAGTGTCCACCATATGTGAGAGAACAAGAATGCCGACTGTTGTTGTGGGGGTCGCTTCTCCTTCTTCTCCTTGTGCTAGATATTTGTTATGCACTAGGGGAAGTAGGAGTAGCGACCATCATCGACGGTCGGAAAATCAGGTGAGGGAGTGTCCACCATATATGAGAGATGAAGAATGCCGACTGTTGTTGTGGCGGTCTCTTCTCCTTATTCTCCTTGTGCTAGATATTTGTTATGCACTAGGGGAAGTAGGAGTAGCGACCATCATCGACGGTCGAAAAATCGGTGAGGGGAGTGTCCACCATATATGAGAGAAGAAGAATGACGACTGTTGTTGTGAGGGGCGCTTCTCCTTCTTCTCCTTGTGCTAGATATTTTTTATGCACTAGGGGAAGTAGGAGTAGCGACCATCATCGACGGTCGAAAAATCAGGTGAGGGAGTGTCCACCATATATGAGAAGAAGAATGCCAACTGTTCTTGTGGGTGTCGTTTCACCTTCTTCTCCTTGAGCTAGATATTTGTTATGCACTAGGGGAAGTAGGAGTAGCGAAATGATGATACCATGCCAACTTTCAACATTTTCAGAGTTCATTTGTAGTGCTTTTCAATTTCACGGTCAACTAGATCAAAAAAATAAGTAAATGCACGAAAAATACGAAATGAAGTCAGAAATTGTTGAAATTTTTTGATGCGCCTTTAAATGGTGCATTTTGAACACACAAAATGTATGGAGTTCAAATAAGTTCAAAAAAATGAAATCCCTTTGTAAGAAATGAGTTTTCGTTCGAAATCATGATATTTCGAGAGAGATTGTCCGTTTTGTACACGAAGAGCATCCAGTTTCTGTCGTAACCCTCTCAACTTTTTAGCACATGCTATGTGGGTGAAATGATGATACCATGCAACTTTAAACATTTTGAGAGTTCATTTGTAGTGCTTTTCAATTTAAGGGTCAACTAGCTCCAAAAAATAAGTAAATGCACGAAAAATACCAAATGAAGTCAGAAATTGTTGAAAATTTGTGATCTGCCTTTGAATGGTGCATTTTGAACGCACAAAAAGTATGGAGTTCAAATAAGTTCAAAAGTAAAATAAAATCCCTATGTAACAGATGAGTTCGCATTCGAAACCCTCATACTTCGAGGGAGATTGTCCGTTTTGTACATGAACTACATCCAGTTTCTGTCGTAACCCTCTCAACTTTTTAGCACATTCTATGTGGGTGAAATGATGATACCATGCCAATTTCAACATTTTCAGAGTTCATTTGTAGTGCTTTTCAATTTCGGGGTCAACTAGCTCAAAAAAAAGTAAATGCACGAAAAAAATACCAAATGAAGTCAGAAATTGTTGAAAAGTTGTGATTTGCCTTTGAATGGTGCATTTTGAACACACAAAAAGTATGGAGTTCAAATAAGTTCAAAAAATGAAATCCCTTTGTAACCCATGAGTCTTCGTTCGAAACACTGATATTTCGAGAGAGTTGTCCGTTTTGTACACGAAGTGCCATTTTTTGTCATAACCCTCTCAACTTTTTAGCACATCCTATGTGGGTGAAATGATGATACCACGCCAACTTTCAACATTTTCAGAGTTCATTTGTAGTGCTTTTCAATTTCAGGGTCAACTAGCTCAAAAAAAATAAGTAAATGCACGAAAAATACCAAATGAAGTCAGAAATTGTTGAAAATTTGTGATGTGCCTTTGAATGGTGCATTTTGAACACACAAAAAGTATGGAGTTAAAATAAGTACAAAAAATGAAATCCCTTCATAACAGATCAGTTCTCGTTCGAAACCTTGATACTTCGAGAGAGATTGTCCGTTTTTTACACGAAGTGCATCCAGTTTTTGTCATAACCCTCTTAATGAAAATTTGTTAAAATATTTAATAGAAAACAAAAAAAAGAGTCAACTAAAACATTAACTAAAATGAATGAATTAAAAATAATCAGCTAAAATTATCAAAGTGCTTATTTGTTAAAAAGAATCAAGTATAACATTAACGAAAACGAAACAAAAAAAATCAACTCAAAAGAATTTTCATTAAGTTTTTTGGTTATAATCTTTAATAGAAAACTAAAATAGAGGAGAGAAAAAAAACTTTAATAGCAAAAAATGAAACTAAAGTTATTCACAAATTTCACAGAATTCAAATTTGAAAACTAAATATTTAGGTGTAAGTAGAAAAAAACAAAATAAATAAAGCAAAGAACAAAACAAAAATAATGGAAAAAATTGAAACTATATGAGAATTTATGGAGAAAATTCAACCCAAGTTCAAAGTGATTCACTTTGAATTTAGGTTGAATTTTGTCTTTAATTTCACATATATTTTCAATTTTTAAATTTAGAGTGCGTTTAGGCTCAAAAGTATTTTCATAAAAAATTTTGGTTAAAATCTTTAATAGAAAACTAAAATGGAAGAGAGAAAATAATCTTTAATAGCAAAAAATGAATGTAAAGTTATTCACAAATTTCAAAGAATTCAAATTTGAAAACTAAATATTTAGGTGTAAGTAGAAAAAAACAAAATAAATAAAGAAAAGAACAAAATAAAAAAATGGAAAAATTTGAAACTATATGAGAATTTATGGAGAAAAATCAACCCAAAATCAAAGTGATTCACTTTGAATTAAGGTTCAATTTTGTCTTTAATTTCACATATATTTTCAATTTTAAAATTTAGAGTGCGTTTAGGCCCGTAATCCTGATTTAGAGAGGAGCTCGAGACGGCTGGGGGCAGCGGGGCTTCTAAACCAGTCGCAGCGCCTCTTGACAAGCGAGGTGGGACTAAACTTTGAATTGCCGCCAGCCTAAGGTCTTTAGTCCCGGGTCATGGCGCGAACCGGGACTAAAGACCACCTTTAGTCCCGGGTCGAGCCACGACCGTCTTTAGTCCCGGGTCGAGCCACGACCCGGGATTAAAGACCCTCGTTCCCCGCCACTCCACCTGACGAAAAGGGGTCTTTAGTCCGTGGTCGTGGCTCGACCCGGGACTAAAGGGGGCCTTTAGTCCCGGTTCGAGCCACGACCCGGGACCAAAGCTCCCCCTATATAAGCGGGAGTTGGAACTTTGTGATGTCCATATCGTGGTTTCGATCTTCTTCCTCCTCGCAACGCGGACGAACCCTCGACGCCGCGAGGCTGTGCAACTCTTCCCCGATGCCGTCGCTGTCTCCGTGCTCCTCCCCGTTGTCGCCTCCCTCGCCGTCGTCGTCGTCGTCGTCGCCGCCTCCCTGGCCGTCGCCGCCGCCCCCGTGCCCTCTCGGTAAGCCCCCTTCCCCTCTTTGTCCCGCTCCGGTAAGCCCTCTCCCCATCCCGCTCTGGTAAGCCCATCGCCCCCTCCCCTCCCGCTCGAGGCACCCCAAGGCTGCTGTCATTTTGATTTTAGGGCCATCGATCGGTTCAAGATGCCATCTTGAGATGCATGTTAATAAGAAAATCAAGTTATGTTTGTTGAAGATCTTTTGATGGGCTAACTAGAAAGAAGGAAAAAAATCCAGTTTGTAAATTTCATGTAAGTAGGCACATTAGGTTTGAGTTAGACAACCAATGGTTTCAAACAACTTATTTAAACTTTGGAGAGGAAAAAAGGGCACATACATATTTCACCAACCTACAAATATCATCCTTTTGTTTGTGTTAATGCATAAAACAGTAGCGAGTTACTCACTTTTGCTTGCTAATTATTTGTGCTAAGTTTTGCCGGAATGTCCGAGTGGCCTAGCTATGTTTATATATAGATGTTCAATTCTTTCGATATAGTGTCACGATTGTTGTTTACGCATTTACCACATTAAAACATGAAATGTCTGATGATGAATATTGGGAGTGTGAATATTGCGGCGACTGTCGGGGTATGTGCGACACGCCTCACCTACGAGACGATAGGTTCTTCGGGATGAAGCTTGACGAGAATGGAGATATGTTCCTCCCTTTCCATGCAAGAAGATATGTGTTGGAGAGGCTCGGTTTCGAAGACCACGAGAGAATTGAGACGAGGAGCGCTAACCTGAGGACTATACATGGTCACACATTTGTTATCAAAGTATTTAATTCAGTTTTCAAATAGAATTTGGGTGCCCAAAGTGGGAAGATCTTTGCAACGCATATGGATTTCAGGAGGGTATGGAAATAACCTTCGATCTTCGTCCTGAAGATAATATGCCAGCCAACATCGACCTTTGGGTGGTTGTCGATGATATGCTTCATGTTTTACCTCCATGTGAGTTTCTCAACGATATTTGTCAAGTAATTTGCATTTATGTTTAGAAATAGTTGGTGTCCATCCATATACTAAATTTGTTAAATTATAATTTACAGCTTATTTTGTTTCTTCGAGTGAATTACCGAAATTAATTAACACGTCACACTACACGTATGGATCACGTATAACTTGGGAGGAGAAGCAAGTTCTTCTCCACTTTCTTGTTGCTGGTGTTCTGATTACTAGGGATACCTTCCCGTATAATTTTCGAATTGGCCAAAATTATACATTTTACATGCAACTAGTGCATAGGTTGAGGCCGGATGACATTCACCGAAATATCTTGGTAAGAGTTTCCTAATTAAGTACGCTCTACTATTGCATAAATGGTATTGATTACATTGCTAACTAGGTTATTATTATGTTCTTCAACAACAACTTCCACATGATGTAGTGCCTCTGTTGATGCGCCCAGAAGGTCAAATGGAAATTAAAAGCACGCTAAGTGCTGAGTTCGATGCTCCATACTCCAGTAACCTCAAATCAAGATCAAAAAGGCTCCAAATTGAAGCATGGAGAGAAATAAAGAAGCATCGCAAGCCACAAGTTGGAGACCGTTGGATCTCTGTGCTTCGTCATGGAGACATAGGTGTTATTTTGTTTTATGACATTATACCTAAGAGCGAGGACTAGGTCTTATGAGAGACAAGTTATTCTGGTTTATATTAACTTGACATGATCGATTAGGATGCATGCTATGATGACTATTATCATGTTTCTCTGTTTTACTTTGTGTTTATCATCTGATAACTTGGTATATGATTAAGATGATGATGATTTGTTAGAAGATCGATTAGAATACTATTGCCATTCGACAGAAATGATATGAAATGATATAGTGTAAAAAAGATGCATATATGTGCATGTAACTCGTGTCTACATTTTGTAAATATGTTCGACAAAGCACGGCGGATGAGATGGTGTAATATATTCGTGACGATGTGCAATATATATGTAACAAATAAATGGGAAAATAGGGGGGCAACCAAATAGCCCATCCAATTTAGTGCAAAACCCTAAAACCAAAAATTGCTCAAAAAAACAGCAAAGAAATAGCCCCGGTTCGTAATACGAACCGGGACTAATACCCCTCCGCCCTCGCTCCCAGCCCCGCCACGTGGAAGGCCATTAGCCCTGGTTCGGGGCCGAACCGGGGCCAGCATTAGTCCCGATTCGCGAACCGGGACTAATGGCCCAACCGAACCAGGACTAAAGGCCCTTTTTCTACTAGTGGCAGTGACATTTTGATCCGGCGAAAATATATATTCGTAGCTATGCTTGCTATCAACTTACAGGATCACTCATCCGTCATCGTCTCCGAACAATAGTTTATTTGGACGGACTATCCATTCGAGCTACTAATGCGATGACATGCAGAAATAATTTCAGATGAATTTTGCATACACAAGACCAACATGCATTGACTCGGCCACCTCGCACGCCTCCCTCAGTCGGACGCATCGTCATCACTCGGCCGCCCTACATGCCGTCATTCAGTCGAACGAGTCATCATCACTCGGACACCCTACATTCCGTCGTTCAGTCGGACGCCTCATCATCACTCGGCCGCCCTGCATGCCGTCACTTAGTCGCACGCCACGCCACCAAGTGTACCTCTGCACTCGGTTCTTTATCTTCATGTCGGACCCTTCACTTTCACAAGTCCAGTCAGATCCTTCATTCTTTAGACTCTTACTGGTTTGGACCAGCAAGCACCTGGCACACCCAGTGGGTGTCTATGGGTGTAATTTACACGAATCATTTCAACAAACATTAAATTACTTCGAGATTTTTTTATGTTAGCTTGTATTATTTTTCATACACAGGTTACGCCTTTGTGCGCCATTCTCCATGACATATTGGACGCTCCTTTGTCGCCCTGCCGCTCCATGCGCTGTCACTCGACTGGACGCTCCTTCGACACTCGGCAGCTCGACGCACCGTCACTCGACTGGACGCTCCTTTGTCACTCGACAGCTCCGCGCGTCGTCACTCGATTAGACGCTCCTTCGTCTCTCAGCCGCTCCACGCATGGTCACTCGACAAGACGCTCCTTCGTCACTCGACTGGACGCCCCTTCGACACTCGGCCCGCGCGCCGTCACTCTACTGGATGCGTCGTCATCACTCGGCAGCTTCGCGCATCGCCACTCAATGAGACACATCGTCGCCACTCCTTGCGGCACGTCTTCATTAGTCAGCCGCCCCGCACCGTCACTCTTCTATCCACGTCTTCGCCACTTGGCTGCCCCGCGCGTCATCATTCTGACGGATGCTTCTGCAGCACTCACACGCCCCGCACGTCGCCACTCTGACGGATGCTTCTACAACACTCAGACGCCCCGCGCGTCCTCACTCCGACGGATGCTTCTACAGCACTTAGACGCCCCGCACATCCCCATTCCGACGGATGCTTATATAACACTCAGACGCCCCGCGCGTCGCCACTCTGTTGGATGCCTCGTCATCACTCGGCCGCCCCGCGCGACGTCACTCGACTGGACGCTCCTTCGTCATTCGGCCGCTCCGTGTGCCGTCACTCGACTGGAAGCTCCTTCGTCACTCGGTCGCTCCTACGCCATCACACAGCTAAGTCATTCTTCATATGCTGCATTCAATTAAATAGTTTTTTCCGCATCACCGAGTGTCGAGGAAGTCGCACATGACGTTCACTCGGAGGCCACGCCACCGAGTGTACCTCTGCGCTCGGTTGTTTATTTTTATGTGAGAACACTTCACTTCCGCTTCGTTTGGGTCCAGTACTCAAACAAGTTCGGTCGGATCCTGCACTCTGTTCGACCCTTGCTGGTCCCGAACCAACTATTACCTAGCACACCCAGCGGGTGTCAATGGGTGCTATTTACACAAATCATTTTAGCAAACTCATATTACTTTGATAAATTTTTATGCTGCCTTGTGCTTTTTTTCATACACAGGTTACGCGATCACTCGACACATCTGTGCGCCATCTTCGTCGCTACTCGGGATCGGTCGCCGCAACGATCATTCGTGTGTTTTCACGTGTTCGGAAGCCCCTTCGATGACGTAGTGGACACGACCGTCCCAAGTGCCGTCAGTGGGTCGGACGCCTACTCGACATACATCACTTGTCCGCCCCATGCGTTGCCACTCAACCGGACTCGTCTACCTCACTCGGATGCCCCGCGCATCGCCACTCCGTGTGGCATGCCTTCATCACTCGGCTGCCCCGCGCGCCACCGCTTGGCTTAGCTGTGATTCCGTATCGCCTAAGTTAAAACTACTTTGACTACGGACACGGTCCACACTCGGGAACTTAGCTGCGACTCCGTATCACCTAAGTTATAAACAACTCTAAGTGCGGACATGCTCCACATTCCGGAGCTTAGCTGCGACTCCGAATCGCCTAAGTTAAAAACTACTCCAAGTACGAACACGCTCCACACTCGGAAACTTAGCTGGGACTATGTATCGCCTAAGTTAAAACTACTCCGAGTACGGACACGCTCCATACTTGGGAACTTAGCTGCGACTCCATATCGCCTAAGTTAAAAACAACTCCGAGTGTGGACATGCTCCACACTTGGGGACTTAGCTGCGACTCCATATCGCCTAAGTTAAAAACTACTCCAAGTACGGGCACGCTCCACACTCGGGGGCTTAACTGCGACTCCGTATCGCCTAAGTTAAAAACAACTACGAGTGCAGACATGCTCCACACTCGGAGACTTAGCTGCGACTCTGTATCGCCTAAGTTAAAAATTACTTCGAGTACGGACACGCTCCACACTCGGTGACTTAGCTACGACTCTGTATCTCCTAAGTTAAAACTACTCCGAGTACGGACGCGCTCCACACTTGGGAACTTAGCTACAACTCTGTATCTCCTAAGTTAGAAACAACTCTGAGTGCGGACATGCTCCACACTCGGGTACTTAGCTGCGACTCCATATCGCCTAAGTTAAAAACTACTTCGAGTACGGACACACTCCACACTCGGGGGTTTGTTGCGACTCTGTATCGCCTAAGTTAAAAACAACTATGAGTGTAGACATGCTCCACACTCGGAGACTTAGCTGCGACTCCGTATCGCCAAGTTAAAAACTACTCCGAGTACGGACACGCTCCACACTTGGGGACTTAGCTACGACTCTATATCGCCTAAGTTAAAACTACTCAAAGTACGGACACGCTCCACACTTGGGAACTTAGTTGCGACTCCATATCGCCTAAGTTAAAAACAACTCCAAGTGCGGACATGCTCCACACTCGGGGACTTAGCTGCGACCCCGTATCGCCTAAGTTAAAAACTACTCCGAGTATGGGCATGCTCCACACTCGGGAGCTTAGCTGCTACTCCGTATCGCCTAAGTTAAAAACAACTCCGAGTGCGGACATGCTCCACACTCGGAGACTTAGTTGCGACTCCGTATCGCCTAAGTTAAAAAGTACTCCGAGTACGGACACGCTCCACACTCGGGGGCTTAGCTGCGACTCTGTATCGCCTAAGTTAAAAACAACTCCTAGTGTAGACACGCTACACACTCAGAGGTTTAGCTGCAACTCCGTACCGCCTAAGTTAAAAACAACTCTGAGTGGGGAGCATGTCCGACATTCGGGGAGTTAGCTCCGAGTCCGTATCGCCTAAGTTAATAACAACTTTGAGTGTGGACATGCTCCACACTCGGGGACTTATTTGCGACTCCGTATCGCCTAAGTTAAAAACTACTCCGAGTACAAACACCCTCCACACTTGGGAACTTAGCTGCGACCCCGTGTCGCCTAAGTTAAAAAATACACTCGAAGACTTGACTTTGATCCAGAAATCATATAATGCAGATTCAACAAACATTCAACATGAGGAGCACTGGAAGACTTAAACCCTCTGTCGGACTCATCTAATTTGACAAAGGCTCGGGGACTACACCTAGCGGGTGCACTGAGCGTGCCCCTAGTGGAAGAGAAATACAAAAAAGAAATATTCTACTTGGTCAGGTCCAACAACAACATTCAAGTTCAAACAGATTCAACAAACTCCAACCGACTACCAGCAATCAGTCAAAGTCTCAAGATCCTATTGGTCACTCGAGTCTACTTCAATTCTCAAGTTCACTCGGACATGCTACTCAGCGGAATCGATCAGGGCGAATGAAGGAGACTTCAACTAACGCACAATTTTGTAAGGCCCTGAAGCACGTTCAAGTTCGGTGTGCTGCTACAAGATTTACACCAACACCTTCACCACTCGGACCCTGATCCATTCGGGTGCTAATGACGGGGATATAGCCCTAGGGTAGGTTCATAGGCCTGACCTATACGTCCTACCCAAGGGCACCTCATTATTAGGACTACAAGGGAAATTCCGGCTAGATCGCGACAACATCTAATCCACTTGGACAAGTACATTCCATCCACTCGGATGATAGTCAACCACTCAGCCGTATGACTCACTCGGGTATGCAAATACCAACAGTCGGCAAGGCAGTTGAAGCATAGAGGAGGTTCTGTAGTGGGCTGACATTATGGCATCAATGCCCCATCTTGTAACATAAGAGTTGAGGGGGTGGCGCACTCTATATAAACCAACCCCCTCCACATCGCTAAGGGCTAATTTATTCTCCCCCTGCGGGCTCATTCTTTCCTTGGAGCTCTAGCTCTCTCTATACCATGTAACTCATGTCCATGACAGATAAAACAAAGCCTCTCCGGAGCACGAGACGTAGTGTTGTTATCTCCACTGTGAGAGGCCCGAACTCGCTAAAACCACCCTGTCACCCATGTGCATCTCGATAGGTCATGCTCCTTTATCCTACCCCCTTTCTATTGACGGAATCGTTACCATGAAATCAACCGCGTTCATTGTAACGCTTCCGCTTAGCGATCCTAAACGGTATGAAGATGCTCTCCCTCTCTCTAGTTGCTAGCATCTGCTAGATTGATCTTGTTGACACGTAGGAACATTTTGAATTATTACTATGTTTCCCAACAGATGGCCGACACCAACACGGGAGGCAACCTCGATCACGCCATGGAGAACTCTGTCGAGCATGAAGGCCACAACGAAGGAAACCACCACATTCCGCAACCGCTCATCGAGCAGCAGCGGGAGGAACTCCAGCACAGGAACGACCAAGTCCTTCGCACCCCCATCACGGGGAACACCCCGGAGGATATCGCACTTGAGAACGCATGGCTGGCCAACCTGGCCGAGCGCGAGCGCCTCGAGCGGCTCGAGCGCTCAATCCACGTTGGGCTGCAAGAGACCAACCGAGCTCCAGTTAGAGTCGCGGGAAGGTGTTCCCGAAGGACCGCTCGCGGCACATCGAGGTGATGCGGACTCCTCTGCTAAACCTGGCCGCCGCCAATCGGATTGCTAATACCATTCAGCCGACTAATAGCGCAGCCAGGGAAGGCATTCGGCAGATCCAAGATCTGCTGAAGACAGCCTTATAGAAGAATTCCACAGTGTCGCAGTCGCGACACCGCATTCAAAACAAGTTCGTCCAGGCGGACACCATGCAGCCGGCTCATAGCCCGCATGTGCACAGGCGATACCAAAGGTCTCCTCCTCCTCCGAGAGGCCCGCATAGAGACTGGAGGCAAGGTCATCGGGATCGAAGTAGGCCACCCCCTTAAGGGAGTGGCTCACTCGGCCGCCATCCTCACAACCACAGGCCAAGCCCCAATCGTCGTCGGGATCATGAGGGCGGCGACTACCGACCCCCAAGTTCAACGCTCGGTCCATCATCATGCAGCAGGTGATCGATCGATCGTGAGAAGGCCCGGGAGTGCGCGGCCTCGATTGCTTCGGCTGACACATCTGAGAAGCCGAAATTCCCTCCAACTATGGGTTGGACACGAGGATCGGCAAATTCAACGGTGAGTCAAAGCCAGAGACTTGGCTGGAAGACTACCGAGTGGCCGTCCAAATCGGCGGCAGCAATGACTACATCACCATGAAGCATCTGCCCCTCATGTTGGAGGGGTCTGCGAGGGCATGGCTCAACCAGTTGCCCCCAACTGTATCCATAGCTGGGGCGATCTCTTTCGAGTGTTCGTCAAGATATTCGAGGGCACGTATAAGCGCCCAGGCGGACTAATAGCGTTACAACACTGCGTCCAGAAGACCAATGAAACTCTCCGTGAGTACATCTAGGGTGGACCACTCTCCACAACACCGTTGAGAACGTTACCGAGCATAAAGTCGTGTCCGCTTTCAAAGCGGGCACTCGGTATCGAGAGCTCATTCTCAAGTTTATCCGATCAGGAGACCTGTCTCTTGGTATGGCCATGGAGATCGCCAATCGGTACGCGAATGGCGAGGAAGAAGACCGCCTTCGCAGCGGCAAGGGTCGAACCAGTGAAGCCGCTCAGTCGGGCAAATCTGGAAAGAAGCAAAAGCGAAAATGCAACACATCGGGTAAAGCCGAAGCAGGTGTTGTCCCAGGACAGGGCCAAATAAAAACCAAGAAGAAGAAGGACATGGCTGGCAAGAAGAAGGCCGAGTCGAAGAGCAATCTGCTAGACCAACCGTGTCCGATCCATTCTCGCAAAGACGAGGAGGCGGAAACTATCCCCGCTAAGCACATGGCTCGTGAATGCTGACTCCTCCGGACGGAGACTGGCGGAGAGACCTCCAGAGACAAGGAGGATGAGGATGACCCTGCGGATGTCTCCGGGTATCCTAACATTCAGGCGACCCTCATGATCTTCGCCGGCGTGGAGAGCAAGAGCCGATTGAAAGTTATCAATCGGGAGGTGAACTTGGCAGCTCCGGCTGTCACAAAGTACCTCGACTGGGCAAAGATGGCAGTCACCTTCGACCAGTCGGACCAGCTCACCAGCATAGCCACCCCTGGGAGGCAGGCGCTGGTGGTCGACCCCGTAGTCAACGGGTTCCGACTGCAGAAAGTCCTCATGGACAGAGGCGGTGGCCTCAACATCATATACCTGGACACTCTCAAGGCCATGGACATCCCATTGTCCCAGCTGAGCAAGAGCAACATGCAGTTCCATGGGGTCTTCCCCCGGAAGAAAGCCGAGTCACTCGGTTAGATCACTCTGAGTGTTGTATTCGGCAGCGAGGAAAAAATCGCAAGGAGAGGTTGACTTTCGCAGCGCCTATCACGACATCCTGGGTAGGTCCGCCTACACTCGTTTCATGGCACGACCATGTTACATGTATCTTCAACTTAACATGCCAGGTCCGAAAGGCATGATCACGATGACTGGCAATCGGAAGGTTGCGAAGAGTGCCTCCAGCAAGGCTCCAGGTTCACCAACGAGTAGGTCCTTGCAGCCGAGTTCGATGGTTATAAGAAGGCGTTGGACACCGCATATCTTCTCAAGTCAAAGCGGCCATCCACCGAATCTTCCTTTCAGTCGGTCGGCGAGACGAAGCGGGTTTAGACCCTACCGATTGGAGTGGTGCTGCAACCAACATCTCCACCTCACTCAAAGACAAATAGAAATCCAAGCTTATCAAGTTCCTTCGTGAGAATTGGGACATCTTCGAATGGAATCCTTCTAACATGTCGGGGATCCCCAGGGAGCTGGCTGAGCATCGCCTCCGAGTGGACCCGAAGATCAAGCCCATCAAGGAACACGTGTGCCCCTCCTCCATGGAGAAGCGTAAGGCAATCAGCGAGGAGATCGCTCGTCTCCTAACTGCCGAGTTCATCCGCAAGGTCTACCACTCCGAGTGGGTCGCGAACATGGTCCTAGTGCCAAGGAAGAACAATACACTCTGAATGTGTATCGACTTCAAGCACCTCAATCGGGCCTGCCCGAAGGACCATTTCCCTTTGCCTCGCATAGATCAAATCTTAGATTGTACTGCCATATGTGAACGCCTGTCGTTCCTGGATGCGTACTCCGGGTACCACCAGATCCGAATGTATGGACCGGCTGAAATAAGGACAACCTTCATCGCCCCATTCGGGTGTTTTTGTTACATCGCGATGCCATTTGGTCTCAAAAACGCTGGAGCTATATTCTAGCATATGATTCAAAAATGTTTGCAGAAAAAAATAGTCGGAATGTCGTAGCATACATGGACGACATCATGGTCAAGTCCTAGAAAGGTTCCGACCTCCTGGCCGACCTCGCCGAAACCTTTGCGAACCTTCGATACTTCGGGATCAAGCTCAACCCGGCCTAGTGCACCTTCGGTGTATCGGCTAGTAAGCTACACGGTTTCATCATTTTTGATCGAGGGATCAATGCCAATCCCGACAAGATCAGAGCCAACGTCTAGATGAGACGGCCGAGCGCATCCACGATGTGCAAAGGCTTACGGGCTGCCTCGTGGCCCTCAGTCGCTTCATCTCGTGACTCGGTGAAAAGGCCCTCCCTCTCTACCAACTGATGAAGAAACCCGACAAGTTCGAGTGGACTGACGAAGGGCGGGTCGCATTCGACCAACTCAAGGCCCTGCTTTCCACCCAGCCGGTGTTGGCTGCTCCGAGCAGCCAGGGGCCCTTGCTCCTCTACACCGCTGCCACTGGCCAAGTGCTTAGCATCATACTCACCATGGAGCGGGAAGAATCGGGCAAAGCTTACAAGGTTCAAAGGCCAATCTACTACATTTCCAAAGTGTCGCCCCTTCAAAACAAAGGTATCCGCACTATGAGAAGCTGCTCTATGGGATCTATCCAACTATGAAGAAGGTGGTCCACTATTTCCAAGATCACTCGGTCACTATCATCAGTGACGCTCCCTTAGCGGAAATACTACACAACTGGGACACGACTGGCCAATTGGCCAAATGGGCGATTGAGCTCCTGCAACTGGAGATCAAGTTCGAAGCCAAGAAAGCAATCAAGTGTCAGCTGCTGGTGGATTTCCTTGCCGAGTGGTAGAGCAACAGCAGCCCGCTCCAGTCGTTCCCGAGCATTGGACTATGTTCTTCGATGGATCCAAGATGCTCCATGGCTCGGGGGCTGGGGTGGTTCTCGTTTCCCCCAGGGGAGACCGATTGAGCTACGTGCTCCAAATTCACTTTGATTCATCCAACAATGAGACCGAGTACGAGGCCCTCCCGCATGGCCATCTCACTCGATATCCACCGATTGATGGTTTATGGTGACTCGGATCTCGTTGTCAAACAAGTCATGAAGGAATGGGACATCCGAATCCCAGCAATGACAGCCTACTGCAACGCGGTCAGGAAGCTGGAGAAAAACTTTGAAAGATTGGAACTACACCATGTGCCCCGAGCGAAGAACCAAGCAACTAACGACTTGGCGAAGATCGGGTCCACTCGGAGGATTGTTCCAAAGGGCATGTTAGTCGAGCACCTACGTTCCCCCTCGGTCAAGGAGGATCCTTTCACCGAGGAGCCCCCACAAGAAATCGGTCCGTCCGATCCGACTGAGATTGATGTCCCGACCATGGTAGACCTCATCCATGAGATATTGGTCATCACTCCCGAATGGACATAACCTTATTTACCTTACTTTCTCCGTCAAGAGCTTCCCGAGGATGAGGAGGAAACCTGCGAGATCGTTCAGCTGTCTAAAGCTTTTGAAGTACCCGGAGACAAACTGTACAAGAAGAGCGTCACACGAGTTAGCCAGAAGTGCATCTCTCCGGAGGAAGGGCTTCAAATCCTGCACGAGATCCACTCGGGAACCTACGGATACCATGTGTCCTCTCGAACCTTGGTGGAAAAGTCCTTCTGAGGTTTTTTTTATTGGCCCCATGCAAATCAGGCGGCAAAGTACTTGGTGAACGTGTGTGTCGGATGCCAGTTCTACAAGAACCAGTTGCGCAAGCCTGCGTCTGTGTTGAAGACGATCCTGCTCACTTGTCCATTCGTTGTATGGGGTCTCTACATGGTCGACGCTGTACAAACCGAGTCGAGTGGATTCACCCACCAGCTAGTCGCAGTGGATAAGTTCACCAAGTGGGTCGAAGCCAAACGCATCAAAATCTTGGACTCGGCGACTGCTGTCACCTTCATTTGGCAGATCATTTTCAGATTCGGAGTTCCCCACGAAATCATCACCAACAATGGGTCCAACTTCGACTCGGATGAGTTCCGTGAGTTTTGCTACTCCCAGGGCACTCGGGTTAACTATGTAATTGTGGCACACCCTCAGTCGAATGGACAGGCGGAATTGGCGAATGGCATGATACTCCAAGGCGTGAAGCCCCGGCTTATAAGAGATCTTAAATATGCAGTTGACGCTTGGATCGAGGAGTTACCATCCGTCTTGTGGGGTATCCGAATGACTCCAAATCGTTCAACCAGGAGAACTCCCTTCTTGTTGGTGTATGGTTCGGAAGTTGTCCTGCCGAGTGACCTGCTTCACAACTCCCGCCGAGTGGAGCAGTACAATGAAGGCGAAGCTGAAGAAGCATGCCAAGACAACCTTAATCTTCTGGAGGAAGAGAGGGAACTATCCCTCATTCACCACGGCATACCAGCAAGACCTTTGATGCTACCATGACAGACAAGTCAGGGGCCCAGCGTTTCAATAGGGGGATCTGGTCCTCCGACTTGACCAACAGAAACCCCACAAGCTGGCACCTCTGTGGCAAGGACCATACGCCATCTCCAAAGTTCTGCACAATGGGTCTTACTGATTGTACAACATCGACAATGACACAGAGGAACCCAGAGCTTGGAACGCAGACCTGCTCCGCAAGTTCTATACATAGAGATTTTATCATTCCTGTAATTAATCCGAATGAATAGAAGAATAAAGTGCTTACTTTTCAACTATCTTCGAACACTTCACTCCGGTGAAACACACCCCGAGTGGGTGAAAAATCCTTAACCGCGAACCCATCTTCGCTTAAGGTAAACCTGCCTCGAGTGCGGAAGACATCCTCACTCGGGGGCTTAGGTGCGGACCAATTTTCGCCTAAGTTAAAATGGTTCTGAATGAGGACACGGCCGTCATTCGGATGCCATGATGGACAGGACCATCAACGAGTATGAAAGGACTATCATCTCGGTAGCAAACACGTTTCTCCTAAGGTGGATCCTTCCCCGAGTGATCGTGGAAACCTCCACACTCGGGGCTTAGCTGTGAACCAGCTTTTGCCTAAGTCAAAGGGGTTCCGAGTGAAGGAAAGACCATCATTCGGACGCCAAGATGAACAAAACAAAAACTTCTTGGTAGCGAACCCGTTTCACCTAAGGTAGACCTTTCCGTGAACTTGGAAACTTCCACACTCGAGGACTTAGCTGCGAACTAGTTTTTATCTAAGTTAAAGCGGTCCCGAATGAAAGCAAGGCTTTTGTTTAGACGCCAAGATGAACATGATGATCATCCCAAACTACGATTCTATTTTCGCATAGGGAGACTAGATCCCAAGTGAGGACAACCTCCACACTCGGGGGCTTAGCTGTGAACCGGCTTTCGCGTGAGTCAAGAACAATCCCGAGTAAGGACAACTTCCACACTCAGTGACTTGGATGAAAGTAAAACTTTCCGCCGAGTATAAAACCACCTCAAACAAAGATGACCAGGCAGCTAAGATCCAAAACCAAGTGCAGATAAACGAGATCGAGTTCAGCTAATGGTACGCAGAAGAGAGGGCTCAGGACCCACTCGAAGTTTGAGGTTACATCCAGCCACTCGGCATACCGAGGCAAATTAATGTTGAAGTGTTTTTCCCTCCGAGCTTCACTCGGAGGCAGAAGACTCCATTGCTTCGATAAAGGTGTCAAGGTCAATCCCCTCTGCAATCCGTGTGGCCTCCGCCATGAACATACCCATGAAGTCTTCGAATTTGATGCTCTTGCGGTTGACGACCCGAATATTCTTTAGCTTCTCTTCATCCACACCCTTGCAATGGATGCAGACAAGCGAGAGGGCAATGTCGGCTCCGGCCCTTGCTGATGACTTCTTCTAGGACATAAGCTCGCTGGGGATGACCTTCACTCGATGCACAACGACTTCTGCGTCCTTCACAGGAGTATCTTCCTACACCTCCTCCTCGTCCATCTATCCAATGGTCGACTGGAGTAGCTTGAAGCAAGCCACTACATAATCAACACGGTCCTGTAGCCAAAGGAGAGACAAGGCAGTGCTGCCTTTCAGAGACCTCTCTTGGGATCGAGATCCTTCCCTATTCGTGATGTTTCCTCTTCAACATCTACAGCAAAGACTACACTCGACAACAATGGGGGATGAGAAGCGTCAGTCAGAAATTTCCGAATCATCATGGAAAGTATTCGGACATTCAACATACCTTTGAGATTCTCACAAAGCTCTACACTGAAGTCCTCGATGAACTTCTCTAGCTCAGCCTTCTGTGCAGGGGCCTTCTCAAGGTTGGCCTCCCACTCGATGTAGTGTTTCTTTAGCTCAAAAAGCTCCGTCGTGGTCTTCTCTGCACTCGCTTTCAAAAGTCTATTCTCCTGCTCCAGATCCACAACCGATTTGAGTTTGGCCTCGGACGCCAGGGTTTTCTATTTGACCTCCTTCCAAGCAGATGCAAGTTCATCATCCATCTTCTCAAGGGCTTCCTTCATGGTCACTAAAGAAATGGAATTCTTCAGCATTTCAGGAAGACGATCTGTCAAGACACCTTTTGTCGGATAAGGAGAGACAACGTAATGGAGTATGAGTCGGATAACAAAAACACACCTTCAGCCGTCTTCTTCTCCAGCTCCAGTCATGCGCTCTTTGCCTTCTCCGCCTCATGGCTCACTCGAAGTTCCTGCAACTCCTTTTCCATGGCCTCGTCGCGGCCAACAGGCCCACATGCAGTCTGCAATCAACAAGTATAAGAAAGGCATACCGTTATCTTGCAAATCTAAGACTACCGCCGACTGAATTCGTCGACGGTAGCCTCGGGGACTACACCCAGTGGGTGCGCTCAGCGCGCCCCCACTGGACTGACAAAGGACAAGGGATCCGCTCCCGACTGACCTTTATCTGTCGAAACAAAGAAACTGAGACTATTGTTGGTTGCTCCAATCGACGGTAGCCTCAGGGACTACACCCAGTGGGTGCGCTCAGCGCGCCCCCACTGGAAAGATATAAGAAGGACAAGGGCTCCGTACCCTCCTGGATTCTGTGAGACATTCAAAAGAAAAATAGACTACCGCCGACTCACATAGTCGACGGTAGCCTCGAGGACTACACCTAGTGGGTGTGCTCAGCGCGCTCCCACTATCACCCAGCGGGTGTGCCTCTGGGCGTTCCCACTTGGGACAAATACCAAGAACCAAGTTCAAAAAAATACTTGTGTGAAGAACTTACCCGAATGTTGTTCGCCACAACTTCACTCACGCCATATGCCTCCTTCAGTCGCCCAGTCATCACATATAGCTGAGCCAAGGCCTCCTTGCGCGCCTCCTCTTGACCCTCCGGGGTAGGATGGAGCTAGAAGAGGATGCGGTCCTTGGGTTCAGACGACAAGGTGGTCAGCGCATATTGTCCGAGTGACGCCCCGGTCGAAGCGGCCTCTTGCAGCACAGGAGCCTTGTCTTTGATGTTCGCTCGGTTGTGAGTCTGAGCCTGCCTCAACACTTCTCTGATTGCAGAAGGGATATCAATGTCAAGTTCAATCACATCCCGCGGCCCTGCACATACCCACAAGGTGGTCCAAAGATCACTTGAATATCTCAAGCCTAAATTTCGAATGGATTGCTGGAAAAACTCAAGGATTACCTTTCGACGAAGCAACGTCAACGTCAGCTCTACCCTTGTCAATAGTCTTAGGATCCAATAAAGTAGTCGAAGTGTCAGGCCTGCAGCTGCAACAACAAAACCCGAGCATCACTCAGAAGACATGGTTCAAATCAAGACAATTCACTCGGCAAAGATACTTATGCCGAAGCCACATGCACGTCGACCTTGAGGTGCGACAGGACAGCCTTACGAGACTTGGTGCTTGAGATCTTGGGTTGCTTGGTGGTCTGCTCTGGCACGGCCTCAGTCTCGCCCGACCCCATTTGGATCTATGGTTTGGCATGGCTAAGGCACTCGGCTTCGCTGCCGACGGAGTCTTTGGAGCACTTGCACGGACCCTAGGGTCCTGGCGCGCCTTGGATCGGTTCTCGACCTGGACTTCATCAGACAGAGAAGATTCCGCCTCATCCACGCACTCTTCCTAGCTCTCTTCAGCCCCTGCATCGTCATCAGCATCGTCCTCAGCGTCCTCCCAGCCCTCCAGGAGCTCGGTTTCTTGGTTCTCCATGTCTCTTTCCACGTCAATCACCGAGCGACTTACCGCTTGTGTGATGCTAACCAGCCCTGTGAAAGCCCGCCGAATGAGAGAAGCAAAGCCATAAGTCGAAGTTAAAACAACAAAGAAGTTCACTCGGAGCAGGTATTAAGTGACTCACCTCACTCGGCTTGTTATCCACCGCGAAGGGTTGCACCTGTGTGGAGCCAATGGGTTGTCCCTCATTGGAGTAATGGCCCTGATGTTAGTCTCCACTTCCTCTTCGTCTAGATCCTGAGGATGCACTTGGGTGTGATCATTCGGCCTCTCATACTGCCACATCGGATGAGCTCTAGCCTGAAGGGGTTGAATCCTACGCTGGAAGAAAACCTCCAAGAGGTCCTTCCCATTCACCCCCTTTCGGATAAAGACGCCACTTCTACCAGCAAGTTCTCTGCGGTCTTCTCCCCGTGGAGAAGGTTGAAGTAGGAGCCGAGTGAACTCTATCAACCGTGAAGGGAGGAAGGACCGACTGACCCTCGCCGACTAAAACATCTCGATAGTAAAACCAAGAGCCCTGCCAGTTCTTCACTAAGTCTGGGAAGCTCATCTGAGGGAAGCTACTTTTGCCCCTAAGATGGATGCCTAAACCGTTGCAAAGTTGAACTACATTAGTCTCCCCTCCCCCCGAGGAAGGAGTCCTCTTCGTGTTCATCGCTCGACACGTGAACAAGTTCTTGAATAAGCCTCAATGTGGATGACATCCGAGGAATTTCTCGCACAAGGTCACAAACGTGGACAAATATGAAACATCGTTGGGAGGCATATGATGAAATTGAGCCCCGAAGAAAGCAAGGAATGCTCGAAAAAAAGGGTGCGACGGCAGAGAGAAACCTCACTAGATGTGGGTGACCAAGACCACCCGCTCGTCTCTCTGGGGCGCCGACTCGATCTCGCCGTCCTCGGGCAGTCGCCAGCTGCCCTGGGCAATCAAGCCCTCGCCCTCCAATTCGTGCAACCATGCCTCCGTGACACGGGATGGCAATTAGTCACCCTAGATCCACCCCCGTGGAAGCACTCCGGCGCTCTAGGAGGATCCACTCGACCCCCTCTTGGCTCGCTCGGACTTCTATGTTGCCCCCTTTGCCAAGGTCGGCGACAGAGAAGTAGAAGCTAGGGATGACGGAGATAGCCGACGATTATGGTCTTGGGTGGCAAGAGGCAGGAGCGGGAACAGGAAGAATCTAGTCTCACGACACGGTTCCTTCTCTCTTTCCCCCGTGTTGGGCCTTAAATACCCAACGACAGGAAATCCCAATCGAGCACATCGCCAGCACAAGGAGAATCTACAGTATCCCGGGGATCACGCGCACTATAGCGCGACGACAACGTTTCAGGCTCGGAAATCGGGGCACTGCTCCACTACTTCCACTACCCGTGTCTCCTTCGAAACTGCCGCCCGCGCGCGCCCCCTTGATTCAACAAATCGCGAAAAATCCGCCCCACCTCGTAACCCGAATGGATCCCGTATCCACGGCTTGTGACAAGGTGAGTCGAATGATCTTTTCGCCCGTCCCCCTGCGGGACCCCGATCACTCGGGAAATCAATGAGGACGACCCAAGCTTCCATCCCTCAACACGGGCAGGGGTCCATCCTCACTCGCCAATTGAGCTCGCGGAGTTTCGAACTCCGTATGCCCAATTCGCCAAACCAATCTTCGTGAAAGATAGCACTTCACCATCGACTACAATCATATCCATATGGCTGGACAATCGGAATTCATCACTCTTGAATCCGTGGAGGTTTGCCGAAAGTCCGAACGACCGAGCTCCGCACTGCACCTCAAGAATTTCCAAGACTCCGAAGACACCGAAGGAAGTCATTCACTCGGTCTGAAAAACCTCAACCGATTCGAGGGCTACTGATGGGGTTGTACCTTAGGGGTAGGCCTACGAACCTGCTTCCTTAGGCCCACCTACGACCCCTTACGGACATCAGTGTCCTACAAGTTACCGTTGAAGCCTCGACCTCACTCGGTTCGATGAGCGTAACTTGGTCTGCTCAGAATTACTCGGCCTCCTCAGAGTCACTCGGACAATCTTGCGTTAGTCGGACACATCTTGTCACTCGGGCCCTAGCAAGGTGAAGCAACCGAAGATGAAGCAACGGCTAAGGACTTAATCCACCACATGAAGTGTAGTGAAGACCCACGTTACCAGTAACGCCACGGGTTAAGGCTGCCATTTCTAGTAACTTCCCTCTTTATTATCATTTATTGCCTTGTAATAGAGCTCGGTCAGTCATGGAAGCCACTATATAAGCCACTCCCATACACCAGCTCAAGGGTTCATCACTTCTAATCTTTTACACCCCCACAAGAAAACACCTTCCTTAGGGCTCGAGACGTAGGGCTATTAGCACTTCTGATTAGGGCCTGAACTCGTAAAGACGAGTGCCTCCACTACGCGTAGCTAGACTTTGCCCCTTATTTTGTACCCCCGGTACTATTCCCACGACAATCACCTCATCAAAACGTTGATTCCAACTCTGAGATGCTTGCACCAGTCCATAAATGGATTGCTGGAGCTTGCACACTTTGTTAGCATTCTATGGATCGACAAAACCTTTCGGTTGCATCATATATACTCTTCCTTCAGGAAACCGTTAAGGAACATTTTTTTGACATCCATCTGCCATATTTCATAGTCGAAAAAAGCAGCTATTGCTTACATGATTCTGACAGACTGAAGCATTGCTACGGGTGAGAAAGTCTCAACGTAGTCAACTCCTTGAACTTGTGAAAAACCCTTTGTCACAAGTCGAGCTTTATAGACGTTGATATTACCGTCGGCGTCCGGCTTCTTCTTGAAGATGCTTTTATTCTGAATGGCTTTTCGCCCTTCAGATAATCCTTCCAAATTCCATACTTTGTTTTCAAACATGCATCCTATCTCAGATTTCATGGCCTCTAACCATTGGTTGGAATCCGGGCCCACCATTGCTTCTCCATAGCTCGTAGGTTTATCGTTGTCCCATAGCATGATTGATAAGAGAGTATCACAGTACCACTCAGGAGTAGTATGTGCCCTTGTCGACCTACGAGGTTCGATAGCAACTTCATCTGAAGCTATATGATCATCATCATCAACTTCCACTTCAACTGATGTAGGCTCCATAGAAACCTCTTTCGGTGTTGCGCTACTCTGTGGTTGAAGTAAAGGTTCTATAACCTCATCAAGTTCTATCTTCCTCCCACTCAATTCTTTCAAGAGAAACTCTTTCTCAAGAGAAGTTCCAGTTTTAGCGACAAACACTTTGCCTTCTGATCTGAGATAGAAGGTATACCCAGCTTTCTCTTTTGGGTATCCTATGAAGACGCATTTCTCCGCTTTGGGTTCTAGTTTTTTGACATACGCATCGCATCCCCAAACTTCAAGAAACGACAACTTTGGTTTCCTGATAAACCAAAGTTCATAAGGTGTCGTCTCAACGGATTTTGATGGTGCCCTATTTAAAGTGAACGAAGTTGTCTCTAATGCATAACCCCAAAATGATAAAGGCAAATAGGTAATAGACATCATAGAACGCACCATATCCAATAAAGTATGATTACGACATTCGGACACACCATTGCGCTGTGGTGTTCCAGGCGGAGTCAACTGTGAAACAATTCCACATTGTCTTAAGTGAGTGCCAAACTCATAACTCAGGTATACTCCTCCTCGATCAGATCGTAGGAATTTGATCTTCTTGTTATGATGATTCTCTACTTCACTCTGAAATTGCTTGAACTTTTTAAACGATTCAGACTTGTGTTTCATTAATTAAATATATCCATATCTACTTAATTCATTTGTAAATGTGAGAAAATAATGATAACCACCATGCGCCTCTACGCTCATTGCTCCGCACACATCCGTATGTATGATTTCCAATAAGTCACTTGCGCGCTCCATTGTTTCGGAGAACGGAGTCTTAGTCATCTTGCCCATGAGGCATGGTTCACATGTGTCAAGTGATTCAAAATCAAGTGACTCCAAATGTCCATCAGCATGGAGTTTCTTCATGCGTTCTATACCAATATGACGTAAGCGGTAGTGCCACAAGAAAGTGGTACTATCATTATCAACTCTACATCTTTTGGCATCAATGTTATGAACATGTATGTCCTCACTATCGAGATTTAATAAGAACAAACCCCTCACATTGGATGCATGACCATAAAACATAGTACTCATATAAATAGAACAACCATTATTCTCTGATTTAAATGAGTAACCGTCTCGCAGTAAGCATGATCCAGATATAATGTTCATGCTTAACGCACGCACTAAATAACAATTATTCAGGTTCATCACTAATCCCGATGGTAATTGAAGTGATAGCGTGTCGACGGCGATCGCATCAACCTTGGAACCATTTCCAACGCGCATCGTCAGTTTGTCCTTTGCCAACCTCCATCTATTCCGTAGTTCATGCTTTGAGTTGCAAATGTGAGCAACCGAACCAGTATCAAATACCCATGCACTACAATGAGAGTTGGTGAGGTACACATCAATAACATGTATATCAAATACACCTTGTTTGGCATTGTCCACCTTATTGCCTGCCCGATACTTGGGGTACTTCCTCTTGCAAGGGCTAACCCCCTCGCAATGAAAGCACTCAGTTTCTAGCTTAGGCCCGGACTTGGGTTTCTTCATGGGTGGGGCAACTATTTTGCCACTCTTCTTGGAGTTACCCTTCTTGTCCTTGCCATTTTTCTTGAAACTGGTGCTTTTATTGACCATCAACACTTGGTGTTTTTTTTGGATTTCTGACTCAGCGACTTTCAGCATCGCAAACAACTCGGCGACTGATTTATTCATCCCTTGCATGTTGTAGTTCAACACAAAGACTTTATAGCTAGGTGGCATTGATTGAAGAAATCTGTCAGTGATTGCCTCTAGCGGGAGAACAATTCCCAATTCAGCCAGACTGTTAGAGTACCCAGACATTCTGAGTGTGTGTTTGCTGACAAACCCGTTCTCCTCCATTCTGCAAGCATAGAACTTATCAGAGGTTTCATACCTCTCGATCCGACATTATTTTCAAAGATAAACTTCAACTCCTGGAACATCTCATATGCTCCATGACGTTTAAAACGTCTTTGAAGTCTCGGTTCTAAGCCGTACAAAATTGCACATTGAACTACTGAGTAGTCATCGAACGCAATTGCCAGATGTTCATATCATATTGGGTTGCCAGTTGGGGTGGCATGTTACCTAGCAGTGCATCAATGAGAGAAGACTTTTGCGAAACCATGAGAACAATTCTCAAATTTCGGGCCAGTTTACAAAGTTACTTCTATCATCTTTCAACTTGGATTTCTCTAGGAACGCATTAAAATTCAAGGGTGCTATTGCACGAGCCATTGATCTACAACATAAATTTGCAAAGATTACTTAGAGTATTGTTCAAGATAATGAGTTTAGTTAATCATATTACTAAATACTCCCACTCAAATTGACATCCCTCTAGTCATTTGAGTGACACATGATCCAAATCCACCAACCCAAGTCTGGTCATCACGTGAGATGAGTTGTGTGTAATGGTGAACATATCTATGTTGATCGTATCTACCATATGACTCATGTTCGACCTTTCGGTCTCTTGTGTTCCGAGGCCATGTCTGTACATGCTAGGCTCGTCAAGTTTAACCCGAGTGTTCCTTGTGTGCAAAACTTTGTTGCACCCGTTGTATGTGAATGTAGAGTCTATCACACCCGATCATCACGTGGTGTCTCGAAACGACAAACTTTTGCAACGGTGCACACTCGGGGGCTAACACAGTTTTATCTTGAAATTTAGTGAGGGATCACCTTATAATGCTACCATCGTCCTAACAAAAACAAGGTGCATAAAAAGGATTAACATCACATGCAAATCATAAGTGACATGATATGGCCATGATCTTGTGCTTTTGATCTCCATCTCCAAAGCACTCGCATGATCTCCATCGTCACCTACGCCACACCATGATTTCCATCATTGTCCTACCATCAAGGTTGTCGCGCCATCTATGCTTGTACTACTATTGCTACTAATTTAGCGATAAAGTATAGCATAATTCAAGAGCTCAAAAATAAAGAAAACCCTATGGCTCCTGTCGGTTGCCGTAGCATCGACATGCAAGTCAATATTAACAACTACAACATGATCATCTCATACATCAAATATATCACATCATGTCATTGGGCATATCATAACACATGCATACCCTGCAAAAACAAGTTAGACGTCCTCTAATTTGTTGTTGCAAATTTTCTATGGCTGGTATGGGTATCTAGCAAGAATGTTTCTTACCTACGCAAAACCACAACGGTGATATGCAAGTTGCTATTTAACCTTCTACAAGGACCGCCTTTAATCGGATCCGGTTCAACTAAAGTAGGAGAGAGAGACACCCACCAGCCATCTTTATGCAACAAGTTGCATGTACATCGATGGAACCGGTCTCTTGTACGTGGACGAGTAAAGTTGGTTCGGGCCTCTTCATCCAACAATACCGTTGAATCAAGAAAAGACTAAGGAGGGAAGCAATATGAATATCAACGCCCACAAACTCCTTTGTGTTCTACTCGAGATGTCATCTATGCATAGACCTAGCTCATGATGCCACTGTTGGGGAACGTTGCATGGGAAACAAAAATTTCCTACATGCAAACACGATCTATCCATGGAGATGACCATCTACGAGCGGAGAGATTGAATCTACATACCCTTGTAGATCGCTAAGCGGTAGCGTTCAAGAACGCGGTTGATGTAGTGATACTTCTTCACGATCCAATCACGAACTGTCCCGCGATCTCCCAATCATATGCTGAACGGACGGCACCTCCGCATTCAACACATGTACAACTTGGTGACGCCTTCACCTCCTCGATCCAACGAGTGATGGTGAATTAGCATCCCGAGTCCTCCGGCAACACGAGGGTGTGGTGAGGTGTTGGTGGTGACAGCTGGGCAGGGCTTCGCCATGGGGTTTTGGAGGAGAGAAACTACGAGGGAGAGGAGGTCTAGCGCCGCAACAAGATTGTTGTGTGGCTGCCCTATCTCTACCTCTCTATATATAGGGGGAAGGGAGAGGGGAGTGCACCCTAGGGTTTCCCCCTAGGGGCCGGCGACCAAGGGAGGAGAGGGGCGGTTGCTAGGGCTGAGTGGCCCCTCCCACTTGGCTGCCTTGCCACCCAAGTTGGGCTGGTGGCGCCCCAAGGAGAAGCCCACCCCCTTCGGTTGGGGAGAGGGGTTGAGCCCAGCCCCTTGGTGGGCTGTGGTACCCCCTCTCCTTGGCCCATGAGCCCCTCCCCAAACAATTGTCGGGGCCTCCTGAAACCCCTTTCAGCACTTCGTGAATCCCTCAGTACACCTCGGAACACTTCCAGACACCGATGACCTTCGTACTATATATCAATCTTCACCTCTGGACTATTCTGGAGTTCCTCGTCACATCTGGGATCTCATCCGAAACTCCAAACAACCTTCGGTCACCAACACTATGACTCAATTATGCTTATATCGTCACTGAACCTTAAGTGTGTAGACCCTGCGGGTTCGAGAACTATGTAGACATGACTGAGATACTCTCCGGTCAATAACCAATAACGGGACCTCGATGCCCATATTGGTTCCTACATATTCTAAAAATATCTTTCATCGGTTGAACCTCAATGTCAAGGATTCAATCAATCTCATATGTTATTCCCTTGGTCCATCGGTATGTTACTTGCGTGAGATTTGATCGTCGGTATCTCCACACCTAGCTCAATCTTGTTACCCGCAAGTTTCTTTACTCGTTGCTTAATACAAGATTCCGTAACCAGCTCCTTAGTCACATTGCTTGAAAGCTCATAGTGATGTTGTATTACCGAGTGGGCCGAGAGATACCTCTCCGTCATATGGAGTGACAAATCCCAGTCTCGATTCACGCAAACCCTACAGACACCCTCGAAGATACCTCTAGAACACCTTTATAGTCAACTAGTTATGTTGTGACGTTTGATACACACAAGGCATTCCTCCAGTGTCCGGGAGTTGCATGATCTCATGGTCATCGGAACAAATACTTGACATGCAAAAAACAGTAGCAGTAAACTGATACAATCATATGCTCAGGTTAAAGTTTGGGTCTTGTCCATCACATCATTCTCCCAATGATGTGATCCCATTATCAAATGACAACTCATGTCTATGGTCAGGAAACCTTGACCATCTTTGATCAACGAGCTAGTCCATTAGAGGCTTACTAGGGACAGTGTGTTGTATATGTATCCACACTTGTATTTGAGTTTCCAATCAATACAATTCTAGCACGGATAATAAACGATTATCTTGGACAAGGAAATATAATAATAATTACTTTATTATTTCCACTAGGGCATATTTCCAACAAGTCCTTCATGGATGTAAGCCATGATGACATAGACAATGTTGCTTCTTCGTGGAGCCTTCATGGATGGAGCCCTCTATGAAGTAGTCCCCTCCACAGGTTGTAGTGTCCATCAATGTGGGCGTATGCTAGAACCACCTATCATATCCATGCCATAAATCAATGTATCTTAATTGCGTTCGATTTCTCCAATCCCTCCTTTATGTTCATATGAAAATTCTTTACTTTCTGCTTCCGACTGTCTAGACTTACATGTGTAGGGTGTTACTTGACTTGTGTGGATCGCTAAAACTCGCCGAAAACTAAAATTGGGAAAAGGCTTGGTCTTATTGTTGGGGAACGTTGCATGGGGAACAAAAAAATTCCTACACACACGAAGACCTATCATGGTGATGACCAGTTACGAGAGGGATATTGAATCTACATACCCTTGTAGATCGCTAAGCGGAAACGTATATAACGCGGTTGATGTAGTGGAACATCTTTGCAATCCAAATCGCAGCCCGTCCGGTGATCCCATCCTGATCTAGTGCCGAACGGACGGCACCTCCGCGTTCAGCACAACTACAGCTCGATGACGATCTCCGCCTTCTTTATCCAGTAAGAGAGACGGTGAGGTAGATGAATTCTCTGGCAGCGTGACGGCGTGCCGGCGATGGTGGTGGATCTATTCCAGCAGGGCTTCACCTAAGCGCTGATGAAAACCGATCTAGAGGAAGAACTACGATCTAGAGGAGAGGGTAGCATGTGGCTGAAAATTCTGTGCAAAAACCCTCATAAACTCTAGTATATATAGGAGGAAGGAGGGAGGAGGCTTTCCCACCAAGGGAAGCCTCCCTTGGCTCGGCCGAAGCAAGGAGGTAAGAGTCCTCCTTCAATTCCACTTGGAGGAGGACTCCTCTCCCACTTGTCAACCTATTTTGGATTTTCCACCTTTTCCTCATGGGCCTTCTTTGGTTGATTGGCCAGCCCACCAAGGGCTATTGCGCCACCCCAAAGTCCATGTGGCCCTCTCAGGTAGTGGTGGTCTCACTAGGTGGACCCCCGGAACTCATTCGTCACTCTCGGCACACTGCCGGTAATGCCCGAAACCTTTCCGAAATCCAAATACCAACTTCCTTTATATCAATCTTCGCTTCCATACCATTCCGGAACTCCTCATGACGTCATCACTCTCATCCGGGACTTTGAACAACATCCGGTTACCAACATCAATAATTCAACTATATCGAAAATGTCACCGAACCTTAAGTGTGCACACCCTTCGAGAACTATGTAGACATGACCGAGACACTCTCTGGTCAATATCCAATAGCGGGAGATGGACATCCATATTGGATCTTACATATTGTATGAAGATCTTATCGGTTGAACCTCTATGTCAAGGATTCACACAATCCAGTATATCATTCCCTTTGTCCTTCGGTATGTTACTTGCTCGAGATTCGATCGTCGGTATCTCCATACCTATTTCAATCTCGTTACCGACAAGTATCTTTACTCGTTCCATAATACAATTTCCTGTGACTAAATCTTTAGTCACATTGCTTGCAAGGCTTGTTTGTGATGTTGTATTACCAAGTGGGCCCCGAGATACCTCTCCGTCACACGGAGTGATAAGTCCCAGCCTTGATCCATGCTAACTCAACGGACACCTTTGGAGATGCTTGTAGAGTACCTTCATAGTCACCCAGTAACGCAGCGACGTTTGATACACACAAGGCATTCGTCTGATGTCAGTGAGTTACATGATCTCATGGTCATAGGAATGTATACTTGACGTGCAGAAAACAATAGCAACAAAATGACACGATCATATGCTACATTTATAGTTTGGGTCTTGTCCATCACATCAGTCTCCTAATGATGTGATCCCGTTATCAAGTGGCAACACTTGTCTATGGCCAGGAAACCTTGACTATATTTGATCAACGAGCTAGTTAACGAGAGGCTCACTAGGGACAGTGTGTTGTCTATGTATCCACACATGTATTTGGGTTTCCAATCAGTACAATTCTAGCATGGATAATAAATGTTTATTATGATCATGGAAATATAATAATAACCAATTTATTATTGCCTCTAGGGCATATTTCCGAAAGTCTCCCACTTGCACTAGAGTCAATAATCTAGTTCACATCACTATGTGATTGTAATGAATCTAACACACATACAATTCTGGGGTTCGATCATGTCTTGCTTCTGAGAGAGTTTTTTTAGTCATCGGGTCTGAACCTTTTAGATCTGTGTGTGCTTTACAAATCTCTATGTCATCCTATAGATGCTGCTACCACGTGACATTTGGAACTATTCCAAATGACTGCTCCACAATACGAATCCAGTTTACTACTCAGAGTTATCTGGATTAGTGTCAAAGCTTGCATCGACGTAACCCTTTACGACGAACTCTTTTATCACGTCCATAATAGAGTTAGTCCACTAGTTACTAAGGATAACTTTTCACCATTGTCTAGTAATCCATTACTGGATCACTTTCGTACCCCTTGACAGATTCATCGCAAGGCACACATCAGGTGTGGTACACAGCATAGCATATTATAGAGCCTTTAGCTAAAGCATAGGGGACGACCTTCGTCCTTTCTCTTTCTTCTTCCGTGGTCGGGCTTTGAGTCTTACTCAAATTCACACCTTACAACACATCCAAGAACTCCTTCTTGACTGATCTATTTTGAACTCCTTCAAAAACTTGTCAAGGCATGCATTTCGTTGGAAGTTCTATTAAGCGCTTTGATCTATCTCCATAGATCTTGATGCTCAATGTTCAAGTAGCTTAATCCAGGCTTTCCTATGAAAAACTCCTTTCAAACAACCCTTTATGCTTCCCAGAGATTCTACATTATTTCAGATCAACAATATGTCAACCACATATACTCATCAGAAATTCTATAGTGCTCCCACTCACTTCTTTGGAAATACAAGTTTCTCACAAACCTTGTATAAACCCAAAAACTTTGATCATCTCAACAAAGCGTGTATTCCAACTCCTAGATGCTTGCTCCAGTTCATAGAAGGATCGTTGGAGCTAGCATACTTGTTAGCATCCTTAGGATCGACAAAACCTCTGGTTGTATCACATACAACCTTTCCTCAAGGAAACCGTCGAGGAAACAATGTTTTGACATCCTATCTGCAAGATTTCATAAATAATGCAGCAACTGTTAACACAATTCCAACAGACTTTTGGCATCATCACGAGTGACAAAGTCTCATCATAGTCAACTCCTTGAATTGTCGGAAACATCTTTGCCACAAGTCGAGTTTTCTTAATGGTGACTTTTCACCATCATCGTGTGTCTTCCTTTTAAAGATCCATCTCTACTTATTAGTCTTACGACCATCAAGTAGTTCTTCCAAAGTCTACACTTTCTTTTCATACATGGATCCTCTCTCGAATTTCATGGCCTCCAGCCATTTGCCGGAATTCGGGCCCACACTCTCTTCTCCACAACTCGTACGTTCATTGTTGTCCAAAAACATGACCTCCAAGACAGGGTTACCGTACCACTCTGTAGCAGTACATGACCTTGTCAACCTACAAGGTTTGAAGTAAATTGATTCGAAGTTTCATGATCACTATCATTAGCTTCCACTTCAAATGGTGTAGGCGCCACAGGAACAACTTCCTGCGCACTGCTACACACTGGTTGAAGTGATGGTTCAATAACCTCATCAAGTTTCCACCATCCTCCCACTCAATTCTTTCGAGAGCAACTTTTCCTCGAGAAAGGACCCGTTTCTAGAAACAAACACTCTGCTTCCGGATGTGAGATAGGAGGTATACCCAACTATTTTGGGTGTCCTATAAAGAAGCATTTATCCGCTTTGGGTTTGACCTTATCAGGCTGAAACATTTTCACATAAGCGTCGCATCCCCAAACTTCTAAGAAATGACAGCTTAGGTTTCTCCAAACCATAGTTCATACGGTGTCATCTCAAAGGAATTACGTGGTGCCCTATTTAAAGTGAATGCGGTTGTCTCTAATGCCTAAACCAAAAACGATAATGGTAATTCAATAAGAAACATCATAGTATCCACCATATCAAATAGGGCATGGTTACGACGTTTGGACACACCATCGCTATTGATGGGGTTATAGTCCCAGGGTAGGGTCATAGGCCTGCCCTATAGGTCCTACCGAAGGACTACCCTTCATAGAGGACAAGGCCCTTAGACAGTTCCGACTGAACTAAGGACTCCCCCATCATCCAGTCGGTGACGAGCACTCGGAGCGTATTTAACGTACCGACTCGATTCCACTATGTACATCGTAACCTCCCAGGAGGGCAACGGTCATACGTTTTCATACACCATTATTAACATTTAAGGCTTACGTTACCTATAACGTAAGCATTTATTCATCACTATTCCACCCCTGTCCACCGGGCCATTATGAAGGGCAGCGCACTCTATATAAGCCGCCCTTCCCCACTGGTGCAGGGGTTGGCATTTACTGTAATCCTATATTCCACTCGACACTAAGCTCCCGAGAGCACTGAGACGTAGGGATTTTACCTCCACCGTAGAGGGGCCTGAACTCGTACATCCTCGCCGTAGCTCGGGGTGGCTTATATAGAGTGCGCTACCCTTCATAATGGCCCGGTGGACAGGGGTGGAATAGTGGCAAATAAATGCCAACGTTAGAGGTAACGTATGCCTGAAATGTTAATAATGGTGTATGAAAACGTATGACCGTTGCACTGCTGGGAGGTTATGATGTACAGAGTGGAATTCAGTCGGTGCGTTAAATACGCTCCGAGTGTTCGTCACCGACTGGATGATGGGGGAGTCCTTAGTTCAGTCGGAACTGTCTATGGGCCCTGTCCTCTATGAAGGGTAGTCCTTGGGTAGGACCTATAGGGCACGCCTATGACCCTACCCCGGGACTATAACCCCATCAACAAGTCTCTCCGTATGTGCATCAATTTCAAGCATCTCAATAAGGTCTGCCCGAAAGATCATTTCCCGCTCCCCCGCATTGATCAAATTGTTGATTCGACTGCGGGCTGCGAGCGTTTATCATTCCTTGATGCCTATTCGGGCTATCATCAGATCCGTCTGTATGGTCCGGATGAATTAAAAACAGCCTTCATCACCCCATTCGGGTGTTTCTGCTACATCACTATGCCATTCAGTTTGAAGAATGCAGGAGCAACTTTTATGCGCATGATCCAAAAATGCCTCCTTGACCAGATCGGTCGAAATGTGGAGGCATATATGGACAATATCGTAGTCAAGTCACGCAAAGGTTCCGACCAGCTGACTGAATTGGCAGAAACATTCACCAACCTACGTAGGTACGATATCAAGCTCAACCCAGCCAAGTGTTCTTTCGGCGTTCCCAGCGGGAAGTTACTCGGTTTCTTCATTTCCGAACGAGTGATTGATGTCAACCCCGAAAAGATCGGGACCATCGTCCGAATGGAATGGCCGGTCAGAATACATGATGTTCAAAGGCTCACAGGTTTCCTAGCGGCTTTATCGCTCGCCTAGGCGAGAAGGCGTTACCTCTGTACCGACTCATGAAGAAATCAGATACTTTCGAGTGGACAGACGAAGCCCAAATTGCATTCGACGACCTCAAAGCCCTACTTTCCACCCAGCCGGTTCTTACTGCCCCGCTCAGTAAAGAACCCCTTCTTCTGTACATCGTGGCTACAAATCAAGTCGTCAGCACTGTTCTCACAGTCGAACGCGAAGAAGAAGGCAAAGCGTACAAGGTTCAGCGGCTAGTATATTATGTCTCCGAAGTCCTCACTCCTTCCAAGCAGAGGTATCCCCATTATGAAAAGCTTATTTATGGGATCTACATGACTGCAAAGGAGGTGGCTCATTATTTCCAAGACCACTCGGTGTCTGTCATTTCTGATGCTCCGTTGTCGGAAATCCTCCACAATCGGGGCACATCAGGCCGAGTGGCGAAGTGGCAATGAAGATGTTATACTACGACATCAAGTTCGAAGCCAAGAAGGCTATAAAGTCTCAAGCTCTGGCTGACTTCATAGCGGAATGGGTAGAACAACAGCAACCGACTCACATCTACTCGGCTCATTGGACCATGTTCTTCGATGGGTCCAATATGTTGAATGGCTCCGGCGCTGGCGTAGTGGTCATATCGCCAAAAGGTGATAAACTCAAGTATGTGTTGCAGATACATTTTGATTCTTCCAACAACGAGGCAGAGTATGAAGCTCTCCTTTACGGATTGCGCATGGCCATCACACTCGGTGTCCATCGCCTGATGGTCTATGGCGACTCGGATTTGGTGGTTAATCAAGTGATGAAGGAGTGGGATGTAAGGAACTCCACCATGACTGCATACTGCAACGCAGTAAGGAAGCTCGAGAAGAAGTTTGAAGGTCTGGAACTTCACCATGTTCCCCGACTGAAAAACCAAGCGGCAGACGAATTGGCAAAACTTGGATCCACTAGGACACCGGTCCCGAGTGATTTCTGCCTCGAGCACCTACACCTACCCTCCATAAAAGAAGATCCTTTTACAGAGGAACCAGTACAACCGAAGAGCTCAACAGATCCGACTGAAGTCGAGGTCCCTGCTGTGGTTGATTTGATGATAGAGATTCTTGCTCTCATCCCCGAATGGACTGTACCGTTCATTGCGTACATCCTGAGGCAAGAGTTACCAGAAGACGAAGTCCAAGCTAGGCAGATCGTCCGCAGATCGAAGTCCTTCACCGTCATTGATGGCCAGTTGTACAGGGAAAGTGTTTCAGGCATCCTTGAGCGGTGCATCTCCCCTGAGGAGGGACAGTTAATCTTGGAAGAAATTCACTCGGGAACCTGCGGCCATCATGCCTCCTCAAGGGCAATCGTCGCCAAGGCATTCAGAGCTGGTTTCTTTTGGTTGCAGGCGAATGAAATGGCAAAGGACATGGTCGACCGTTGTGAAGGTTGTCAGTTCTATTCGAACAAGTCCCACAAGCCAACGTCTGCGCTAAAGACAATTCCTCTCGTCTGGCCATTCGCCGTCTGGGGATTAGATACAGCCGGACCATTCAGAACAGGCCAAGGAGGATTCACTCATCTGCTGGTAGCAGTCGACAAGTTCACCAAGTGGACTGAAGCCAAGCCCATCAAGAAGCTTGACGCCCTTACGGTCATCAAATTTATCAGGGACATCATCTCCAGATACGGGGTTTCGCACAGCATAATCACCGACAACGGCACAAACTTCGACTCGGACAGGTTCAAAGGCTTTTGCACAGGCCAAGGAATCCGAGTGGATTTTGCATCCGTGGCACACCCCCTAACAAACGGGCAAGCAGAGCGGGCGAATGGACTTATTCTTCAAGGGTTGAAGCCTCGACTCCTACGAGAAGTTGGACATGCCGTCGGCGCATGGGTCACCGAACTGCCTTCGATGTTGTGGGGCCTCCGCACAACTCCGAATAGATCCACATGGTGATCCCCGTTCTTCCTCGTTTATGGAGCAGAGGCGGTCCTTCTGAGTGACTTGCTTCACAACTCTCCACGAGTCAAACTCTTCTCCGAAGCCGAAGCAGAGCAAGCTAGGCAAGATGGTGTGGATCTTCTGGAAGAAGAGCGCGAGATGGCACTGACTCGCTCAACAATCTATCAACAAGATCTGCGGCGATTTCACGTACGACACGTCAGGAGTCGCACATTCCAAGCAGGCGACCTGGTACTCCGAGTAGATCAGCAGAGACCACACAAGTTGGCTCCCGCCTGGGAAGGACCCTTCATCATCTCTAAGGTGCTGAACAATGGAGCGTATCGACTTTACAACCTCGACAGGGAAACGGACGAGCCGCGAGCATGGAATGGAGATCTCCTGAAGCGTTTCTACACAAGACTGCCGACGGAGACAATGTAAAGAACAAGTATAATTGAAGTAATATAAAGCAGATTGATTTCTTGCGAATTCAAAATTCTTCTGTGTTTGCAGACTCCGGTCTAAAAAACTCTCTCCGAGTGTGCACTAGAAGTCGCACTCGGAGACTTAGCTGCGACCCAGAATCGCCTATGTACAAACTCGCTCCGAGTGCGCACTAAAAGTTGCACTCGGGGCCTTAGCTGCGACCCAGAATCGCCTAAGTACAAACTCGCTCCGAGTGCGCACTAAAAGTCGCACTCGGGGACTTAGCTGCGACCCAGAATTGCTTAAGTACAGACTCGCTCTGAATGCGCACTAAAAGCCGCACTCTGGGACTTAGCTGCGATCCAGAGTCGCCTAAGTAAAAAGCTTCCTCCGAGTGTATTCTCGAGATCCACTCGGAGGCTTAGCAGACCCTCATTGAGGCTCATGTGGATGTGAAGACAACTGACAACTACATGAGTAACAACTCGCTCCGAGTGCGAGCTTACAGTCGCGCTCGGAGACTTAGTTGTGACCCAGAGTCACCTAAGTACAAACTCACTCTTAGTGTCCACTAAAAGTCGCACTCGGAGACTTAGCCGCGACCCAAAGTCGCCTAAGTAAAAGCCTCCTCCGAGTGTATTTTCGAGATCCACTCGGAGGCTTGGCAGACCCTCATGGAGGCTCATGTGGATGTGAAGGAAACTACATGCTCCGCATGTTTGTCATCGACTTCACCAAGAAACGCCAAACAAAAACCATGAGCCAAAATCGTGTCAAAAAAAACTTAGCGAAAGAAGAGCGAAATATTCGATTCGAATTCAAAGTTGGAACCACGAATGTGACGGCTAACAGCAGTGGCCAAAGTTTGATACAGATACCACTCGGCATACCGAGGTAAATATGCGTTCACCATAAAGTTTTTCAAGCGTCACCGGGACTGGCAGGCTCCACAAAGGTGTCAAGGTCGATCCCGTCTGCGATGCGAGTGGCTGTGTCGAGGAAGGTCTCCATGAAATCTTCGAATCAAAGCTTCTTGGTGTTGGCGACCTGCAACGTCTTCAGCTTTTCTTCGCGAGCTTCCTTGTAGTGCACTCGGGCCAGAGATAGCACCACGTCCGCACCACAACGAGCGGCAGACTTCTTCCATGCCTGCACTCTGCTCGGGACGTCCTCCAGCCGAGTAATCAACCCATCTATTTGTTGCCGGGAATCGTCTTCGGGCCACATCTCCTTCTCGATCCGGCTGATGACTTCTCTCAGGCGGCCAATGAAAGGTCCCACTCTGCTAAGGCGAATATGCGCTCGGAGAAAGTCCCGGTTGGCTTCGTCGCCGACGTTCGGAACAACCGACCGTTCAATGTCGGCTGCTTCAGCCTCAGCGTCCCGACAAAAGTCTGCAAAGAAAAGACAAGCAGAAAGTAAGCGCTGAATGAACTCCAAAGTCAATAAGCACTCGGCAAAAAACTTACCACCAAGCAGTGCAACCATCTTCCTTGCCCAGTCGCTGACGTACTTCTCCTGCGCCATGCACCGAGTGTTCATCAACTTCAGCTGGCCCATCCGTTCGGTTCTTTGACTCTTCAATTTTTCAATTTCGGCCAGCAATGCATTGTTGGTCTCCCGGGACTCCTCCAAAGACTTCTATCGGTCAGCAAGAGCCCCCTTCACACCAGCCAGGTCATTCACAGCCGCCTCCAAGTCCGCAGCAAGCTGAATCTTCTCAGCCTTCAGAGCATTGTAAGAGGATCCCATTTCGCAAGTCTTCTGCCAAATAAGCGCAAAGAGAAGATCAGACACATTCAACAAGGAAAAAGTAGAGACACATATGACAAAACAATTAAAGCTCAAAGTTCTTCAGACTCCTGCCGATGCAAGCAATCGACAGCGGTCTAGGGGACTACACCCAATGGGTTCACTAAGAGTGACCCCACTAGCATGAAGCTCGAACAGGTCGACCCTATTGATCTCCATGACAAACAGACGAATCTATGAGACTACCATTACCCGACCTGAGTAACATTAATCTCGGGGACTACATCCAGTGGGTGCACCCGGAGTGCCCCCACTGGTACCATTCGTGCAGATCAGCTCTGATCTGTTCTGGTCACGGAAAATACATATAAAGACAACTGCCGGTGCAAGCACTCGACAAAAGTCTCGGGGACTACACCCACTGGGTTCACCCGGAGTGAACCCACTGCAAAATCATCCTACTATATCCGAGTATATCACTGAAACCCCCAGTGGGTGACATGAGGAAAGTAAACACTTACTAGCGCACTTACTCGGATATCGTGCCGGAGTTCCAAGATTTTCTTGTACAAAGACGAGAGGGAGTCATACGCTCCCTTGGCGTCACCCACCATCAGCTCCACCTGCACCATGGCGTCCTTGGCAGCCCCCACTTGGTCTTCCGGGAGGTGTCGGGCATCATATTGAACAGTTGACGGACCCGACACGACAGAAGACTCCTTGGGCATCCCGAGCCCCGCTCCTGTCGGTTCCGCCGTGAGGGGCACCGTCTCAGTCGGCAGCACCGTCTCGGTCGGCGGCACGTTCATGGTGGGAGCAACAGCAGATGGGACAACCTCAAGGACAGGCGCCAAAGCTGGCCCCGACCCCCTCTGGTCGTCGTCCTCTAGATGGATCACCTCCGAAGGAAGCCCGACTGAACAACATGAAATTACAGAAAAAGGGGCAAGATTAAAGACAGCACTCGCGAAACAATAATGCAAACTCTCGGAGTCGTGACAACGTACCTTGCTGGGACGTGGCGGCGTTATCCGTGTCCATAGGATCATCGTCCTAGCGCAGCAGAGAGGTGGCGGAAGTAGTAGCTCTGTTGAGTGAAATCCACTTGACGGATAAGCATGAGTTCAATCAGATACTGAAGGAAGATAGGAGAACAAGGCACTTACGCTGAGGCGACTGGAACAGTATCCACATCCGAGGCAAAGCTTTCCGAGGCTTAGGCCCACTAGGTTTGGCTACCTTGGACGGCTAGTCCGTGGGCTCGGCAGCAGCGTCCCTGGTCCTCTTCACACTCCGAGCGCTCGGAGCCACGGGAGGGACTCGCAGAGCACTCGGGGCCGCTGGAGGAGCCGGCGGAGCAGCGGGATCATGACGGCGCTTCATTCAGTGCTCTGGTGGTGGAGGTGGCGAGCTCTCCTCCCCATCCTCCTCCTCCTCTTCTTCCGTCTCCTCCTCCGTCTCTCCACTGTCGGAGACATACTCGGTGCTATACGCGCTGCCCTCCTGGCTTCCCTCCTCTTCCTCAGCTGGATTCCCGTTCGAGACAGCAGAGGACCAGTTGGTCCAATCCTGCACAAAACACAGTCGGCAACGTCAGGCGGCGAGACAAGAAAAGCGACAAATCTAAAGAGAGCAAAAGCACTCGACAAGATGTGTTCACCTCATTCGGAGGAGGATTGTCGGCGCGGAAGTGCTTCACCCGCCGGGCTTCTTCAGGGTTATCACACGCGACGGTGATGCCGCGGACCCACGCTTTCACAGTCTCCCCGGTCACGCACTCTGGATGAGTCCGAGTGGAATCCGAAGGCCCCGCGTAGTGCCACATGGCGTGGTGTCGGGCTTGCAGCGGCTGGATGCGTCGACCGAGAAAAGTCTCTAGCAGGTCCATGCCGGTGACTCCCTTGCGGACGACGGCTATCAACGCATTGACCAAAGGTTGGATCTGGATCATTTCCCCCTTAGAGAGCGCGAGCTGCCTGGGAGGGCCCGCATGGTCTAGGCTAAAAGGTGGCAACCCACTCGAAGCATTCAGACAAGCAATGTCCTGGCAATAGAACCAGGTCGACTGCCAGTTCCTAACTGACTCGGACAACTGGAGAGAGGGGTAGCTACTCTTTGTTTTCTTCTGGAAGCCTAAACCCCCGCAGAGCTGGAGGAGATGGGACTTATCGTCCGACTGGCTAAGCTTTTTGACGGTTTGGGATCTAGCGGAGAAGACGTACTTAAAGAGCACCCAGTGGGGGGACATCCAATAAAGCACTCGCAAAGGGTGATGAATGCAGCGAGGTGGGCTATTGCGTTCAGAGGAAAAAGATCGAGTTGCGCCCCGAAGTAAGTCATGATACCTCGGAAGAACGGGTGGGGAGGCAAGGAGAACCCCCTGAACACATGGCTGAGCAACAGAACGCGCTCCCCCTCCTTCGGCGCCGGCTCCGTCTCGCCCTCCGGCAGCCTCCACGACTTGTCGACAATCATGCCGTGCTCCAGCAGGTCCAACAAGTCGTCCTCCGTCATCGTGGAGGGGAGGAAATGTCACGCCCAAGATGCGACCCTATCCTCAATTTGGCACGAAGGCCTCGTCAGGGATAGAAGCGCATCTCGTCGTGTCGCAAGAATGGATATCGTTACAAGTACATGTATTGAAAAGAATAGTTACATATAGAGTTGCCTTACACTCGCCACAAGTTACATCAGAATCACATCCTCGCCGTAGCTAAGGCTCTGCCCATCCTTTCGTAACCTACACATCTACTGTCAGACTTATACCCACGACAGCTATGGTGTTCCAGGTGGCATTAGTTGTGAAACAATTTCCACAATGTCTTAATTCTGTACCAAACTTGCAACTCGGATATTTATCTCTACGATCATATCGTAGACATTTTATCCTCTTGTCACGACGACTTTCAACTTCACACTGAAATTTCTTGAACCGTTCAATAATTCACATTTGTGTTTCATCAAGTAAATATACTAGTATCTACTCAAATCATGTGTGAAGTAAGAACATAATGATATCCACTGCATGCATCAGCACTCATTGGAATGCACACATCAAAATGTATTACTTCCAACAAGTTGCTCTCTTGTTCCATCTCACTGGAAAATGAGGCCTTCAGTCATCTTGCCCATGTGTTATGATTTGCATGTCTCAAGTGATTCAAAATCAAGTGAGTCCCAATGATCCATCTGCATGGAGTTTCATCATGCGTTTATACCAATAAGCATGGTTTGCATGTCTCAAACATTTCAAAAATGAGTGAGTACAAAGATCCATCAGCCTAGAGCTTCTTCATGCATTTTATACCAATACGACTCAAGCGGCAGTGCCACAAGTAAGTGGTACCATAATTACTAATTTGTATCTTTTGGCATCAATATTATGAATATGTGTATCACTACGATCGAGATTCACTAAACCATTCATTTTATGTGCAAGACCATTGAAGGTATTATTCAAATAAACAGAGTAACCATTATTCTCTTTAAATGAATAACCGTATTGCAATCAACACAATCTAATCATGTCTATGCTCAACGCAAACACCAAATAACACTTATTTGGGTTTAACACTAATCCCGATGGTAGAGGGAGTGTGCGATGTTAATCACATCAACCTTGGAATCGTCACCTCACCCTTGCTAGTATCTGTTTAATCTGTAGCTATAATTTCGAGTTACTAACACTTAGCAACTGAACCGGTATATAATACACTGGTGCTACTAGGAGTACTAGTAAGGTACACATCAATATCACGTATATCCAATATAATTTTGTCGACTTTGCCAGCCTTCTCATCCACCAAGTATCTAGGGTAGTTTTGCCTGAGTGACCGTCCCATCATAACAGAATCACTTAGTCTTGGGTTTGGGTTCAACCTTGGGTTTCTTCACTAGAGCAGCAACTGGTTTGTTGTTTCATGAAGTATCCCTTCTTGCCCTTTCCCTTCTTGAAACTAGTGGTTTTACTAACCATCAACAATTGATGCTCCTATTTGATTTCTACGTTCGCGGTGTCAAACATCGCGAATAACTCAAGGATCATCATATCTATCATTGATATGTTATAGTTCATCACGAAGCTCTAGTAGCTTGGTGGCAGTGTCTTTGGAGAACCATCGCTATCTCATCTCGAAGATCAACTTCCACTCAATTCAAGCGATTGTAGCACTCAGACAATCTGAGCACATGCTCAACAATTGAGCTTTTCTCCCCTACTTTGTAGACAAAGAATCTTGTCGGAGGTGTCATACCTCTCAACAAGGGCATGAGCAGGAAATCCCAATTTCATATCTTTGGAACAACTCACATGTTCTGTGACGTTCAAAATGTCTTTGATGCCTCAATTCTAAGTCGTTAAGCATTACGAACTGAGCTATCACGTAAAAAACGTGTATGTCAGATGTTAGTCATAAAAAACGTGTATGTCAGATGTTCGCAACATCCACAGACGACACTTGAGGTTCGGCACACCGAGCGGTGCATTAAGGACATAAGCATTCTACGCAGCAATGAGGACAATCCTCAGTTTACCGACCGAGTCCGCATAATTGCTACTATCATCTTTCAACTAAATTTTCTCTAGGAACATATAAAAAACAGTAGAGCTACTACGCAAGCTACAACATAATTTGCAAAGACTTTTTGACTATGTTCATGATAATGAGCTTAGCTAATCATATTACTAATAAACTCCCACTCAAATAGACATCCCTCAAGTCATTCGAGTGTCGCATGATCCAAATTCACTAACTCAAGTCCGATCATCACGTGAGTTGAGTATAGTTTCAGTGGTGAACATCTCCATGCTGAACATATCAACTATATGATTCATGCTTGACCTTTTGGTATTTTGTGTTCCGAATCCATGTCTGTACATGCTAGGTTCGTCAAGTTTAACCGAGTGTTCTGCGTGTGCAACTATTTTGCACCCGTTGTATGTCAACGTTGAGTCTATCACACCCGATCATCACGTGGTGTCTGGAAATGACGAACTGTCGCAACGGTGCATAGTCGGGGAGAACAAAATTTTATCTTTAAATTTTAGTGAGGAGTCACCGTATAATGCTACCGTCATTCTAAGAAAAATAAGGTGCATAAAAGGATTAACATCACATGCAAATCATAAGTGAGATGATATGTGATACGTCTCCAACGTAACTATAATTTTTGTTTGTTTCATGCTATTATCTTGTCAAATTTGGATGTTTTGTATGCCTTTTATATATTTTTTGGGACTAACTTATTAACTCAGTGCCAAGTGCGAGTTCCTGTTTTTTCCATGTTTTGACCCCTTTCAGAGGAGATTTTAAAACGGAGTCCAAACGGAAGAAAATCCCCGAAAATATTTTTTCTGGAACGGAAGAAGATCGGGAATCTTGGGAGCCAAGGAAGGGGGGACTCAGGGCCCCACAAGCCCCCACCCCACGACCAGGGGGAGGCCGCGCCATCCAGGCTTCTGGGCCCCCTGAGCGCCCCCTGACCTAGGGGTTGCGCCTATATATTCCCTAAAAATACCAAAAAAATGAGGAGATCATCGGAAGTACTTTTCCGCCACCGCAAGCTTCTATCTCCGCAAGATCCCATCTGGGGCACGTTCTGGTGCCCTCCCGGAGTGGGGATTCGGACACGGAGGGCTTCTTCATCAACACCATGACCTCTCCGATGATGCGTCAGTAGTTCACCATAGACCTACGGGTCCATAGCTACTAACTAGATGGCTTCTTCTCTCTCTTGGATCTTCAATACAAAGTTCTCCATGATCTTCATGGAGATCTATCCGATGTAATCTTCTTTTGCGGTGTGTTTGTCGAGATTCGATGAATTGTGGATTTACGATCAGATTATCTATGAATCTTATTTGAGTTTCTTCTGATCTCTCTTATGCATGATTTCATATCCTTGTAATTCTCTTCGAGTTGTGGGTTTTGTTTCGCCAACTAGATCTATGATTCTTGCAATGGGAGAAGTGCTTGGTTTTGGGTTCATACCGTGCGGTGACCTCACCCAGTGACAGAAGGGGTAGCGAGGCACGCATCGTGTTCTTGCCATCAAGGGTAAAAAGATGGGGTTTTCATCATTAGTTTGAGATTATCCTCTACATCATGTCATCTTGCTTAAAGCGTTACTCTGTTCGTCATGAACTCAATACATTAGATGCATGCTGGATAGCGGTCGATGTGTGGAGTAATAGTAGTAGATGCAGAAAGTATCGGTCTACTTGTCTCGGACGTGATGCCTATATGTATGATCATTGCCTTAGATATCATCATGACTTTGCGCGGTTCTATCAATTGCTCGATAGTAATTTGTTCACCCACCGTGATATTTGCTATTTTGAGAGAAGCCTCTAGTGAACACTATGGCCCCCAGGGTCTACTCCACACCATATTTTCAGCCTTACACTTTTTACTTCGTTGCACTTTCCGCCGTCAGATCTCACTTTGCAAACAATCTTGAAGGGATTGACAACCCCTTTGAAGCGTTGGGTGCAAGCTTGTTTGTGTTTGCGCAAGTACTCTGAACTTGACGAGACCCTCCTTCTGGATCGATACCTTGGTTCTCAAACTGAGGGAAATACTTACTGCTCCTGTGTTGCATCACCCTTTCCTCTTCAAGGGAAAAACCGACGCAAACCAGAGAAGTAACAAGAAGAATTCCTAAGCGCCAAGGAAGGACTTTTGTTGCCGTAGAGGAAGAATTTCTGGCGCCGTTGCCGGGGAAGAAGATCAAGTCAAGAACTCATCCAAGTAAGTGTCGCAAACTCATCTCTTGTATTTACTTTGTTTGCCAGTTGCATCTCGTTTTCCTCTCCCCCACTTCACCAATTTGCCTTTTCCGTTTGCCTTTTTCGTTCGCCCTTTTTCTCGCCTGCTCTTTGTTTGCCTGTGTGCTTGCTTGCTGAAGTCACCATGAACAAAAACACCAAACTTTGTGACTTCTCGAATACTAATAATAATGATTTTATTAGTACTCCGATTGCTCCCACCACTAGTGCGGAGTCATACGAAATCAATGCCGCTTTGCTGAATCTTGTTATGAAAGAGCAATTCTTTGGCCTTCCTAGTGAAGATGCCGCATACCATCTCAATACCTTCATTGAGCTTTGCGATATGCGAAAGAAAGAAGATGTGGATAATGACGTGATTAAATTGAAGCTTTTTCCTTTCTCCTTGCGGGATCGCACAAAAACTTGGTTTTCTTCTTTGCCCAAAAATAGTATTGATGCTTGGGGTAAGTGCAAAGATGCTTATATATCCAAGTATTTTCCGCCGGCTAAGATCATCTCTCTCCATAATGATATTATGAATTTCAAGCAACTTGATCATGAACATGTTGCACAATCTTGGGAGAGAATGAAATTAATGATTGGAAATTGTCCCGCTCATGGCTTGAGTCTTTGGATGATTATTCAAATCTTTTATGCTGGCTTGAATTTCACTTCTAGAAATATCTTGGACTCTGCTTCAGGTGGAACGTTCATGGAAATCACGTTAGGGGAATTCATAAAGCTCTTAGACAACATCATGACAAACTACTCTCAGTGGCATACTGAAAGGTCACCTACCAGTAAGAAGGTACACGCTATAGAAGAAATTAACTCGTTAAGTGCAAAGATGGACGAGTTAATGAATTTGGTTGCTAGTAGAAGTGATCATTTGGAACCTAATGATATAGCCTTGTCTTCTTTGATTGAGAGTAGCAACGCTAGCTTGGACGTTAATTTTGTTGGTAGGAATAACTTTGGCAACAACAATGCTTTTAGAGGAAACTATGTTCCTAGGCCTTTTCCTAGTAACTCCTCTAATAATTTTGGCAACTCCTACAACAATACTCATGGAAATTACAATAAATTACCCTCTGATCTAGAGAGTAATACCAAAGAGTTCATCTACTCGCAAAAAAAATTCAATGCGTCCATAAAGGAAAAGCTACTCAAAATTGACGATTTGGCTAAGATCGTAGACAGAATGTCTAGTGATGTTGATGCTTTGAAAGTTAGATGTGCTCCTACAAAAATCAACATGGATGAAACTTTGAAAGCTATGCGTGTTTCCATGATAGAAAGCCAAGAAAGAACCACCCAAATTCGTGCTAGACATGAATGGCTTAAAAAATCGTGTTCTCGTGATGAGAATCACGAAGATCTTAAAGTGCTTGGTGTGACTCCCATTGAATCTTTGTTTTCTTGTGTCAAACCTAATGATTATTAGGCTGGATATGAATCCACTTTGGTTGAAAAGTGCCCCAATGATTCGGAGTCCATCTATCTTGATGCTAAAAGCATTAAAAGTGGAGTAGAAGATGTTAAAACTTTGAGTAGTAATGAAATTACTACCGTGGATTTCAAGGAATTCAATTATGATAGTTGCTCCTTGATTGAATGCATTTCCTTTATGCAATCCATGTTGAACTCTCCACACGCTTATAGCCAAAACAAAGCCTTTACCGATCATATCGTCGATGCTATGATAAAATCTCTTGAAGAGAAACTTGAATTGGAAGTCTCTATCCCTAGAAAGCTTCATGATGAGTGGGAACCTACCATCAAAATCAAAATAAAAAACTATGAGTGCAATGCTTTGTGTGATTTGGGTGCTAGTGTTTCTGCGATTCCAAAGTCTTTATGTGATGTTCTAGGTTTTAATGAGATTGAAGAGTGTTCTCTTAATTTGCATCTTGCTGATTCTACTGTCAAGAAACCCATGAGAAGGATCAATGATGTTCTTATTATTGCAAATAGGAACTATGTACCCGTGGATTTCATTGTGCTTGACATTGATTGCAATCCTACATGCCCTATTATTCTTGGTAGACCTTTTCTAAGGACTATCGGTGCTATCATCGATATCAAGGAAAGGAATATTAGATTTCAATTTTCTTTAAGGAAGGGCATGGAACACTTTCCTAGAAAGAAAATAAGATTGCCTTATGAATCCATGATGAGGGCCACTTATGGTTTGAGCACCAAAGACGACGATACGTGATTCTATCACTTTTATGCCTAGCTAAGGGCGTTAAACAATAGTGCTTGTTGGGAGGCAACCCAATGAATTTATCCTTTTCTTTCTGTTTTGTTGCGTCCACACTTTCATAATTCTGTTGTGATTGTGTTTTTTGTGTTTCTTTTCGTGTTTGAGCCAAGCAAAGCCTCTATGACTAGTCTGGGTAATGGTTGTTTGATCCTGCCGGAAAAAGACAGAAACTTTTTGCTCACGAGATGACTTTTCATATTTATTCAGAAAGAGATTTTGAGTTGATTCTTTTTGTTGATGATTGATATGCCTTTTGCCTAGGCTGTCATAATGTTTCAGATTTTTTGAGGTACCAGAAGTATACGAAGTATACAGATTGCTACAGACTGGTCTGTTTTTGACAGATTCTGTTTTTGTTGAGTTGGTTTCTTGGTTTGATGAAACTATGGTTAGTATCGGGGGGTACTAGCCATGGAAAAGTGAGAATACAGTAGCCCATCATCAATATAGATAGAATTCAAGTTTGCTACAGTACCAAAAGAAGTGGTAGTTTGTTTTCTTGTGCTAATGTTATCACGAGTTTCTGTTTAAGTTTTGTGTTGTGAAGTTTTCAAGTTTTGGGTGATGTTCTCATGGACGATGAGATAAGGAGAAGAAAGAGCTCAAGCTTGGGGATGCCCAAGGCATCCCAAGCCAAATTCAAGGACAGCAAAAAGCCTAAGCTTGGGGATGCCTCGGGAAGGCATCCCCTCTTTCGTCTTCAATCCATCAGTAACATTACTTGGAGCTATATTTTTATTCACCACATGATATGTTTTTTGGTTGGAGCATCTTGTATATTAGGAGTCTTTTATTTTTGTTGTGTCACAATCATCCTTGCTGGACACCTTTTTTAGAGAGAGAGACATGCACTCATCTTGATTTTGCTAAGAATGCTCATAGTGCTTCACTTATATCTTTTGAGCTAGATACTTTTGCTCTAGTGCTTCACTTATATCTTTTGAGCTAGACACTTTTGTTCTTGTGCTTCACTTATATATTTAGAGCACGGCGGTGCGTGATTCGGTAGTTGGATTATGATATGAAAGTAGTCCCAAATGTGATAGGTACCCAAAGAGGATACAAAAACCTCCATCTTCATGTGGATTGAATAGAAAGAGAAGTCTTGATTCCTCTCAATTAGTTTTGAGACGTGGATTTGGTAATATTAAGAGCTATGTTAATAGGGTGTTGTGAATCTAGAAATACTTGTGTTGAAGTTAGTGATTCCCGTAGCATGCACGTATGGTGAACTGCTATGTTAGGAAGTCGGAGCATAATTGATCTATTTATTGTCATCCTTTGTGTTGAGGTCGAGATCGCGCGATGGTTAACACCTACCAACCCTTCCCCTAGGAGTATGCGTTTAGCACTTTGTTTCGATTACTAATAAAAACTTTCACAACAAGTATGTGAGCTCTTTATGACTAATGAGAGTCCATGGTATAGATGCACTTTCACCTTCCACCATTGCTAGCCTCTCTAGTGCCGCGTAATTCTCGCCGATGCACAAACCCTCCATATGCATTCCTCAAAACATCCACCATACCTACCTACTATGGCATTTTCATAGCCATTCCGAGATATATTGCCATGCAAGTCCCACCGTTCCATCTCATGACTTGTGCCATCACTCTCATATTGCCATTGCATGATCGTAAGATAGCTAGCGAGATGTTTCAACGTCATACGCCATGCTAGTTCGTTGCACATCCCGGTACACGCCATGCTAGTGAGCTGTGAATAAAAGTGTGATGATCATCATTATTAGAGCATTGTTCCATGTGAGGAAATAAAAAAACAAAAAAAAGAGAGGCCAAAGAGCCCAAAAAAACAAAAAAATAGAAAAGAAAAGAAAAGAAAAAAAGAGGTCTAAGAGCCAAAAAAAGAAAAGGGACAATGCTACTATCTTTTTCCACACTTGTGCTTCATGATAGCACCATGTTCTTCATGATTGAGAGCTTCTTGCTTTGTCACTACCACATGCTAGTGGGAATCTTCATTATATAACTTGGCTTGTATATTCCAATGACGGGCTTCCTCAAAATTGCCCTAGGTCTTCGTGAGCAAGCAAGTTGGATGCACACCCACTAGTTCTACTTTTGAGCTTTCACATACTTATAGCTCTAGTGCATATTTTGTATGGAAATCCCTACTCATTCACATTGATATCTATTAATGGGCATCTCCATAGCCTTTTGATACGCCGAATCAATGTGACCATCTCCTCCTTTTTGTCACGCAACCACCACCACACTCTATTCCACCTATAGTGCTATATCCATGGCTCGTGCTCATGTATTGTGTGATTGTTATAAAAAGTTTGAGAAAGTAAGAGTGTGAAAACAATTACTTGGCCAATACCGGGGTTGTGCATGATTCACATTAGTTGTGTGAGGATGATGGAGCATAGCCATACTATATGATTTTGTAGGGATAACTTTCATTGGCCTTGTTATTTTGAAAGTTCATGATTACTTTGCTAGTTTGCTTGAAATATTATTGTTTCCATGTAAATAGCAAACTATTGTTTTGAATCTTATGGATCTGAACATTCATGCCACGTGAAATAAGTTGCAAAGGACAACTATGCTAGATAGCATTCCACATCAAAAATTCATTCTTTACCACTTCCCTACTCGAGGACGAGCAGGAGTTAAGCTTGGGGATGCTTGATACGTCTCCAACGTATCTATATTTTTTGTTGGTTTCATGCTATTATCTTGTCAAACTTTGGATGTTTTGTATGCCTTTTATATATTTTTTGGGACTAACTTATTAACTCAGTGCCAAGTGCCAGTTCCTGTTTTTTCCATGTTTTTGACACCTTTCAGAGGAGATTTTGAAACAGAGTCCAAATGGAAGAAAATCCCCGAAAATATTTTTTCTGGAACGGAAGAAGATCGGGAAGCTTGGGAGCCAAGGCACGGGAGCCTCAGGGGCCCCACAAGCCCCCACCCCGCGGCCAGGGGTAGGCCGCGCCATCCAGGCTTGTGGGCCCCCTGAGCGCCTATATATTCCCTAAAAATCTCAAAAAATGAGGAGATCATCGAAAGTACTTTTCCGCCGCCGCAAGCTTCTGTCTCCGCAAGATCCCATCAGGGGCATGTTCTGGTGCCCTGCCGGAGCGGGGATTCTGACACGAAAGGCTTCTTCATCAACACCATGACCTCTCCGATGATGCGTGAGTAGTTCACCGTAGACCTACAGGTCCATAGCTAGTAACTAGATGGCTTCTTATCTCTCTTGGATCTTCAATATAAAGTTCTCCATGATCTTCATGGAGATCTATCCGATGTAATATTCTTTTGCGGTGTGTTTGTCGAGATCCGATGAATTGTGGATTTATGATCAGATTATCTATGAATCTTATTTGAGTTTCTTTTGATCTCTCTTATGCATGATTTCATATCCTTGTAATTCTCTTTAGGTTGTGGGTTTTGTTTGGCCAACTAGATCTATGATTCTTCCAATGGGAGAAGTTCTTGGTTTTGGGTTCATAACGTGCGGTGACCTCACCCAGTGACAGAAGGGGTAGCGAGGCACGCATCATGTTGTTGCCATCAAGGGTAAAATGATGGGGTTTTCATCATTGGTTTGAGATTATCCCTCTACATCATGTCATCTTGCTTAAAGCGTTACTCCATTCATCATGAACTCAATACACTAGATGCATGCTGGATAGCGGTCGATGTGTGGAGTAATAGTAGTAGATGCAGAAAGTATCGGTCTACTTGTCTCGGACGTGATGCCTATCTGTATGATCATTGCCTTAGATATCGTCATGACTTTGCGCGGTTCTATCAATTGCTCGACAGTAATTAGTTCACCCACCGTTATATTTGCTATTTTGAGAGAAGCCTCTAGTGAGCACTATGGCCCCCAGGGTCTACTCCACACCATATTTTCAGCCTTACACTTTTTACTTCGTTGCACTTTCCGCTTTCAGATCTCACTTTGCAAACAATCTTGAAGGGATTGACAACCCCTTTGAAACGTTGGGTGCAAGCTTGTTTGTGTTTGCGCAGGTACTCTGGACTTGATGAGACCCTCCTTCTGGATCAATACCTTGGTTCTCAAACTAAGGGAAATACTTACTGCTCCTATGCTGCATCACTCTTTCCTCTTCAAGGGAAAAACCGACGCAAACCAGAGAAGTAACAAAAAGAATTCCTAAGCGTGAAGGAAGGACTTTTGTTGTCGTAGTAATATGGCCATGAACTTGTGCTTCTTGATCTGCATCACCAAAGCATCGGCATGATCTCCATCGTCATCGGCGCCGCACCATGATCTCCATCATCATGCAGTCATCGAGGTTGTCGCGCTATCTATGCTATTACTACTAAAGCTACATCCTGGCAATATAGTAAAAGCATCAACAAGCATAGACGTTAGTTTAAAGTCAACCCTATGGCTCCTGCCGGTTGTCGTAGCATCGACGTGCAAGTCGATATTTAACTATTACAACATGATCATCTCATACATGCAATATATCATATCATGTCTTTGGCCATATCACATCACATGCATACCCTACAAAAACAAGTTAGATGTCCTCTAATTTCTTGTAGCATGTTTTACGTGGCTGCTAGGGGTATGTAGTATGATCGCATCTTACTTACGCAAAGCCACAACAGCGATATGCAAATTGCTATTGAACCTTCTCCAAGGACCGCCTTGGTAAAATCTGATTCAACTAAAGTTGAAGAAACAAACACCTGCCAGTCATCTTTATGCAACAAGTTGCATGTCTGTCGATCAAACCGGTCTCTCGTAAGCGTACGAGTAAAGTTGGTTCGGGCCGCTTCAATCCAACAATATTGCCGAATCAAGAAAAGACTAAGGAGGGCAGGAAATTGAACATCAACGCCCACAAACTCTTTTGTGTTCTACTCCAGATATCATCTACGCATGAACCTAGCTCTAATACCACTGTTGGGGAGTGTTGCATGGGAAATAAAAAATTTCCTACGCACACGAAGACCTGTCATGGTGATGATCATCTATGAGAGGGAGATTGAATCTACATACCCTTGTAGATCGCTAAGCGGAAGCGTATATAACGTGGTTGATGTAGTGGAACATCTTCGCGATCCAAATCGCAACCCTTCCCGCGATCCCATCACGATCCATCCCGATCTAGTGCCGAACGGACGACACCTCCGCGTTCAGCACACGTACAGCTCGAGGACAATCTCCGCTTTCTTTATCCAACAAGAGAGATGGGGAGGTAGATGAATTCTCCGGCAGCGTGTCAGCGTGCCGGCGATGGTGGTGGATATATTCGAGTAGGGCTTTGCCTACGCGCTGTTGAAAACCGATCTAGAGGAAGAACTACGATCTAGAGGAGAGGGTAGCACGTGGCTGAAAATTCTGTGCAAAAACCCTCAAAAACTCTAGTATATATAGGAGGAAGGAGGGAGAATGCTTTCCCACCAAGGGAAGCCTCCCTTGGCTCGGCCTAAGCAATGAGGGAAGAGTCCTCCTTCAATTCCACTTGGAGGAGGACTCCTCTCCCACTTGTCGACCTCTTTTGGACTTTCTACCTTTTTCCTCATGGGACTTCTTTGGTTGATTGTCCAGACCACCAAGGGCTATTGCGCCACCCCAAAGTACATGTGGCCCTCTCAGGGAGTGGTGGGCCCACTAGGTGGGCCCCCGGAACCCATTCATCACTCTCGGTACAGTGCTGGTAATGTTTGAAACCTTTCTGGAATCCAAATACCAACTTCCTATATATAAATATTCGTTTCTGAACCATTCCACAACTCGTTGTGGCATCCTAGGTATCATCAGGGACTCCGAACAACATTCAGTTACCAACATCAATAATTAAACTATACCGAAAACGTCACCGAACCTTAAGTTTGTAGACCCTGCGGGTTTGAGAACTATGTAGACATGACCGAGACACTCTCCGGTCAATATCGAATAGCGGGACCTGGACGTCCATATTGGATCCTACATATTCTACGAAGATCTTATCGGTTGAACCTCTATGTCAAGGATTCACACAATCCCGTATATCATTCCCTTTGTCCTTCGGTATGTTACTTTCCCGAGATTCGATCATCGGTATCTCCAAACCTATTTCAATCTTGTTACCTGCAAGTCTCTTTACTCATTCTGTAATACAAGATCCCGTGACTAACTCTTTAGTCACATTTCTAGCAAGGCTTGTTTGTGATGTTGTATTATCGAGTGGGCCCCGAGATACCTCTCCGTCACACGGAGTGACAAATCCCTATCATGATCCATGCTAACTCAACAGACACCTTCGGAGATGCCTCTAGAGTACCTTTATAGTCACCCAGTAATGTCGCGACGTTTTATACACACAAGGCATTCCTCCGGTGTCAGTGAGTTACACGATCTCATGGACATAGGAATGTATACTTGACATGCAGAAAACAATAGCAACAAAATGACACGGTCATATGCTATGTTTATAGTTTGGGTCTTGATGGGGTTATAGTCCCGGGGTAGGGTCATAGGCCTGCCCTATAGGTCCTACCCAAGGACTACCCTTCATAGAGGACAAGGCCCTTAGGCAGTTCCGAATGAACTAAGGACTCCCCCATCATCCAGTCGGTGACGAACACTCGGAGCGTATTTAACGCACCGACCGAATTCCACTATGTACATCGTAACCTCCCAGGAGGGCAACGGTCATACATTTTCATACACCATTATTAACATTTAAGGCATACGTTACCTGTAACGTAGGCATTTATTCGCCACTATTCCACCCCTGTCCACCGGGCCATTATGAAGGGTAGCGCACTCTATATAAGCCGCCCTTCCCCACTGGTGCAGGGGTTGGCACTTACTGTAATCCGATAATCCACTCGACACTAAGCTCCCAAGAGCACTGAGACGTAGGGAATTTACCTCCACCATAGAGGGGCCTGAACTCATACATCCTCGCCGTAGCTAAGGCTCTGCCCATCCTTTCGTACCCTACACATCTACTGTCAGACTTATACCCACGACAGTTGGCGCCCACCATGGGGCAGGCGTCTAAGCGACTTCCGGCGAGTTTGCGACTTCATCTTTTCATCATGTCGACCGGCGGTGATTTGTGCATGGGTCATGAGATCCTCTTCAGCGCACTCTCCTTCATCGTCGACGATTCAGCATGGCTTCGAGATGCGCCCCTCGATGTCGAGGCGCTCCCCAGTCGCGGGGCTACGCACTTCCGTGCCGGTTCCCGCGGCATCCTTCTTCTCCAACAATCGGCCCCGGTGTTGATCTTCGCCCCCGTCACGCACCGCAACAAGCGGTCCCGCCGTCCGCGGCTCCAGCGTTGGGTGCGACACGCCCAGGCGCGACAGAACGCGTCCTCTCAAGTGGCGGTCCTCGAGTCGGTTGTGGTCGCACCGCTGTCCCACTGCTTGGACTCAGTTCCGACTGAGTTACCTTCCGAGTACTTGGGTCGCGGACCTGCAGCCGAAGTTCTCATGGCCGATTCCCATGAAAGTCCCCTCCGAACTGGTCGGAACGAGCATGAGGTTGGCGAATCATCTGGCGCTCGTCGTCAACACCACCGTTCACCCAGTCGACGCACTCGCCATAGCAACGTTGAGGTGTTCCGCACACCCGTCCTCAACCTGCCTGCCGCTGCCAAGATAGCCGATTCCCTCCAACCGACTGATTCAGAGGCTGGTAGAGGGATCGAGCAGATCCGTGCCCTGTTGCATACGGCGCAGTAGCAGAATTCGGCGGTTTCCCAGTCGCACAACAGGATCCACAACAGTTTTGTTCACGCGAACACGCATCGGTCGGTTTTCAGCCCCGACTCTCATCAGCGACGTGGAGGAGGCAGCCGTTCCAGGAATCCCGAAGATCGTCGCCGTTCACGCACCCCTCCGCGGGGTGGGCCTTACGGGCCCCGGCATCACGATGATCAGCGTTCAGTCGGTGACGCATATGATCCAAGGCCCGACGCAAGAGGATACATCGCCCAGAGGAAGGTCGACAGGAGTCGAGCCCGCCGTGATGGTCATGATAGAGACCGTCCGAGTGGAAGCAGGACCATCGTCTCTGGTCCCGAGTGCTTCAGTCGGGCCATCCGTTCAGCTGACATCCCTCCCAACTTCCGATTGGTGATGGGAATCAGCAAGTTCACAGGAGAGTCCAAGCCATAAACGTGGCTGGACGACTATAGAGTGGCGGTCCAGATCGGTGGCGGAGATGACCAGGTCGCCATGAAGCATCTCCCCCCTGATGCTCGATGGCTCGGCACGAGCGTGGCTGAAACAGTTGGCTCCGTCAAGCATCTACAGTTGGGCAGATCTGTCCCGAGTCTTCATCAGGACCTTCGAGGGCACGTGCAAACGCCCTGCTGGTCTCGTGGAGCTCCAGCACTGTGTCCAGAAGCAGAATGAGCCCCTGCGCGATTTCATCCAGCGCTGGAGGACCCTCTACCACACGGTGGAGAACGTCACAGAGCATCAAGCAGTCTGCGCCTTCAAGGCAGGCGTGCGGTACAGGGACTTGTACCTGAAATTCGGTCGGACATGCGACATCTCCATGAGCAAGATGATGGAGATAGCCGCACGCTATGCAAATGGCAAAGAGGAGGACCGCATACGTAGCGGCAAGCATAAGGCAGTGGCCGATGGAGATGGGAACAACAATCGGAAGCAGAAGCAGAAAGCTCCATCCACTCCGCAGGCAGATGCAGCAGCCGTTACAAATGCCAAGTTCAAAGGCAGGGGGAAAGCTCGGTACACCCCCAAGAAGAAGCAGTTCGGGAATTCCATCCTGGATCAACCATGTCCAATCCACACGAAGATGGATGAAGAAGGCAACGCCATATTCCCGAAGCACACCACTCGGCAATGTCGCCTCCTGATCCAAGGGTTCGGCGAAGGGCAGCCGAGTGAAAAGGACAACGAGCAGAATGATGAGGACAAGGAGGATCCGTTCCCCCAAGTCCATGCAACATTGATGATTTTTGCTGACGTGGAAAGAAAGAGTCGACTGAAGCTGGTGAACATGGAGGTGAACATGGCAACCCCAACCAACCCCACGTTCCTCAAATGGTCTCAGACTGCGATCACCTTTGATCAGTCGGACCGTCCAGCACATGTGCCCACCCCAGGGAGGCAAGCTCTGGTCGTCGACCCGATGGTGGAAGGAGTCCGACTGCGCAAAGTCCTCATGGACGGCGGCAACGGCTTGAACATCATGTACGCCGACACTCTCAAGGGGATGGGCATTCCGATGTCCAAACTTAGCGAGAGCAGCATGCAGTTCCACGGAGTCGTCCCAGGACGAAAGGCCAAGTCAGTCGGCCAGATCGCGTTGGACGTCGTTTTCGGCTCCGACAAGAACTTCCGCAAGGAAAGGCTGACATTCGAGGTGGTGGACTTCCAGAGTGCATACCATGCGATTCTGGGCCGTCCGGCGTATGCGCGTTTCGTGGCCCGTCCATGTTACGTGTATCTGAAGCTGAAGATGCCGGGTCCTAAAGGTGTGATCACGGTCACAGGCAATCGGCAGCGGGCCGAGGATTGTCTGCAGCAGGGGTCGAGGATTGCCGACCAGCAGATGGCTATCCTCGAGCTGGATGAGTACAAGAAGACAGCCGACCCGCTGACTTGATGCGTTCGAAGAAGCCAGCTTCGGAGTCCGCATTCCAGTCGGCGGGAGACACGAAGAAAGTCAGCATCCACCCGACGGACGACGCCGCTGCCCCGACGAACATCTCCACCACCCTTGATCCAAAATAGGAAGCCGAGCTCATCCAATTCCTTCGTGAGCACTGGGACATTTTCGCATGGAAGCCCGCTGACATGCCAGGTGTACCCAGGGAGTTGGCTGAGCACCGACTGCATGTGGATCCTGCTCTCGGCCCGTCCAAGAACGCCTGCGTCGGTCCGCCGCGCACAAAAGGAAGGCAATCGAAGAGGAGGTGCCTAAACTTTTGGCAGCCAACTTCATTCGTGAGGTACACCACTCCGAGTGGCTCGCCAATGTTGTCATGGTGCCCAAGAAGGACAAGTCTCTCCGTATGTGCATCGATTTCAAGCATCTCAATAAGGTCTGCCCGAAAGATCATTTCCCGCTCCCCCGCATTGATCAAATTGTTGATTCGACTGCGGGTTGCGAGCGTTTATCATTCCTTGATGCCTATTCGGGCTATCATCAGATCCGTCTGTATGGTACGGATGAATTAAAAACAGCCTTCATCACCCCATTCGGGTGCTTCTGCTACATCACTATGCCATTCAGTTTGAAGAATGCATGAGCAACTTTTATGCGCATGATCCAAAAATGCCTCCTTGACCAGATCGGTCGAAATGTGGAGGCATATATGGACGATATCGTAGTCAAGTCACGCAAAGGTTCCGACCTGCTGACTGACTTGGCAGAAACATTCGCCAACCTACGTAGGTACGATATCAAGCTCAACCCAGCCAAGTGTTCTTTCGGCGTTCCCAGCGGGAAGTTAGTCGGTTTCTTCGTTTCCGAACGAGGGCTCGATGTCAACCCCGAAAAGATCGGGACCATCGTCCGAATGGAACGGCCGGTCAGAATACATGATGGTCAAAGGCTCACAGGTTTCCTAGCGGCATTGAGCAGGTTTATCACTCGACTCGGCGAGAAGGCGCTACCTCTGTACCGACTCATGAAGAAATCAGATACTTTCGAGTGGACAGACGAAGCCCAAATTGCATTCGACGACCTCAAAGCCCTGCTTTCCACCCAGCCGGTTCTTACTACCCCGCTCAGTAAAGAACCCCTTCTTCTGTATATCGCGGCTACAAATCAAGTCGTCAGCACTGGTCTCACAGTCGAACGCGAAGAAGAAGGCAAAGCGTACAAGGTTCAGCGGCCAGTATATTATGTCTCTGAAGTCCTCACTCCTTCCAAGCAGAGGTATCCCCATTATCAAAAGCTTATTCATGGGATCTACATGACTGCAAAGAAGGTGGCTCATTATTTCCAAGACCACTCGGTGTCTGTCATTTCTGAGGCTCCATTGTCAGAAATCCTCCACAATCGGGAGGCATTAGGCTGAGTGGCGAAGTGGGCAATGGAGATGTTATACTGCGACATCAAGTTCGAAGCCAAGAAGGCTATAAAGTCTCAAGCTCTGGCTGACTTCATAGCAGAATGGGTAGAACAACAGCAACCGACTCACATCTACTCGGCTCATTGGACCATGTTCTTCGATGGGTCCAAGATGTTGAATGGCTCCGGCGCTGACATAGTGATCATATCGCCAAAAGGTGATAAACTCAAGTATGTGTTGCAGATACATTTCGATTCTTCCAACAATGAGGCAGAGTACGAAGCTCTCCTTTATAGATTGCGCATGGCCATCACACTCGGCGTCCGTCGCCTGATGGTCTATGGCGATTCAGATCTGGTGGTTAATCAAGTGATGAAGGAATGGGACGTAAGGAACACCACCATGACCGCATACTGCAACGCAGTAAGGAACCTCGAGAAGAAGTTTGAAGGTCTGGAACTTCATCATGTTCCCCGACTGAAAAACCAAGCAGTTGATGAATTGGCAAAACTTGGATCCACTCGGAGACCAGTCCCGAGTGATGTCTGCCTCGAGCACCTACATCTCCCCTCGGTGAAAGAAGATCCTTTTACAGAGGAACCGGTACAACCGAAGAGTTCAAGAGATCCAACTGAAGTCGAGGTCCCCGCTGTGGTTGATTTGATTATGGAGATTCTTGCCATTGTCCCCGAATGGACTGTGTCGTTCATTGCGTACATCCTGAGGCAAGAGTTACCAGAAGACGAAGTCCAAGCTAGGCAGATCGTCTGCAGGTCGAAGTCCTTCACCGTCATCGATGGCCAGTTATACAAGGAAAGTGTTTCAGGCGTCCTTCAGCGGTGCATCTCCCCTGAGGAGGGACAGTTGATCTTGGAAGAAATTCACTCGGGAACTTGCGGCCATCGTGCCTCCTCAAGAGCAATCGTCGCCAAAGCATTCAGAGCTGGTTTCTTTTGGTTGCAGGCGAATGAAATGGCAAAAGATATGGTCGACCGATGCGAAGGCTGTCAGTTCTATTCGAACAAGTCCCACAAGCCAACATCTGCGTTGAAGACAATCCCTCTTGTTTGGACGTTCTCCTTGTGGGGATTAGATACAGTCGGACCATTCAGAACGGGCCAAGGGGGATTCATTCATCTGTTGGTAGCAGTCGACAAGTTCACCAAGTGGATTGAAGCCAAGCCCATCAAGAAGCTCGACGCCCTTACAGCCATCAAATTTGTCAGAGACATCATCGCCAGATTCGGGGTTCCGCACAACATAATCACCAACAATGGCACAAACTTTGACTCGGACAGATTCAAAGGTTTTTGCACATGCCAAGGTATCCGAGTGGATTTTGCATCTGTGGCGCACCCCCAAACAAACGGGCAAGCAGAGCGGGCGAATGGACTTATTCTTCAAGGGTTGAAGCCTCGACTCTTGTGAGAAGTTGGACATGCCGCCGGTGCATGGGTCATCGAGCTGCCTTCGGTGTTGTGGGGCCTCCGCACAACTCCGAATAGAACTACAGGGCGATCCCCGTTCTTCCTCGTTTATGGAGCAGAGGCAGTCCTTCCGAGTGACTTGCTTCACAACTCTCGACGAGTCGAACTCTTCTTTGAAGCCGAAGCAGAGAAAGCCAGGCAAGACGGAGTGGATCTCCTAGAAGAAGAGCGCGAGATGGCACTTACTCGCTCAACAATTTATCAACAAGATCTGCGGCGATTTCACACGCGACACGTCAGGAGCCGCACATTCCAAGCAGGCGACCTAGTGCTCCAAGTGGATCCGCAGAGACCTCACAAGTTGGCTCCCGCCTGGGAAGGACCCTTCATCATCTCTAAGGTGCTGAACAACGGAGCGTATCGACTCTACAACCTTGACAGGGAAACGGACGAGCCGCGAGCATGGAATGGAGATCTCCTGAAGCACTTCTACACGTGATCGCCGATGGAGACAATGTAAAGAACAAGTATCGTTGAAGTAATACAAAGCAGATTGATTTCTTGCAGGTTCAAAATTCTTCCACGTTTGCAGACTCCGGTCTAAAAACTCGCTTCGAGTGCGCACCAAGAGCCGCACTCGGGGACTTAGCTGCGACCCAGAATCACCTAAGTACAAACTTGCTCCGAGTGTGCACTAAAAGTCGCACTCGGGGACTTAGGTGCGACCCAGAATCGCCTAAGTAAAAAATTTGCTCCGAGTGCGCACTAAAAGCCGCACTTGGGGACTTAGCTGCGATCCAGAATCGCCTATGTAAAAAGCTTCCTTCGAGTGTATCCTCGAGATCCACTTGGAGGCTTAGCAGACCCTCATTGAGGCTCATGTGGATGTGAAGACAACTGACAACTACATGAGTAACAACTCGCTCCGAGTGCGAGCTTACAGCCGCACTCGGGGACTTAGCTACGACCCAGAATCGCCTAAGTACAAACTCGCTCCGAGTGCGCACTAAAAGCCGCACTCGGGGACTTAGCTGCGACCCAGAATCGACTAAGTACAAACTCGCTCCGAGTGCGCACTAAAAGCCGCACTCGGGGACTTAGCTGCGACTCAGAATCTCCTAAGTACAAACTTGCTCCGAGTGCACACTAAAAGCCGCACTCGGGGACTTAGCTGCGATCCAGAATCGCCTATGTAAAATGCTTCCTTCGAGTGTATCCTCGAGATCCACTCGGAGGCTTAGCAGACCCTCATTGAGGATCATGTGGATGTGAAGACAACTGGCAACTACATGAGTAACAACTCACTCCGAGTGCGAGCTTACAGCTGTACTCGGGGACTTAGCTGCGACCCAGAATTGCCTAAGTACAAACTCGCTCCGAGTGCTCACTAAAAGACGCACTCGGGGACTTAGCTGCGATCCATAATCGCCTAAGTCAAAAGCTTCCTTCGAGTGTATCCTCGGGATTCACTCGGAGGCTTAGCAGACCCTCATTGAGGCTCATGTGGATATGAAGTCAACTGACAACTACATGAGTATCAACTCACTCGGGGATACACTCGGGGACTTAGCTGCGACTCGGAGTCGCCTAAGTAAAAAGCTTCCTCATGTTTGCCATTGGCTTCACCAAGAAACGCCAAACAAAAACCACGAGCCAAAACCGTGTCAAAAAAATTGGCGAAAGAAGAGCAAAATATTCGATTCGAATTCAAAGTTGGATCTATGATCAGTCGGCTCGGTGTGGATCAAGCTTATCCACACCGAACCATGAATGTGAAGGCCAACAGCAGTGGCCAAAGTTTGATACAGATACCACTCGGCATACCGAGGTAAAAAATTTCAAGCGTGAGGTAAAGTTTTTCAAGCGTCACCGGGACTGGCAGGCTCCACAAAGGTGTCAAGGTCGATCCCGGCTGCGATGCGAGTGGCTGTGTCGAGGAAGGTCTCCATGAAATCTTTGAATTGAAGCTTCTTGGTGTTGGCGACCTGCAACGTCTTCATCTTTTCTTCACGAGCTTCCTTGCAGTGCACTCGGACCAGAGATAGCGCCACGGCCGCACCACAACGAGCGGCAGACTTCTTCCGTGCCTGCACTCTATTCGGGACGTCCTCCAGCCGAGTCATCAACCCTTCTATTTCTTGCCGGGAATCGTCTTCGGGCCACAACTCCTTGTCGATCCGGCCGATGAGTTCTCTCAGGCGGCCAATGAAAGGTCCCACTCTGCCAAGGCGAATATGCGCTCGGAGCAAGTCCCGGTTGGCACCGTCGCCGAGTGGAACGTTCGGAACAACCGACCGTTCAATGTCGGCTGCTTCAGCCTCAGCGTCCAGACAAAAATCTGCAAAGAAAATACAAGCAGAAACTAAGCGCAGAGTGAACTCCAAAGTCAAGAAGCACTCGGCAAAAGACTTACCACCAAGCAGTGCAATCATCTTCCTTGCCCAGTGCTGACGTACTTCTCCTGCGCCATGCACCGAGTGTTCATCAACTTCAGTTGGCCCATCCGTTGAGTTCTTTGACTCTTCAATTTTTAAATTTCGGCTAGCAATGCCTTGTTGGTATCCCGGGACTCCTCCAAAGACTTCTCTCGGTCAGCAAGAGCCCCCTTCACACTAGCCAGGTCATTCATAGCCGCCTCCAAGTCCGCAGCAAGCTGAATCTTCTCAGCCTTGAGAGCATTGTACGCGGATCCCATTTCGCAAGTCTTCTGCCAAATAAGAGCAAACGGAAGATCAGACACATTCAACAAGGAAAAAGTAGCGACTCATATGACAAAACAATCAAAGTTCTTCAGACCCCTGCCGATGCAAGCAATCGACAGCGGTCTCGGGGACTACACCCAATGGGTTCACTAAGAGTGACCCCACTAGCATGAAGCTCGAACAGGTCGACCCTATTGATCTCCATGACAAACAGACGAATCTATGAGACTACCATTACCCGACCTGAGTAACATTAATCTCGGGGACTACATCCAGTGGGTGCTCTCCGAGTGCCCCCACTGGTAATATTCGGGCAGATCAGCACTGATCTGCTCAGATCACGGGAAATACATATAAAGACAGCTGCCGGTGCAAGCACTCGACAAAAGTCTCGGGGACTACACCCACTGGGTTCACTCGGAGTGAACCCACTTCAAAATTATACTACTGTATCCGAGTATATCACTTAAACCCCCAGTGGGTAACCAGAGGAAAGTAAACACTTACTAGCGCACTTACTCGGATATCGTCCCGGAGTTCCAAGCTTTTCTTGTATAAAGACGCAATGGAGTCATACGCTCCCTTGGCGTCACCCACCATCAGCTCCACCTGCAGCATGGCGTCCTTGGCGGGCCCCACCTGGTCTTCCGGGAGGTGTCGGGCGTCATATTGAATGGTTGACGGACCCGGCACGACAAAAGACTCCTTGGGCATCCCAAGCTCCGCTCCAGTCGGTTCCGCCGCGAGGAGCACCGTCTCAGTCGGCGGCATCGTCTCGGTCGGCGGCACGTTCATGGTGGGAGCAGCAGCAGATGGGACAACCTCAAGGACAGGCACCAAAGCTGGCCCTGACCCCCTTTGGTCGTCGTCCTCCAGATGAATCACCTCCGAAGGAAGCCCGACTGAACAACATGAAATTACAGAAAAAAGGCAAGATTAAAGGCAGCACTCGCGAAGCAATAATACAAACTCTCAGAGTCGTTATCCGTGTCCATGGGATCATCGTCCTGGTGCGGCAGAGAGGCGGCGGAGGTAGCAGCTCTGTTGAGTGAAATCCACTCGACAGATAAGCATGAGTTCAATCAGATACTGAAGGAAGATGGGAGAACAAGACACTTACGCTGAGGCGACTGGAACAGCGATACTCATCCGAGGCAAAGCTTTCCGAGGCTTGGCCCCGCTAGGTTTGGCCACCTTGCACGGCTGGTCCGTGGGCTCGGCAGCAGCATCCCTAGTCCTCTTCACACTCCGAGCACTCGGAGTTACGGGAGGGGCTGGCGGAGCACTCAGGGCCGCTGGAGGAGCTGGCGGAGTCGCGGGATCGTGACGGCGGTTAGTTCGATGTTCTGATGGTGGAGGTGGCGAGCTCTGCTCCCCAACCTCCTCCTCCTCCTCTTCGGTCTCCTCCTCCGTCTCCTCACTGTCGGAGACGTACTCGGCGCTGTCCACGCTGCCCTCCTCGCTGCCCTCCTCTTCCTCAGCTGGATTCCCGTTCGAGACGGCAGAATGCCAGTTAGTCCATTCTTGCACAAGACAGAGTCGGCAACGTCACACGTCAGGCGGTGGTACAAGAAAAGCGATAAATCTAAGAAGATTGAAAGCACTCGACAAGATGCGCTCACCTCATTCGGAGGAGGATTGTCGGCGCGGAAGGGCTTCACTCGCCGGGCACCTTGGGGGTTGTCGCATGCGCCTGTGATGCCGGGGACCCACGCTGTCACAGTCTCCCCGGTCACGCACTCTGGATGAGTCCGAGTGGAATCCTCAGGCCCCGTGTAGTGCCACATGGCGTGGTGTCGGGCTTGCAGCGGCTGGATGCGCCGACCCAGAAAAGCCTCCAGCAAGTCCGTGCCGGTGACTCCCTTGCGAACGACGGCTATCAGCGCGTCGACCAGAGGCTGGATCTGGACCTTTTCCACCTTTGAGAGTGCAAGCTGCCTGGGAGGGGCCGGACGATCTAGGCTAAAAGGTGGCAACCCAGTCGCAGCATTCGGACAAGCAACGTCCTAGCAATAGAACCAGGTCGACTGCCAGTTCCTAACTGACTCGGACAACTGGAGAGAGGGGTAGCTACTCTTTGTTTTCTTCAGGAAGCCTAAGCCCCCGCAGAACTGGAGGAGATGGGTCTTATCGTCCGGCCTAAGTTTTTTGATGGTTTGGGACCTAGCGGAGAAGACGTACTTGAAGAGCCCCTAGTGGGGGGGACATCCAATAAAGCATTCGCAAAGGGTGACGAATGCTGCAAGGTGGGCTATCGCGTTCGGAGGAAAATGATGGAGCTGCGCCCCGAAGTGATTCATAATACCTTGGAAGAAGGGGTGGGGAGGCAAGGAGAAGCCCGTGAACACATGGCTGAGCAGCAGCACTCCCCCTCCTTCGGTTGCGGCTCCATCTCGCCCTCCGGTAGCCTCCACAACTTGTTGGCAATCATGCCGTGCTCCACCAGCTCCAGCAAGTTGTCCTGCGTCACCGTGGAGGGGAGGAAATCCCCCTGGATCCAACCCGCCGGCAGTGCCCGTTGTCGCCGCTGAGCAGGGGCCGTCCCCTTCTTCTTCTTCTTCTGCGCTTCGAGTTTGCTGGTCTGCCCCTTCGTCATGGTGAAGGTAACAGATCCACAAAGGAGGAGAGGAAGGAGGAGGCTTGGGGCGCGCAGGGAGCTGCGGGAGGAGCGAGGTTAATGCGAGGAAGAAGAGCAGCGCAACAAGAGATCCTCGCCGGAAGGGCTTAAATAAGCTTTCGACTGAGTTGCTAACAGGTGGCCCCGAAATCTTATCCCCCCGACCGGCTGCTGCGATGTTAGTGGAGAGGATAAAGGCGCGGTAATCGAGGCGGCAGAAACTACTCGATCGCGATGTCGTCATCCCCGTTGAGCGCGCGGCAACCGAAATCTGAGGATCCCGGAAAATCCGCCGCTGTCAGTTTGACCGGTCACATCGAAAGATTCTGCGGAAGCACTCGGTCCTTGACGGTTCATTTCACTAGTATATTCCCTCGGATCACTGGTTGAAAGGATAAAATGGATCGAGGCAAACAACGCCAAAGTCACATCCATACCAGTCGGATCCGCACTCCAGGCATCACTTCATCGTTCCAACCCCGATCCATTCGGGGACTAATGATGGGGTTATAGTCCCGGGGTAGGGTCATAGGCCTGCCCTATAGGTCCTACCCAAGGACTACCCTTCATAGAGGACAGGGCCCTTAGACAGTTCCGACTGAACTAAGGACTCCCCCATCATCCAATCGGTGACGAACACTCAGAGCGTATTTAATGCACCGACTGAATTCCACTCTGTACATCGTAACCTCCCAAGAGGGCAACGGTCATACGTTTTCATACACCATTATTAACATTTAAGGCATACGTTACCTGTAACTTAGGCATTTATTCGCCACTATTCCACCCCTGTCACCGGGCCATTATGAAGGGTAGGCACTCTATATAAGCCGCCCTTCCCCACTGGTGCAGGGGTTGGCACTTACTGTAATGCGATATTCCACTCGACACTAAGCTCCCAAGAGCACTGAGACGTAGGGATTTTACCTCCACCATAGAGGGGCCTGAACTCATACATCCTCGTCGTAGCTAAGGCTCTGCCCATCCTTTCGTACCCTACACATCTACTGTCAGACTTATACCCACGACAGGTCTTGTCTATCACATCATTCTCCGAATGATGTGATCCCGTTGTAGAGTGACTACACTTGTCTATGGCCAGGAAACCTTGACCATCTTTGATCAACGAGCTAGTCAACTAGAGGCTCACTAGGGATAATGTGTTGTCTATGTATCCACACATATATTTGAGTTTCCAATCAATACAATTCTAGCATGGATAATAAACGATTATTATGAACAAGGAAATATAATAATAACCAATTTATTATTGCCTCTAGGGCGTATTTCGAACACTTATTTGGTCAAGTTTTATAATCCCCCTATCGTCGTTTCCTCACGACAGATGCCATGGGTAGGCTTATCGAGAGTGGTTGGAGTCGAAAGGACACCGGCGGGCTACGGGAACGAGATTGGTAACTAGCGAGCAAGACGCATGATGTACCCAGGTTCGGGGCTCTCCGTGGGAGATAATACCCCTAGTCCTACCGGAATGGTTGATGAACCAGAGTATTTAGAGGATGCTCCTTGAGCTGTTCGAAGGAGGAGGAAGAAGGAGCTTCCGGCTCGCGTTCTACCTCTCGTGTGTGTGGGGGGTGCAAGAATGGCCGACCCTCTGCATGGAGGGGGCGGGGGGTTTTATAGACGAACCCACTGGCCTACAAAATGGATATAAGCACATAATGGGGGACCCGGCTGGCAACCTCTCTAACCGGCCAGGGGGCACTATGGTTTAGTCTTGTCGCATGAGGGGCCCGCTGGCTACAAGGTCCCATCTGGCCATGAGGCCCGTCGGCCAACCTATGGGGTTGGTGCATGCTCCGCACGTAGCATGTGTATTGTACGTCCGGCATCGCCTTGCGGGATCCGACGCCGGTCAGCGGTACGGCAGTCTCCACTGTAGCCATGTTGGACCGGGTAATGGAGTGGGCGCTGGCGTGCGGGTACTGTGCATGGTTAACGGATCGGAGCCGGCACAAGTCAGCGGTACGGCCGCTGACACTGTAGCCATGTGTGCGCTTCTCCCTCGTACCCGTGCTGACGTACCTTCACCTTTAATCGAAGGCCCCCGTCACATCCTAGGGATTCATGTGATAGGTGACCTTCAGCCGGCTGGCGGCTTAGCCAGCCGGCCAGAGAGTAGCCGGCTACGCTGCTAGCCGGCAAGTACTTCGTAGCTGGCCAGGAGGAGCCGTCAGTTGAGGAAGATATTGTTCCCTTCTATACCAAGGTATAGAGGAGTAGGCTTGATGAGCCTACCCTGAACTTATCCCCCCTTTAGTAGTCCCCAAAGCAGGGGAGGTATGCCGTCTCGAGACGAAGGGCCTCGTCGGCTTGAGTATCCGGCCTGCGAACCTTGAGAGTCGTTGTATGAGAGGCGTCCGGGCCGGGAGCCGGCTGGCTTCCGGCAGACGGCTCGGCTTTGTCGCACGCAGCAACGATGCGCCACGTGTTGGGGTTCGGGCGCCGCACCCTGACAAGCCATGCGCGTGACGGGACTGGGCCTACATCATGGGGCCCGCCATGCTGCGCCCTCGGCCCACGCGCGACGGTTGATATTTTGGGGCGCATTAACGCTCCCGCACGATTCGGAGGGGGTGGGGATCGTCTGCACCAGATCCCCTCCCCCACGATCTCTTCGATGGATTAAATTGACGGGCGGGGACGCTGTAGAGGCCATTCGCTCCTGTCTCGCTCCGCTCCAGTGCCCCTTCCCTCCCAGAGCCAGAGAGAGAAGGAGACACCGCTCACACCTTCGTTGTCGTATGTCGCCGGAGCTCTGTGCATCTCGCACAGCCTCCCGCCACCGCTCCACCATGTCTCAATCCGTCACCGAGAAGGAGAAGTTCTGAGGCGCCTGGGAAGGCAGCGACGTCATTGATGGGCACATTGAGGTGCTCCGCCACCGCCGAATGCTGCCCCGAGCGGAGCGCGTGGCGGTGCGTCTCCCCGGCGCCGAAGAATCTTCGACCCCTTGGGACGGCGAGGTGGTGGTCTTCAAGGAGCATTTCTTCCATGGATTTGGGCTCCCTGCCAGCGACTTCTTCTCACGATTCCTGGTGTTTTTCGGCTTGCAGCTGCATCATCTTGCGCCCAACACCTTGTGCTCGCAGCCTTCGTCACCCTGTGCGAGGGGTTCGTGCGGATTGAACCCCGCCTGGATTTGTGGCGCAAGCTGTTCTTCTTCAAGGAGTAGTCGACACCGACTGATGATCCCAACGTCAAGAGGATGACCCCTTGCAGCGCCACGGTTGTTCATCACTGGTTCGCCTCCGGCTTCCCGAAGCTACATCTGCAAGATTCGGTGAAGAAGTGGCAGAGGGGATTCTTCTACATGAAGAATGTGAATCCCCTCTGCGACTACATCGACCTTCCTCCATTCGCCATTGCTCCGCCAACTGCGAAGCTAAACTGGAGTAGTTCGCTTCCGAAGCCCATCCCAGACATGAAGGAGATATACGCCCACCTCGAGATTTTGAAGGCTCAAGGCCTTTTGGCCACAGATTTGCTCGCCACCATGGTGGCCCGCCGGATCCCACCTCTGTAGCACCGGCCGCACCTGATCTGCTAGATGGGTGGCCAGCATGATCCATGTCGGCTCTCGACGAAGAAATTCTGAGCCGGCAAGGTGAGCCAGCAGGTGAACTTGATATACTCTGCCTCCATGGATGAAGGTGGTGAGTGGGAGTGGGCACTACAAGGAATATGCTAATACACGACGCTATTTTTTCATCGCTACATCGTCACGGTTTTTAATTTACGATGATCTCACGAAAATAAACCAAGCTTCAAAAACGGAGCGTCACAAATGAACAACAGCGATGTTTTGATCAAAATCGTCATAACTTTTACGACGATTCCTGGATTGTCGTAACCTTTACAACGATCCTAAGTCATTGTTGGCAATAAAACCAGTCCTACGTGGCAAAATTACGACGAAATCAAAACCTCATGGTTAAAATCAGCCCAACCCATTTTAATTGATCACATGGGCTGATTTTATTTTTTTGGTCTTTTTCTTATTGGGCTTTTTTTGGACCTTATCCTATTTACAACCACTTCAGTATTTTTTTCGAATTTCTTTTATCATTCTAATTTGGGCCCTGGCCTTTTAGTACCCAAATACATTTGATCCAGTTTCACTTTTGGCTTTTTCATTTTTGAATTCAGCAACTTTCTGTTCCAGAACTTGATTTCATTTCTATTTGTTGGGCCTTTTCAACCCAATTATTTGTCCAATATTAAATCCAACACTATTTCATATTCAAATCAATAAAACTCCTAGTCGAATTAAAATCATCCATCATATAACATCACATAATACATCTCTCATGTTTACATAACACAATAAGTTATTGTACAGCTCCATGACGTTGTTCTACAGTACTGTGAAATTACATCCATGATAGCTAATTGTACAAAAGAGTGAATGAAATGAACTACGAAAATCCAGCATCATAGATCTACAGACGGGCTTCTCAAAAGTGAGCCAAGTTGTATACTAGAGTCCATGAAAGCTGCAAGCCGAGAGAAGAATCTGTTAGTAATTGATGACGTCCAATTTATTCAATGTGCGAACACAAAGACGTAAGAACTTAAAGGAGTTCATTCAATGTTACAAGCTTGTGTTTTTTGTTTGACACCTCCTACTGAAATAGTAGAATCACGTGATAGTGCTACTTTTATGTGCCTGTAGCGGTTGCTAGTTAGGAGGCAAGCTGATAACATGTGAAAAGAAATCACTAGTAAGACATGTGCATGTGTGGTAGAAATGAGTTCAACATCGGTGCAACTAGGAGGTGGTGATGGAGAAGACATGATTATGGACGATAGCTTACCAGGAAAAGGGTGAACGAGGCAAAGAGCCCCTCCTGAATTAGGGCGGCATGGCCTCCAAAGTCTTCCTCATCAATCTTCAGCAGATGTGCATAGTACAAATGAAATATTACGGTGGAAATGGTAAAGAATCTGCAATAGAGAAAAAAAGAATATGCCACATGGTCAATTTGGCTGAGAAGAGATAAAGCATTCTGCATTTATTGAAAGGGTGTTGAAGCTATCCTAATACGACAAGCGGATTTTAGAAATTCACTGGCTAACTTGTAACAAGTCATATGGGTTATTATAGTCCTGAATAGCTGATACCAAAATACAATATAATCTAGTATGACAAGCGCTTTAATCAAACGGGCATAGTACTGCCTATGGGAAATGTCAAGCCATGATTTCTAAGTGTTCGAATATAGAAAATGCTCAGGTGTTCAACAAAGATGAGCAATCAGGCAATATCACTGCTCACAACACAATTTTGCACCAGAATTATCCCATGCTAAAGGGAGCAGATAGATATACTCTCCTGGACCGAAGAAAAAGTACAACTCATATCTAAAGCAGTTCTTATCCCATTGTGGCAATTGTGTTTGTTTACTAATGTTTGCAATGTAGGTGTCCCAGAAGTTGCCGCTCTTACTTTGAATCGCCATTCATGTGATTTTATTTTACTTGGTGAAATGAAGCACACGGACTGTAGCAGATTCGCCGAACGCCACTGGAAGGAAGAAACACTTCACGCATCTGTTCCAATACAATAGGCCAGCTTTATAAGGAAGGAAGAAGCACTTCACACATCCATCTAATCAGTTTCAAAACTAGTTCAAACGCCACTGTAATTAGATGAGCATATAGGTGACCAGGAGCTTGTAGCTACCACGATAGGGCGTACTTACCAATTCTAGTTTCAACATTGCTAAATACAGTATTAAACTTATTTTTGCATCACTAAATCGAAACTAAGATGTGGCGAGAGATGCTATAGATAGATGTTAAGCTGTGTTCTTTGCCCTCAAATTAAGCTCATTGAGCCGCTCGAGCGGACAGTCAAAAGTGGATGACCGAATATATAACATCTACTGTATGTATAACATCTACAAGTACTGGGGTTGGGTTGGAGTTATCTAGATTCATCCAGCATGCAACTCCTCTTCTTTCTTCTTCCTCTCCGAGCTACTGCACGAGGCAGAAAAGAGCTTCTCTTAGTGACATAAGCAATACTGCAGGAAGATGTGCATAATCAAATAGAAACATGGCAAAATCGACTAAAGAATAAACAGTTTCAGGCCAAACAAAGAGACCAGTTACAATGGCACTGAATATGTAATCTTCTTTAATACGGCATAAAACAGATAGATCAGAGGCGGCCCTATATATACACAAAAATAGACAAACCTGGCATATTTTAGGACATACAACCACAACCTGAAAATCTGAAATAAGGCTATAAAAGACAGCGTGTTCACTTGGATTTACGGCTCTACGCGCGTATGTACAAATGCAAAAGCAGTTAAACCCTGTACCAGAGCTGATAATCTTAAGATCCTACCGACCCAGCACTCAAGTGCAAAGCAAAGCTATTAATAGTAGTAACCACTAAATCTAAATGTACAAGACGTTCAGAGTGGTGATATTAGCAGCTGCATAACGATTCGAAAAGATCTTTCAAACAATTGCACACTGAACCCATCATCGTGAAAGTTCCCATTGAAATAACAGCATGGACAAGTCGTAAATAATCCAACCCCTCCCGCAAAACCAACCTCGGTCAAAGCAAAGCATGCAGGATTCCTCTCGAGAATTAATACCCAACGAAATACTAAAACAGGGAAGGCTACCAGGGACGGATGCCTGCTCAGCCAGTTCAAACGGTGTGCTGCCATGGTTGATTTGGCCATCCTAGTAATGTCCTACAGACCCGCCACTCAATCAAATGAAAAAGCGACAATATCTCAGTTAGTACTCTAGTGCAACAATGAGCAAAAAAATATGCATTAGGCGCACACTTAGTACGTTGTCCTACAAAAATGCTAATCGGACATTGCAACTCATGTGAAAACTAGAATCAGGTAGATAACAGAATGAACGAAAACTACAACCAGGTAGAAAACAGAATTAATGATCCAACTAATTTTGGTATAAGATATGTAGAAGAAATATGAATCAGATTATATAGTTTATGATCAATCAGTACATGAGCAAAATAAATAGCCAAAAGGGAGTGGGATTAGCCTTATTCAGGTAAACAGTATTTGCACAACTAACAGGGATGCATTTCACATATGAAATGCACATTGCGTTATGAAGATGCAAAAAGGAGATGCATATTAGACACTTGCAATATCCTAAGGTTTGTTTAGAAAATGTGAGTGGTGACGACTAAGGAACAAGTGTGTGCTGCTCTATACTTTTTTTTGCTTTACGGAACCAAAACTGGTCCAGAACAAGAGATACATTCAGTAAGCTTCAGCAGGCACTGACTGGTCCAGGACGATAACAAAAACAGGAATACAAACTTTGGTAGGAGTACTAACATAAATTCAAGTCCTTCTTTCTTCTGTATTAATTTAGGGACCAAATAATACATCGTAACTCATGTTCTACTCCAAATATTATTCAGTCAGCATAATTCTAATATTAGTACGATCGTGCAAGGATATAATAACACAGTAGAATTATCATGTTCACTTTAAATAAGACCCAATCTACAGAAAACTAGGTATTGCAGCAACAAACTATTGCAGAGTTCATCACCATGAAATTATGAACCAAATTTCTTGTAAGACACATCACGATCACACACAGAGTTCCTAGGGGATAAAAGGCCTAATGCAACCATGTCATTTGGGCTTACCTTGATCTGTAGCTGCAAAAACTTAAGGTAGAGGACTGCCTCCTCGAGCATAGTGCTGAGATCCACCTATGAAGAAATTTCACAGCAGTCAGAAAGTACTAATGCCAATAACTAGCTCAATCTGCAGCTCAGTTTGCTTCCTAGATTTTTCTTTTTTGAAAAGGAGTTTGCTTCATACATAGAGTAGGAAAAATAGGATGGACTCACTTTGGTTCCGTTGGGCACCAGCTTCTGCAAAACCCAAAGCTTGTCGTTGATCTTCTCCCTTCTTCTCTGCATTGCACAAAACAAAAGTCTGAACCAGTCCACTGAAACGGTCACATTGAATTGACCTGCAGGGCTGCACATGCATTCACATCACCTTTGCATACAAGTTCTGGGGGTCGCTCGCCGGTCCGTGGCCGGCCCGAGCTTTCACGATGCAGACGACTCCGACGTTCCATCTGCCAAGACAACAATCATGTTTTCATACCAAGTTGAAAATATACTCCAAGTAAAGATTAAGATTGTGTGAAAATAAATATCCTCTGCCGGTCCATCTACCAGTCAAGAAAAAAAGTAAAGACAATATCAACATTTAACGCTTTGACGATCGTTAATTACAGCTCATAATAGCACAGAAACAGAGCATACTACATACACATCCTCCTGCCCCAATCAAACCTGTCATGGATCAGAATGCTGATCAGGCTACGCCATCACCAGAAGGAAAACAGACACACAAGCAGAGGAGGTTTTCTCGACGTCGAGCGAGGATAAGCACGCCCGAGCGGACATGTTAGCAGGCGATGGCGTTCGAGCAAGCAGCGCTGGTTTCCTCAATGTGTTGTGGTGCCAGCGTCGTCGCGTGGGTGTTGGATTTATAGACTCTGAACCTGTCTCCCCTCTGCTTCTATCTAACCACCACCACTACTCTACAGTAAAACTGTAATCCTGTTCTTGAGCTCTATCTGGTCCAGCCTAGTTGATGCTACTGTATCCAGGTCCATGACAAAACCCAGTCTCCAACTTGAAAATTGGAATCGAGCAGCTTCAACTTTTCAAGGAGCAATCAGACAGTGTGCATGTGCCTTCCAATGTACACGGGCCCAGGTTCCACTCGGGGGGGTGACCGACGAAGTGTCGGCACGGCCACACGAGCAGGCAGGCCGTTGTTGCGGCACAGCTTGCCGAGGTGGAATTTGTCAAACGACATAGGGAATTTGAGGGGTTGATGGAGATACGCCTTGTCCCCCCTGTGAAAAAGGGATCAAGCTTTCCACGATTGAACGGAAGCTGATGCTGTTGCAAAAGGTGCATGGAAACTATGGTCTTCCTAGTGGACAGGAGAAATCGGATAACCATCACAGCCAACAGTTTCAAAGGAATAATCACCTAAGCTTAGCCGCTATGTTCATGTGCGTCGCGTCCCGGAGGAATCTGGGAACAACAAACTGATCAAAAGGGCGGCGCCGAACCAAACCCTAGCGGCGACCGAGAAGGACGGAACGGAGAAGCGGGGGCCTCCGGGGACCGACCCGGCGGAGAACCCTAGAGCGAATCGGGATGGAGGGGGCAGGGGGAAAGCGGGGAAGGGGAGTGGAACCTTGGCCTCGTAGAGGAGGGGCCCGTGGTAGGCGAGCACCTTCTCGCCCTCCGTGAAGGAGACCGAGGCGCCCTTGCCCTTGTCCCCGTCCTTCCCTCCGCCGCTGCTCGTGGTCGTGGTCGTGTTGGAGCTGACGTCCATCGGATCCAGCGATCTGACAACGAGGTCCACCACGGGTGAGGGTTGCTGGCGCGAGAGATGGATCTGACGGGAGGGGAGGAGAGAGTGGCGCGAGGGGACCACGGAGGTGTGCTGCGCAACGGCGAGAGCCGCATCAACTCGCCGGAATCGAGCGACATAGGTGACGGCGGCAGAGGAGTCGTGGGAGGGGGACAGAGAGAGGGCTCGCGGTGGGAGAAGGGGGCTAGTGGTTTTCTTTAGATTAGGTCAAACGAGAGACATTGGATCCGTAGGGTGTGGAAGGCCTAGATCGGCTACAATGTGGTGATCGGTGGGAGGGTGCTTTCTACCTCGTGATTGGTTCAAAATATGTGTCATTGAAAATGGTTTTTAGTGCTATAAACACAAGAAATTTTGTGAAGCAGCTACCAAAAATAATTTACAAAATAACAACATTAAAAATTTTACTAACGTTAGGCCATGTCTTATGGATGATCACCAACGTGTATGCACTTGTGATATTTCTAGCTATTTTCAGTCATTCAAATGGTTTTCTATCGAATCACATGGAACCGGGTTCACAAACTAGGTTGAGGTGGGATAGAATGGATCCACGAGTGACATGTCAACATAGTTAGAACATGTTAAGACATTTTTATAATCGTCGTAGAAGTTATGACGGTCTCATCTTATGCAGTTACGACGTTTTTGACTAACATCGTCGTAATTTATATGTAGATTTGATCCCCTCAAACGGGTTACGACAATCTCGGATGAAATCGTCATAGATTTATGACGAATTCATCAACGACGTCTTAAAAAACATCATGTATGAGCATATTTCTTGTAGTGGGGGCATGGCCCCTTACGACCGAAGCAATCTGACTCCAATGGTATGTTCCTTCATTGAGTATGTTTCTTGTATTTCTTTGATTTCTATCCGACATCTGATGCCGGATGCCGGCTACACCCTCAGTTATTCGAGCCCTATGAAAGTCTATTGGCAGCCGACTGCCGACCTGGAGGTGTCGGACCCCGTCCAAATCGAGGATGGGGACGAGGTGGAGCTTCAATCTTCTTCCTCCGAAGATGTGTAAAGGGTGGCGGAGTCGGAGGGCACCGAGCCGGCTGGTGAGTTTTGTCGGCGTTCTGGGAATGGGGATACCCAGACCTCCCTGCAAGTGGCACAGGACCGACCCACTTCATCAAGCAAACCAACGGGCTTGGCACCACTCAAGGCAAGGCCGTCGTGAGGGGCCAAGCCTCACGAGGAGGAATGGCATCAAGACCCGCAGGGGCCTCTTGAGGACCCCTCCGAAGCAGCGAATATTCGGAGGCGAGGCCCGACCTCATGAGTCAAGGATGACGCAAGGGAAGGACATGCGAGCAGCAGACAGCGGAGCAGAGCAGTTTCCCCTTTAGTGCAAAGGGGGGCAAGGACATACCAGGGTTACAAAGGCATCTTTCAAAGGTTTCCCTTGTGGTGCAACAAGGCCGTCGCTGCCCACCAGCAGGACAGACGCCATCCCCGGACCCGTCCCTGCAGCGCGGGCAGCCACTTTGCATGAGAAGACCACCTTTGGGCAGGGGAGCATGTTCCCGTGTCCCCCTTCATAATTGGCCAATGTGGGATCCCTTCCCATCGAAACGATAAGGGAAGAGGACCGGGGCCGCCATTATATATAGGGGATAGGTTGCTCCGTAGAGGAGGCCGAACCATTCATTCACCCACTAGCACCGCACAAGGTCACCCAAACTCCGGAGGCTCCCAAGCACTGTATTAGTTCATCCACCAACATCCGCGAGAGGCAATCCACCAAACCAGGAGTAGGGTTTTACGCCTCACAGCGGCCCGAAGCTGGGTAAACTGTTGTGTCTTGTGTTTCCTTCACCATCAAGTGAGTTTCCTGCCATCTGAAGCGAGTAGCGAGCTAGGTGAGGCGAACCAGTGAGAGATCTTCGTACACACCCCTGAGTTTGAATATTGAGGGTTTTGCGGAGCCCGAAACCTCACATTTGGCGCGCCAGGTAGGGGCGTGTCAAGGTCTTCTCCAGGTTCCACCTTCACCAAGCTTCATCGCTTCGATGGCTGACGCTCGCCGGGCTCGTGCCGAACATCGCGCCGCCCACGTCTCTCAGACGGCGCACGCAGGCCCCGCCGGCGCGCGTCGATCAGCATACCCCGTGGTGAACGCCGCCACGGGCCCCGACGCTCAAGAACAATAGGGCTCGTCCCATCCAAATATCGAGCACCGCGACGGCCGCACCGCCACTCCGTCGCTTGGCCTCCGGGGCGACCTCGCACGCCCGGCCGGAGATGCCACACGGCTGGCACGCGCTTGCCATGGCCACTGAGCTGCTCCGCTACCGGCCCGCCCCTAACCGCCACCACGACTGGCTCCAGCGCATCGAGGAGCTCGTTGTCGTTGGTGGTGATTCCACAGCACTGTCGTGTTCGTTTCAGCCCCAACCGTCCCAAGAAAAAGTCAAGGAACAAGATGTGCCGCCCCCACCACCGCGGTGAGATGTGCGTCCCGAGCCCAGACAGGAAGCGAGTCGCCGCGACCAACCTCGCGAGCCCAGGGCGGGGCCAGGAGATGAAGCCAGCTGTCAAGTGGTCCCTCGGCCTCGCACTGCCATCGCACGCCCCCGACGTTGCAACTCCCGCGTCATGAGCACGCGCCGCTTGAAGCAGACCTGGTGGAGAAACAAGACACGGCTGCTCCCGCGCACGCGGCACTCGTCGGGCCAGGGGGATGCCTCACCATCGCCCCTGAACTCTACCCAACTACGTGGCCCTGCAAGTTCAAGCCCGACCTACCCCCGCGCTATGACGGCACCCTGGACCCGGCAGAGTTCCTGCAACTTTACACGCTGAGCATCAGGGCGGTAGGAGGAGGCGACAAGGTCATGGCGTGTTGGCTCCCCATGGCGCTGAAGGGGGGCGCGCTCTCTTGGCTCCTCAATCTTCCGAAGGCGTCTGTGCCCCCACCGTGAACGACCTATGGTGCATCAAGCAGGAGGAGGGGGAGACCCTGCACAAGTTCATACAGTGCTTTACGGTCATATGCCTCAAGATCCCCAAGGCGTCAGACGAGGTCGTCATCTGGGCCTTCTCCGACGGAGTCACCGACCTCAAGATGAAGGAGGAGCTCGCCATGAGTGATGAAATGAGCACCGCACTGGAGATGTTCAACCTGGCAAACAAGTGCACCAAGGCTGTGGAAGGTTGCTTGTCTCTCCTCGGGCCTCAGGCGGTGGAACCAGAGGAGAAGAAGGCCAAGGCTAAGGAGGTGAAGCGCAAGGCTCCTACGGTGCTCGCAGCCGAGCCTGAGGCAAAGTACAGCTCAGGAGGAGAACATCCGCCAGGAGGGGGCCAATGTGCATATTCCATGGCACCAGCGGCCATGATACCTTTGAGTGCCAAGTGCTCTGACTGGCCCGTGCTGAGCATTTCAGCAGGCACACTGGACGGGGAGACAGAAGCCCCGCCCGTGCCGGAGGCAGCGGTGGAGGACGCTGGGACGACCAAGATCTGTGTCAGGGGTGGCACGAGCGGCCTCATGAAGACCCTTGGTGTGGCCAGCCTCAGGAGGACCGCTGGCGCGACGACCCTCGGGAGGGGCAACGACGCGGTCAACCTCGTGAGGTCCGCCCTTGTGAGGCTGGACTGCCTCCTCTACCTCCGCCACCCAGGAGGAGAGATGAAGACAGGCAAGACGATGGGTATGGGGCTTCCAGGAGGTTAGGGCGGTGGCCTCCATCTTGCGTGGCGCCCAGACCCTAGCCTCCAACAGCGCCTTCAAGCAGTTCGCATGGGAGGTGAACGCCGCTCTCCCGAAGCCTGAAGCGATACGCCCCCTCACATGGTCCCACACCACCATCGCCTTCGACCCAAGTGATGAGCTCAGGTGCTTGTTCATGGCCGGCAAGCTCCCCATGATGTGCACCCCGACCATCAACAACGTCCTCGTCACCAAAACCCTTATCAACAGTGGAGAGGGGCTCAACGTCCTCTCGGTAAAGACCTTCAAGAAACTCCAGCTGTCGTACACACTCTCCTACTGACCAAACCCTTCTCAGGAGTCATAGAGGGGTCCACCGTGTCCATCAGGCAGGTTCATCTACCAGTCACCTTCGGCGAGCACATGAATTACTACACTGAGATCATCGTCTTCGACGTCGCGCACATCCACCTGCCGTACAACGCAATCCTTCAGTACCCGGCTCTCGCCAAGTTCATGGCAGTGACCCACCATGGCTACAACATCCTCAAGATGCGAGGGAGCGGTGGCGTCATTACCACCGCCTGCGACGAGAAGTATGTCGTCTGCACCCTCGAGCGCACCTACCGCAAAGCGGTGGCCGAACGCTCGGACGACGAAGGAGACGAGGCACTTCGCAAGGACCCACACAAGAAGAAGAAGCAGCTCCTCCTCACAGAACACCCTGGGACTTCAGGCCGTGAGCCCGGGGACGGGGCCATGCCCCCCCATCACATAGGAAGGCATGCTCGGTGCCCCCCTTGGGTCAGGCCTGGGGGCTCCCGCCAGGGAGATCCTCGGCTTGATCAGTGAGGCAAGGGTGGCGCTCGAGCACAACTCAAGGGTGAGCTCCGGCGCACGCCTGCTTAGCTCTCATGAGTCCGTCATCAGAGTAATCCGAGAACTTCGAGAGGCCCAAGTCGTGCGAGGCAGGAGGTGCCCTGAACCACCAACCGCAGCTGATGTCGTCGTTACGGTCGATCGGCCCCACATCTGCATCAACGCGCTCGCAATCGACAGAACCGCGACCCGAGACCCTTTCTGTCCCGCACCAACTGAGCACCACTGGGTGTACCCGTGCGATGGTGCCTGTAGGGCCTTCGGGCTAGGGCACGCAAGTACCACCTATCAGCGGCTCCAGCGGGCCATGCTCATGCCCGGCCTGGTGGGGCATGGCGAGGAAGAGGAGGAAATGCTTGGGTCGAGCGAAGGCCCCGAGCCACGGGAGACGGCGGACCTGTGAGGTTCACGAGGGTGGAGGCAGGAGATCGGACAACGACGACGCTTTCGACACTTCAGCGGCATGGTCGCCACGTGACTTTTTGATGGCTGCTGCCATGTAACTTTTTGGCTCACCTTGTCTGAGGGCGCCCACACGGACATGCGGCCTCCAGGAGCTCAGTGCACCCCCAGACGCTACTTTCACGTAAGCATCTTTCAGATGTTCCCACCTCACCCGCTTCGTACCCTTACGTTCTACTTTGCTTGCGTCTTTGGGCGGTCGACTCCCGCTTGGGGGCTCAGGTCGAAGCTTATCCTTGCAGGCTGATACGTCCATTTTGCATCATGTTTTCATGTTGATATTTATTGTTTCTTGGGCTGTTATTACACTTCGTGGAACAAATCTTATGCCTTTTCTCTCTTGTTTTGCAAGGTTTACATGAAGAGGGAGAATGCCGGCAACTGGAATTCTGGCCTGAAAGTGGAGCAAAGTTGAGATACCTATTCTGCGCAACTCCAAACACCGTACAAATCAACGAGGATTTTCTCCGGATTTATCAAAAATACTGGGCCGAAGAAGTGCCAGAGGGACGCCAGGGGTTGGCCACAAGCCTGCACGGCGCGGCCACACCCCAGGCCGCGCCATGAGGGCTTCTAGGCAACCTGCTAGCCAACTTGCCCCCTCTTCTACTATATGAAGTGTTTCGTCTGGAAAAAAATCAGAGAGGAGCTTTTTCGTGGATTCGCCGCCGCCACGAGGCGGAACTTGAGCAGAACCAATCTAGAGCTCCGGTAGGACGATCCTGCCGGGGAAACTTCCCTCCCGGAGGGGGAAATCGTCGCCATCGTCATCACCAACACTCCTCTCATCGGAGGGTACTCGTCACCATCAACATCTTCATCAGCACCATCTCATCTCCAAACCCGAGTTCTTCACTTGTAACCAATCTCCATCTCGCGACTCCGATTGGTACTTGTAAGGTTGCTAGTAGTGTTGATTACTCTTTATAGTTGGTGCTAGTTGGATTACTTGGTGGAAGGGTTTATGTTCAGATCCTTGATGCTACTCATTACCTCTCTGGTCATGAATATGATTATGCTTTGTTAGTAGTTACTTTTGTTCCCGGGACATGGGATAAGTCATGCTAATAGTATTCATGTGAATTTGGTATTCGCTCGGTAATTTGATATGTTGTATGTTGTTTTTCCTCTACTGGTGTTATGTGAACGTCGACTACATAACACTTCACCATTATTTGGGCCTAGAGGAAGGAATTGGGAAGTTGTAAGTAGATGATGGGTTGCTAGAGTGACAGAAGCTTAAACCCTAGTTTATGCGTTGCTTCGTAAGGGGCTGATTTGGATCCACTAGTTTAATGCAATGGTTAGACTTTGTCCTAATTCTTCTTTCGTAGTTGCGTATGATTGCGAGAGGGGTTAATCATAAGTGGGATGCTTGTCCAAGTAAGGGCAGTACCCAAGCGCTAGTCCACCCACATATCAAACTATAAAAGTAACGAACGCGAATCATATGAACATGATGAAACTAGCATGACAGAAATTCCCGTGTGTCCTTGGGAGCACTTTTCCTCCTATAAGACTTTGTCCAGGCTTGTCCCTTGCTACAAAAGGGATTGGGCCACTTTGCTGCACCGTTGCTAATTTTGTTACTTCTTGCTCGCTATGAATCATCTCACCACACAATCACTTGTTACTGACAATTTCAGTGCCTGCAGATTTTACCTTGCTGAAAACCACTTGTTAGATCGTTCTGCTCCTCGTTGGGTTCGACACACTTACTTATCGAAAGGACTACGATTGATCCCGTATACTTGTGGGTCATCAAGACTCTTTTATGGCGCCGTTCCCGGGGAGTGAAGCGCCTTTGGTAAGTGGAACTTGGTAAGGAAACATTCATATAGTGTGCTGAAATTTATTGTCACTTGTCACTATGGAAACTAATCCTTTGAGGGGCTTGTTCGGGGTATATTCACCTCAAACGGAAGCACAAAGAGTTGCTACTCAACCTGCTGCACCTACTGAAAATATTTTCTTTGAATTTCCTTCGGGTATGCTTGAGAAACTGCTGGCTAATCCTTTTACAGGAGATGGAACATCACATCCAGACTTGCATCTAATCTATGTAGATGAAGTTTGTGGTTTATTTAAGCTGGCAGGTTTGCCCGAGGATGAGGTCAAGAAGAGGGTCTTTCCTTTATCTTTGAAGGATAAGGCATTGACATGGTATAGGCTATGTGATGATATTGGATCATGGCACTACAATCGGTTGAAATTGGAATTTCGTCAAAAGTTTTATCCTATGCATTTAGTACATCGTGATCGGAATTATATTTACAATTTTTGTCCTCGTGACAGAGAAAGCATCGCTCAATCTTGGGGGAGGCTTAAATCAATGTTATATTCATGCCCCAATCATGAGCTCTCAAGAGATATTATCATTCAGAACTTCTATGCTCGGCTTTCTCATGATGATCGCACCATGCTTGACACTTCTTGTACCGGTTCTTTTATGAAGAGAGATATTTACTTCAAATGGAATTTATTGGAGAGAAATAAATGCAACTCTGAAGATTCGGATCTTGAAGAAGGTAAGGAGTGAGGTATGAATTTCACGTTTGATTGCGTTAAATCCTTTGTTGAGACAAATACTTTTTGTGATTTTAGCGCTAAGTATGGACTTGACTCTGAGATAGTAGCTTCACTGTGTGAATCCTTTGCTACTCATATTGATCTCCCCAAAGAGAAGTGGTTTAAATATCATCCTCCTTTAGAAGTCAATGTAGATAAACCCATTCCAGTTGAAGAGAAAGTCATTGCCTATAATGATCCTATTGTCCCCAGTGGTTACATTGAGAAACCACCTTTCCCTGTTAGGATAAAGGATCATTCTAAAGCTTCAACTGTGATACGTAGAGGCTATATTAGAACACCTACAGCCCCTAAGCAAATTAGAGTTGAACCTAGCATTGCTATTATCAAAGATCTTCTGTCCGACGATGTTGAGGGACATAATATTCACTTCTGTGAAGATGCTGCTAGAATTGCTAAACCTCACGCTAGAGACAAACATTGGCATGTTGTTGGCATGCATGTGGTTTCTGTTAAGATAGGAGATCATTGTTACCATGGTTTATGTGACATGGGTGCTAGTGTTAGTGCAATACCTCAATCCTTATACGATGAAATAAAAGATGAGATTGCACGTGTTGAGATAGAGCCTATTGATGTCACTATTCAGCTTGCCAATAGAGATACTATCTACCCTGTGGAAAATGTTAGGGATGTTGAAGTCTTGTGCGGTAAAACGAAGTATCCGGCTAATTTCCTCGTTCTTGCTACCGCACAAGATAGATTTTGTCCCAACATATTTGGTAGACCCTTTCTCAATACTGTCAATGCTCATAAAGATTGTGAGAAGCAAATTGTCACTGTTGGCATTGAAGGTGTGTCACATGAGTTCAACTTCTCCAAGTTTGGTAGACAACCTCATGAAAAGGAGTTGCCTAGTAGGGATGAAACTATTGCCTTAGCATCTATCGCCGTGCCTCCTACTGATCCCTTAGAGCAATACCTGATTGAGCATGAAAATGATATGCATATGGATGAAAGGGATGAGATAGATAGAGTTGTTTTAGAACAATATCTTATCCTTAAGAATAACTTGCGTGTTGAACTGCTTGGGGATCCACCCCCACCGAAAGGTGATGTGACGCCCTCGATTTAATCGTACGCTAATCATACATGCAAATGCGTACGATCAAACCCAAGGACTCACGGGAAGATATCACAACACAACTCTAGACACAAATAAAATAATACAAGCTTCATATTACAAGCCAGGGGCCTCGAGGGCTAGAATACAGAAGCTCGATAAACACACGAGTCAGCGGAAGCAACAATATCTGAGTACATACATAAAAATGGGGTGCCTTAGAAAAGGCTAGCACAAAAGATACAACGATCGAACGAGGCGAGGCCTCCTGCCTGGGAACCTCCTAACTACTCCTGGTCATCAGCGGCCTCCACGTAGTAGTAGGCACCGTCGGGGTAGCAGTCGTCGTCGGCGGGGACCTCCATCTCCTAGGCTCCATCATCTGGTCGCAGCACGGATCAAGGGGACAAAGGGGGAGCAAAGCAGCGGTGAGTACTCATCCAAAGTACTCGGAAGTCTTACATCATAACTATTCTAAGTATGCATCAATATCAAAGAAGGGGGCGTGGTTATATGTGGATTGACTGCAGCAATGCGAGAATAGAGAGAAGGCCTAGTCCTATCAAAGACTAGCATCTTCAGGGTCTTGTAGCAATAAACGAGAGTAGAACAGGTGGAAACACAATTAATAGTCATATTGTTGCAGCAGTATTAAAGTGAGGTCACACCCAAAGATCCTCCCTCGACTCCCTGCGAGGAAGCAATCCCGAGGCAACTACTTCCAGTTAAGTAACAATTGTAGTTGTATAAGATCAGGGCACAATTCCAAGTCGTCCTGTAACCGTGGACACGGCTATTTGAATAGTTAATTTTCATCCCTGCAGGGGTGCACCACATGTCCCGACGCGATCGATAACACTCTGGCCAGACACACTTTTCTGGGTCCTGCCCGGGCATGGAATATCGACCCGCCGCAACCCCACCTAAGACTAATCAGAGAGGCCAGCCCGCCGGTCTAAATCCTAAGCACAAAGGGTTCATGGGCCCAGTTCCCCTCCGCGCTCATGCACGATGCGTGGGCGGCCGACGTCAGTCCTAGCATCCCTTAATCACAAGCGCGATGCATGTCGGGACCACTCGGGCGCGCGCCGCTATGATTGATGACATTTGAAAAGCTTCGGTTGATACCGCGACGCCGAGTACCCATAATTCTTCCCACGCAGACGGTGAGTGCGAAAAGGTCTCCGACCAACACAGATCAACTACCCAAATTCATTAACATTTTAATTAGGCCATTGACACAGTCTTGCGGGAATCCACCCGTCTTAACAACTAATCACCAATGATCCGAGTAACATGGTCGAGTAACTGTGTGGCTGTAACATCAGGGGGAATCCGAGGTATCACCCTCGTAAGATTCCGAACGATGTATCCGTCAAGGTGGGCTTAGAGGAATCACCCTCGGGGGTCCCACACTTGAGGGGTTGCACGACAGAGGCATCATCGGGAATGGTGAAAGAGGAATCACCCTCAATAACCAAGACCGACTAGCTATACTACAAAGATATCATCAGGAGTACATAGCGAGGTATCACCCTCGGTACTCGATAGTATCTCTGTAGCATCGTACAACTAAGGGGGGTGTATGTGCTGTGTCGGGTATGGCTCGTCGACCAGGGATCGAGATTTGAAAAACAAGCGGGGCAACTAGACTACATGGTCACAGGTGATGGCTGCTCCACCTATACTAAGCAGATTTAAAGGTACAGGACTGAAAATAGTAGTTCATCAAAAATAGGCTATGCATCAGATATAGGAGCTATCTACAATAGTAGAAAAATACTAATGCAAGCAGTAGGAAGAAAGACATAGGCGATATAGGAATGATCAAGGGGGGTTTGCTTGCCTTGCTGCTCCGCGGCAAAGGATTGATCGGCAAGGCCGTAGATGTACCCGGCAGCAGCGTCAGTCTCGGGGTCTACCGGTAAGAAGAGTGGGAAGAAACAATAAATAATAGCAATAGTGCAACACAATGCATGACATGGCAAGATGCAGGCTAGACATGAGCTAACGCAACAACATCCGTCATAGACGGGTCGGAAGAATATCTGACGATATTTTCCGGGCCTCGGGCTACTACCGGTGATGGGGTTATAGTCCTAGGATAAGGTCATAGGCCTGCCGTGTAGGTCCTACCCAAGGACTACCCCTCATAAGGGACAAGGCCCTTAGTCAGTTCCGACTGAACTAAGGAGTTCCCATCATTCAGTCGGTAACAGATCCTCGACCATCCAGTCGTAGACGAGCATTCGGAGAATATCAAACTAACCGACTGGATTCCACTCTGTGCATCGTAACCCCCTTGGAGGGAAACGGTCATAAGTTTCCATGTGCCTTTATTAGCATTTAAGACATACGTTACCTGTAATGTAGGCATTTATTCGCCGCTACTCCACCCCTGTGCACCGAACCGTTGTGGAGGGCAGAGCACTCTATATAAGCCACCCTCCCCCACTGGTGCAGGGGTTAGCAAATCACGGTATTCTATATTCCACTCGACAACAAGGTCCCAGAGCACTGAGACGTAGTGCTATTACCTCCACCGCAGAGGGGCCTGAACTCATACAACCTCGTCGTAACTAAGGCTCTGCCCATCCTTTCGTACCCTACACATCTACTGTCAGACTTATACCCACGACAACCGGTCTGAGTGGAAACGATGGAAATGTTCCATGTTTGCTATTGTAGGGATGCATGACAGACGAATGGACCGTGTATCCGGGTTCGTCTCGTTCTGTTGATCAACTTTCATGTTGAAAATATTTTGATCTGACTTACAGATTAATTAATATTAATATTTAAAGTTTGATTAATTATTTAGGAATTAAAAATAGATTTATTTAATTTAAATAAAAGCAATTATGACATCAGCATGATGTCATGGTGACATCAACAGTTGACTGGTCAACTGACTAGTGGGTCCCGAGCGTCATAGACACAAGTTTTTAATTAAAATTAAATAGTAATTAATCTAATTAATTTAGTGGGGGACCCACGTGTCATACTCTAATTATTCTAATTACCCAATTAATTAATTAAATAATATATCTATTTATTTATTTAATAAAAACATATTATATATTATATATTATATATTTTCACTTTTTCTCAAAAGAGGGTGTGGGGCCTACGTGTCATAGACAGCGGGGTGGGTTGGCCCCACCGGTAAGTGTCGTAGGCCTCATACACATTTTTCTACATACACGTATTCTCCAATACCTACACACATAAATACATACATATGTGCATCTCATACATACAAAATACGTACGATATCTAATACACACATACATACGCCTTTTCATTTATTTTTATTTTTCTCTTTTCTCATCTCATGTCCAAACTCTCTCTTTTAACACACACTCTCAAACTCTCAACCTCACATAGAGAGAGGAACATCTCCAACATTTCTTACACGATCCTAACGGCGTCGGAACGGAGCGCCGTTTGCCGGAATGGAACCGGGACGGCGTGAGGAAGGAGACAGTGGGAGGAGCCCGGAAGGGGGCTCACCGACGTTGACGAGAGGGCCCGGTGAAGCCGGAGTTCTCAGGAGGTGGAGGAGACGGCGAGGAGGAGGACGAGGCGGTGACGGTGGCGCGGTGAAGATGGTGCCGGCGAGGGGAGCCGGGCGAGGCGATGGGGAGATCTGGGGGGAAGTTGTCGGTGGGATGGGGCGGGGTGACCGAGAGGAGAAGAGGGCTCGGTCGTGGGGTGTCGTGGGGGTAGCTGCGGTACCGAGAGGAGAGGTAGGGAGGCTCTCGTCTTGGTGGGGCTCGGTGGGGAAGGAGCCCGGTAGGTGGGGGGTACCGAGTGAAGGGAGGCCGAGGGGGGTAGGTGGCCTCGCGGGGGGGGGGGGTGGTGGGAGGACGAGAGGAGGGACCTGGCGCGGGAGTGGGGGTCTTTGGAGGCGGCGGCCAGGGAATTGGGGAAGGGGGTCGGTTAGGGTTAGCCCTCCCTAGGGGGCTTTATACACGAGGGGGTGGTGGGCCGAATGGGGGTTTGACTAGGCCACTTTTGGCCTAGTGGGGTTCTTTTTTTCATTTCTTATTATTATTTCTTTTTATTATTCTATTTTATTTACTTTGTTTTACAATTTATTATATATACTTTTAATTCTTTTTTTAAATTTATTTATTTTCATTTACTAAATTTCTTTTATTAATTTGATTTAAAGCTCCACTTTTAAATATATAGGGGTTACCAATAATTCCTAAAGTGCCTGATTTAGTATTATAATCCGCTAGGGAATTTTTATAACTCCCCGACGTTTTTTGATTTTCACAACCAAAATATTTTCTCGTTTGATTTTATCTTAAAGCTTCAAATTTTGATTCGGTTTCAACCAACACGAGATCATTGATATAATTAACGGTGACGTGGTATCATTAGCGCGGGATCACTGTCGCTTAATTACAATCATCACTGTAGCAAAAGTCGAGGATGTCACAATTCTCCCCTACTAACAAGAATTCTCGTCCCGAGAATTAAGAGGTAGAAGGAAAGAGCCCGGGGTATTCATCACGAAGGTGATCCTCGCGTTCCCAAGTGGCTTCATCTTGAGAATGATTTGACCACTGCACTTTAAGGAACTTGGTGACTTTGTGACAAGTTTTATGTTCAGCTTGGTCGAGAATGCGGACCGGATGCTCTTTATAAGAGAGGTCTTGTTGCATCTCAAGCATACCATGATCCACTGCTCGAATAGGATCCTTGAAGCAGCGGCGGAGCTGAGAAACATGGAAGACATCGTGAACCTCGGAGAGGTTCGCCGGCAGTTCCAATTGATAAGCCACTCATCCACGCCTTTCGAGAACAGTGAAAGGACAAATATAGCAAGGAGCTAACTTGCCCTTGATCCCAAAACGGTGTGCACCTCTCATTGGTGTGACACGAAGATAAGCCTTTTCGCCAGGTTGGTAGACCATATCTTGATGATGACGATCATACTGACTCTTTTGACGAGACTGGCCAGCCTTCAGATTCTCATGAATAATGCGGACTTGATCTTCGGCATGTTGAATAATATCCGGGCCGAAGAGTGATCGTTCCCCAGTTTCTGACCAATTCAGAGGAGTTCGACAGCTCCGTCCATACAATACTTCGAAAGGGGCCATCTTCAGACTAGCTTGATAGCTATTGTTGTAAGAGAACTCGGCATACGGGAGAGATTCCTCCCATTTCTTATCAAAAGAAATGACACAAGCTCGAAGCATGTCCTCTAGTATTTGGTTGACTCGTTCAACTTGTCCCTGGGATTGAGGATGAAATGCAGTGCTGAAGGACAGATGAGTCCCCATAGCCTTCTGAAAACTTCCCCAGAATTTTGAAGTGAACAAGCTGCCACGGTCCGAACTGATTACCAACGGAATACCGTGAAGTGAAGCAACTCTTGACATATAAAGATCTGCCAGCTGACTAGCATTAATTGTTTCTTTGACGACCAGGAAATGTGCAACTTTGGACAGTCGATCAATGACGACAAGAATAGCATCATTACCTTTCTGAGATTTGGGAAAACCAATGACAAAGTCCATTTCAACATGGTCCCATTTCCACTCAGGAATAGAGATAGGTTGCAGAGTTCCAGCAGGCTTTTGATGTTCTGCTTTGATACGCCGGCATATATCACATTCTGCCACATAGCATGCAATGTATTGTTTCATATTGGGCCACCAGAATCTTTGCCGGATGTCTTGGTAAATCTTGGTACTACCCGGGTGAATAGACAATGGTGTGTCGTGATCTTCTTTCATCACCTCTCCGGTCATCTTGAGATCTTCCTTCTTATTTGGGACGAATAGGCGACCCTTGAAGTACAAGGCGCCATCTTCAGCAACAGTGAAAAAGGAGGGTCTACCCTTCGCAATATAGCTCTTAATCCTGTCGACATCATCGTTAAAGCCTTGCAGATTCTTTATGGAGCCCACAAGATCTGGTTCAACAACTAGGTTACTGAGGGAACCCTGATTAACAACACGAAGATTCATCTTTTGACACTTGAGCAGGGGGAACAAGGTAACCCTGAGGAACAATACGGAGGTTCAGCTTACGGAATTCCTCTTGCAGACGATTGTGAACCTTATGAACCTGGAGGTGGTTGCAGTATGACTTGCGACTCAAGGCATCAGCCATTACGTTAGCCTTGCCAGGGGTATATGATATACTGCAGTCAAAATCTGCTATACGCTCCATCCATCTTTGTTGACGTAGATTCAGCTCCGGTTGAGTGAACAAGTACTTCAGACTTTGATGGCCGGTGTAGATTTCACAGCGATTATCGACAAGGTATTGTTGCCATTCTTTCAGTGCATGAATAATTGCGGCAAGCTCGAGATCATGAACTGGGTAGTTCTCTTCACGAGCACGCAGTTGAAGTGAAGCATAAGCAATCTCCTTGCGATCCTGCGTCAGGACACAACCTATTCCTTGATGAGAAGCGTCACGGTATATGACGAAATCCCTTTTTGTATCCGGATGGGCAAGCACTGGAGCGGATGTCAGTTTGTCCTTGAGTGCCTAGAAACTTTCCTGACATTTATCAGTCCACTCATACTTAACACCTTTGTGAAGCAGGTTGGTTAAGGGCTTCGCAATCTTGGAGAAGTTCTCGATGAATCGACGACAATAGCTGGCGAGTCCGAGAAAACTTCTAACTTGCTTGACATTCTTCGGGGGAGTCCAGTCAAGAATAGCTTGAATTCGTTTGGGGTTGACTGCAATACCATCCTTGGAAACCACATGACCAAGGTAAGTCACTTCGTCTAGCCAGAATTCACATTTGGGATACTTCGCATAGAGTTTATGCTCCCGAAGCTTATCTAGTACAAGACGAAGATGTTCGGCATGTTCCTCTTTATTATTCAAAAATACCATAATATCATCCAGATATACCACAACGAACTTGTCGAGGTAGTCCATGAATATATAATTCATCAACCGAGAGAAGGTTGCCGGTGCATTGGTTAAGCGGAAGAACATGACGGTGTACTCGTATGATCCATAACGAGTAACAAAGGCGGTATTTGGAATATCCTCTTTGCGAACACGGATCTGGTGGTATCCCAACCTCAAGTCGAGCTTAGAGAATACGGTGGAACCAGCAAGTTGATCATACAAATCATTTATCCGAGGGAGAGGATATTTGTTTTGAATAGTGGCCTGGTTGATAGGACGATAGTCTTGAACCAATCGATTTGTCCCATCCTTCTTCTTAACAAAGAGAGAAGGTGCTCCCCAAGCAGAGGAACTCGGACGAATGAAACCCAAACGGAGCGAGTTGTCAATTTCTTGCTTAAGTTCAAGAAGTTCATGTGGCGGCATTTTATAAGGACGCTTGGCAATAGGAGTGGTACCGGGTACCAAGTCAATGACAAAATCGACAACTCGAGCAGGGGGAATCCCCGGAAGTTCTTCTGGAAAGACATCTTGGAATTCTCGGACCACTGGAATGTTTTCAATCCCTTCAAGAGGCGACACATTTAATGCATTCAAGGCATATAGCCGTGCCTCAGCATTTCGGTGGAGATGAGCATGGTAGCTTACTAATTCATCTGAAGGGTGTAGGAGGTGGACGGTCTTGGTGGCACAAAGGATCGATGTCGTATGAGCTTTCAACCTGTCCATCCCCAGTATGAGATCAATGTTGGATAACTTTAGTAGTATGGGGTTGGCAAGGAATTCTAATCCTTCAATTTCAACTGGAACATGGGGGCAAACCACAGAGGTTCGGCATTCGCCCCAGGGGTGTTTACCACTATCGGGATGTTCATCTCTTCGCTCCTAATGTCATGCATGTATGCAAAATTTTCTGACATAAAGGAATGCGATGCTCCTGTATCAAACAATATAGAAGCAGGTACTGAGTTAACGAGAAGTGTACCCATCATAGTAGCAGGCTGGTCTTGAGCTTGATCCATATCAATGTTGTTGGCCTGACCACGAACATAAGCAGGCTTAGCATTGAAGTTGCGGTTCTGGTTGTTGCCACTGCCAGTTGAGGGAAGTGTCAGCTGATTCGGATTCTGCCTGCAGCCTCTAGCACGGTGACCTGGACGGCCACACTTGAAGCACAGCCCACCATCAGGACGGGAAGGAGGAACTCGAGGTGGTGGAGCTGGAAGCCTCGGTTGCCTAGGTGGTGGAGGAGGCAGGCGAGGTGCAACATAGGACGGCCTCGGAGCAGGAGCAGGTGCATGGTACATGTTGTTGGGAATCCAGATCTTCCGCTTCTGTGTAGATGATCCCAAAGATGAGCCCATGTCACGGTTGTGCTTGCTGCTATCCTTGTATTCCTGCAGACCAGTCTCAACCTGAATAGCCTTGTTCACCAGGGTGGCGAAATCAGCATAGTCCTGAATGAGGTGTGTCAGCTTGATATCAGGGTGGAGGCCTTCACGGAACTTCTCCTTTCCGTGTGCATCAGTTGCAACGTCTTCTTCAGCATAGCGAGATAAGTCCAGAAATTCCCGCTGATAAGCATCCACAGTCTTGTTGCCCTGGACCAGGTTGCGGAACTCACGCTTCTTCCGGTCCATGATTCCCTGAGGAATGTAACGAGCACGGAAAGCAGCCTTGAACTCTGCCCAAGTGATGACAGTTCCATCGGGTTGAGAGCGCCTGTGGCTGTCCCAGCATTGAGCAGCGGGACCCTTCAGGAAGTAGGCGGCAAAGTTGACATAGCTCGCCAGGGGCACATTGGCAGACTCCAGCTCGTAAGCAATGCCACGGAGCCAGTCATGAGCATCAAGAGGCTGAGTTGAGCTGCGGTAGATCGCAGGGTTGAGGCGGCAGAAATCTTGTAGTGTCACGCCTTGCTGTTGGTTCATGTTCGACTTTTGGAACTGATCCATGAGCCCTTGCATAAACTGGCGGTTCAGCTCAAACTATTGGATCATCCCCGCCATATACTTAGGAGGCGAGGGTGGTGCATCGTTGACAGGGGCACGCGGGCGGCCAGCTGGTCTAACCATCCTATTAAATATTTAACAGGGGTAGTTTAGCTTAAAGTAATTGCAAAGGCATCGCACGCATTCATGAAGTAATCAAGCATGATGAAAGGGAAATGCGGTAGATACTTCATAGTAGTTGAGTTCGACATACAGACACATACATAAGTTCGATTACAGACTAACAATTACAAATTCGAAATTTGGCGATAGCCCGGACGCATTAGACGATACCCTGGACTCACTAGGCGGCATGCACGCACGCGGTGGAAGAGTACCACAACGAGATATAGTGATAAGGCTACATCAACGTCGGAGAGGACGAACGAATCCTGGTAGCTGGCGGTGATAGAAGGTAGGAACATGATCCTCTGTCCCGTTGTGACTCTGGTGAGGGTACCACATCCACTCGAGGAGCTGAGGTCCAAGTGCAGGGGCTCTACCCCCAACATCAGTCCACTCGAGGCCAGATGGTAGCTCTGTCCTGCTCGGCTCACGGATGTGCATAGGGGGAACCCTCGGGCAGTGTGATGGCTGCAGCTCTGTCAACGCATTGTAAAGACGAGCGCACGTAGCATACAGCTCCATAGTCAGAGCTCGAAAAGCATGATCCAGTGCATCAGTGTACTGCACCAGAACCCACACGTCATAGCGACGCGTCAGTAGGGGGCGCAAACAGCGACGTAGGATCAGTCACTGCGCTCTCGAACGTCAGCAGCGTAGGTAGTGAGATCAGACCGAGTCTCATCCCCAACGGGAGCATGCGGGATGTATCTGAAAGGGCTCTCTTCCAGGTGAGGGTACGCTGCAAGGAGACGGGTGATAGCGATGTAGGCCGCATCATGGACGGCCATCTTGACCGACACTCCAATACCACATAAGACGTGGCGGTCGTGGGTCTCGCCTCCCATCTGGTCGAATATGCGAACCTTAGCCTGGTACTGGTACTGGTTGTACTCGCGGAAGTCCTTGTACACAGTGTACTCGGGGTACCAGCGATATCCCAGCCTGGTCAGGAGGTCGACCAAAATGGCCGGGAACCCAGTCGTCTCAGTGTCCTGTGTCACGCGCACATGCTGTCTTGCGGGACGCATCTGAAAATAAGATTGGCGGATGTCAAATGACAATGTGTGTAATATATATTCAGGAGAAAAGAGTAGATAGTCCAGCGCTCCGGGTCGATGTGATTACGAAAACCTAATGTTAGAGTTAGTAAAATCTTTGACCCGAAAAAGAAGAGAGAGTACAGCCCAGAGTATAGGAAAGGAGTAAAAGATACTAATACCACCCAATTGAGATGTGGGCCCGTAAACCACAACATCAGTGTAGTAAAGTTTTTCAAACACTAGACTCAACTTCAGCCAAGGAGTTGGAAAGGGAGCTACCTACAGGCAGTCGGCTCTGATACCAACTTGTGATGCCCTCGATTCAATCGTACGCTAATCATACACGCAAATGCATACGATCAAACCCAAGGACTCACGGGAAGATATCACAACACAACTCTAGACACAAATAAAATAATACAAGCTTCGTATTACAAGCCAGGGGCCTCGAGGGCTAGAATACATAAGCTCAATAAACACACGAGTTAGCGAAAGCAACAATATCTGAGTACACACATAAAACATGGGGTGCCTTAGAGAAGGCTAGCACAAAAGATACAACGATCGAACGAGGCGAGGCCTCCTACCTGGGAACCTCCTAACTACTCCTGGTCATCAGCAGCATCCACGTAGTAGTAGGCACCGTCGGGGTAGCAGTCATCGTCGGCGGGGACCTCCATCTCCTGGGCTCCATCATCTGGTCGCAGCACGGATCAAGGTGACAAAGGGGGAGCAAAGCAGCGGTGAGTACTCATCCAAAGTACTCGCAAGTCTTACATCAGAACTATTCTAAGTATGCCTTAGTATCAAAGAAGGGGGGTGGTTATATGTGGACTGACTGCAGCAATGCGAGAATAGAGAGAGAAGGCCTAGTCCTATCAAAGACTAGCATCTTCAGGGTCTTGCAGCAATAGACGAGAGTAGAACAGGTGGAAACACAATTAATAGTCATATTGTTGCAGCAGTATTAAAGTGAGGTCACGCCCAAAGATCCTCCCTCGACTCCCTGCGAGGAAGCAATCCCGAGGCAACTACTTCTAGTTAAGTAACAATTGTAGTTGTATAAGATCAGGGCACAAGTCCAAGTCGTCCTGTAACCGTGGACACGGCTATTCGAATAGTTAATTTTCATCCGTGGAGGGGTGCACCACATGTCCCGACGCGCTCGATAACACTTTGGCCGGACACACTTTTTATGGGTCCTGCCCAGCCTCGTAATATCGACACGTCACAGCCCCACCTAATACTAATCAGAGAGGCCAACCCGCCGGTCTAAATCCTAAGCACAAATGGTTCATGGGCCCAGTTCCCCTCCGCGCTACTGCATAATGCATGGGCGGCCGACGTTAGTCCTAGCATACCTTACTCACAAGCGCGATGCATCTCGGGACCACTCGGGCGCGTGCCGCTACGATTGCTGACATCTGAAAAACTTCGGCTGATACCGTGACGCCGAGTACCCATAATTCTTCCCACGGAAACGGTTAGTGCGAAAAGGTCTCCGACCAACCCAAATCAAATACCCAAATCCATTAACATTTTAATTAGGCCATCGACATAGTCTCGCGGGAATCCACCCGTCTTAACAACTAATCAGCAATGATCCCGGTAACATGGTTGAGTAACTGTGTGGTTGTAACATCGGGGGGAATTCGAGGTATCACCCTCGTAGGATTCCGAACGATGTATCCGTCTAGGTGGGCTTAGAGGAATCACTCTCGGGGGTCCCATACTTGAGGGGTTGCACGACAGAGGCATCGTCGGGAATGGTGAAAGAGGAATCACCCTCGATAACCACGACCGACTAGCTATACTACAGAGATATCATCAGGAGTACATAGCAAGGTATCACCCTCGGTACTCGATAGTATCTATGTAGCGTCGTACAACTAAGGGGGGGTGTATGTGCTGTGTCGGGTCTGGATCGTCGATCAGGGATCGAGATTTGAAAAACAAGCGGGGCAACTATACTACGGGGTCAGATGGAATGACTGCTCCACCTATACTAAGCAGATTTAAAGGTACAGGACTGAAAGTAGCAGTTCATCAAAAATAGGCTATGCATCAGATATAGGATCTATCTACAACAGTAGCAAAATACTAATGCAAGCAGTAGGAAGAATGACATAGGCGATATAGGAATGATCAAGGGGGTTTGCTTGCCTTGCCTTGGGGAAGGGGGGGGGTCAGTTAGGGTTAGCCCTCCCTGGGGGCTTTATACTCGAGGGGGTGGTGGGCCGAATGGGGGTTTGAGTGGGCCACTTTTGGCCTAGTGGGGTTCTTTCTTTTTTTATTTCTTATTATTATTTCTTTTTATTATTCTATTTTATTTACTTTCTTCTACAATTTATTATATATACTTTTAATTCTTTCTTTTATTTATTTATTTTCATTTACTAAATTTCTTTTATTTATTTGATTTAAAGCTCCACTTTTAAATATATAAAGGTTACCAATAATTTCTAAAGAGCCTGATTTGACATTATAATCTGCTAGGGAATTTTTATAACTCCCCGACGTTTTTTATTTTCACAACCGAAATATTTTCTCGTTTGATTTTATCTTAAAGCTTCGAATTTTGATTCGGTTTCAACCAACACGAGATCATTGATATACTTAATGGTGACGTGGTATCATTAGCGCGGGATCAGTGTCGCTTAATTACAATCAACATTGCAGCAAAAGTCGAGGATGTCATAGGAGATCCTGTGTTCGAGCTTAAACAGTTGCCTGATACTCTTAAGTATGCCTATCTGGATGAAAAGGAGATATATCCTGTTATTATTAGTGTTATCCTCTCACAGCATGAAGAAAAGAAGTTACTAAAAACTCTGAGGAAGCACCGTGCCGCTATTGGATATACTCTTGATGATCATAAGGGCATTAGTCCTACGCTATGCTAGCACAAGATTAAAACTGATCCTGATTTCAAACCAGTTGCTGATCATCAGAGGAGATTAAATCCTAAGATGAAAGAAGTAGTGAGAAAAGAAATAGTAAAGCTCCTAGAAGCAGGTATCATTTATCCTGTTGCTCACAGCGATTGGGTGAGTCCGGTGCATTGCGTCCCTAAGAAGGGAGGCATTACCGTTGTCCCTAAAGATAAGGATGAATTGATCCCACACAGGATTATTACTAGCTATAGGATGGTGATCGATTTTAGGAAACTGAATAAAGTCACTAGGAAAGATCATTAACCTTTGCCTTTTATCGACCAAATGCTAGAAAGGTTATCCAAACACACACACTTCTGCTTTCTAGACGGTTATTCTGGTTTCTCCCAAATACCAGTTGCACAATCTGATCAGGAGAAGACCACTTTCACCTGCCCTTTCGGTACCTTGGCTTATAGACGTATGCCTTTTGGCTTATGTAATGCACCTGCCACCTTTCAGATGTATGATGGCTATATTCTCTGACTTTTGTGAAAAGATTGTCGAGGTCTTCATGGATGACTTTTCCGTTTACGGGTCTTCTTTTGATGATTGCCTCAGCAACCTTGATCGAGTCTTACAGAGATGTAAAGACACCAATCTTGTCTTGAGTTGGGAGAAGTGCCACTTTATGGTTCATGAAGGCGTCATATTAGGACATAAAATTTCTTAAAGAGGTATTGAAGTCGATAAGGCTAAGGTTGATGCAATCGAGAAAATGCCATACCCCACAGATATCAAAGGGATAAGAAGTTTCCTTGGTCATGTTGGTATCTATAGAAGGTTCATTAAAGACTTCTCTAAGATTTCTAGGCCTCTTACCAATTTCTTGCAAAAGGATATTCCTTTTGTTTTTGACGATGATTGTGAGGAAGCCTTCGAAATACTTAAGAGGGCTTTGATAACTGCACCTATTGTTCAACCACCTGATTGGAACTTACCTTTTGAGATCATGTGTGATGCTAGTGATTATGTTGTTGGTGCTGTTCTAGGCCAAAGAGTCGATAAGAAGTTGAGTGTTATTCACTATGCTAGTAAAACTCTAGACAGTGCCCAAAGAAACTATGCCACTACGGAGAAGGAATTTTTAGTAGTCGTGTTTGCATGTGAAAAGTTCAGGTCTTACATAGTTGATTCCAAAGTCACTATTCACACTGATCATGCTACTATTAAGTACCTCATGGAGAAGAAGGACGCTAAACCTCGACTTATCAGATGGGTTCTCTTTCTACAAGAATTTGATTTGCACGTTGTCGACAGAAAGGGTGCTCATAACCCAGTAGCAGATAACTTGTCTAGGTTGGAGAACGTTCTTGATGACCCACAACCTATTGATGATAGCTTTCCCGATGAGCAATTGAATGTCATCAATGCTTCACGTAGTGCGCCGTGGTATGCTGATTATGCAAACTATATCGTTGCCAAATACATACCACCTAGTTTCACGTACCAGCAAAAGAAGAAATTCTTCTTTGACTTGAGACATTACTTTTGGGATGAGCCTACCCTTTATAAGGAAGGAGTAGACGGTGTTATTAGACGTTGTGTACCTGAACATGAACAGGGACAGATCCTAGAGAAGTGTCACTGCGAGGACCTACGGAGGACACCATGTGGGAGATAGAACTGCACACAAGGTATTGCAATCAGGTTTCTATTGGCCCACTCTCTTCAACGATGCCCGTAAGTTTGTCTTGTCTTGTGACGAATGTCAAAGAATAGGTAATATTAGCAAACATCAGGAAATGCCTATGAACTATTCACTTGTCACTGAACCATTTGATGTCCGGGGCTTTGATTATATGTGACCTTTTTCCAAAATCCAACGGGTATACTCATATCCTGGTTGCTGTTGATTATGTCACTAAGTGGGTAGAAGCTATCCCCACTAGTAATGCTGATCACAACACCTCTATCAGGATGCTGAAAGAAGTTATCTTCCCTAGATTTGGAGTCCCTAGATATCTAATGAGCGACGGTGGTTCACACTTCATTCATGGTGCTTTACGTAAAACGCTTGCTAAGTACAATGTCAACCATAGAATTGCGCCTCCCTATCACCCACAGTCCAGTGGTCAAGTAGAGTTAAGCAATAGAGAGATTACACTGATTCTGCAAAAGACTATCAACAGGTCTAGAAAGAATTGGTCTAAGAAGCTCGATGATGCACTATGGGCTTATAGAACTGCCTATAAGAATCCCATGGGCATGTCTCCGTACAAAATGGTGTACGGTAAAGCATGTCATTTACCTCTTGAGCTAGAGCATAAAGCTTATTGGGCAATTAAAGAGCTCAACTTTGATTTCAAACTTGCCGGTGAGAAGAGGTTATTTGATATTAGCTCGCTTGATGAGTGGAGAACTCAGGCACATGAGAATGCCAAGCTGTTCAAAGAGAAGGTTAAGAGGTGGCATGATAATAGGATGCAAAACCGTGAGTTCAATGTAGCTGATTATGCCTTCCTATATAACTCTCGTTTAAGATTCTTTGCAGGCAAGCTTTTCTCTAAATGGGAAGGTCCCTATGTTGTTGAGGAAGTATATCGTTCTGGTGTTATCAAGATCAACAACACGGAAGGTAATTGTCCGAGAATTGTAAATGGGCAGAGAATCAAGCATTATATCTCGGGTACTCCCATAAATGTTGAAAACAATATTATCAATACCATAACTCCGGAAGAATACCTAAGGGATATTTATCAGCCTGTTTCGGACTCCGAAAACAAAGAGGTATGTGATTCGGTAAGAAAACAGAGTCCAAAACATTTCTAGTAGGAAATTTTCTCCGTTTTGGAATATTTGAAAAAATACAAAAATTGGAAGTAGTCCGGAAAGTGCACGAGGAGGCGACAAGCCTGCACGGCACGGGCCCACCCCCTGGCCGCGCCGTGAGGGCTTGTGGCCACCTCGTGCGCCTCCCGGACTCCGTTTTCGTGCTGGGTACTCCTTCTGATCTGGAAAGAATCATTATATACACTCCCATTTGGTCTGACCCCTGCATCACGCAGATTTCCTCTGTTTTTCGTTTCGAGCCTGTTTTCTGCCGCAGATCTAGGTCAAGATGTCTTCTCAGGATTCATAGGGGGAAAGCTATGTGGCAGATTACCTTGCTGACCCCGAAGTCTATGGGGACTTGGATCCTTATGGCTGGACTACTCATGAGTAAGAAGATTACGATCCGAAGGGGAAGGAACAAACAAGTTCCGATGAAGAGGAGGCTCCTCTACCTCAACCTGGACACACGCATGTGGAGTTCAAGAAGTCGAGCCTCCCTGAGTCAAGGAAGAAGCCTAAGACCTTGTTTATCCCTTCTCGTTTCTTGCAGGAAAGTAAGCAGGAATTATGCCAAAGGGTGTTGAAGCTTGAAGAGGAAAATGATGATCTAAGGGAGCAGAATTTTATGCTCAAGTGGAAATTAAACAAGCTCAAGACCTCTTCAACAACTCCACCACCATCACCACCAAATGAAGACAACTGAGCATTGGTATGGGCAATCCCCTTGGCTTGTGCCAAGCTTGGGGGAGTTGCCCCGGTATCGTATCACCATCACATCTTTTGCCTTTACCTTTGTTTTAGTTTTCCTTTTTCAGTTTTCTTTTTCTCTAGTAGTTTAAAAGTCTTAGCGTTTTAGTCTTGAGTTTTGCTTTGTGTCACCCCTGATGTATTCGAGCTCGTAAGCCATATAATAAAGAGTGTCTTAGTTGAAGGATTTGCCTCTTGCCATGATCAAAAGACTGAGAATAGAACAAAAGCATGAAAGATCATGTAATGATCCTATGAGAAGTGATGGCTTCACATATAAAAAGAATGAGGATTGAAACTTGTTGAGAGTAGGAAAACGTAGACCTTGGTCATTGTTGCAATTAATAGGAAGTAATAAATAATGTTGGACAACGAAGACAACGTAATGACTTGTGTTTGCTTGGCTCTAAACAATGTTATATGATTAGAGATCCCTTAGCATGTGACGATTGCTTCCACATCATATTAGCCAAAACTCCCGCACTAAGTAGAGATACTACTTGTGCATCCATAAACCATCAACCCAATTTTGCCATGTGAATCCACCATACCTACCTATGGATTGATTAAGATCCATCAAGTAAGTTCTCATCAGTGCAAGCAATAAAAATTGCTCTCTAATATGTATGATCTATTAGTGTGTGGAAAATAAGCTTTGTACGAACCTGTGATGAGGAAGACATAAAAGCGACAAACTGCATAATAAAGTTCTTTATCATAGGAGGCACTATAAAGTGACGTTCCTCTGCACTAAGAGGACACACATCCAAACCTCAAAAGCGGATGACAACCTGTACTTTCCTCTGCGGAGGGCCTATCTTGTACCTTTACTTTTTGCCCTTGAAAGAGTCATGGTGATTTTCACCAATTCCCTATTTTGCCTTTATCTTGGCTAACATCATCTGCTTGGGAAAGATCTATATTCATATGTCAACTTGGAGGTAGGCATTCATGAATTATTATTGTTGACATTACCCTTGAGGTGAGTAGTTGGGAGGCAAAACTGTAAGCCCCTATCTTTCTCTGTGTCCAACTGAAACTTTGATCTCATGAGTACCACGTGGGTTGTAGCAATTGTAGAGAAAGAAAGAATGATTGAGTATGTGGATTTGCTTTACAAGATCTTATTTGACTCTTTCTGATGCTGTGATAAATTGCAATTGCTTCAATGACTAAAGGCTATCGGTTGTTACTTCTCGGTAAGGTTCTTGATCCATGCTTTACTTTGCGAAGGAATTATCACTTTAGCATGAGAGATTATATGTTGGTATTGTTGTTCTGATCTTGATCATGATGCATGCATGTTCGTATCTTGTTTTGTCGACACCTCTCTCCCTAAACATGTGGACATATTTATTGGGCTAGGCTTTCGCTTGAGGACAAGCTAGGTCTAAGCTTGGGGGAATTGATACGTCCATTTTGCATCATGTTTTCATGTCAATATTTACCGCTTCTTGGGTTGTTATTTCACTTCACGGTACAATTCTTATGCCTTTTCTCTCTTATTTTGCAAGGTTTACATGAAGAGGGAGAATGCCGGCAACTGGAATTCTGGCCTGAAAGTGGAGCAAAGTTGAGATACCTATTCTGCACAACTCCAAACGCCGTAAAATCAACGAGGATTTTTTTCCGGATTTATCAAAAATACTAGGCCGAAGAAGTGCCAGCGGGGCGCCAGGGGTTGGCCACAAGCCTGCACGGTGCGGCCACCCCCAGGGTGCGCCATGAGGGCTTGTGGGCAACCTGCTGGCCCACTTGCCCCCCTCTTCTGCTATATGAAGGGTTTCCTGTGGAAAAAAATCAGAGAGGAGCTTTTTGCTGGATTCGCCGCCGCCATGAGGCGGAACTTGAGCAGAACCAATCTAAAGCTCCGGTAGGACGATCCTGCCGGGGAAACTTCCCTCCGAGAGGGCGAAATCGTTGCCATCCATCAACATCTTCATCAACACCATCTCATCTCCAAACCATAGTTCATCACTTGTAACCAATCTCCGTCTCGCGACTCCGATTGGTACTTGTAAGGTTGCTAGTAGTGTTGATTACTCTTTGTAGTTGATGCTAGTTGGATTACTTGGTGGAAGAGTTTATGTTCAGATCCTTGATGCTACTCATTACCTCTCTGGTCATGAATATGATTATGCTTTGTGAGTAGTTACTTTTTTGCCTGAGGACATGGGACAAGTCATGCTAATAGTAGTCATGTGAATTTGGTATTCGTTCGGTAATTTGATATGTTGTATGTTGTTTTTTCCTCTAGTGGTGTTATGTGAACTTCGACTACATAACACTTCACCATTATTTGGGCCTAGAGGAAGGAATTGGGAAGTAGTAAGTAGATGATGGGTTGCTAGAGTGACAGAAGCTTAAACCCCAGTTTTATGTGTTGCTTCGTAAGGGGCTGATTTGGATCCACTAGCTTAATGCTATGGTTACACTTTGCCTTAATTCTTCTGTCGTAGTTGCGGATGCTTGCGAGAGGGGTTAATCATAAGTGGGATGCTTGTCCAAGTAAGGGCAGTACCCAAGCGCTGGTCCACCCACATATCAAACTATCAAAGTAACGAACGCGAATCATATGAACATGATGAAACTAGCATGACAGAAATTCCCGTGTATCCTCGGGAGCACTTTTCCTCCTATAAGACTTTGTCCAGGCTTGTCCCTTGATACAAAAGGGATTGGGCCACTTTGCTCCACCGTTGCTACTTTTTTACTTGTTGCTCTCTATGAATCATCTCACCACACAATCACTTGTTACCGACAATTTCAGTGCCTGCAGATTTTACCTTGCTGAAAACCACTTGTCAGATCCTTCTGCTCCTCGTTGGGTTCGACACTATTACTTATCGAAAGGACTATGATTGATCCCCTATATTTGTGGGTCATCACAGGCCTCCTGAGGCATCAAAACCCAATCTCACTCCCAAAGAAGAAGAAATCAACATGATTTACCAATGACCCAAAAGAAGCTCAGTCCAACAATGACTCGGGGTTAGGCACACTCGCGAGGCCAAAGCGTCCTCGCGACCTCCCAGATACACCCCCACCGTGACACTCTCACGTAATAACGAGCTAAGGCTGTATACCGTGACACTCTCACGTAATAACGAGACGAGTCTATATACGCCCAACCCCCCCCCCCCCCCCCCCCCCCCCCGAGGACGCGGGGGGGGGGGGGGGGTCCATCCCACGCCTAGTGGCAGCCCTATGCTCCGCGCTGGGGAGAAGCTCAGTCGACCAATGACTCGGGGGTAGGGACACTCGCGAGGCCAAAGCATCCTCACAACATCCCAGATACACCCCCACCGTGACACTCTCACGTAATAACGAGATGAGGTTGTAAACGCCCAGGGCCCCCGAGGACGCGGACGAGTCCACCCCACGCCTAGTGGAACACCTATGCTCCGTGCTAGGTACAGATGGAGGCAATAAACACAGTCCACCAATGACTATGCAGGTGGGCCTCCACCTCTTCGCAGCGTTCGGCGGCCGCCTTGGCTTCCTTCAGCGCCTCCTCACGTGCAGCGCGGGCGGCCTTGGCTTCCCTCTCGCCCTTCCCCATCTCGACTACTACATTTCCCAGGGCAGTGAAGGTCGCGTTTAGGACACCCTGGGTGAATACCGAGGTCCTTTGGACCTCCTCCTGAACAGCCTCCAATATTGTCGCAGGTGGTGTCGTCGGGGAGGTAGCCTCACAAGGAATAGGGGGCTTCGAAGGCTGTCTAGCGGTTGTAGGCATTGGTGCATCAGTAGGCTGAGGGCCCTCCAAAGCCTGCCACTCGGGCAACGATGTCACCACAGCCGCCTTAGGGCACTTCGGGGGCTCGAGGGCACGATGATCAAGGCCTGGGAGGTTGCCTTGCGAGCCTCCCCCTCTACATCGGCAGGCGGCGACGCATTGGAGGGAGCTGGCGGTGCATCAGGAATCACCTTCGGCTTGACGTCCGACTTCTTCCTCCTCGCCCTCAGCAAGACAACGTCCCTGGATATCAGGCAAAATAGGGAATCAGCCAAGCGCGGACTTCGAATGCACATAGCATGCCAAGACAAGTGACTTACTCTTCGGGGTCAATCGACCTCTTCCTCTTCGCCGCCCCCGCGTCGGCGGGAGAAACCGGCTCTCCATGGACGGGGGCGAGCCCGGCGCCTCAGGTTTTCCTCCGGCGGAGGCGGGATGCGCCGAGGATGACCCAGCCTTGCACTTCTGCGGGGCGGGCAATCATGCAGACCGCGTAGCGCGCAAGGTCGACGTGGGTCCCCTAGAGGTCCGGATCGGACGCGAGGGGACCCCCGTGGAGTCCTCACCGGCGGCATTGTCATCTACAAACTCACGCAGAAGGACGGTCTGTGACGGGAGGGGCGCGCTCGTCGGGCAGTCGTTGGCGGTCTTCTCGCAATCCCCCTCACCGGAGGCAACACCGGATGACACCTCTACTGGACCGGAGCCCGCGGCTGGGAGGAGCCCACGCTCATCAAAGACAGACAGCCCGGCGATCATGTCGGCCCCGTCGTCAAGATGGTACAACGGGTGTTAGAGCATATTTCTCCATATGTGGTTTTGGTAATTGATGACAATTCCTATGGACTAATGTTTTCCTTAAGTTATATTTATAGGATTTGTCCATAGGCACTTCTTGAAGTCCATCTGTTGGGTTCAAGGAGTTTATATGAAGACCAAGGTGGTATTCAAGGTATTATCCAAAGAATGGTCATAGAGACACAAGGTTGATCAAGATCGTCAGACAAAGAGTAAATCAAGATGATCAACACACAAAGCATACAAGATGTATCGAGAGGGATCAAGTGATCCCATGGTATGGTAAACATTGTCCATTACGCATTTGTGTACTAACCCATGGTCTTCATGAGAGTTCTATGTGGGTTTAGGTGTGTTTCCATGGGCTTGCATCAAGAGGAAGATCTCATACAACCCATGGAGGATGATGTCAAGTGGTGGAGGATGGTGGCAATGGACTTGTGAAGATATGCTGAAGAGCGGCTCACCCATAGTGTGTATGGGGGAGCAATCAACTAGTCTTCATCAAGCCAACGCAATCAAGAAAGGTGGTCCATCTTGAGGAATCCAAGATCATCGTCATCTAGCTCAAGAGGACGAGGTGCAAGGTATAGGTTTTCCCTTGATAGGTTTTCTGTTTTAGGATAGATTGTCGTACTGTCAAGGGGGGCTCTCAAGTGAGTAGCTTGATCGTATCGTTCGTTGAGAGCTCAAACCATTTGCATCCTTGCATCATACTTCTTGGTTCTTGTTTGGTGTTTCTCTTTGTGAGTTTTAGATCCTATGGTCATCTTCATGACAAGCTCAAGTTCGTCGAAAACGGAGTCCATATGCATCTTTTATGATGTTTTCGATGTTGGAGTTTTTGCTGGTTCTTCATTCATAGAGGTCTCACATCTCTATATCATTTGCATTTTCATTACTACTTGTTCTTAAGATTTTCATTCGCTTTTTGGATAGCTCTTGTTGTCCTGAAGCCAACAAGCTTGGGTTTGCTCAATTCGGAGCTCGTATGCGAAAGTTATGGTTGTTTCAGTGGCGAGCGGTAGTACCGCTCCAGTACAAGCGGTAGTACCGCCAGGGGCCCAGTGGTAATACCGCCAGGGGCAGCAGTAGTACGGCTCCGGGTGGGCGGTAGTACCGCTTTGGGACGGTAGTACCTCTCTCTGAGCGGTTTTCTCCGTCGGACTTTTTGCGAAGACTTTCTATAGCGGTAGTACCGCTAGGGCTAGCGGTAGTAACGCCAGGGCGAGCGGTAGTACCGCTAGGGGCTAGCGGTAGTACCGCTCCTCGCCAGCTGGAGTACCGCTGTGCGCGGGCTGTAAGTGGGGGTAACGGTCTGATTCCTTCCCCCTCTATATCAAAGGGGTCTTCTTCCCCCTTGGTCTTATCTATCCATTGAGCACGTGTTCTTCCCCCATTGTTGACCTTCTTAGAGCTTGCTAACTCTCAATCCCTCCAATTATTCTTGCTAGTTCTTGAGGGAAAAGAGAGAGGAGATCTAGATCCACATCTCCACCAATCACTTTTTTCTCTATGTGTGGGGAACCCCTTGGATCTAGATCTTGGAGTTCTTTGTGAGCTCCTTGTTCTTCCTCTCATATTTCTCCATAGCTTTTGTTGTTGTGGAGGGACTTGACCACTTTGTGTGTTCTTGCCATTGCATTAGTTGCATCGGTTTGAGTTCTCCATGGTGATACGTGGAAGTGAGAAGTTGAGAAGCTTATTACCCGTTGGTACTTAGTACCCTAGACATTGTTCTTCGTGGATGCGTTGGACCCTAGAAGCTTGGTGGTGTCTCGGATCTCAATCATTGTGGTGTAAAGCTCCGGGCAAGCATCGGGGTCTCCATTTAGGTTGTGGAGATTGCCCCGAGCAATTTGTACGGGTACCGGTGACCGCCCCCAAGGGTTGCCATTTGTACGGGTTCGGTGACCGCCCTCAAGGGTCCCTTAGTGGAATCACGACATCTTGCATTGTGCGAGGGCGTGAGGATGTTACGGTGGCCTTAGTGGCATCTTGGCGAGCATTGTGCCTCCACACCGCTCCAATGGATATTAGCATCCGCAAGGTTGTGAACTTCGGGATACATCATCGTCTCCGCGTGCCTTGGTTATCTCTTACCCGAACCCTTTACTTATGCACTTTACTTTGTGATAGCCATATTGTTTCTTGTCATATATCTTGCTATCACTTAGTTGTTTATCTTGCTTAGCATAAGTTGTTGGTGCACATAGATGAGCCTAGTTGTTTTACATTTTGTGCTTGACATATTAAACGTTAGTTTTATTCCGCATTTGTTCAAGCCTAAACCGTAATTATTTTAAAGCGCCTATTCACCCCCCTCTAGGCGACATCCACGTCCTTTTAGCGGGCCCAGAGCCTCATGCACGTCACCAGGGTTGCCGCCCAGCAAGATCGCCACGATCCTGCTTAGTTCATCAATGGGGAAGTCCTGGGACGAGAGCCTGAGCTCGTCGTCACCAGCACGATAGTCCCACAAGTGCCTGGAGTGGGCCTGAAGGGACGCCAGGCACTGCACCCACAACTCCTTCACTATCATCCCACCAGTCAGCCTCTTGGCGCTGATGTCGCGGGAGAAGCGCTCCAGGACGGGCGCGACCTGAGGGTCGGAAAGCTTCGCCGAGCTCCACATGGAGGTCTTCTCCGTCAACCCCTTCGAATCCTCCAGCCGAGGGTTGGCGTCCTTGAGGCTCATAAGAACCCAACATTGTGTGAAGTTTTCCACCTTCTTCCCGGCCTTCAGGAGCTAGTTGCCGCTCTAGGCCGCCACGAAGGAGACACACGCCAACAAATGGGCATCGTCATGCAGGCGGAGGCTGAAGAAGTGGCGGAAAAGGGCCACTGAAGGTTGCACACCTAGGAAAGCCTCGCAGTAGAAAGCGAAGATGGACAGGAGAAAGACAGAGTTGGGCTGGAGCTGAAGAGCCTGGATCCCGTAGTGGTTCAAGATGGCGGTGAAGAACGAGGAGAAAGGCGGCACCAGCCCGGCGAAGATGTTGTGGAGGAAGAAGCGGTACACCGCCTTCGAGGCGGGCCACTCCTCTATGGTGCCAGGCCAGATCGGGGTCCGCCTGTACTCGTTGGACTCGGCCACGGTCCAGGGAAGCACGGGGGCGAGGTCCACATCCTTGGAAAGGACGCACTCCAAGAGCGGACGAGCTGGGGCTGGACCTTGCGCCTCTACTTCTGCTTGCCGGCGGGCGCCATCGCTGGACTGGCGAGGGAGCGGCACGACGCTGGATCTGGGGATGATGGTTGGATTTGAATACCAAGGAGGAAGAACGACTGTGGGAGAAGGAAATCAATAATGCACCGTTGCAACAAGCAAGGCTCCTAATAACTCGGGCAGAGACAGAAGACAAGGAAGACTCAACGCCAGCCACGTGACGCGCACCAGCCTGGCCCACAAGCATCTAGGGCCTGCGGCATCTCAGGGCGCCCCCGAGGCTTCGCCTAGAAGCCAACCCGAGCGCATTGTGGGCCCGGGGGTACTGTCGGCTTTCTGGGAATGGGGATACCCATACCTGCCTGCATGTGGCCGACGGCCGACCCACTTCATCAAGCAAACCAACGGTGTAACGACTAAGATGCGGTCCTTTCCGATTTAGGGAACGAGGCCCAAAAATGGAAAGAAGCGCATCTAAGCGTTTCGCAAGCACGATAACATAGCACATACATGATAATAGAATGACAAATAGGGAATCGTTTGCCATCTCATAGATAATATCAGAGGTTACATCACATATTTATTCAGACAAGGTAGTTCCGCTACGGACTACATAACATGAGAAAAAGGCTATGCTACCCTGCATGCTTGCCCACGATCACGACCACGCCTCAGTCTTCTGGATAGTTCACGTACAGGCGGTCGTTCTCCTCATCTTACTGCCACGCCAGCTGCGTGCCATCGGGATCACCTGTGTCGGGCGTACCTGTACCTGTTGGGGTGTTGAAGTAATCTGTGACACACACGGACTCAGCAATCTATGACCTCGGTGCCAGAACTAGTCAAGTTATTAGGTAAGGAAGGTTTAGTGTTTAGGTTGCAGCATCCTAAGCATTTATGGTGGCTAACTTACGTAGAACAAGTTATTGATGGTGGTCCATACTAGCGGGCGAAGACTAGCTGATCAATAAGTGATCCTGAACACCTACTTACGTCAAACATAACCCCACCATGTTTCCGATCGAAGAGAGGTCTTCGAAGGGGACAGTCACGGTTACTCACACAGTAGGCAATTTTATTAGATTATGTTCAAGCTATCTATAACCGGATGTACAAATATTCCAAGTTGCCACATAACCGCGGGCACGGCTTTCCGAAAGATTAAACCCTGTAGGGGTGCTCCAACTAGTCCATCACAAACGGTCATGGGCCGCAAAGTAATCCTCTATCACGAAACTCGTGATCTCGTCGGATTCCTTAGGGGAAAACCTCAACTCTGGGGAGAACCAAAGCTTCACTGGGATTCCTATACGCAATATATATCGCTAAGGTAAGACAAGACTAGCAGGACCTCTCGTTGTGTCGACGACCCTGATAAGAGTCGCGTATCTCAGTGTCAGGACACGACACATGAGCGATGGTTACCACGCCAAAACACCGAGTTGCCCCGGGGAACCTAATAAGCTACTCTGGGTTGGACCAACACTCATGAGGAGCACAAGCCCGGGTTGTTGATTAATTCCTCGGGATAGCTATTCCCTATGCAGATTATTATTAAGTGATTAGCAAATTAACACCAATGTTGGGTCCTGCCGGACAAGTCTTAACACTACCCGATTTATCAAGGGGGTTCCCATAACAACCCCGAACGTGTTAGGAGCGATCAGTTATGGAATCAAACACCGGTAGCCGGAAACTATGGCAGCAATAACGGAACGAAACACCCGGCAAAAGGCTAGGCCTTCCGTTATTTACCAAGTACTCCCTCCGTCCGGAAATACTTGTCCTAAAAATGAATATAATGAATGTATCTATAACTAAAATAAGTCTAGATACATTCATCTCTAGGACAATTATTTCCGTACGGAGGGAGTATATAGGTGCATTAATTAAATAACAGATTTAACATAATGATATCAAACTCATGTTATCACATGAGACAAAAGCACCTGCAACTAGCAACGCTAACATTAGTAGTCGAGCAAGCCTACTTAGCCATTCAATATTAGCTAAGAGGGGAAAGTGTTTGAGTTTCATGGCAATATCAGGAGGCAATTATTTCAGTGGTAGGCAGCGAGCATATGAAGAAGGAAACGTGAATCTAAGCACAACAAGACTAGAGATGGTATCAAGGTCACGTCATCTTGCGTGTGATGTCTTCAACTTGGAACTGTTCTTGTTCGTCCTGCACGTACTCTCCCGGATCCACGTAATCGCTCTCCGATCTCGGTGCTACCCAACATAAAACTAGCATCCAATGAACAACAACACCACATGATGCAACAAACACATGATGCATGAGATCAGAATGAACATGCATCTCTATTCTAGTCACTTGCACATGCATGAGAATAAAATACAAACTTCTGGACAGAAATGCACTCTAAGCTATCTTTACATGCATGAAATGACATGAACAGATGCATCACACAAAAACGATGCAATAAATATAAAGAACGCTACGAACGGAGCTACGGATCAACCGGAAACAACGAAACAAGAAATAGAGTCCTACGGATCAAATCCGTCACAACACACTCCCATGGCATACTTCTGGTATTCCCAGGTTGCCACATCATAAAACAAACAAGTATATATGGGGTGGTCCAAACAAACTCACCGCACCATCAACTATGCACTCACAAGCATCAAAACATCAAAACTATACATTCTGTCCTAAACAGCATCATAGCAGTTTGAGAGCTACATGCAAAGCACCTACAACCACCCAAATGTGCCAAATAAGATATGTGGAAGAAGCTATTCAAAATCTCTACAAGCATGAGCAAAAATATAATGCAAAGGAGTTACACACAGAATGATCTACAGCTGCTAACTTGGACAAAAATATCAGTTTTCAGGGACTTAGTGAAATTCTCAGATTCTCACTAGCTGTTTATGTTGTGAAGCATTTTGACAGCACCCAAAACAATATCTGCAGGAAGTCAAATGGAATAAAAAACACAAAAGCTACAACTTTCCAGTTGATTGGAAGGGCTGATTCCCAACACATGAACTTTTGCAAGCACAACTACAAGGGAAGAAAATAACAACAGTTTCTCAGACTTAGTAAAAATCACAGATTTTCATTAAGCTGATATTTTCAGCCACATGCCTACTTTGACTAAGCACAACTTGCACATATAAACTCCTAAGCATGAAACAACACCACCATGCTGTAGAGGGGTTCACCCTCTACTGCCACAACAAGGAATCAACCCCTTGGGCTCATCACATCACATGGAACCAAGCTCTAATCATTGAACAAAACAGAAAAATGAAATTCCCAAAAAGTGTTCCAAAGGGAAATCTGATTTCACCAATGGATTCCTGGGATGATTCTACCCCAAAAACGAATATAATACCTAGGTACTTGCATAGAACAATTGGGCGCAAAGCTAAGAAGAAAATATGCATGGAATCACATGGAGGTAATAGTACTATATCACATGCTAGATCATCACCTACACATGCACTTGCACACTCTCATCACTCCATAGGTGCATATGAGGGGTAGACCTCATGTTCACGTTCCTTAGCATACCACCACACACACACTTACATCAAGCATACATATATCAAGCACCTACACATGCTAGTTAAAACACACACACTAGCTTACACTCATATAATGCATTCCTACACCTACACATGCAAGCTTGCACATAAGTGCTTATCAAGGCACACCATGCCTTGGGCATGTGTGTGACACACACACACATGCACACACACACATACATCTACAACTACCACAAGGTATGTGGGGGGGGGGACCCACACACATGCACACTCACACACTTGGACAACCTAGTGCATGAGCTCACACCCATGCAGAAGAGTAACACACACACATAAACATCACTACCCTAGTGAAATACACACATGCTAACACCTACACACATATCTCATGGGAGCTTGCTCACACATACACTTGCACTCAAATACCTACACATGCATTCCTACCATACTAGCAAAATAACTAGAGACAACCTACTGGTTGTGAGGTAAACAAATACCACACAAGGTGACCAAGCAAGCTGCAGCAACAATCTAGCAAGCAAAATAAAAACAACAAAAGGAAAAAGGCAAGAAAAAATAAAAGGGTTTGGGGGGGTTCGAACCCCAAACCTGCTGGTTCACCACTCACCACTGCAACCATTGGGCTAGCACCTGCTGCTCAGCAGAATAGAGGAGGCATATAGGGTAAGCTATCTCTCCTGTCCTACTGTGCCCGAAAATCAAATAAGCAAAAGGGTGTCGCCACTGGGTCTCGAACCCGCGACCAAACCTTGTGCAAAACACTCTCCACCACTACGCTGCTACTACGAATCTTAACAGAAGGAAGGAGGAAATTCTATTGAGCAACCCCTATGGTCTTTCCTCTGCCCGACGGTGGCTGGAACAGGGGAAGCACCACGCCGGTGATATACACCAAATGGAACTGTGGCTCATTGATGGAAGGGAGAAAGGGCTCTTAGGTTTCCATTCCTACACTAAACGCGCCACGGGAAGGCCTACTGCTACAGCTCCACGACGCGCGGCGGCGCCGGCGACAGAGAGAAGAACACGGCACGGCTACGGTCCCTACACGCAAGATCTAGCTACGGGGGAAGGGAATGATGTTCGTGCTCACCCACTAGATGAGGACGTCGTGCCTGTCGGAGAGGAGGTAGAGGAAGAAGCGGAAGAAGCCGTGGCGGAGGGGATCGACGGAGAGGAAGTATGTCGTCGTCAAGGTAGGGGAAGCAGACCCGATATGCTCCTCCTAGCTGCGGGAACGGGTCCCGTGGAGGTCCCGCGTGCTCGCCGAAGGGTTGGAGAGGACGCAGGGGCACGGCAGCGACGGCGACGAGCTTCTCACGTCTCGGTCATGGTGGAGGAGGCGCGCGCTTACCTTCTGCCGATGAGGGAGAGGGAGGAGGAGATGGGGAAAGAAGTGGCGGCGGCTTGGAGGAACCCTAGGCTCTGCACAGACGCCAAGGGTCCTTTATAGGAGGAGGTGAGGGATGCGCGGCCTCGACGTCCGTGAAGGCGTCGCCTCTCTGTCTCTTCTCCTCTCTGACGAAACTGACGGAAGGAGGAGGAAGACGACGTCTACAGGGATAGGCTACGCGTGAGAGGGAGTTGGGCCAGCCAGAGGGAGAAGGCCCAACTCGATGCGCGAGATAAGAAAAAGGAAAACCCACTCGGATTTTCCTATTTAAAACAAAACAGAGACAAATTTAAATGCACAGGAAACAATGTTGAAGCTAAAAATAAAACAAAAATGCCCGTGGTCATAAGAAATTATGACCCATTTAAATAAAATATAAAAGGGAATTTTTGGAGCACAAAAATATTTACAAAACAGAATTAATTGATCTGTTTTGTGAATATTTGCACCACTAAAACATAGTTTCAAAACACTAAATACATAGCATCACATCCACCACAATTCATACTAAAGCATGGGCATTTTTGAAACAGGGATGAAGCAAGTGAATCTTGAGCTTTAAGAAAAATAGAGAAGGGGAGAGAGTTTTGAAATCTAGTAAAAACCAACATAGATGCTTCCTACTTACAATTGCACCACTTCACAACTAACACATATCATCACATGCCACACCACATATCATCATTGAACACATGAACAACAAACACAAGAGACATGGAATGATAAGGATGCATGCATGCAAAGGAAAACAAGACATGAGCACATGAAATACCACATGGAATATAACTCCTATTGCAATGACAAGATGGACCCACATACAGAAGGTTCCAAATAAGGAAAGTTACACTCTGGGCCATTACAAACTCTCCCACACTACAAAAAGATGTCGTCCCGAGATCTAAGATTGAAAGAACTGTGGGAATTCAGAACGGAGGTGATCCTCGTGTTCCCAAGTGACCTCTTTATCGTAATGATGTGACCACTGCACCTTGAGAAATTTGACAGTCTTGTTGCGGGTCTTGCGCTCAGTCGCCTCGAGAACCGCAACTGGATGCTCATGATAGGATAGGTCGGGTTGAAGGTCGATGTCTTGAAGATGAACTGTGCGCTTGGGAGTCTTGAAGCATCTCCGGAGCTGAGAGACATGAAACACGTCATGCACATTTGCAAAGTTGGAAGGTAGCTCAAGCTGGTACGCAAGGTCGCCCCTCTTGCCAACAACTCTGAAAGGACCCACGAAATGAGGCGCAAGCTTCCCTTTGATGCCAAAGCGTTGTGTACCCTTCATAGGGGATACCTTGAGATAGACGAAGTCATCGAGCTCAAAAGACATGTCTCGATGCTTGCTATCATAATAGCTCTTCTGACGAGACTGCGCTACTCTGAGATTATCCCGAATGACCCGACACATCTCTTCAGCTTCTTCTATCAAGTCATTCCAAGAATCTGACTCTCGCTGGTCTCGGACCAGTTGAGCGGGGTACGGCACTTCCTGCCATAGAGAATCTCAAAAGGAGCTTTGCCTAAACTAGCTTGATAACTGCTGTTATACGAGAACTCAGCGAAAGGCAAGCAGTCTTCCCACTTCATGCCAAAAGAGATAACTGAGGCTCTCAGCATATCCTCAAGGATCTGATTGACTCTCTCCACTTGACCACTAGTCTGAGGATGCAAAGCTGTGTTGAAGCGTATCTTCGTGCCCATTGCATACTAAAAAGAGTCCCAGAACTTGGAAGTGGAGATACTTCCGCGATCCGAAGAAATCACCATAGGCATGCCGTGCAAAGACACTATCCTGGAAGTGTACAGCTCTGCAAGCTGAGCTGCGGAGATGGATTCCTTGACTGGAAGAAAATGAGCCACTTTACTCAACTTGTCGATGACGACGAAGATGGCATCGTTACCCTTCTTGGACTTCGGAAACCCGATGACGAAATCCATCTCAATAGGGTCGAACTTCCACTCGGGAATGGGCAATGGATGCAAAAGACCCGATGGACATTGACGCTCTGCTTTCACCCTTCGACATACATCACATTCATTTACGAACTGAGCAATCTCACGCTTCATGCGAGTCCACCAGAAGGTCTGTTTCAAGTCCTGATACATCTTGGAGCTTCCTAGATGTATTGAGAGCAGAGAGTTATGAGCTTCTTCCATGATTACCTTTCTGAGATCACCTTTCGGAACGACAAGACGATCCTCAAAGAATAACGTGTCTCTGGCATCAACACTGAAGCACATATATTTGGGAAGTCCCTTTGCCAATCCAATCTTGACTTTCTTCACCATTGCATCAAGAAGCTGTGCTACTCGGACCTGATCTTCCAAGGTAGGAGAGATCTGAAGATTTGCAAGAAATCCCTGAGCTATTAATCGAAGGTTGAGCTTTCTGAAAGATTCACAAAGGTCAGGCTGGAGATGCTTCAGAATGAGACTGTTGTAGTAAGCCTTCCTGCTCAAAGCATCTGCCACGACATTAGCTTTGCCTGGCGTGTACTCAACGCTCGGATTAAAATCTTGGAGCATTTCCACCCAAAGAGTTTGCCAGAGATTCAGGTTAGGCTGGGTGAAGATGTACTTGAGACTCTTGTGATCTGTGAACACTTCAACCTTTCGTTCCAACAAGAGGTGTCTCCAAGTCATCAGAGCATGTACCCTGCTGCCAGCTCAAGATCATGCACAGGATAATTCTTCTCAGCTGGCTTCAACTGCCTGGAGGTATAAGCAACCACTTTCTTCTCTTGCATCAGAACTGCACCAAGACCTTGAAGAGAGGCGTCACATAACACTTGGTAGGGTTTGGAGTCATCAGGAAGAACCAAGACTGGAGTAGAGGTGAGCTTCTCTTTGAGTGTGTCGAAGGCCAACTGACACTCTGGAGACCAGGCATACTTCACACCCTTCTGAAGAAGACTTGAGAGAGGCTTAGCAATCTTGGAGAAGTTCTCAATGAACCTTCTACAATAGCTTGCAAGCCCGAGAAAGCTTCGAAGCTGCTTCACATTTTGTGGAGGCTCCCACTCAACAATGGCCTGCACCTTCGACAGATCAACTTTGATGCCCTCGGCAGAGATGATGTGCCCAAGATAGACGACTTCTTTCAACCAGAACTCACACTTGGAAAACTTGACATAGAATTTGTGCTCCCTCAGCTTATCAAGCACCAGCCTAAGATGTTCTTCATGTTCTTCCTCAGTTTCTGAAAAGACCATAATATTGTCGAGACATAGCAAGATGAACTCATTGTTGAACGGAGAGAATATGTAGTTCATCATTCGACAAAATGTCGGAGGAGCATTTGCCAGACCAAAAGACATGACCATATACTCATACGAGCCAAAACTACTCCTGAAAGCAGTCTTTGAAATATCCTCTTCGCGAATGCGAATTTCATGATAGCCCATTCTGAGATCGAGCTTGGAGAAGATCTTAGCCTCTTTCAACTGTTCGAGCAACTCATTTACGTTCGGAAGTGGATACTTGTTTCTCATTGTCTTCTTGTTCAATGGACGGTAATCAACACACAATCGGTCCGTGCCATCCTTCTTCTTGACAAACAGAACTCCACGGCCCCAAGGAGACGAGCTCGGTCTGATCAGACCCAAATGCTCCTGCTCATCGAGTTGCCTCTTAAGCTCCTTCAACTCTTCTGGACCCAATTTGTACGGCCGTTTGCACACAGGCTCAGTACCTGGTTCAAGCTCAATAACAAATTCAACTTCTCGGTGTAGAGGCATTCCTGACAGCCCTTTTGGAAACACATCTTCATATTCCCAGACCACCGGGACTTGCGAAATAGGATTAATGTCACCCTTTTCATTCAAAGAAAACAGACGGATTGTGTCATCGCGTGCCACGATTATAATCAAGTCCTCCGAAGAGTGAGTAAGCTTCACTTCTTTAGCTTCACAATCAATCGATGCCTTGTTCATGGCCAGCCAGTCCATACCAAGGATCAAATCAATGTCGGAATTGCCCAAGACAATAGGAGACGCCAGAAAAGAATAACTACCCATCTTGACAGAAACACCCGGAACGAACAACTGAGAGCTCATCTGGATACCCGGAGACACAACTTGCAATGACTTTGGTAAAGCTCGGTCGCAATATTATTACCAGATGCGAAGGGATATGACATGAAAGAATGCGATGCGCCAGAATCAAACAACACTTTAGCAGGAATATCATTGACGAGGAGGTTACCCATGATCACATCTGACGAGTTTTTTGCCTCAGCCGCATTCACCATGTTGACTCGAGCAGACCTGGGGTTGAACTTCACGAGAGCATTGCTTGGAGGTTTGCCTGGAGGAGGAGGAGGCAGAAGACGGAGCTGAGAAGTGCACTTGTTGGCATAGTGACCCTTCTGCCCACACTTGTGACAAGTAACATCTGTTGGCTGACGGTACTTTGTTTGAGGAGGTCCTTGCTTCTGCTGCTGTAATCTTTGCTGAAAAGTTGGGTTGGGTGGGTGGGAAGAACCACGGCCACCTGAATGTTTGAACTGCTGCGTGTGCCGAGGAGGAGGAGGAGACACCCAAAACTTATGTTGCTTCTGAACCACTTGAGTTGAGGAAGACAAGCTGGAATCTCTGAAGCGCTTCTTAGAATTCTCCACCCTGAGCAAAGCTACCTCAGCCCTGAGAGCTAAGTTGTAGAACTTATCGAACTCCTCAGGGTCGTGCAAAGCGAGAGCTAACTGCAAATCCTCTTTCAAGCCACCTCTTAACTGATAAATCTTGCTCTTTTGATCAGGGATATCCTGCAAGGCGTATCGGGCCAGCTCATGAAACTCGACGTTGTACTTGTACACGGAGTTACCACCTTGCTTCAAGCGCCTGAACTTGTCACGCATTTCCTCCACAAAGCTGGATGGAATGTAGTTGGATCTGAAGTCATGGCAGAACTCATCCCAAGTGATCACTCTTGCACCCGTGGAATCCTTCAGCTGCTGCCACCAGATAGATGCTTGCCCCTTCAGCTGGAATGTTGCAAACTTGACGAAATCCTCTGGACGAACATTGCTACATTCAAAGTGCTTGTTCGTGTCACGGATCCAATCCTCAGCATCAAACGGCTGGTCATAGGAAGTGAAAGTCTTCGGCTGATTTGACGGCAATTGACTCAGATTAGTAAACGGATTGCCACCATGATTGAAGTTGCCTTGCTGCTGATTAGTCCTCTCTTGCAACAACTGTATCAACATCTGAGTGTTTGCATTTGTAGCAGGCATCACCGCTTGCCAAGCCTCTGCAGGAGGAGGCGGCGGCGGAGGAGGATTCTCCGGAGGAGGAGGAGGTGGCGGCACATTTTCACGACCTGGATTCTGACGAGTTGGTGGAGCCATCCTGAAGATGGACAACACATTAGCCCACAGAATAAATTGAAGGTATAGCTAAATCAAAAAGGCAGGAATAACTGAACAGGAATATTAGCAATTGCACTCGAACAAAATAGTAAGAATGCTTCCTCAAAGTGACTGTCGACAAAATTCTGATTAAGGCCACTTGCAAACAAGTATAAGCTAGAACTTCTCGGAACAAAGATATAATCGAGATTTCATCCGATATCTTCGTGGATAAGATCACACGGGCTCGAATTTATAGTAGCCATCCTGTGCAAGGTAGTGCACACGACTTACGAAGTATCCCCGAGTCGTAGCGAGCTACAAGGACTCTTTAAGACACAACGAGAACCGCTATAAGATGATCGTGAAAAAACATACCCACTGAATGTCGAATCCCAACCTCACATCATGCATCTGTAGGAAGATTGTCCTATAGGTCACTACTTGATATCCCACCTATGAATTCCCGAAATATCTCGTCATGCAATCTGGTACACGGATACAGGGAGTAATAATCACACAACTCCTATACTAACCCGTCCACTGTATCACATCCATCAACACATAACCAGAATCTCGGACCTTCATCTATTACAGACCCTCGTGTTCACAACGATACAAAGTATGGCAGTACTCCCGAACAATCTGCACCAGTACTGGGGACATCGGGGTTATCTTGCCACTACTAGTATTGAAGCAATTACGAACATCCTTCGTTCTGAGATACTCAGAAATCTGAATGATGGCGATGTGCACAAGAATCCCCTGGAGCTCAACTCGCCGGAAGAAATCAAGGTAGACAGGAGGCACCAAGACAGAACTCCGTCACATCGATATCATATAGATTTCAAAAATACCCGCGTGATCCTAAAAAAATTCGAGCGAGAAGAGGAGTAGAATTAAGATTTCCTAAGTTGGGAACCTCACCAGAGCATGGAAGAGGAGAAAAAAGAATCCTACTCTCCGATATAACTAAGACTCAAAACATTTTACTAGACTTGACTCGGCCAAGTACGATCACACAAAGGCTCCTATGGTCGTAAAGCTCTGGTTACCAACTTGTAACGACTAAGATGCGGTCCTTTACGATTTAGGGAACGAGGCCCCAAAGTAGAAAGAAGCGCATTTAAGCGTTTCGCAAGCACGATAACATAGCACATCCATGATAATTGAATGAAAAATAGGGAATCGTTTGCCATCTCATAGATAATATCAGAGTTTACATCACACATTTATTCAGACAAGGTAGTTCCGCTACGGACTACATAACATGAGAAAAAGGCTATGCTACCCTGCATGCTTGCCCACAATCACGACCACGCCTCAGTCTTCTGGATAGTTCACGTACAGGCGGTCGTTCTCCTCATCGTACCGCCACGCCAGCTGCGTGCCATCGGGATCACCTATGTCGGGCGTACCTATACCTGTTGGGATGTTGAAGTAATCTGTGAGCCACAGGGACTCAACAATCTATGACCTCGGTGCCAGAACTAGTCAAGTTATTAGGTAACGAAGGTTCAATGTTTAGGTTGCAGCATCCTAAGCATTTATGGTGGCTAACTTACGTAGAACAAGTTATTGATGGTGGTCTATACTAGCGGGCGAAGACTAGCTGATCAATAGGTACACCTACTTACGTCAAACATAACCCCACCGTGTTCCCGATCGAAGAGAGGTCTTCGAATGGGACAGTCACGGTTACTCACACAGTAGGCAGTTTTATTAGATTATGTTCAAGTTATCTATAACCGGATGTTAACAAATATTCCAAGTTGCCACATAACCGCGGGCACGGCTTTCCGAAAGATTAAACCCTGCAGGGGTGCTCCAACTAGTCCATCACATACGGTCACGGGCAGCAAAGTAATCCTCTATCACGAAACTCGTGATCTTGTCGGATTCCTTAGAGGAAAACCTCAAATCTGGGGAGAACCAAAGCTTCACCGAGATTCCTATACACAAGATATATCGCTAAGGTAAGACAAGACTAGCAGGACCTCCCGTCGTGTGGACGACCCTGATAAGAGCCACGTATCTCAGTCTCAGGACACGACGGATGAGCGATGGTTACCACGCCAAAACACCGAGTTACCCTGGGGAGCGTAATAAGCTGCTCTGGGTTGGACCAACACTCATGAGGAGCACTGGTCCGGGTTGTTGATTAATTTCTCCGGGTAGTTATTCCCTATGCAGATTATTATTAAGTGATTAGCAAATTAACACCAATGTTGGGTCCTGCCGGACAAGTCTTAACACTACACGATTTATCAAGGGGGTTCCCATAACTATCCCGAACGTGTTAGGAGCGATCAGTTATGTAATCAAACAACGGTAGCCGGAACCTATGGCGGCAATAACGGAACAAAACACCCGGCAAAAGGCTAGGCCTTCCGTTATTTACCAAGTATATAGGTGCATTAATTAAATAACAGATTTAACATAATGATATCAAACTCATGTTATCACATGAGACAAAAGCACCTGCAACTAGCAACGCTAACATTAGTAGCTGAACAAGCCTACTTAGATATTCAATATTAGCTAGGAGGGGAAAGTGCTTGGGTTTCATGGCAATATGAGGAGGCAATTATTTCAGTGGTAGGCAGCAAGCATATGACGAAGGAAATGTGAATCTAAGCAAAGCAAGACTAGAGATGGTATCAAGGTCACGTCATCTTGCCTGTGATGTCTTCAGCTTGGAACTGTTCTTGTTTGTCCTGCACGTACTCTCCCAGATCCACGTAATCGCTCTCCGATCCCGGTGCTACCCAACATAAAAATAGCATCCAATGAACAACAATACCACATGATGCAACAAACACATGATGCATGAGATGAGAATGAACATGCATCTCTATTCTAGTCACTTGCACATGCATGAGAAGAAAATGCAAACTTCTGGACAGAACTGCACTCTAAGCTATCTTGACATGCATGAAGATGACATGAACAGATGCATCACGCAAGAACGATGCAAAAACATATAAAGAACGCTACGAACGGAGCTACGGATCAACCAGAAACAACGAAACAAGAAATGGAGTCCTACGGATCAAATCCTTCACAACACACTCCCATGGCATACTTCTGGTATTCCCAGGTTGCCACATCATAAAACAAACAAGTATAGATGGGGTGGTGCAAAGAAACTCACCACACCATCAACTATGCACTCACAAGCATCAAAACATCAAAACTATACATTTTGTCCTAAATAGCATCATAACAGTTTGAGAGCTACATGCAAAGCACCTACAGCCACCCAAATGTGCCAAATAAGATATGTGGCAGAAGCTATTCAAAAGCTCTACAAGAATGAGCAAAAAGATAATGCAAAGGAGTTACACACGGAAAGATCTAGAGATGCTAACTTGGACAAAAATATCAGTTTTCTGGGACTTATTGAAATCTCAGATTCTCACTAGTTGTTTATGCTCTGAAGCATTTTGACAGCACCCAAAACAATATCTACAAGAAGTCAAATGGAATGAAAATTGACACAGTGATAGACAGACACAAAAGCTACAACTTTCCAGTTGATTGCAAGGGCTGATTCCCAACACATGAACTTTTGCAAGCACAACTACAAGGGAAGAAATAACATCAATTTCTCAGACTTGGTGAAAATCACAGATTTTTACTAAGCTGAAATTTTCAGCCACATGCCTACTTTGACTAAGCACAACTTGCACATATAAACTCCTAAGCATGAAACAACACCACCATGTTGTAGAGGGGTTCACCCTCTACTGCCACAACAAGGAATCAACCCCTTGGGCTCATCACATCACATGGAACCAAGCTCTAAACATTGAACAAAACAAAAAATGACATTCCCAACAAGTCTTACAAAGGGAAATCTGACTTCACCAATGGATTCCTGGGATGATTCTACCCCAAAAACATATATAATACCTAGGTACTTGCATAGAAGAATTTGGCACAAAGCTAAGAAGAAAATATGCATGGAATCACATGGAGGTAATAGTACTATATCACATGCTTCTCACTAGATCATCACCTACACATGCACTGGCACACTCTCATCACTCCATAGGTGCACATGAGGGGTAGACCTCATGCTCATCTGCCTTAGCACACCACCACACACACACTTACATCAAGCACACATATATCAAGCACCTACACATGCTAGTTAGAAGACACACACTAGCTTACACTCATATCATGCATTCCTACACCTACACATGCAATCTTGCACATAAGTGCTTATCACGGCACACCATGCCTTGGGCATGTGTGTGACACACACTCACATGCACACACACACACACACACATACATCTACAACTACCACAAGGTATGTGGGGGGCACACACATACACACTCACACACTTGCACAACCTAGTGCATGAGCTCACACCCATGCACAAGAGTAACACACACACATAAACATCACTACCCTAGTGCAATACACACATGCTAACATCCACACACATATCTCATGGGAGCTTGCTCACACATACACTTGCACTCAAATACCTACACATGCATTTCTACCATGCTAGCAAAAATAACTAGAGACAACCTACGCGTTGTGAGGTAAAAAAATAACACACAAGGTGACCAAGCAAGCTGCAGCAACAATCTAGCATGCAAAATAAAAACAGCAAAAGTAAAAAAGGCAAGAAAAAATAAAAGGGTTTCGGGGGATTCGAACCCCAAACCTACTGGTTCACCACTCACCACTTCAACCACTGGGCTAGCACCTGCTGATCGACAGAACAGAGGAGGCATACAGGGTAAGTTGTCTCTCCTGCGCTACTGTGCCCGAAAATCAAATAAGCAAAAGGGTGTCGCCACTGGGTCTCGAACGCAGGACCATACGATGTGCAAAACACTACCCACCACTATGCTGCTGCTACGAATCTTAACAGAGGGAAGGAGGAAACTCTATTGAGCAACCCCTCTCACCTTTCCTCTGCCCGACGGTGGCCGGAACAGGGGAAGCACCACGCAGGCGATATACACCAAATTGAATTGCGGCTCGTCGACGGAAGGGAGAAGGGGCTCCCAGGGTTCCATTCCTACACTAAACGCGCCACGGGAAGGCCTACTGCTACGGCTCCACGACGCGCGGCGGCGCCGGTGACAGATAGAAGAACACGACACGACTACGGTCCCTACACGCAAGATCTAGCTACGGGGGAAGGGAATGATGCTCATGCTCACCCACTAGACGAGGACGTCGTGCCTGCCGGAGAGGACGTAGAGGAAGAAGCGGAAGAAGCTGTGGCGGACGGGATCGACGGAGAGGAATCAGGCCGTCATCGAGGTAGGGGAAGAAAACCCGATCTGCTCCTCCGAGCTGCGGGAACGGGTTCCCTGGAGGTCCCGCGTGCTCGCCGAAGGGTTGGAGAGGACGTAGGGGCACGACAGCGATGGCGAGGAGCTTCTCACGTCTCAGTCATGGCGGAGGAGGCACATGCTTACCTGCTGCCGACGAGGGAGAGGGAGGAGGAGATGGGGAAAGAAGTGGCGGCGGCTTGGAGGAACCGTAGGCTCTGCACAAACGCCAAGGGTTCTTTATAGGAGGAGGAGGAGGCGAGGGACGCGTGGCCTCGACGTGCGTGACAGTGTCGCTCTCTGTCTCGTCTCCTCTCTGACAAAACTGATGGAAGAAGGAGGAGGAAGACGGCGTCAACACGGACAGGCTACGCGCGAGAGGGAGTTGGGCCAGCCAGAGGGAGAAGGCCCAACTCGATGCGCCAGATAAGAAAAAGGAAAACCCACTGGGTTTTCCTATTTAAAACAAAATAGAGACAAAACTAAATGCACAGGCAACACTGCTGAAGCTAAAAATAAAACAAAAATGCCCCTGGTCATAAGGAATTATGACCCATTTAAATAAAATATAAAAGGGAATTTTTGGAGCATAAAAATATTTACAAAACAGAATTAATTGATCTGTTTTGTGAATATTTGCACCACTAAAACATAGTTTCAAAACACTAAATACATAGCATCACATCCACCACAATTCATACTAAAGCATGGGCATTTTTGAAATAGGGATGAAGCAAGTGAATCTTGAGCTTTAAGAAAAATAGAGAAGGGGAGAAAGTTTTGAAATCTAGTGCAAACCAACATAGATGCTTCCTACTTACAATTGCACCAATTCACAACTAACACATATCATCACATGCCACACCACATATCATCATTGAACACATGAACAACAAATACAAGAGACATGGAATGATAAGGATGCATGCATGCAAAGGAAAACAAGACATGAGCACATGAAATACCACATGGAATATAACTCCTATTGCAATGACAAGATGGACCCACATACAGAAGGTTCCAAATAAGGCAAGTTACACTCTAGGCCATTAAAAACGGGCTCGGCACCACACAAGGCAAGGCCCTCGTGAGGGGCCAAGCTTCACGAGGAGGAACGACATCAAGACCCGCAGGGGGCCTCCTCAGGACCCCTCTGGAGCGGCGGATATTCCGAGGCGAGGCCTGGCCTCACGTGTCAAGGATGATGCAAAGGATGGACATGAGAGAAGCAGACAGCAGAGCGGAGCAGTTTCCCCTTTAGTGCAAAGGAGGGCAAGGACATACCAGGGTTCCAAAGGCATCTTCCAAAGGTTTCCCTTCTGGTGCAACAAGGCCGTCGCCCCCACCAGTAGGACAGACGTCATCCCCGGGCCCGTCCCGGCTGCGCGGGCAGCTACTTTGCATGCGAGACCACCTTTGGGCAGGGGAGCATGTTCCCATGTCCCCCTTCAAAATTGGCCAATGTGGGACCCCTTCCTACCAAAACGGTAAGGGAAGAGGACCAGCGCTGCCATTATATATAGGGGATAGGTTGCTCTGCAGAGGAGGCTGAACCATTCATTCACCCACTAGCACCACACAAGGTCACCCAGCCTCCGGAGGCGCCCAAGCACTATACTAGTTCATCCACCAACCGCCGCGAGAGGCAATCCACCAAAGCAATAGTAAGGTTTTACACCTCACAGTGGCCCGAACCTAGGTAAACTGTTGTGTCGTGTGTTTCCTTCACCATCGAGTGAGTTTCCTGCCATCCGAAGCGAGTAGCGAGCTAGGTGAGGCAAACTAGCGAGAGATCTTTGTACACGCCCCTGAGTTCGAATCTTTAGATTTGCGGAGCCCGAAATCTGACAAGTTTTTGGCGTATGCGTTGCTTGACTGGAGGGATGATGACGAGGTGTCGTCTCCCTTACGCAATGCAGCCGACGTGGAAGACCTAGAAGAGCTAGAGGAGGTCTCCAGCCCTGCCCTGATGCGGCAACGTCGAGCCGCCCACGAGCCGGCCGTGCAGGGCGAAGGAGCGTGGTGGAAAGGCAAGCAAATTGCTACCGCCAAGCCTTCACCCAAGCGGACTGCAACAGGGCCTCCGGCTAGAGGTCATGGGGGCCACTCGAAGAAGTAGCGGGTCACTGTTGGAAGACGGTTGGTTCCCGTCGTTGCAGGGTAAGTAATTGCACTCCTCCTTTCCTCTCCTTTTCTTGATTCTTGGGTAGGAGATCTCCCCTTACCAGTTTATGGCTAGTAGGGAGGCCTAGACGATGGAGCAGGATGACGTCGCTGCTGTAGAGCGGGCCACTTGGGCCGAGGCCGACACCGCCAAGAAGGCGCTGATCGAGGAGGATAAACGTTCGTGGGAGGAGGAGGCCCCGAAGGCGGTTGTGGGCCAGGGCCAACCCAGCAAGCGCGCAGCCGGCAATGCCGAGAAGCTGACCACAAATGAGAGACGGTCCTAGTCGAAGCATGAACCCGCCTCACGGGTGAGTGTGGAGGTCCCGACCAGCGAGCTGGCTCGGGCCGGCGCGGGCGCAGCCGAGACCGCCAAGACCACCGGGCCAGAGCCTACCTCCGCGCAGGTGGATCTCGATGCAGTGCCCTACGCGCCTGATGTTGGAGTGTACACCGCACCGGAGGTGACAATGGATGTGCCAGAAGTGAAGATCCCACCACCCAACACGGAGACGACTCTGGTGGTGAAGGATAAGACCATGCAGACCGAGGGTGTGCACGCGCCTCACTGGACCGATGCGTCGAAGGAGCCAACAAAAACCTCGCCGCCAGGAGACGGCACCATAGTCGTATGCGGCTGTGGCCCGTCCTCCTTCAGAGCCAGCCACTTCTCTGAGAGCTGGCCCCTAGAATCCTGGAACGCGGCCAAGGCCACACGCGCGACCTTGCCTCCTAGCGCCATGCTCAGTTGCGTCCCTGTTATTGGTGGCTGCGTTCTCCCGCACCCGTGACAAGGTGGCGTAGACGGCTCTGGTGGCCAAGGAAGACCTGAACCGCCTCGAGGATTGGACCGTGGTAAGTCTTCAATTCCCGCACATTTCGGTTTATTCGGTTGGGATTTTTCTTCTTCTTCTTTCTTGGCATCAGTGGGGGCGCGCCAGCGCACCCACTGGGTGTAGCCCCCGAGAGTCGGGCTGGCTGAGAGTTAGTCGAGCCGAGTCTTACTCAGGGCGGCTTATTTTTGATTCGGTATTTATTTCCTATGAAACAATAAAATACGCAAAAAAAGAACTCGCACTTGGCACTAGATTAATAGGTTAGTTCCCAAAAAATGACATGAATTGGCATATAAAGCATACAAGATTGATAATATAGTAGCATGAAATAATCAAAAATTATAGATAAGTTTGAGACGTATCAGCATCCCCAAGCTTAATTCGTGCTCATCCTTGCGTTGGTAAATGATAAAAGCTGAATTTTTTATGTTGAATGCTACCCAACATGTTTATCACGTAATCCTTTACGGTAGAAATGTTGAGAAATGATGACTTAGTAAATATTGAAACAAAAATAAAGATGAATACTAGTAAATGATCATTGCCTTTCAAAATAACAACACTAAAGAACATTATCCCAAAATCACTTAATCATGTAAGTAATGTCATAACTTTATCTTCCTAACTTCAAGTATAAATCATGATCACCACTATGCCTAACCAAGCACTTGACTCATACTAGATTTTTCAACTTCACTCAATACCTCAGCGTGAGCCATGGACTTTCAGTACTTTGGGTGGAATATTATGGTACATAAAAAGCAATTTTCCCAGGAAAAAAGTTTCATGGCAAATAATTGACCATGCAAACTTAGTAATGTCCATGACAACTTTTAGTCCATGACCATGGCAAAATAATGGATCGTGAAAAAATTAGTAATTGACCATGGCAAATATTGTGTAACGAAGCATGGTAAATTTGGATCAACGGATCATGGCAAATTCATTAATTTTCCTTAACAATTTTTTAATCTCTTCAACTTGGTATGATTATATTTTTTAAGGAATGATGGCAAATATAGTTCATTGTCATGGCCATTTTATGCATCATGGCATTTTTACTACATGGACCATGTCAATTTTTTTGTAACAATGGCATGGTAAAATTATTTGTTTTTGCAACATGTCAAATGTAGTTTTATGGCCATGTAAATATTTACTTGATAGACATGTCAAATTTTTACTTTGTATCCATGGCAAATTTACCCTATTTTTTCCATGGCAATTTTTACCTTTGTTATGCCAATGGTGCGGCTTTCCTTTCCTTTATGAAACATGGCAATTACCACCAAACAATATATGGTACACTTTTTGTGTTCTACATGTTTTGTGTCTTCATGCACATAGTAAAATATCATGGCAATAGTATTAATTTTGTTTTTTCCATGGCAAATTTACCTTAATTAACATGGCAAACTTTCCTAAATCGCCATGCCAATTATTGACTTTTATTGTCATGGTAGTTTTTATTTTTTATTGCCATGGCAAATTTACCTTAATTGACATGGGAAATTTACTTGAATTTCCATGGCGAATATTCAACTTTTATTGCCATGAAATTTTCTACTTTTTATTTGCGAGAGAAAACTTATGTTTATTTGACATGGAAAGACTACGAATATCTCCATCTAAAATTTACTTTATATACATGGCCATTATACTTCAATATTTTCATGACAATTTTTCCCTTTTTATGGCAATTTAACATTTCACGGTCCATGTCTTTTTTTAATGTCAATGGAAAATTTCACTTTCATGTTTTTTTCATGGGATTTTTTCCTCATTCATGGGACCATGGTACATTTCCTTTATGAAACATGGAATTACTAGCAAACAATATATGGTACACTAGAAGATGGAGATATTCAAGTACAGATTTTCAAGTTGCGCACACATATCAATTTACCATTCTCTATGGACATCATGATCATGTCCCATGGGCAATATGAAACACCAGATATGAAACACCAGAAATGATTATATCAATATGAAACACATGACCTAGCCTATATCCATGCAGGAAAAGCTTGAAGACTGAGCTCCAATGGTTTGTTCATGGAGCTACTCGAAAATCATTCGTTTCTCTGCCACAATGGGTCGAGATTTCAAATGATAAATTGTCTGTATATTAGCTTTTTCATCATTCTTTTTATTCGTTTTCATTTTTGGGTTTCCGTCGAAAGTGTTTGTTGTATTGGGTTGGTTGTATAGTTCTTATTCTTTACTTTTTCTCTTTTCATGTTTTGCAACCTGGAATTATTTATTTAAAAATTAATAAAAATAGGCAGCACACTCCTCGTGTTTCCCTCAAAAATATTCGTGAAAAGACAACCATGAATATATTTGCGAACATTTACCATTATGTGTTGAGGCATTGCTCAAACTTTGCTCATATTAGATCTTCGGGGTGAAAACCCATGATCCGGTGGTGGTTGGATCTGGCGATGGAGGCGTTAGCACGTTGTTTCCTTCCTGGAGGCTTTGATTTTGAAGACCTTTTTCTTGTAGTACATATGTTGCCAAGTGATAGTTTGTGTTAATGACTGTTGTTGTATATCGTCGATCGTTGTTTTGATCGCTTCAGGGTTTCTTGTCTCCCTTCGCATGGCATAGCTTTGGTCTTCTAAGATTTTGCTCTTTGCCGGCATGATTTTCTGTGTGTGTGTGTGTGTGTGTCAATCTTGATTGTGTGCATTCTAGTTATATAGTGGCCCGATGATACATTTCGGTCCGATTTGTTGGAAAAATTGTAAGGCGAGGGGAGAGGAGAAGGGTTGGATTCATGCGATTACTGAGCTTGAGGAATTTTTTATCATTTGTTTTTCGTCTAGGTCGCGCTAGGGTTTTGATGTGGTTGCCATGGAAACTTGAGAAACAAGAGGAGGGAGGGAGGGGAAGAAGCCCGAATGTGCGGTCCATCAGGTGGACGCTCGAATGTGCGGGTGTTCATGGATTTCTCGAATAGAGGCATGCAGGCTATCTTGCTGAAATACCAAATGGATCATGCAGTACGGCCTCCTTGTATCCCACACATGTGGTTAATATTGTGACCCTAAAATTAATCATCAAGGTGTGAAAAGGTAGGAGATCGATATCACGCATACTGGAGGGGAGATTGATCGAACAAACTCATTCGAATAGAGAAGCCCCCAAGACCAAACACACCACAGAACTTACAAGCCTTTTTACTACGATGAAAAAAATGCCTAGTTTTCAGAATTTTTGGTGTAGCCAATAAAAGCCCTTTTTTGGTTGTGACTAACAAACCCCAATATTTTTCCATGCTATGAACAAAATGCCATGGCCCAAAAATAAAAGAAAAAATGACATATAGAAAATGAATAAAAATATAACATGGACTTTTTAGGTTCAAAAAAGACAATACAAATAGACCATGAAAAAAGGGTTTTCATCATCTTTAGAAGCAAAATTTACCGTGATATTTTACTATGTACATGAAGACACAAGAAAGTGAAAACCCTTTTTTGACAATATAAAAAAAGACAACCATGAAAAGCACATAAATAAAATGTGGTATACAACATATATTTTCCATGCAAGTCAAACGTAAAATGCCATGTGTGATATACCAGAGTTGCCATGTGTGACAAACATAAATTTCCATCTGTGGTGTGCAAGAGTTGCCATGTGTGACAGGGAGAAGTTTTCATGTGGGACAAATAGGAGTTGCCACCCGGAATGTAATAAAGTTGTCACTGGTTGTGGAATGCATTGAAGAAGTTAACGTGAACATTAAGTATGAGTTTCCACATTCAACATAATAGAACTGCCATGTGAATTTTTGAAAAAACAAGGATTGACACTTGCTCCACTATTGAGTTAGGTGCCACCATAGAAAGGGAAAGAAGAACACACCTCCTAGTCTTCCAACACAACAGGATCCCCGGTCTTGGACGATGCTATACAAGGAGATGAGCGAGTGGACGTGATGTTCGCCACAGCCGACGCCGCCTTGTTCAACTGGGAAGGAAGCCCGAGAGGGTGTGCCCACTTGTTTTTGTTTAGTTGCTCATCCACCAGTTTTCGCCTCGCTGCCCATAGAGAACACATACAGAATCGTGTAAGAGAAAGCAATCATGGCGTATAGCTGATGAAAATTCATGGAAGGAAAACAAATGACGCAATGAACAAATAGCAAACCACCTCCTAGCAGCAACATGCTCGGTCATGAGCCTCTTGCCGGCAGGGGCCTGAGCAGCATCCTCTGGAACCCTACCCCTCTTCAAAGTAGAAACACCAACGTCACTCGTGATGGTTGAGGCACAACCTCCCTCCAATGCTGATACAACCGGTGGAGCATTATCAGTGGGATCTCAATCCTGAACTTTCATCGTGATTAGTGTCATGTTGCACATTCTCCATATCATCATCTACATCCTTGTCATGACCAGCGTTGGTGCCACTGAAACAATCACCGAATAGCTCCTCTTGGCTGTCAGGGAGCTCCTAAGAATTGTTGTAGTCATACCGGCCACGGAAAACAGTTGGACGACGTGTACATTCTCCAACCAAAGAGGTAAACTGCCTAGCAACTACATCGCCATCAGAACCCGCCAATGTTGTCCAACCCTCTACCAACTTCCCAAGCATGTTGCTCATGCCAGATGTGAACTGCCCAACTAGATGCTCAATAGGATCCCTCGCCTAATTAGAACAAACAAAAACAAACTCACACACAAAAAATAGGGGGTAAAAGGAAAGAAACACAAAGAAACTCAAATGCAAAAGGGTCATGAAAACAACTCTGTTCAATTATCTCGATGGAACAAGATGGAGTTGAATGCACATCCAACCATTTGCTGAAATTTTCTGACCCACCATACATACTATAGTCAATAACATGCTTGGCCATCAGCTATGAAGCAGGGGAAGGGAGGTAAAAAACATTGACGACAAACATGGATCACACATATGTGGGCAAACGGTATACCATGTGAAGAACACGATATTTCTCGTGTGATACGTGAAGAGTTGCCATGTGAAGTGTGTACAAGGTGCATTTTCCATACAAACTTTTCACAATGTATGTTTGCATACTGAAAATGAACTACAATTGCCATGTGGAAAAAACCGTATTAGCCATGTGGGTTACAATTTATTTTCCGGCTTGAATGCACTTAAGTGGCCATGTGGAATGAAAGAATATAGTTGTCATGCATAATGAAATATGATTTCCATGTGAAATGTACTACATATGCCATGTGGAAATCAACATATTTTCCATGTGGTTTACACTATATCTCCCCCTTTGAAAATATTACAAAAATATACTACATTATTCAATATGGTGAGAGGAACACACAAACTTGACAGGCCCAACGGACCAAACAGTTTTGAAATTATTTATTTATTTTGCTTTGAACTTCAAATTGCCATCCAAAAAGAAAAGAAAAATAACCTGCAGTTTGTCATACCTTGTGTCAGATATCCTGTCCGCGGCAAGCACGGCCTTCACATCATCGTAAGTCCAAGGAGAGACAAAAAACTTATGTGGAGGAGGAGGACCTTGTAAAACGACAAAATTGACAGTAGAGATATCAAGATTGTCGACATACATGAGCTAGAAAACACAAAATGGCAAAAGTGAGGAAAAATATGTCAGATTTCAATAGGTACATGATGTGAAAAAAGGTCAAGAAAGTACATATTGTATAACACAAACATTACGGAAAGGGGGAAAGAGTGTGTTTGCCATTTTGTTGGCGATGCATTTTCGCATGTTGCCACTTACAAAGATTTGCCATGTTTATGGTGATATGTTTGCCATGTATTAAATATTGCACTTGCCATGCCTAACCTGCTAATATTTTCCATGTATGTGGAATAGCAACTGCCATGAGAAGCATAGTCCTAACACAGTTGGGCGGTGCTATAACAACCATGTGGTGTTTGGAAAACAAATATATACCATGTGCGGTGTACCGTATCTTCCATGTGCATGTGAACCGTAGTATGCATTTATATGTAGTTGCCATGTAGCATCAACTAGAGTTGCCATGTGTGACCAACTAGAGTTACCATATGTGAACAAATATAGTTGTCATATTTGAACAACTATAGTTGTCATGTCTGGGCAAATGTAGATGCCACTTATTTTACACCTTAAAAGTGTTTCAATGAACTATGTTTGCCATCTTGAATGTGCTAGACTAAACATGTTGGGTTCCCTATATTGCCAAAAAGGAACAAATGTACCGTGATAAAGCATTTGCGAAGAAACATTTACCATTAGGTGTAGACGGCATCCCTAAAGATGATGGCAACCCTTTTACCAACCGTGTTGGGTTCTCTAAATTGCAAAAAGGGAACAAATGTACCATGATGAAGCATTTGCGAAGAAACATTTACCATTAGGTGTAGACGGCAGCTCTTCTCGTACATCTTGTTTGCCAAAGCATCATGCAGGAAGTCAACAATGAACTTCCACCTATTCATGTTTTTATACATCATTCAGCTTCGCGTGCAAAATTTTAAAAAATGTACACTGATACTTCTCCAACATATCGATAATTTATGAAATATTCAATCCATATTCACCTAATTTTACAATACTTTTATATGGTTTTGATGCACTTTATATGATCTATTTAGAACTAACCTGGACTCACATTGTTTTCAGCAGAATTACCATGGTGTTGTTTTTTGTGCAAAAAATGAAAGTTCGTAGAATCGCCCAAAACTTTTTCGTGATTTTTTCTGGAGGAAATAAGTAACACTGGAGAGAAAACCCACCAGAGAGGAGCCACCTGTGGGCCACAAGCCAACAAGGCGCGCCACCTAGCTGGTGGCTTCTGGGGCCCACGTGGCTCCGTTTGGCGTGATTCCAACGCTGAAAAATCCCATAAATACCGGAATCCTCAGAAATAAAGAGAGAACTCCTCGCTCCACCGTCGCAGCTCTCTGTATCAACAAATAAATCTAGAGATGTTACAGTACCCTGCTGGAGGGGGAAATCATCTCCGGTGGCCATCTTCATCATCCCGACAAAGACCATGACGGGGAGGGAGTAGTTCACCCTCAGGGTTGACGGTTTGTACAAGTAGCTATGTGCTCAATTTCTCTCTCTCTCTCTTTGTCTCTCTCTCTCTCGTGTTATTGAGATGGCACGATCTTGATGTATCACAGGCTTTGTGAATATAGTTGGATCATATGGTGTTCTTCCCTTGCCATCTTGTTGTGATGCATTGAATATTTCCCTTTAAGATCTCGTTATGTTGGATTGAATATATTGGTTTGAGAACACTTGATATACGTCCTGCATGGGATACTCGTAGTGACATTGGGGTATTCTATTGATTCACTTGATATATGTTGAGACATCAACTTGCGGATTCTGGTGACCTAGGGGATCTATGCATATGGGTTGATTGCGCGTTTATATACCATGTTCTCCGATAGAAATCCTGGGGTGCTCCTTTAAGTTCTTTGTGTTGGATTGAATATCATAGATCTGAAGTTGTTTGATGCATGTCGTATAATTTACCCATGGGTACCTGAGGTGACATTGCAGTATCTGTTGGGGAACGTCGCATGGGAAACAAAAATTTTCCTACGCGCATGAAGACCTATCATGGTGATGTCCATCTACGAGAGGGGATGAGTGATCTACGTACCCTTGTAGATCGTACAGCAGAAGCGTTAGAGAACGCGGTTGATGTAGTGGAACGTCCTCACGTCCCTCGATCCGCCCCGCGAACAATCCCGCGATCAGTCCCACGATCCAGTACCGAACGGACGGCACCTCCGCGTTCGGCACACGTACAGCTCGATGATGATCTCGGCCTTCTTGATCCAGCAAGAGAGACGGAGAGGTAGAAGAGTTCTCCGGCAGCGTGACGGCGCTCCGAAGGTTGGTGATGACCTTGTCTCAGCAGGGCTCCGCCCGAGCTCCGCAGAAACGCGATCTAGAGGAAAAACCGTGGAGGTATGTGGTCGGGCTGCCGTGGAAAAGTCGTCTCAAATCAGCCCTAAAACCTCCGTATATATAGGTGGGAGGGAGGGGACCTTGCCTTGGGGCTCAAGGAGCCCCAAGGGGATCGGCCGAGCCCAAGGGGGAAGGCTCCCCCCCCAAACCGAGTTGGACTTGGTTTGGTGGGTGGGAGTCCTTCCTTCCCTTCCCACCTGTCCTTTTTTTTCTTTCTCTTTGATTTTTCTTTCTATGGAGCATAGGGACCTTTTGGGCTGTCCCACCAGCCCACTAAGGGCTGATGCGCCACCCTCATGGCCTATGGGCTTCCCCGGGGTGGGTTGCCCCCCCCGGTGAACTCCCGGAACCCATTCGTCATTCCCGGTACATTCCCGGTAACTCCGAAAACCTTCCGGTAATCAAATGAGGTCATCCTATATATCAATCTTCGTTTCCGGACCATTCCGGAAACCCTCGTGACGTCCGTGATCTCATCCGGGACTTCGAACAACATTCGGTAACCAACCATATAACTCAAATACGCATAAAACAACGTCGAACCTTAAGTGTGCAGACCTTGCGGGTTCGAGAACTATGTAGACATGACCCGAGAGACTCCTCGGTCAATATCCAATAGCGGGACCTGGATGCCCATATTGGATCCTACATATTCTACGAAGATCTTATCGTTTGAACCTCAGTGCCAAGGATTCATATAATCCCGTATGTCATTCCCTTTGTCCTTCGGTATGTTACTTGCCCGAGATTCGATTGTGAGTATCCGCATACCTATTTCAATCTCGTTTACCGGCAAGTCTCTTTACTCGTTCCGTAATACAAGATCCCGCAACTTACACTAAGTTACATTGCTTGCAAGGCTTGTGTGTGATGTTGTATTACCAAGTGGGCCCCGAGATACCTCTCCGTCACACGGAGTGACAAATCCCAGTCTTGATCCATACTAACTCAACTAACACCTTCGGAGATACCTGTAGAGCATCTTTATAGTCACCCAGTTACGTTGTGACGTTTGATACACACAAAGCATTCCTCCGGTGTCAGTGAGTTATATGATCTCATGGTCATAGGAAGAAATACTTGACACGCAGAAAACAGTAGCAACAAAAATGACACGATCAACATGCTACGTCTATTAGTTTGGGTCTAGTCCATCACGTGATTCTCCTAATGACGTGATCCAGTTATCAAGCAACAACACCTTGTTCATAATCAGAAGACACTGACTATCTTTGATCAACTGGCTAGCCAACTAGAGGCTTGCTAGGGACAGTGCTTTGTCTATGTATCCACACATGTAAATGAGTCTTCATTCAATACAATTATAGCATGGATAATAAACGATTATCTTGATACAGGAATTATAATAATAACTGTATTTATTATTGCCTCTAGGGCATAATTCCAACAGTCTCCCACTTCCACTAGAGTCAATAATCTAGCCCTCACATCATCATGCGAATTACATTGTAATAAATCTAACACCCATACTGTTCTGGTGTTGATCATGCTTTGGCCGTGGAAGAGGTTTAGTCAGCGGGTCTGCTACATTCAGATCCGTGTGCACTTTGCATATATTTACGTCCTCTCCCTCGACGTAGTCGCGGATGAGGTTGTAGCGTCGTTTGATGTGTCTGGTCTTCTTGTGAAACCGTGGTTCCTTTGCTAAGGCAATGGCACCCGTGTTGTCACAGAACAAGGTTATTGGATTCAGTGCGCTTGGCACCACTCCAAGATCTATCATGAACTGCTTCATCCAGACACCCTCATTAGCCGCCTCCGAGGCAGCCATGTACTCCGCTTCACATGTAGAATCTTCTGCGACGCTTTGCTTGGAACTGCACCAGCTTACCACACCCCCATTAAGAATAAATACGTATCCGGTTTGCGACTTAGAGTCGTCCGGATCTGTGGCAAAGCTTGCATCGACGTAACCTTTTACGGCGAGCTCTTCGTCACCTCCATACACGAGAAACATCTCCTTAGTCCTTTTCAGGTACTTCAGGATATTCTTGACCGCTGTCCAATGATCCACTCCTGGATTACTCTGGAACCTACCTGCCATACTTATGGCCAGGCTAACATCCGGTCTAGTGCACAACATTGCATACATGATAGAACCTATGGCTGAAGCATAGGGGACGGAGCGCATATGCTCTCTATCTTCATCAATTGCTGGGCACTGAGTCTTACTCAATCTCGTACCTTGTAAAACTAGCAAGAACCCTTTCTTGGACTGTTCCATTTTGAACCTCTTCAAAACTTTATCAAGGTATGTACTTTGTGAAAGTCCTATCAGGCGTTTTGATCTATCCCTATAGATCTTAATGCCTAGAATGTAAGCAGCTTCTCCTAGGTCCTTCATAGAGAAACTTTTATTCAAGTAATCCTTTATGCTCTCCAAAAACTCTACGTTGTTTCCAATCAGTAATATGTCATCCACATATAATATTAGAAACGCCACAGAGCTCCCACTCACTTTCTTGTAAATACAAGATTCTCCAACCACTTGTATGAACCCAAATGCTTTGATCACCTCATCAAAGCGTTTGTTCCAACTCCGAGATGCTTGCACCAGTCCATAAATGGATCGCTGGAGCTTGCACACCTTGTTAACATTTTTAGGATCGACAAAACCTTCCGGTTGTATCATATGCAATTCTTCCTTAAGGAAACCGTTAAGGAACGCTGTTTTGACATCCATCTGCCAGATTTCATAATCGAAAAATGCAGCTATTGCTAACATGATTCTGAAGGACTTAAGCATCGCTACGGGTGAGAATGTCTCATCGTAGTCAACTCCTTGAACTTGCGAAAAACCCTTTGCCACAAGTCGAGCTTTATAAACGGTCACATTGCCGTCAGCGTCCGTCTTCCTCTTAAAGATCCATTTGTTCTGAATAGCCTTGCGGCCCTCAGGTAGTACCTCCAAAGTCCATACTTTGTTCTCATACATGGATCCTATCTCGGACTTCATGGCTTCTAGCCATTTGTTGGAATCCGGGCCCACCATTCCTTCTTCATAATTTGCAGGTTCATTGTTGTCCAACAACATGATTGACAAGACGGGATTACCGTACCACTCTTGAGCAGCACGTGATCTCGTCGACCTGCGCGGTTCGACAGAAACTTGAACTGGAGTTTCATGATCATCATCATTAACTACCTCCTCAACCAGCGTCGCAATGACAGAGGTTTCCCCTTGCCCTGCGCCACCATCTAGAGGGATGAGAGGTTCGACAACCTCGTCAAGTTCTATCTTCCTCCCACTCAATTCTCTCGAGAGAAACTCCTTCTCGAGAAAAGCTCCGTTTTTAGCAACAAACACTTTGCCCTCGGATTTGAGATAGAAGGTGTACCCAACTATCTCTTTTGGGTAACCTATGAAGACGCACTTTTCCGCTTTGGGTTCCAGCTTTTCAGGCTGAAACTTTTTGACATAAGCATCACATCCCCAAACTTTAAGAAACGACAACTTTGGCTTTTTGCCATACCACAGTTCGTATGGTGTCGTTTCAACGAATTTTGATGGTGCCCTATTTAAAGTGAATGCAGCTGTTTCTAATGCATAACCCCAAAACGATAACGGCAAATCGGTAAGAGACATCATAGATCACACCATCTCTAATAAAGTACGATTACAACGTTCGGACACACCATTACGCTGTGGTGTTCCAGGCGGTGTTAACTGTGAAACAATTCCACATTGTCTTAAGTGAGCACCAAACTCGAAACTCAGATATTCACCCCCACGATCAGACCGTAGGAACTTGATCTTCTTGTTACGATGATTTTCAACTTCACTCTGAAATTGCTTGAACTTTTCAAATGTTTCATACTTGTGCTTCATCAAGTAGACATAACCATATCTACTCAAATCATCAGTGAAGGTGAGAAAATAACGATATCCGCCGCGTGCCTCCACGCTCATCGGACCAACACACATCTGTATGTATGATTTCCAACCAGTCACTTGCATGCTCCATTGTTCCGGAGAACGGAGTCTTAGTCATCTTGCCCATGAGGCATGGTTCGCACGTGTCAAGTGAATCAAAGTCAAGTGACTCCAAAAGTCCATCAGCATGGAGTTTCTTCATGCGCTTTACACCAATATGACCTAAGTGGCAGTGCCACAAAAATATGGCGCTATCATTGTTAACTCTAACTCTTTTGGTCTCAATGTTATGTATGTGTGTATCGCTATCAAGATTCAATATGAACAATCCTGTCACATTGGGTGCATGACCATAAAAGATGTTACTCATAGAAATAGAACAACCATTATTCTCTGACTTAAAAGAGTAACCGTCTCGCAATAAACAAGATCCAGACATAATGTTCATGCTCAACGCAGGCACTAAATAACAATGATTTAAGTTCATCACTAATCCTGATGGTAACTGAAGTGAAACTGTGCCGACGGCGATTGCATCAACCTTGGAACCATTTCCTACGCGCATCATCACTTCATCTTTCGCCAGCCTTCGTCTATTCCGCAGTTCCTGTTTCGAGTTGCAAATATGAGCAACAGAACCGGTATCGAATACCCAGGCACTACTACGAGAGCCGGTTAAGTACACATCAATAACTTGTATATCAAATATACCTGATTTTTCTTTGGCCGCCTTCTTATCTGCCAGATACTTGGGGCAATTGCGCTTCCAGTGACCCATACCCTTGCAATAGTAACACTCCGTTTCAGGCTTAGGTCCAGCTTTGGGTTTCTTCGTTGGATTGGCAACAGGCTTGCCGCTCTTCTTTGAATTACCCTTCTTGCCTTTGCCGTTTCTCTTGAAACTAGTGGTCTTATTCACCATCAACACTTGATGCTCTTTACGGAGTTCAGACTCTGCGACTTTCAGCATCGCGAACAACTCGCCGGGAGACTTGTTCATCCCTTGCATGTTGTAGTTCAACACAAAGCCTTTATAGCTTGGCGGCAGTGATTGAAGGATTCTGTCAGTGATAGCCTCTTGCGGGAGTTCAATCCCCAGCTCAGCTAGACGGTTTGAGTACCCAGACATTTTGAGCACATGTTCACTGACAGATGAGTTTTCCTCCATCTTGCAAGCATAGAATTTATCGGAGGTCTCATACCTCTCGATCCGGGCGTTCTTCTGAAAGATAAACTTCAACTCCTGGAACATCTCAAATGCTCCATGACGCTCAAAGCGACGTTGAAGTCCCGGTTCTAAGCCATACAAGACTGCACATTGAACTACCGAGTAGTCCTCCTTACGTGCTAACCAAGCGTTCTTAACATCCTGATCAGCCGTAGCGGGTGGTTCATCTCCTAGCGCAGCATTAAGGACATAATCCTTCTTCCCAGCTTGTAAGATTAGCTTAAGATTACGAGCCCAGTCTACAAAGTTGCTTCCATCATCTTTCAACTTAGCTTTCTCTAGGAACGTATTAAAATTCAGGGTGACTGTCGCGTGAGCCATGATCTACAACACAAATATATTCAAAGTGGACTTAGACTATGTCCAAGATAATTAGAGTTTAACTTAAACAAAATTATACGCTAAACTCCCACTCAAAAAGTACATCTCTCTAGTCATTTGAGTGGTTCATGATCCACTTACACTAGCTCAAGTCCGATCATCACGTGAGTTGAGTATAGTTTCAGTGGTAAGCATCCCTATGCTAATCATATCATCCATATGATTCATGATTGACCTTTCGGTCTCATGTGTTCTGAGGCCATGTCTGTACATGCTAGGCTCGTCAAGCTTAACCCGAGTGTTCCGCGTGCGCAACTGTTTTGCACCCATTGTATGTGAACGTTGAGTCTATCACACCCGATCATCACGTGGTGTCTCAAAACGACGAACTGTAGCAACGGTGCACAGTCGGGGAGAACACAATTTCGTCTTGAAATTTTAGTGAGAGATCACCTCATAATGCTACCGTCGTTCTAAGCAAAATAAGGTGCATAAAAGGATTAACATCACATGCAATTCATAAGTGACATGATATGGCCATCATCACGTGCTTCTTGATCTCCATCACCAAAGCACCGGCATGATCTTCTTGTCACCGGCGCCACGCCATGATCTCCATCAACGTGTTGCCATCGAGGTTGTCGTGCTACTCATGCTATTACTACTAAAGCTACATCCTAGCAAAATAGTAAACGCATCTGCAAGCACAAACGTTAGTATAAAGACAACCCTATGGCTCCTGCCGGTTGTCGTACCATCGACGTGCAAGTCGATATTATCTATTACAACATGATCATCTCATACATCCAATATATCACATCACATCGTTGGCCATATCACATCACAAGCATACCCAGCAAAAACAAGTTAGACGTCCTCTAATTTTGTTGTTGCATGTTTTACGTGGTGACCACGGGTATCTAGTAGGATCGCATCTTACTTACGCAAACACCACAACGGAGATATATGAGTTGCTATTTAACCTCATCCAAGGACCTCCTCGGTCAAATCCGATTCAACTAAAGTTGGAGAAACCGACACTTGCCAGTCATCTTTGAGCAACGGGGTTACTCGTAGCGATGAAACCAGTCTCTCGTAAGCGTACGAGTAATGTCAGTCCAAGCCGCTTCAATCCAACAATACCGCGGAATCAAGAAAATACTAAGGAGGGCAGCAAAACGCACATCACCGCCCACAAAAACTTTTGTGTTCTACTCGAGAAGACATCTACGCATGAACCTAGCTCTGATACCACTGTTGGGGAACGTCGCATGGGAAACAAAAATTTTCCTACGCGCACGAAGACCTATCATGGTGATGTCCATCTACGAGAGGGGATGAGTGATCTACTGTCACATCCCTAAACCTTAAGCTAGATAGCATTGTGCTCATGTCTTCTTTGCATTTGCATCCAAGAAGTTCCAACAAAAACAACAAAGTGGCAAAGGAAAAACTCTAAACCCTAGCCACCATTTCAATTAAAGGAAAATTAAACTAGTTCAAAATCAATGAACCCAAAATGGCCTCAAGAAATGTTCAAACTTTCTGATAAATCATGAAAGTAAATGAGCATTAGAGAAAACTATTTTCTTGACACTTTAAGCATTTTAAATAAATGCAAAAGCCACTGGTTTCAAATTTAAAAATTTGAAATCAGAAACTATAATTTTCCAAAAATGTTGAAAGTCTTGGAAATGAGTGGGGATATTATAACAAATATTTCAGGAGGTCAAAATTAGTTTTTAATTTTTGTTTTGGAGCTGAAATAATTAGCAAAGCAATAAATAGCAAAACAGAAAAACAAAAGCAGAAGAAAAAGGAAAAGACTTACCTGACGCCCAAGCCAGGCCCAGCCCATCTCGCCGCTCGTCCCCTTCCCCGCGGCAGTAGGCAGCAGGAGGTGGCCGCTGCCTCCTCCGGCGCGGTCACGCACCTGTGTGCCTGCCTGGCCGCCGGTACGCGCTGGCGACGACGGGGATAAGCTCCCCAGAGCCTCCCCTATCCATTCCCCGCCTCGGTTCTTCCCCTCCGCCCGGATCTCCTCCCCCTCCTTGCTGCCGCCATTAGAGCCGAGCTCGAGCTCGAGCTGGCCGTGCCCCTGGCCATAGGATCTCCTCCGCGAGCACGCCATTAGCTCCGCCTCGTCGCCCTGGTCGTCTCTGCAGAAGCCGAAGTCCCCTCGAGCCCTGCAACGCCCGCAACGCCGTCGTCTTCTTCCTCCGGCCGCCGGACCTCTCCCGTCGATTCGTCGCCCCAGGCCTTCCCCGAGCCGTCTGAGCTCTTCTCTGCACTCCCTGTGAGCATGCGGTGGTTTTCCCTAAGCTTTCCCTGTCGATCCCCTCCTCTAGCCCTAGTTTCACCGTAGCCCGACGAGCACCACTGCTGCCGCTCGTCGCCGGTAGCCCTCCGATGTCCAGCTCGTCCTCCCGTGAGCACCAGAAGCTCCAGGACGACGCGTAGATGCCGTAGCAGCTAAGATCTAAGCGTGGATCCCTCTGATTCAAAGCCCCGACGACGTCCGAGCTTCGGCCGCCGCTCCGGCTCGTCGCCGACGCCTCTTCCGGCGACCCTAGCCTCCCCAGTTGGTCCTGCCAGATCGGCCACTTCGCGAGCTTGCTTTAGCTGCCAACCGCGTGCGTTTTCGTGCTGTGCAGCACCGTCTAGGTCGCCTCCGGCGAGCCCTCCGCCGCGGGTTTGGTCGCCGGCGACCACCCTCCGGTGGCCGTCGACGTGGCCGGCCATTAGGGCCTAATCGCCCTCCTCTGAGTCGCTGACAGAGGGCCCCACGCCTGGTCAAACCCCAATTAGGTGCTGGTCAGCGCGGGATTAGTCCCAGAGAGGCTGACCAGTGGGGCCCCCCTGTCAGGTTTGACCTGCACAGGTCGGCTGACCTGCTAACGTCAGCCTGATGCAATAAATGGAATTTCCAGTATAAAAATAATTCAGGAAATTGCTAAAAATTGCAAAAATCATAGAAATTAATCTGTAACTCCAATGAAAATAATTTATATATGAAAAAGTATCAGAAAAATTCAAGGATTCTGATTATGCTATTTTCAGCTATGTTTGAAAAAGTTACAGAACCCTAAATTGTGAAATAAGGAATAATTCAATTCTTTAATCACTTTATAAATGGAATTTGCAAAGATATCCAAATTTCATTATAAATGCAATGATCACACACTGCCCTAGATATAAACCAGTACCATAACATGACATTTCATGCATGTTAACATTAGGTTGATCTGAGCATCAGGTCGAATCAATTAAACCGGTATCCGAAAATACCCGTTTGAATTGCTATTCGAATATGATTCAAATCAACTCTAAACCTCAAACATCTTGATTATAATAACCTATCACTTTGCATTCTCATGCCATGCTCATGCATCATTTTGATTGCATATGATTGTTATTGAATGTTGCCGTTCATTTCGGTAGGCTCCGCACCCCCGGATTCCACCGAATATCCGTCCGACGGATATCGTTCCTCCTCTGAGCAACAAGGCAAGCACCCCTTTTGATCATCCCGATAACACCTATGTTCTTGCTCCTGCACCTATTTAATGCATTAGGATCAAATGCTTCAACTGCTTTTGCCACGATAGTTGGACCCACTTCCTTTGCATGACTTAACCTTGTCACAGTAAATAGCCGAACCTTGCAACCTAGCATACCTGGTAGTTGCTTGAGCTATGATGTGCCTTATACTGCTATGCATGCTATGCTTAGAGTTGTGTATGGTATGTCATCTGGGAGATGAACAGAAATGTGGAATGTGTTCGGTAAGCAAAGGTCGTGTGTTGAACTTGATTTGGTAAAGGTACCGGTGAAAGGCTGTGTAGGAGTACATGGCGGGTTGTTTCATTGGAACCGTCCTTAGGAACTGAGTTCCGTGTATGTAATCCAAGACTAGATACTACCACATGCTGGGCCCTGAAATATGACCCCGCTCGGCCTATTAATCGCGTAGTACTCGGTCCAGGAGTTGCAAGTAGTTTCTGGTGTTTATAGTAATACTGGAGGCCGTGCATGGTGCTGACCTGAGAGGTGGACCGTGATGCGGTAGGCAGTGGCACGGTGTACCAAGTGGCACCCGGATGGTGGGCTTGGGAACCCTGCGCACATCGTTTGAGGCCGTGGCGGAAACCTCGGCCGGACTTCCGTACGGGTTACTCTCAGATAGGCGATAAACCTGGACTAGGTACTAATGTGGTTAACGGTCGTGGCCGACTCCCTCGCCGGGATTCCGCTTGAAGGTTGCCGAGGTGCATGACGTGCACATGGCGATAAGTGGCGAGAGCGTGTGTGACGAAGTACACCCCTGTAGGGTTATGATCTATTCGAATAGCCGCGTCCGCGGATATGGACTACTTAGAGACATATGTTGTTCATAGATAACTTCAATGGCTACTCATAAAATTGTCAAGATAAGTGTGAGTGTCGTGGACGGCAATTCCGTATGGAGACGGGATGATTCCACGATAGTGTATTGTTGTGGTGTTAGTGGACTCGTGTGCGAGAAATCAAGTTGTCAAAACTAATTTCAAAAAGCAAGTTGTCTAGCCACGAGTCAATTGCTGGCTTCCCGCATGAAACCCCACAATACCCTTTTGATACCTTGCATAAGTAGTTAGTTCTCCTAAAGACTTGCTGAGTACCTTCGTACTCATGTTTGCTTAATAAATGTTGCAGAGGTTGTTAATGACCCTAATGGAGGGTTCTTCATAGACATCGACGACGACGAGTAGCTGGTGTCCCAGCTACGATCTGGCCCTACGTCGGCTCTGTAGAATAGTCAGGCCATGTGCCTTCTAGTTGCTCTGTCTGTACCCAGACAGTTTATAACTCTTCCGCTGGCTTGTATTGTATGACTGCTATTATGGGTCGCGAGACCCTTAATGTGTAATAATATGTGTGTGGCTCTTCCGAGCCTCTTAAATAAAGCTTGTATGTTTATGGTTATGTTGTGATGCCATCGATGTATCTATATATATCGGTATGCCATGCGTACGTGTGTCGTACTTGATATGTATGGGGTTCGAATACCTAGTCGTGAACTTTAGTAGCACTCCTTATAAGGAAATGCCCCTTTGTGATCCAACGAGCCTTGGTAGTTCGCTACTGCTCCGGACACATTGGTTCACCGGCATGTGTCCTTCTTAGCTGCTGTGTCTGTCCCCTTTGGGGAAATGTCACGCGACGTAATGGAGTCCTTGTAGCTTGCTACGACTCGTCTACGTTCGTTGATGACCGACACCTGCTTTGTTGGGTCATGTATGCCTGTCCTTGTGCGGAACTGCCACTTTGGTTTATGGCTAGACATGTCGATCCGGGTTCTTTAACATTGGAATGCTAGCGACACTATCGCATACGTGAGTCAAAAGACGCAAACGGTCCCGGCTAAGGTAAGGCTGCAACCGTGTAGTTAACCGTGCGTGAGACCACAAAGGGATGCGATGTGTTACAGGCTGGATTCCTATGGCTTAGGATCGGGGTTCCGACAATGTTGGTATCAGAGCCTGACTGACTGTAGGATTACTAAGCCAAACTGGTCGAAGTTGAGTCTAGAATTGCTTTAGTTATATATAAGGGAACTGTTTGTGGAAGGGAACGTAACACTCTTGTTCTCTTCTCAAGGTATTCTATTCTGGTCATCCTCGTCTTTTCTGCGGGAATTAAGGATCAGGTTACTCATCTTCTCCTAGGCTCGTATTTTTGATCGGTAGATTATAGGACTACGGGTCGAGAGATATTGGGTTTCTTTTATTCCTAGGAAGCAGGAAGTAAGTTTGATGATCAGAGAGTTGAACTTGATAGTTGAGTGGTGACGCTATTTCATTTTTGGGTTGTCTCAAAATTTGTTTTTGAGCATTTACAGCCGTTATGCTGCCCAATTTTGCATTCAGAGCTCTAATGCTTTTTTGCATTACTCTCTATTTATAGATGCCTGGCCGTCCTTCTCGTCAGGTGGTACGTCTGACCAGGTGCATTGATGTACCGGGTCATACGGCCATGCTAGTCAGGATGATGTCGGTGTGCGGTTACCGCTGGTACCCCGAGTACACAGTGGAGGAACAGTACCGAGACTTCAACCAGAGCCAGTACATCTGCACTGTTAGGGTATTTCCAGACTACCCTGGAGCGGAGAAGCCAATCCATTGGTCCTATGGGTTGGGAGTCACTGTTGACATGGCAGTACAAGATGCTGCCTATACAATGCTGACTATTATGAGAGCGAGACATGCACTGCTGCAGAATTCAGAGTTCTGCTATGTTCCGGCCTCTCAGTCTGGTGAAGAGGTATACCTCAGTGGAGTCTATTTTGATTCATCTATGGAGGATCCACTTCTGCAGACCACTGTTGAGATGCTAGAGAACAGAGACAGGGATGCTCGTGCTCTCCGCATGGAGCTTTACGCTACCCGTGCCCGTCTGTGGACAGCTTTGACGCAGCTGGCACCGGTAGTCCAGACAGGGTATGGAGAGATGGAGATGATGAACCCTGTTAGGACCCATCTTCCGGCCCACGTTGACTGGCCAGCTATAGGAGGAGGCACACCTCTTCGGGGACCCCTCTTACCACCAGTCAGGGGACCAAGGCCACATCCGTGTCCTTATGGATCCCAGGGATCTCAGGCTAGAGTGTTTCCTGATGCGCAGGTTGAGCTTCCAGGTCATGGAGGTAATCTCTATGAGATGTTCTATGCGGATGCCTGAGCTGTGAGCGGAAGGATAGTATGGTAGTAGCCGTACGTTCACAGTCCTGTGTGACTTGTGGAGTATGGTAGTAATGTGAAATGAATTCCGGAGGCCTAGATAAATAATGTATAGGAAGCTTGTAAGCCTCTGATGAGTAGTTCCACCATTTCAGTAGTTTGCTCTTCGAGTAAGATTGTATTGAACTGTGTAAGGGTGTGTATGAACCATGGTGTATATATAGCAGTTGCTTGTTACCATGTTGTTCGGATATTCATTTCCGCATTCCGTGTGTTCAGTACATTCTTAATCCATAGCTAGTAATGATATGATATTGGTCTAAGCTATGAGTTTGTTTGTCAGGATGGTGTTCACCAGGTTGAACCGTGCCCCAGCTCATGAGCAAGGTGAGGGTAGTCAAGCGTCGCAGGAAGACCTGCCTCACCCACCTTCTCTGGTAGAAGTGATGCTTGAGGCAGAAAGAAACAAAAGGGAGACCAACCGACTGCTAGAGCGTATTGAGCAGAATACGGCTCGACAGCCTAGGAATGCTGCAGTATCCCTCAATGACTTTGTGAAGCTGAATCCTCCAAAGTTTCATCATTCCGTCGATCCCCTCGACGCTGATGACTGGCTATGCAGCATCTCACGCAAGATTCGCTCGGCAAATGCATCTGAAGCCGACAAGGTGACCTTCGCGACGTATTTCCTGGAGGGACCCGCCAATCTGTGGTGGGAGAATTTTGAAGCTATGCGTCCTGCTGAACCAGTGGCCACATGGGCAGACTTCAGTGCAGCTTTTCATCTGCACCACATCCCAGAGGGTCTGATGGACAGAAAGATAGAGGAGTTCTGTGCCTTCACTCAGGGCAAGTTGTCTGTGGATGCCTATAGCCGCGAGTTCGGTAACCTCGCCCGCTATGCAACAGAGGAGGTGTCTACTGACGCCAAGAAGCAAGCAAGATTCCGTAAGGGTCTGAGCCCTGAGCTCCGTCGAGATCTGCGCCTCCATGAGTGTGCAAGCTTTCAAGCCCTGGTCAACAAAGCGATCAGTGCGGAGACTGGTCATACTGACTTCGAAGCCACAAGGAAGCACTCCCGTGACTTTGGCTCGTCTTCTGGTTCCGCGTTCCCAAAACGCAGGCTGTGGGTTCCAAACAGTTCTCTGCCGCCAAGATACACTCCGAGGCCATCCTATGTGGCGCCTCAGACGAATCAGGCCAACCCTCCAGCAAAAGCTTATGGTGGTCCAGCTGGCAATGCTGCACCACGTGCCAACCAGGTGATATGCTACAAGTGTGGAGAACCAGGGCATTATTCCCGTGAGTGTCCTCAGAATGTGGGTGCCAAGCAACCCGGAAAGTCCGTCGGGCAGGCCAAGTCGGGCAAAGCGTTTTATGTGAAGCCAACTCCTGCACGTGGCCGTGTGAATTATGTGTCAGCAGAAGAAGTTGCAGAGGATCCCGACGTCATGCTGGGTATGCTTCTTGTTAATCATCACCCAGCGTCCGTTCTCTTTGACACTGGGTCTTCTCATTCCTTCATTTCAGAAAGTTATGCACAGTTGCATAACATGTCATTTTGTGATATGCCAATCCCATTGGTTGTCCAAACCCCTGGTAGTAAATGGCAAACCTCTAGGATAACCTATGACAATGAAATTCTAGTAGACAGGCTAGTTTTTCTAGCCTCATTGATAGCATTGAAATCTTCGGATATTAATATCATCTTGGGCATGGACTGGATGTCAGCTCACTATGCCAAGATTGATACTCACTCTAGAAATGTCCAGCTTACCCATCCCTCGGGTGAGATAGTAAATGTCTCTACTCGAGTTGCCAAATGCCAGCTCTATTCCCTAAATGCCAACCCTCTTCCAGAACTTGAAGACATTCCGGTAGTCCGTGACTTCCCGGATGTTTTTCGAGAGGAACTGCCAGGAATTCCACCTGACAGAGATGTAGAGTTTGTGATAGATCTTGTTCCGGGAACTGTACCAATAGCCAGAAGACCTTATAAGATGGCACCCCTTGAGCTAGCCGAACTTAAGAAGCAATTAGATGAGGCCTTGAGCAAAGGTTTCATTCGTCCTAGCTCTTCTCCTTGGGCTTGTCCCGTCCTCTTCGTCAAGAAGAAAGACGGAACGGATCGGATGGTTGTAGATTACCGACTAGTTAACCTGGTCACCATAAAGAACAAGTATCCGCTCCCCAGGATCAACGACCTGTACGATCAGCTCGCTGGATCCTCAGTCTTCTCCAAAATGGATTTGAGGTTGGGATACCATCAAATCAAGATTAAGAACGGGGACATTCCAAAAACGGCTTTTGTTACTCGTTATGGCCAATATGAGTACACCGTCATGTCCTTCGGTTTAACCAATGCCCCAGCCACCTTCTCTCGGCTGATGAATTCAATCTTCATGGAGTATTTGGATAAATTCGTCGTACTATACCTCGATGATATTCTCATCTACTCCAAGAATGAACAAGAACATGCCGAGCATCTAAGGCTGGTATTGATGAAACTTCGAGAGCATCGCCTTTATGCCAAATTTTCAAAATGTGAATTCTGGTTACCAGAAGTGACCTATCTAGGCCACGTAATCTCTGGTAAGGGTATTGCTGTCAATCCCGAGAGAGTTCAAGCTGTCCTTGATTGGACTCAACCTGAATCGGTTAAGCAAGTTAGGAGTTTTCTTGGTCTAGCGAGCTATTGTCGCCGCTTCGTCGAGAATTTCTCCAAGGTTGCAAAGCCTCTGACTGAACTCCTCAAGAAGGATAAAAAGTTCGAGTGGACACCACAGTGTGAGCATAGTTTTCAGGAACTGAAAAGACGTCTGACTTCCCCACCTGTGTTGCTACCACCAGATTTTTCTAAGGACTTTGTTATCTATTGCGACGCCTCGCGACAGGGATTAGGTTGCATTCTCATGCAAGATCGTCATGTGATCGCATATGCATCTCGACAGTTGCGTCCACATGAGGATAATTATCCCACACATGACCTTGAGCTTGCAGCTGTGGTCCATGCACTAAAAACCTGGCGACATTACCTTTTGGGTAATCGTTGCAAAATATTCACTGATCACCAAAGTCTAAAATATATCTTCACCCAGCCGGATTTGAATCTCAGGCAAAGACGGTGGGTTGAGTTGATCTCGGATTACGACTTAGGGATAACTTACACCCCGGGGAAGGCCAATGTTATGGCCGATGCACTAAGTCGTAAATCTTATTGTAACAATTTGATGCTACAACAAGGTCAACCAGTTCTCCATGAGGACTTCCGGAAGTTGAATCTTCATATCGTTCCTCAAGGATTCCTTTCTACCTTGGTGGCGAAGCCTACTCTTAAGGATCAAATTATAGCTGGCCAAAAGCGTGACAAGGGTATATCACGGATCAAGGAGAATATTTTTAGCGGAAACGCTAAAGAATTTTCCATGAGTGATCAAGGTGTGGTGTTCTTCCAGAATCGTTTAGTGGTTCCTAAGAACCCACATCTAAGGCAGTTAATCCTTAAGGAGGCTCATGATTCTCCTCTCACCATTCATCCCGGTAGTACTAAGATGTATCAGGACCTACGCCAGAGGTTCTGGTGGACTAGGATGAAGAGAGAAATTGCTGAGTTCGTTGCTAACTGCGACGTTTGTCGTCGAGTTAAGGCAGAACATCAAAGGCCTGCTGGCACCCTTCAACCTTTAGCTATTCCTGAATGGAAATGGGATAAAGTTAGCATGGATTTCATTACCGGATTTCCCAAGACCAAGAAAGGAAACAATGCTATCTTTGTGGTCATTGACCGTCTTTCCAAAGTGGCTCATTTTCTTCCTGTTCGTGAGAGTATAATAGCTAGCCAGCTAGCGGAGTTATATATCTCTCGAATAGTGTCTCTTCATGGTGTTCCCCTGGAAATTAACTCGGACCGTGGAAGTATCTTTACTTCTTGCTTCTGGGAAAGTTTTCAGAATGCCATGGGGACTCACTTATCTTTTAGCACTGCTTTCCATCCCCAGTCAAGTGGTCAAGTAGAAAGAGTGAATCAAATCCTAGAAGATATGCTCCGAGCTTGTGTTATTTCGTTCGGTATGAATTGGGAGAAGTGCCTTCCATTCGCCGAATTCGCTTATAACAATAGTTATCAATCAAGCTTGGGCAAAGCCCCTTTTGAAGTTCTCTATGGACGAAGATGTCGAACACCTCTTAATTGGTCAGAAACCGGAGAGAGGCAACTCTTTGGCCCGGACATGATCCAGGATGCAGAAGAGCAGGTTCGCATTATTCGTGAAAAGTTGAAAACAGCCCAGTCTCGTCAAAAGAGCCAATATGATCGTCATCATAAGGCTGTGACCTTTGAAGTTGACGAGAAGGCTTATCTTCGGGTTACACCTTTGAAGGGTACCCATCGTTTCGGTATCAAGGGCAAGTTGGCTCCTCGTTACATTGGACCTTTTCGCATTCTTGCCAAACGAGGAGAAGTTGCCTACCAGTTGGAACTTCCTCCGCATCTTTCCAAAGTTCATGATGTCTTCCACGTCTCGCAACTCAGGCGTTGCTTTTCGGATCCTATCCGTGAAGTGGACCACGAAACGCTTGATCTCCAAGATAACCTTTCTTACCGAGAATACCCCATGCGTATTCTTGATCAAGCTGAGCGTACCACTCGACATCGAAATCTCAAGTTTCTTAAAGTTCAATGGTCAAATCATTCTGAAAAGGAGGCAACTTGGGAAAGAGAGGATCGTCTCCGACTTGAATATCTTGCGTTATTCCCGACGACTTCTAAATCTCGGGACGAGATTCTTTTGAGTGGGGGTGAGTTGTCACATCCCTAAACCTTAAGCTAGATAGCATTGTGCTCATGTCTTCTTTGCATTTGCATCCAAGAAGTTCCAACAAAAACAACAAAGTGGCAAAGGAAAAACTCTAAACCCTAGCCACCATTTCAATTAAAGGAAAATTCAACTAGTTCAAAATCAATGAACCCAAAATGGCCTCAAGAAATGTTCAAACTTTCTGATAAATCATGAAAGTAAATGAGCATTAGAGAAAACTATTTTCTTGACACTTTAAGCATTTTAAATAAATGCAAAAGCCACTGGTTTCAAATTTAAAAATTTGAAATCAGAAACTATAATTTTCCAAAAATGTTGAAAGTCTTGGAAATGAGTGGGGATATTATAACAAATATTTCAGGAGGTCAAAATTAGTTTTTAATTTTTGTTTTGGAGCTGAAATAATTAGCAAAGCAATAAATAGCAAAACAGAAAAACAAAAGCAGAAGAAAAAGGAAAAGACTTACCTGACGCCCAAGCCAGGCCCAGCCCATCTCGCCGCTCGTCCCCTTCCCCGCGCCAGTAGGCAGCAGGAGGTGGCCGCTACCTCCTCCGGCGCGGCCACGCACCTGCGTGCCTGCCTGGCCGCCGGTTCGCGCTAGCGACGACGGGGATAAGCTCCCCAGAGCCTCCCCTATCCATTCCCCGCCTCGGTTCTTCCCCTTCGCCCGGATCTCCTCCCCCTCCTTGCTGCCGCCATTAGAGCCGAGCTCGAGCTCGAGCTGGCCGTGCCCCTGGCCATAGGATCTCCTCCGCGAGCACGCCATTAGCTCCGCCTCGTCACCCTGGTCGTCTCTGCAGAAGCCGAAGTCCCCTCGAGCCCTGCATCGCCCGCAACGCCGTCGTCTTCTTCCTCCGGCCGCCGGACCTCTCCCGTCGATTCGTCGCCCCCAGGCCTTCCCCGAGCCGTCTGAGCTCTTCTCTGCACTCCCTGTGAGCATGCGGTGGTTTTCCCTAAGCTTTCCCCGTCGATCCCCTCCTCTAGCCCTAGTTTCACCGGAGCCCGACGAGCACCACCGCTGCCGCTCGTCGCCGGTAGCCCTCCGATGTCCAGCTCGTCCTCCCGTGAGCACCAGAAGCTCCAGGACGACGCGTAGATGCCGTAGCAGCTAAGATCTAAGCGTGGATCCCTCTGATTCAAAGCCCCGACGACGTCCGAGCTTCGGCCGCCGCTCCGGCTCGTCGCCGACACCTCTTCCGGCGACCCTAGCCTTCCCAGTTGGTCCTGCCAGATCGGCCACTTCGCGAGCTTGCTTTAGCTGCCAACCGCGTGCGTTTTCGTGCTGTGCAGCGCCGTCTAGGTCGCCTTCGGCGAGCCCTCCGCCGTGGGTTTGGTCGCCGGCGACCACCCTCCGGTGGCCGTCGACGTGGCCGGCCATTAGGGCCTAATCGCCCTCCTCTGAGTCGCTGACAGAGGGCCCCACGCCTGGTCAAACCCCAATTAGGGGCTGGTCAGCGCGGGATTAGTCCCAGAGAGGCTGACCAGTGGGGCCCCACTGTCAGGTTTGACCTGCACAGGTCGGCTGACTTGCTGACGTCAGCCTGATGCAATAAATGGAATTTCCAGTATAAAAATAATTCAGGAAATTGCTAAAAATTGCAAAAATCATAGAAATTAATCTGTAACTCCAATGAAAATAATTTATATATGAAAAAGTATCAGAAAAATTCAAGGATTCTGATTATGCTATTTTCAGCTATGTTTGAAAAAGTTACAGAACCCTAAATTGTGAAATAAGGAATAATTCAATTCTTTAATCACTTTATAAATGGAATTTGCAAAGATATCCAAATTTCATTATAAATGCAATGATCACACACTGCCCTAGATATAAACCAGTACCATAACATGACATTTCATGCATGTTAACATTAGGTTGATCTGAGCATCAGGTCGAATCAATTAAACCGGTATCCGAAAATACCCGTTTGAATTGCTATTCGAATATGATTCAAATCAACTCTAAACCTCAAACATCTTGATTATAATAACCTATCACTTTGCATTCTCATGCCATGCTCATGCATCATTTTGATTGCATATGATTGTTATTGAATGTTGCCGTTCATTTCGGTAGGCTCCGCACCCCCGGATTCCACCGAATATCCGTCCGACGGATATCGTTCCTCCTCTGAGCAACAAGGCAAGCACCCCTTTTGATCATCCCGATAACACCTATGTTCTTGCTCCTGCACCTATTTAATGCATTAGGATCAAATGCTTCAACTGCTTTTGCCACGATAGTTGGACCCACTTCCTTTGCATGACTTAACCTTGTCACAGTAAATAGCCGAACCTTGCAACCTAGCATACCTGGTAGTTGCTTGAGCTATGATGTGCCTTATACTGCTATGCATGCTATGCTTAGAGTTGTGTATGGTCTGTCATCTGGGAGATGAACAGAAATGTGGAATGTGTTCGGTAAGCAAAGGTCGTGTGTTGAACTTGATTTGGTAAAGGTACCGGTGAAAGGCTGTGTAGGAGTACATGGCGGGTTGTTTCATTGGAACCGTCCTTAGGAACTGAGTTCCGTGTATGTAATCCAAGACTAGATACTACCACATGCTGGGCCCTGAAATATGACCCCGCTCGGCCTATTAATCGCGTAGTACTCGGTCCAGGAGTTGCAAGTAGTTTCTGGTGTTTATAGTAATGCTGGAGGCCGTGCATGGTGCTGACCTGAGAGGTGGACCGTGATGCGGTAGGCAGTGGCACGGTGTACCAAGTGGCACCCGGATGGTGGGCTTGGGAACCCTGCGCACATCGTTTAAGGCCGTGGCGGAAACCTCGGCCGGACTTCCGTACGGGTTACTCTCAGATAGGCGATAAACCTGGACTAGGTACTAATGTGGTTAACGGTCGTGGCCGACTCCCTCGCTGGGCTTCCGCTTGAAGGTTGCCGAGGTGCATGACGTGCACATGGCGATAAGTGGCGGGAGCGTGTGTGACGAAGTACACCCCTGCAGGGTTATGATCTATTCGAATAGCCGCGTCCGCGGATATGGACTACTTGGAGACATATGTTGTTCATAGATAACTTCAATGGCTACTCATAAAATTGTCAAGATAAGCGTGAGTGTCGTGGACAGCAATTCCGTATGGAGACGGGATGATTCCACGATAGTGTATTGTTGTGGTGTTAGTTGACTCGTGTGCGAGAAAGCAAGTTGTCAAAACTAATTTCAAAAAGCAAGTTGTCTAGCCACGAGTCAAATGCTGGCTTCCCGCATGAAACCCCACAATACCCTTTTGATACCTTGCATAAGTAGTTAGTTCTCCTAAAGACTTGCTGAGTACCTTCGTACTCATGTTTGCTTAATAAATGTTGCAGAGGTTGTTAATGACCCTAATGGAGGGTTCTTCGTAGACATCGACGACGACGAGTAGCTGGTGTCCCAGCTACGATCTGGCCCTACGCCGGCTCTGTAGAATAGTCAGGCCATGTGCCTTCTAGTTGCTCTGTCTGTACCCAGACAGTTTATAACTCTTCCGCTGGCTTGTATTGTATGACTGCTATTATGGGTCGCGAGACCCTTAATGTGTAATAATATGTGTGTGGCTCTTCCGAGCCTCTTAAATAAAGCTTGTATGTTTATGGTTATGTTGTGATGCCATCGATGTATCTATACATATCGGTATGCCATGCATACGTGTGTCGTACTTGATATGTATGGGGTTCGAATACCTAGTCGTGAACTTTAGTAGCACTCCTTACAAGGAAATGCCCCTTTGTGATCCAACGAGCCTTGGTAGTTCGCTACTGCTCCGGACACATTGGTTGACCGGCATGTGTCCTTCTTAGCTGCTGTGTCTGTCCCCTTTGGGGAAATGTCACGCGACGTAATGGAGTCCTTGTAGCTTGCTACGACTCGTCTACGTTCGTTGATGACCGACACCTGCTTTGTTGGGTCATGTATGCCTGTCCTTGTGCGGAACTGCCACTTTGGTTTATGGCTAGACATGTCGATCCGGGTTCTTTGACATTGGAATGCTAGCGACACTATCGCATACGTGAGTCAAAAGACACAAACGGTCCCGGCTAAGGTAAGGCTGCAGCCGTGGAGTTAACCGTGCGTGAGACCACAAAGGGATGCGATGTGTTACAGGCTGGATTCCTGTGGCTTAGGATCGGGGTCCTGACATCTACGTACCCTTGTAGATCATACAGCAGAAGCGTTAGAGAACGCGGTTGATGTAGTGGAACGTCCTCACGTCCCTCGATCCGCCCCGCGAACAATCCCGCGATCAGTCCCATGATCTAGTACCGAACAGACGGCACCTCCGCGTTCGGCACACATACAGCTCGACGATGATCTCGGCCTTCTTGATCCAGCAAGAGAGACGGAGAGGTAGAAGAGTTCTCCGGCAGCGTGACGGCGCTCCGGAGGTTGGTGATGACCTTGTCTCAGGAGGGCTCCGCCCGAGTTCCGCAGAAACGCGATCTAGAGGAAAAACCGTGGAGGTATGTGGTCGGGCTGCCGTGGAAAAGTCGTCTCAAATTAGCCCTAAAACCTCCGTATATATAGATGGGAGGGAGGGGACCTTGCCTTGGGGCTCAAGGGGGTCGGCCGAGCCCAAGGGGGAAGGCTCCCCCCCAAACCGAGTTGGACTTGGTTTGGTGGGTGGGAGTCCTTCCTTCCCTTCCCATCTCTCCTTTTTTTCTCTTTGATTTTTCTTTCTATGGTGCATAGGGCCCTTTTGGGCTGTCCCACCAGCCCACTAAGGGCTTATGCACCACCCTCATGGCCTATGGGCTTCCCCGGGGTGGGTTGCCCCCCCGGTGAACTCCCGGAACCCATTCGTCATTCCCGGTACATTCCCGGTAACTCCGAAAACCTTCCGGTAATCAAATGAGGTCATCCTATATATCAATCTTCGTTTCCGGACCATTCCAGAAACCCTCGTGACGTCCGTGATCTCATCCGGGACTCCGAACAACATTCGGTAACCAACCATATAACTCAAATGCGCATAAAACAATGTCGAACCTTAAGTGTGCAGACCCTGCGGGTTCGAGAACTATGTAGACATGACCCGAGAGACTCCTCGGTCAATATCCAATAGCGGGACCTGGATGCCCATATTGGATCCTACATATTCTACGAAGATCTTATCGTTTGAACCTCAGTGCCAAGGATTCATATAATCCCGTATGTCATTCCCTTTGTCCTTCGGTATGTTACTTGCCCGAGATTCGATCGTCAGTATCCGCATACCTATTTCAATCTCGTTTACCGGCAAGTCTCTTTACTCGTTCCGTAATACAAGATCTCGCAAATTACACTAAGTTACATTGCTTGCAAGGCTTGTGTGTGATGTTGTATTACCGAGTGGGCCCCGAGATACCTCTCCGTCACACGGAGTGACAAATTCCAGTCTTGATCCATACTAACTCAACTAACACCTTCGGAGATACCTGTAGAGCATCTTTATAGTCACCCAGTTACGTTGCGACGTTTGATACACAAAAAGCATTCCTCTGGTGTCAGTGATTTATATGATCTCATGGTCATAGGAACAAATACTTGACACGCAGAAAACAGTAGCAACAAAAATGACACGATCAACATGCTACGTCTATTAGTTTGGGTCTAGTCCATCACGTGATTCTCCTAATGACGTGATCCAGTTATCAAGCAACAACACCTTGTTCATAATCAGAAGACACTGACTATCTTTGATCAACTGGCTAGCCAACTAGAGGCTTGCTAGGGACAGTGCTTTGTCTATGTATCCACACATGTAAATGAGTCTTCATTCAATACAATTATAGCATGGATAACAAACGATTATCTTGATACAGGAATTATAATAATAACTATATTTATTATTGCCTCTAGGGCATAATTCCAACAGTATCCAGGTGACATTAGGGTTGATTGATATGTATCATGGGTGTGATTCTATTACGAACTCTAGGGCTATTTATGACAGATATAGGAATAGCTCAAAATATTGATCATAAAGAATAACTTTGAGGTGAATCTACTACCTACACTAATTTCATCTATTTATTCTTCACTAGATAGGAACTTTGGAGTGATTCTTTGGTGCACGTTGAGGGGTGATCATATGATTCAACTAAGTTAGCTTTATTGGGAGATTGCACTAATGAACATCTGAACCCTAGGCCTTATTACCAAGCATTTATACAACATTTTTCTCGCTTTTTAAACTTGTTACCTTGTTGTTTTTTATATTTTTCGATTAGAAAAAACTATATCTAGTATCCATACTACACTTGTATCACCATCTCTTTGTCGAACTAGTGCACCTATACAATTTCCCATTATATTGGGTGTTTTGGGGACACAAGAGATTTCTTGTATTTGATTGCAAGGTTGCTTGAGAGAGGCCATATTCATCCTAGACCTTCCATGTATTGATAAACCATAGGTCATCCACTTTAGGAAAAATTGTTACTATCCTAGAAAACTCTGGGCTCAGAGGCCCAACACGAGTCTACAAGAAAAAGTTGTGTATTAGACATCAAGCTATTTTCTAGCTTTGTTGCCCGAGAGGTGAGTGCTTGAAGGTATATCTTTAGATCTTGAAATTAAATATTTTAGTTTCTTATTTTTCACTAGTTTGGTTTTATAAAAGAAAACTACAAAAAAATGGAGTTTAGGTTGCCTCATTTTCTTCGTCTTTATAATGTCTTTCAAGAAAATGATAGTTCACAAAATTGTGCTCAATTGTTAGAGGAAGAATTGATGAAAATGCTTAATGTGAATTCCTTGAATGATGAGCATTATAGTAATGTTTCTAGTATGAATTCTCTTAATATCATGATGCTAATGATATGCAAACCCACAAGCTTGGGGATGCTATGTTTGATGAAGATGATCTTTTTAGTCCCCCTACTTGTGATGATGATATTTACTAGGATTATAGCATGCCTCCTAAGTATAATGATTATTGTGACGACACGTATTCTATGAAGAGTAATCATAACCATGAAACAAGTCATCATGATTCTAAATTTCATTTGTATTATGCTAATCAAGTGTCTCATGATAGCTATTTTATTGAGTTTGCTCCAACTACTATGAATGAAAAGGACTTTGCTTATGTGGAGAGTTATAAATTTTCTATGGTTGTTGATCATGAAAAGAATTCATTATGTGATAGTTATATTGTGATAATCATTTATGATGCTACTAAAATTATTAGGAGCGAGGAACTTATGCTTGTAGGAATTGCAACAATATCAACTTTCCTTTCTATGTGTTCAAAGTTTTGAATTTATGCTTGTTTTGCCTTTCTATGCTAGTTGATTCTTGATCCCACAAATTGTTTGCTCACAAAATCCCTATGCGTATGAATTTGGTTAGACTTAAATGTGCTTGCCGTGTATTTCATGATGCTCTCTTGCATGTTTCAACTATTATTCATATACGAGCATCATTGAAATCATGATGCCTAGCTAAAAGGCATTAAAGAAAAGCGCTTGTTGGGAGATAACCCAACACTTTTACCTTATGTTTTTATGTGTTAACATAAGATATTGTATTAATCATCTTTTATAGCTTTTAATTCAATAAAGTGCCAAGTAAAGTCTTTGGGATAGTGTGGGCACTTGTTTGTTTGATTCTATGCAAAAACAGAAACTTTTGCATAGAGTATATGAATTATGTGTTTTACTAGAGCATCAAAGAATTCTGAATTTTTCACAAAAACTTTCCATGCTAATTCTACGCATTTTCCTAATTTTTTAGAATTTATAGAGTCATAGAAGTATGGTGATCATTCACATCTTCACAGACTATTCTGTTTTTTGATAGATTATGTTTTGCATGCATAGTTTGCTTGTTTTAGTGTTTCCATACCTTATATTGAGTGATATAAGTTATGGAAATGATATAATACATTATTTATCATGTGAGAACAATTAATATTCTTTTCTTGACAGTACCTAAGTGAATGATCTATCTTTATTATATTAACCCATCTCACGAAGTTCAATTAAGTTTTGTGTGATTAAAGTTTTCAAGTTTTGGGTGAGACACCGATATGAGGAGAATAAGGATCAGCAAGAACCTAATCTTTGGGGTGGCCAAGGCACCTCCAAGGTAACATGCAAGCAAGACTCAAGCGTCCTAGCTTGGGGATGCCCTGGTAGGCATCTCCTCTTTCATCTCCAACATTATCCGTACATATCTTACTTGGAGCGATATATTTATTTGTCACATGATATGTGTTTTGCTTGGAGAATCATTTTATTTTGTTTTTTCTGTTATATGTTATGTACAATCTTGTTTTCCAATAAAAGTTCCAAGAATTGCCTTTTAGGATACTTGAATTAGATGGTTGATGTGTGGTGTGTAAAAATAGAAACTTTTGTTGTAGTGTATAAATTTTCATATTTTACTCGAACGTGGGAAGTTTCTGAAAAAAGATTACACAGTATTTTCATAAAAATTCTATATCATGTCCTACATTTTCATAATTTTGGAGATAAATAAGTACGTTGTTTTGATAAATTGCTACATAACATTGTGTGTGGACAGATTGTTGCCATAGTTTTGTTATCTACTTATCCTAGAGTTTTCATGGCTTATATTAGTAAATATAATTTGAGGAAATGATAATATACAGTACCTAATGCTTTAAAATTATTATCAACTCATCTTGGCAGTACATAAAGAGTTGATTTATTCTTATGTGCACTAACCTATCTCACGAGTCATTTTCAAGTTTTTTGTGCATGAAGTTTTTGAGACTTAGGTGAAACCGGGATATGAGAGGATTGAACGAGATACAAAAGATCAAGTTTGTGGATTCCCAAGGCACATCAAGTAAATATTTCAAGATGTCTCCAGCATCTAAGCTTGGGGATGCTACGCATCCCACCTCTCTTCGTCAACTACCGGTTAGCCTATGTTGAGCTTAAATTTTTATTTGTCCACATGACATGTGCTATTCTTGGAGTGTTTTTTAGTTTACTATTTGAAATAAAATATCAGATCTTAAAATCATTATTGAGAGAGAGAGTCCTCACATAACTACTTAATTGTTTGACTACTCGTTGATCTTCACTTATATCTTTTGAGAGTGGTTTGATGTTTACTCTTGTGCTTCACTCTTATCCTAAGAGTAAATTTTTAATGAATTGAATATAATAAATCTGAAATTATACATGTGCTTTATGCTTAGTAGAAGTTTCACATCTGGTTTAGAAACTAAAATCTATTGAAGTTTGACAATCATAGCATTGGTCATACAAGCAATTCATGAATGATTAGTATAAGAAAGAGAACTTTCACATATAAATATATTATCTTGGACATATTTTATGATTGTGAATACCCATCAATTATTTCCAACCTTGATCAAATAGTTGAAGTTGGACAAGGTAGACAACGTAATGGTTATCTTTGGGTATATTTGCATAGAAGTTATATTGTTATGGATACTCCAACTTGTGGTGCTTGTTTAGAACCTTTTGCTAGCCAAAATTTCGTATTAAGTAGAGATACTACTTGTGCATCCAAATCCTTGAGACAATTTTATTCCATGAGAGTCCACCATACCTACCTATATATGGTATTTCACTGCCATTCTAAGTAAATTTACATGTGCCACCTCTAAACATTCAAATAAACATCTGTTTTGTGTGCTCGTACAGCTCATGGAGCATAAGGGCGGTCATTATCTTCCATGCTAAGTGAATTATTCTCACGATGAGTGTTTATTCACTTGTCATTGCATGATAGAGTCTTGTAAAAAGAATTCCTAGTCCTGCATAATACAAAAATAAATAAACAAGAACTCGCCCTAGAAAGTTGATTGTTTGGATGGTACCCGTGGATATGGCTAGCCATGTGTCGGGACCCCGATCCTAAGCCATAGGAATCCAGCCTGTAACACATCGCATCCCTTTGCGGTCTCACGCACGGTTAACTCCATGGCTGCAGCCTTACCTTAGCTGGAACCGTTTGCGTCTTTTGACTCACGTATGCAATAGTGTCGCTAGCATTCCAATGTCAAAGAACCCGGATCGACATGTCTAGTCATAAACCACAGTGGCAGTACCGCACAAGGACATGCATACATGACCCAACAAAGCAGGTGTCAGTCACCAGCGAGTGTAGACGAGTCGTAGCAAGCTACAAGGACTCCATTACATCGCGTGACATTTCCCCAAGAGGACAGACACAACAGCTAAGAAGGACACATGTCGGTCAACCAATGTGTCCGGAGCAGTAGCGAGCTACCAAGGCTCGTTGGATCACAAAGGGGCATTTCCTTGTAAGGAATGCTACTAGAGTTCACGACTAGGTAATCGAACCCCATACATATCAAATACGACACACGTACGCATGGCATACCGATATGTATAGATACATCGATGGCATCACAACATAACCATAAACATACAAGCTTTATTTAAGAGGCTCGGAAGAGCCACACACATAATATTACACATTAAGGGTCTCACGACCCATAATAGCAGTCATTCAGTTACAAGCCAGCGGAAGAGTTTAAACTATCTGAGTACAGACAGGTCAACTAGAAGGCACATGGCCTGACTATACTACAGATCCAACGTAGGGCCAGATCGTAGCTGGGACACCAGCTACTCGTCGTTGTCGATGTCTACGAAGAACCCTCCATTAGGGTCATTAGCAACCTCTGCAACATTTATTAAGAAAACATGAGTACGAAGGTACTCAGCAAGACTTTAGGATAACTAACTACTCATGCAAGGTATCAAGAAGGTATTGTGGGGTTTCATGCGGAAAGCCAACATCTGACTCGTGGCTAGACAACTTGCATTTTTAAATAATTTTGACAACTTGATTTCTCGCACACGAGTCCATTAACACCACAACAATACACCATCGTGGAATCATTCCGTCTCCATACAGAAATTCCGTCCACGACACTCACGCTTATCTTGGCAATTTTATGAGTAGGCATTGAAGTTATCTATGAACAACATATGTCTCCAAGTAGTCCATATCCGCGGACGCGGCTATTCGAATAGATCATAACCCTGCAGGGGTGTACTTCGTCACACACGCTCTCGCCAGTTATCGCCATGTGCACGTCATGCACCTCGGCAACCTTCAAGCGGAAGCCCAGCGAGGGAGTCGGCCACGACCGTTAACCACACTAGTACCTAGTCCAGGTTTATCGCCTATCTGAGAGTAACCCGTACGGAAGTCCGGCCGAGGTTTCCGCCACGGCCTCAAACGATGTGCGCACGGTTCCCAAGCCCACCATCCGGGTGCTACTTGGTACACCGTGCCACTGCCTACCGCATCACGGCCCACCTCTCAGGTCAGCACCATGCACTGCCTCCAGCATTACTATAAACACCAGAAACTACTTGCAACTCCTGGACCGAGTACTAAGCGATTAATAGGCCGAGCGGGGTCATATTTGAGGGCCCATCATGTGGTAGTATCTAGTCTTGGATTACATACACGGAACTCAGTTCCGATGAACGGTTCCAATGAAACAACCCGCCATGTACTCCTACACAGCCTTTCACCGGTACCTTTACCAAGTCAGGTTCAACACACAACCTTTGCTTACCAAACACATTCTCACAATTCTGTTCATCTCCCAGATGACTGACCATACACAACTCTAAGCATAGCATGCATAGCAGGATAAGGCACATCATAGCTCAAGCAACTACCAGGTATGCTAGGTTGCAAGGTTCGGCTATTTACTGTGACAAGTTTAGGTCATGCAAAGGAGGTGGGTTCAACTAACGTGGCAAAAGCAGTTGAAGCATTTGATCCTAATGCAATAAATAAGTGCAGGAGCAAGAACATGGGAATTATCGGGATGATCAAAAGGGTTGCTTGCCTTGTTGCTCAGAGGAGGGACAATATCCGTCAGACGGATATTCGGTGGAATCCGGGGGTGCGGAGCCTACCGAAATGAATGGCAACAATCAATAACAATCATATGCAAGCAAGATGATGCATGAGCATGGCATGAGAATGCAAGGTGATATGCTATTATAATCAACATGTATTAGGTTTGAAGTTGATTTGAATTGAATTGAAATATCAATTCAAACGAGGTATTCTCGGATACCGATTTAATTGATTCGACCTGATGCTCAGATCAACTTGATGTTAGCATGCATGAGATGTCATGTTAAGGTACTTGTTTGTTATTATAACAATGTTTGATCATGTCAAACAAAAAGAAATTTAATTACTTTTCATATTCCATTTATAAAGTATTTATAAGAGTTGACATATTCAGTAATCTACATGTTTGGGTTCTATAACTTTTTCAAACATGATTGAAAGTAGCATATTCAGATTCCTTGAATTTTTCTGATACTTTTTCATATATAAATTATTTTCATTGGAGTTACAGATTAATTTCTATGAATTTTTGAAGTTTGAAACATTTCTGGAATTATTCTTATACTGAAAAATCTCTTTATTGCGTCAGCCTGACATCAGTAGGTCAGCCGACCTGTTCAGGTCAAACATGACAGGGGGGACCCACTGGTCAGCCTCACTGGGGTTAATCCCGCGCTTACCGGCCCCTTAACTAAGTTGACTTGGCCTTGGGCCCATTGTCAGCGAGAGTTTAAGCCTCTAAACTACCGGATTAACTTGGCCACGTCGGCCCCCACCGGAGTATGGCCGGCGGCGACCGCGGGCGCGGCGGAGGGCTCGCCGGAGAGAGCTAGACAGTGATATGGCCGTCGGTTTTGGGTGCAGAAGAGAGCTACAGGCAGCTGGTGAAACACCGCATCTATCTGGAGTGGAGCTGGACCCGGTGGTCACCGGAATCCTTGCCGGCGATGAGGACAGCGGCGACTGCGGCTCGGGCGTCGACGAAAGTGCCGATGCAGGGGGCTGGCGAGCTGGGAGAGAGACCCTACGCCATCTACAGAGCTCGAGGAGCTCATTCCTGAGCTCGGCCTCGCGAGCCGAGTACCACAACGTCGGCAATGACATGGCCGGCGACGAGGTCCTTCGGGCTCCGGCGGCTAACGTGGTTAGAGGAGGGGGAAGGCCTCGGGAAGAGGGGAACAGGAAGAGGAGCTCACGGCGGATCTTGTGAGGCTGCCGGCAGGGTCGGGGAGGACCGGGAGACGACAGATCGACGGCGACCGGAGCTTCGGGGAGAGAGAGATCCGAGAGGGAAAGGGGATCGAGAGGCCTAGGGAGAGGATAGAGCCGCGGGGAGGAGGATAAGAAGACGCGGGCGTCGCGCTGGCGCTCCTGGAGGCCTCCAGCAGCGAGCAGGCAGGGAGGAGGTGGCCGGCTCGGCCGCCGTGCTCATCTTCTCCCCTGCCTTCTGGCAGGAGGAGGAAGATGACCGGGGAGCCCCTGGTGGGCTGGGCCGGCGACCAATAGAGGTAAGTCATTTCTTTCTCTTTTTTCTTTTCTATTTTGTTTCTGTTTTGCTAACTATTGTTTTTCTATTTATTTTAGCTCCAAAATGGTTTGTAAAAACTATTTTAAACACACCTGAATATTTGTTGGAATATTTCCAACCATTTCCAAAGTTTTCAACATTTTTGAAAATTTAAAGTTTCTGATTTCAAATTTAAAACTTGAAACCAGTAGCTTTTGTATTTATTTAAAATGCTTAAAGTGTCAAGAAAATGGTGTTCTTCATTGCTCATTTACTTTCAAGATTTATCAGAAAGTTTGAACTTTTCTTGAGGCCATTTTGGGTTCATTGATTTTAACTAGTTTTGAGATTTCCTTTATTTGAAGAAGTGGCTAGGGTTTGAGTTTTTCCTTCACCTCTTTCTTTGTTCTTGTTGAAGATTTCTTAGATGCAATGCAAAGAACACATGAGCACAAGACTAACTTGCTTAAGGTGTCAGGGATGTGACAACTCACCCCCACTCAAAAGAATCTCGTCCCGAGATTTAGAAGTCGTCGGGAATAACGCAGGATACTGAAGTCGGAGACGATCCTCTCTTTCCCAAGTTGCCTCCTTTTCAGAATGATTTGACCATTGAACTTTAAGAAACTTGAGGTTTCGACGTCGAGTGGTACGCTCAGCTTGATCAAGAATATGCACAGGGTATTCTCGGTATGAAAGGTTATCTTGGAGATCAAGCGTTTCGTGGTCCACTTCACGGATAGGATCCGAAAAGCAACGCCTGAGTTGCGAGACGTGGAAAACATCATGAACCTTGGAAAGATGCGGGGGAAGCTCCAACTGGTAGGCAACTTCTCCTCGTTTGGTAAGAATGCGAAAAGGACCAATGTAACGAGGAGCCAACTTGCCCTTGATACCGAAACGATGGGTACCCTTCAAAGGTGTAACCCGAAGGTAAGCCTTCTCGTCAACTTCAAAGGTCACAGCCTTATGATGACGATCATATTGGCTCTTTTGACGAGACTGGGCTGTTTTCAACTTTTCACGAATAATGCGAACCTGCTCTTCTGCATCCTGGATCATATCCGGGCCAAAGAGTTGCCTCTCTCCGGTTTCTGACCAATTAAGAGGTGTTCGACATCTTCGTCCATAGAGAACTTCAAAAGGGGATTTGCCCAAGCTTGATTGATAACTATTGTTATAAGCGAATTCGGCTAATAGAAGGCACTTCTCCCAATTCATACCGAACGATATAACACAAGCTCGGAGCATATCTTCTAGGATTTGATTCACTTTTTCTACTTGACCACTTGATTGGGGATGGAAAGCAGTGCTAAAAGATAAGTGAGTCCCCATGGCATTTTGAAAGCTTTCCCAGAAGCGAGAAGAAAAGATACTTCCACGGTCCGAGTTAATCTCCAGGGGAACACCATGAAGAGACACTATTCGGGAGATATATAACTCTGCTAGCTGGCTAGCTGTTATACTCTCACGAACAGGAAGAAAATGAGCCACTTTGGAAAGACGATCAATGACCACAAAGATAGCACTATTCCCTTTCTTGGTCTTGGGAAATCCGGTAATGAAATCCATGCTAACTTTATCCCATTTCCATTCAGGAATATCTAGAGATTGAAGGGTGCCAGTAGGCCTTTGATGTTCTGCCTTAACTCGACGACAAACGTCGCAGTTAGCAACGAACTCAGCAATTTCTCTCTTCATCCTAGTCCACCAGAACCTCTGGCGTAGGTCCTGATACATCTTAGTACTACCGGGATGAATGGTGAGAGGAGAATCATGAGCCTCCTTAAGGATTAACTGCCTTAGATGTGGGTTCTTAGGAACCACTAGACGATTCTGGAAGAACACAACACCTTGATCGTTCATGGAAAATTCTTTAGCGTTTCCCCTAAAAATATTCTCCTTGATCCGTGATATACCCTTGTCATGCTTTTGGCCAGCTATAATTTGATCCTTAAGAGTAGGCTTCGCCACCAGGGTAGAAAGGAATCCTTGAGGAACAATATGAAGATTCAACTTCCGAAAGTCCTCATGGAGATGTGGTTGACCTTGTTGTAGCATCAAATTGTTACAATAAGATTTACGACTTAGTGCATCGGCCATAACATTGGCCTTCCCCGGGGTGTAAGTTATCCCTAAGTCGTAATCCGAGATCAACTCAACCCACCGTCTTTGCCTAAGATTCAAATCCGGCTGGGTGAAGATATATTTCAGACTTTGGTGATCAGTGAATATTTCACAACGATTACACAGAAGGTAATGTCGCCAGGTTTTTAGTGCATGGACCACAGCTGCAAGCTCAAGGTCCTGTGTGGGATAATTATCCTCATGTGGACGCAACTGTCGAGATGCGTATGCGATCACATGACGATCTTGCATGAGAATGCAACCTAATCCTTGTCGCGAGGCGTCGCAGTAGATAACAAAGTCCTTAGAAAAATCTGGTGGTAGCAACACAGGTGCGGAAGTCAGGCATCTTTTCAGTTCCTGAAAACTATGCTCACACTGTGGTGTCCACTGGAACCTTTTATCTTTCTTGAGGAGTTCAGTTAGAGGCTTTGCAACCTTGGAGAAATTCTCGACGAAGCGGCGACAATAGCTCGCTAGACCAAGAAAACTCCTAACTTGCTTAACCGATTCAGGTTGAGTCCAATCAAGGACAGCTTGAACTCTCTCGGGATTGACAGCAATACCCTTACCAGAGATTACGTGACCCAGATAGGTCACTTCTGGTAACCAGAATTCACATTTTGAAAACTTGGCATAAAGGCGATGCTCTCGAAGTTTCATCAATACCAGCCTTAGATGCTCGGCATGTTCTTGTTCGTTCTTTGAGTAGATGAGAATATCATCGAGGTATACCACGACGAATTTATCCAAATACTCCATGAAGATTGAATTCATCAGTCGAGAGAAGGTGGCTGGGGCATTGGTTAAACCGAAGGACATGACGGTGTACTCGTATTGGCCATAACGAGTAACAAAAGCCGTTTTTGGAATGTCCCCGTTCTTGATCTTGATTTGATGGTATCCCAACCTCAAATCCATTTTGGAGAAGACTGAGGATCCAGCGAGCTGATCGTACAGATCGTTGATCCTGGGGAGCGGATACTTGTTCTTTACGGTGACCCGATTAACTGGTCGGTAATCTACAACCATCCGATCCGTTCCGTCTTTCTTCTTGACGAAGAGGACGGGACAAGCCCAAGGAGAAGAGCTAGGACGAATGAAAACTTTGTTCAAGGCCTCATCTAGTTGCTTCTTAAGTTCGGCTAGCTCAAGGGGTGCCATCTTATAAGGTCTTCTGGCTATTGGGACAGTTCCCGGAACAAGATCTATCACAAACTCTACATCTCTGTCAGGTGGAATTCCTGGCAGTTCCTCTGGAAAAATATCCGGGAAGTCACGGACTACCGGAATGTCTTCACGTTCCGGAAGAGGGTTGGCATTCAAGGAATAGAGTTGGCATTTGGCAACTCGAGTAGAGACATTTACTATCTCACCCGAGGGATGGGTAAGCTGGACATTTCTAGAATGAGTATCAATCGTGGCATAGTGAGCTGACATCCAGTCCATGCCCAAGATGATATTAATATCCGAAGATTTCAATGCTATCAATGAGGCTAGAAAAACTAGCCTGTCTACTATAATTTCATTGTCATAGGTTATCCTAGAGGTTTGCCATTTACTACCAGGAGTTCGGACAACCAATGGGATTGGCATATCACAAAAAGACATGTTATGCAACTGTGCATAACTTTCTGAAATGAAGGAATGAGAAGACCCAGTGTCAAAGAGAACGGACGCTGGGTGGTGATTAACAAGAAGCGTACCCAGCATGACGTCGGGATCCTCTGTAGCTTCTTCTGCTGACACGTAGTTCACACGGCCACGTACAGGAGTTGGCTTCACATAGTAAGCTTTCCCCGACTTGGCTTGCCCGACGGACTTTCCGGGTTGCTTGGCACCCACATTGTGAGGACACTCACGGGAATAGTGCCCTGGTTCTCCACACTTATATCATATCGCTTGGTTGGTACGTGGTGCAACATTGCTAGCTGGACCACCATAAGCTTTTGCTGGAGGGTTGGCCTGATTCGTCTGAGGCGCCACGTAGGATGGCCTCGGAGTGTATCTTGGCGGCAGAGAACTGTTTGGAACCCACAGCTTGCGTTTTGGAAACGCGGAACCAGAAGACGAGCCGAAGTCACGGAAGTGCTTCCTTGTGGCTTCGAAGTCAGTATGACCAGTCTCGGCACTGATCGCTTTGTTGACCAGGGCTTGAAAGCTTGCACACTCGTGGAGGCGCAGATCACGACGAAGCTCAGGGCTCAGACCCTTACGGAATCTTGCTTGCTTCTTGGCGTCAGTAGACACCTCCTCTGTTGCATAGCGGGCGAGGTTACCGAACTCGCGGCTATAGGCATCCACAGACAACTTGCCCTGAGTGAAGGCACATAACTCCTCTCTCTTTCTGTCCATCAAGCCCTCTGGAATATGGTGCAGACGAAAAGGTGCACTGAAGTCTGCCCATGTGGCTGCTGGTTCAGCGGGACGCATTGCTTCAAAATTCTCCCACCACAGATTGGCGGGTCCTTCCAGGGAATACGCCGCAAAGGTCACCTTGTCGGCCTCAGACACATTCGCAGAGCGAATCTTGCGTGAGATGCTGCACAGCCAGTCATCAGCGTCGAGGGGATCGACGGAATGATAAAACTTTGGAGGATTCAACTTCACAAAGTCATTGAGGGACACTGCGACATTCCTAGGCTGTCGAGCCGTATTCTGCTCAATACGCTCTAACAGTCGATTGGTCTCCCTTTTGTTTCTCTCTGCCTCAAGCATCACTTCCGCCAGAGAGGGCGGATGAGGCAGGTCTTCCTGCGACGCTTGACTACCCTCGCCTTGCTCATGACCAGGGGCACGGTTCAACCTGGTGAACACCATCCTGACAAACAAACTCATAGCTTAGACCAATATCATATCAATACTAGCTATGGATTAAGAATGTACTGAACACACGGAATGCGGAAATGAATATCCGAACAACATGGTAACAAGCAACTGCTATATATACACCATGGTTCATACACACCCTTACATAGTTCAGTACAAACTTACTCGAAGAGTAAACTACTGAAATTATGAAACTACTCATCAGAGGCTTACAAGCTTCCTATACATTATTTATCTAGGCCTCCGGAATTCGTTTCACATTACATGCGTACTTCACAATTCACGCAGGACTGTGAACGTACGGCTACTACCATACTATCCTTTCGCTCACAGCTCAGGCATCCGCATAGAACATCTCATAGAGATTACCTCCATGACCTGGAAGCTCAACCTGCGGATCAGGAAACACTCTAGCCTGAGATCCCTGGGATCCATAAGGACACGGATATGGCCTTGGTCCCCTGACTGGTGGTAAGAGGGGTCCCCGAAGAGGTGTGACTCCTCCTATAGCTGGCCAGTCAACGTGGGCCGGAAGATGGGTCCTAACAGGGTTCATCATCTCCATCTCTCCATACCCTGTCTGGACTACCGGTGCCAGCTGCGTCAAAGCCGTCCACAGACGGGCACGGGTAGCATAAAGCTCCATGCGGAGAGCACGAGCATCCCTGTCTCTGTTCTCTAGCATCTCAACAGTGGACTGCAGTAGTGGATCCTCCATAGAAGAATCAAAATAGACTCCACTGAGGTATCCCTCTTCACCAGGCTGAGAGGCCGGAACATAGGAGAACTCTGAATTCTGCAGCAGTGCATGTCTCGCTCTCATAATGGTCAGCACTGAATAGGCAGCATCCTGTACTGCCATGTCAACGGTGACCCCCAACCCATAGGACCAATGGATTGGCTTCTCAGCTCCAGGGTAGTCTGGAAATACCCTAACAGTGTAGATGTACTGGCTCTGATTGAAGTCTCGGTACTGTTCCTCCACTGTGTACTCGGGGTACCAGCGGTAACCGCACACCGACATCACCCTGACCAGCATGGCCGTATGACCCGGCACATCAATGCACCTGGTCAGACGTACCACCTGACGAGAAGGACGTCCAGGCATCTGTAAAATAGAGAGTAATGCAAAAGCATTAGAGCTCCGAATGCAAAATTGGGCAGCATAACGGCTGTAAATGCTCAAAATCAAATTTTTAGACAACCCAAAATGGAATAGCGTAACCACTCAACTATCAATTCAACTCTCTGATCATCAAACTTACTTCCTTTTTCCTAGGAATGCCAGAAACCCAATATCTCTTGACCCGTAGTCCTATAATCTACCGATCAGAAACACGAGCCTAGAAGAGGATGAGTAACCTAGTCCTTAATTCCCGCAGAAAAGACGAGGATGACCAGAATAGAATACCTTGAGAAGAGAACAAGAGTCTTACGTTCCCTTCCACAAACAATTCCCTTATATATAACTAAAGCAATTCTAGACTCAACTTCGACCAGTTTGGCTTAGTAATCCTACAGTCAGTCAGGCTCTGATACCAATGCTGTCGGGACCCCGATCCTAAGCCATAGGAATCCAGCCTGTAACACATCGCATCCCTTTGCGGTCTCACGCACGGTTAACTCCACGGCTGCAGCCTTACCTTAGCTGGAACCGTTTGCGTCTTTTGACTCACGTATGCAATAGTGTCGCTAGCATTCCAATGTCAAAGAACCCAGATCGACATGTCTAGTCATAAACCAAAGTGGCAGTACCGCACAAGGACATGCATACATGACCCAACAAAGCAGGTGTCGGTCATCAACGAACGTAGACGAGTCGTAGCAAGCTACAAGGACTCCATTACGTCGCGTGACATTTCCCCAAAGGGGACAGACACAGCAGCTAAGAAGGACACATGCCGGTCAACCAATGTGTCCGGAGCAGTAGCGAGCTACCAAGGCTCGTTGGATCACAAAGGGGCATTTCCTTGTAAGGAATGCTACAAGAGTTCACGACTAGGTAATCGAACCCCATACATATCAAGTACGACACACGTACACATGACATACCGATATGTATAGATACATCGATGGCATCACAACATAACCATAAACATACAAGCTTTATTTAAGAGGCTCGGAAGAGCCACACACATAATATTACACATTAAGGGTCTCACGACCCATAATAGCAGTCATTCAGTTACAAGCCAGCGGAAGAGTTTAAACTGTCTGAGTACAGACAGGTCAACTAGAAGGCACATGGCCTGACTATACTACAGATCCAATGTAGGGCCAGATCGTAGCTGGGACACCAGCTACTCGTCGTCGTCAATGTCTACGAAGAACGTCCATTAGGGTCATTAGCAACCTCTGCAACATTTATTAAGCAAACATGAGTACGAAGGTACTCAGCAAGACTTTAGGATAACTAACTACTCATGCAAGGTATCAAGAAGGTATTGTGGGGTTTCATGCGGAAAGCCAGCATCTGACTCGTGGCTAGACAACTTGCATTTTATAATAATTTTGACAACTTGATTTCTCGCACACGAGTCCACTAACACCACAACAATACACCATAGTGGATTCATTCCGTCTCCATACAGAAATGCCGTCCACAACACTCACGCTTATCTTGGCAATTTTATGAGTAGGCATTGAAGTTATCTATGAACAACATATGTCTCCAAGCAGTCCATATCCGCGGACGCGGCTATTCGAATAGATCATAACCCTGCAGGGGTGTACTTCGTCACACACGCTCTCGCCAGTTATCGCCATGTGCACGTCATGCACCTCGGCAACCTTCAAGCGGAAGCCCAGCGAGGGAGTCGGCCACGACCGTTAACCACACTAGTACCTAGTCCAGGTTTATCGCCTATCTGAGAGTAACCCGTACGGAAGTCCGGCCGAGGTTTCCGCCACGGCCTCAAACGATGTGCGCAGGGTTCCCAAGCCCACCATCCGGGTGCCACTTGGTACACCGTGCCACTGCCTACCGCATCACGGCCCACCTCTCAGGTCAGCACCTTGCACGGCCTCCAGCATTACTATAAACACCAGAAACTACTTGCAACTCCTGGACCGAGTACTAAGCGATTAATAGGCCGAGCGGGGTCATATTTCAGGGCCCAACATGTGGTAGTATCTAGTCTTGGATTACATACACGGAACTCAGTTCCTATGAACGGTTCCAATGAAACAACCCGCCATGTACTCCTACACAGCCTTTCACCGGTACCTTTACCAAGTCAGGTTCAACACACAACCTTTGCTTAACGAACACATTCTCACAATTCTGTTCATCTCCCAGATGAAAGACCATACACAAATCTAAGCATAGCATGCATAGCAGGATAAGGCACATCATAGCTCAAGCAACTACCAGGTATGCTAGGTTGCAAGGTTCGGCTATTTACTGTGACAAGGTTAGGTCATGCAAAGGAGGTGGGTTCAACTAACGTGGCAAAAGCAGTTGAAGCATTTGATCCTAATGCAATAAATAAGTGCAGGAGCAAGAACATGGGAATTATCGGGATGATCAGAAGGGTTGCTTGCCTTGTTGCTCAGAGGAGGGACAATATCCGTCAGACGGATATTCAGTGGAATCCGGGGGTGCGGAGCCTACCGAAATGAATGGCAACAATCAATAACAATCATATGCAAGCAAGATGATGCATGAGCATGGCATGAGAATGCAAGGTGATATGCTATTATAATCAACATGTATTAGGTTTGAAGTTGATTTGAATTGAATTCAAGTATCAATTCAAACGAGGTATTCTCGGATACCGATTTAATTGATTCGACCTGATGCTCAGATCAACTTGATGTTAGCATGCATGAGATGTCATGTTAAGGTACCGGTTTGTTATTATAACAATGTTTGATCATGTCAAACAAAAAGAAATTTAATTACTTTTCATATTCCATTTATAAAGTATTTATAAGAGTTGACATATTCAGTAATCTACATGTTTGGGTTCTCTAACTTTTTCAAACATGATTGAAACTAGCATATTCAGATTCCTTGAATTTTTCTGATACTTTTTCATATATAAATTATTTTCATTGGAGTTACAGATTAATTTCTATGAATTTTTGAAGTTTGAAACATTTCTGGAATTATTCTTATACTGAAAAATCTCTTTATTGCGTCAGCGTGACATCAGCAGGTCAGCCGACCTGTTCAGGTCAAACCTGACAGGGGGACCCACTGGTCAGCCTCTCTGGGGTTAATCCCGCGCTGACCGGCCCCTTAACTAAGTTGACTTGGCCTTGGGCCCATTGTCAGCGAGAGTTTAAGCCTCTAAACTACCGGATTAACTTGGCCACGTCGGCCCCCACCGGAGTATGGCCGGCGGCGACTGCGGGCGCGGCGGAGGGCTCGCCGGAGAGGGCCAAACAGCGATACGGCCGTCGGTTTTGGGTGCAGAAGAGAGCTACAGTCAGCTGGTGAAACGCCGCATCTATCTGGAGTGGAGCTGGACCCGGTGGTCACCGGAATCCTTGCCGACGATGAGGCCAGCGGCGGCTGCGGCTCGGGCGTCGACGAAAGTGCTGATGCAGGGGGCTAGCGAGCTGGGAGAGAGACCCTACGCCATCTACAGAGCTCGAGGAGCTCATTCCTGAGCTCGGCCTCGTGAGCCGAGTACCACAACGACGGCAATGACATGGCCCGCGACGAGGTCCTTCGGGCTCCGGCGGCTAACGTGGTTAGAGGAGGGGGAAGGCCTCGGGAAGAGGGGGAACAGGAAGAGGAGCTCACGACGGATCTTGTGAGGCTGCCGGCAGGGTCGGGGAGGACCGGGAGACGACAGATCGACGGCGACCGGAGCTTCGAGGAGAGAGAGATCCGAGAGGGAAAGGGGATCGAGAGGCCTAGGGAGAGCATAGAGCCGCGGGGAGGAGGATAAGAAGACGCGGGCGTCGCGCTGGCGCTCCTGGAGGCCTCCAGCAGCGAGCAGGCAGGCAGGAGGTGGCCGGCTCGGCCGCCGTGCTCATCTTCTCCCCTGCCTTCTGGCAGGAGGAGGAAGATGACCGGGGAGCCCCTGGTGGGCTGGGCCGGCTACAAATAGAGGTAAGTCATTTCTTTCTCTTATTTCTTTTCTATTTTGTTTCTGCTTTGCTAACTATTGTTTTGCTATTTATTTCAGCTCCAAAATTGTTTGTAAAAACTATTTTAAACACACCTGAATATTTGTTGGAATATTTCCAACCATTTCCAAAGTTTTCAACATTTTTGAAAATTTAAAGTTTCTGATTTCAAATTTAAAACTTGAAACCAGTAGCTTTTGTATTTATTTAAAATGCTTAAAGTGTCAAGAAAATGGTGTTCTTCATTGCTCATTTACTTTCAAGATTTATCAGAAAGTTTGAACTTTTCTTGAGGCCATTTTGGGTTCATTGATTTTAACTAGTTTTGAGATTTCCTTTATTTGAAGAAATGGCTAGGGTTTGAGTTTTTCCTTCACCTCTTAGTAAAATTTCAATTCCGTTTGGAAACCGCCAATAATGTGAATATCATGGAAGATATTGAAAACTCTTGTCATAACGTTGACAGGAAAGTCACACCACTCAAAGTTACATATTGATCTCTGTTTTAAACAATGAGCTCTGACACCTATACTAATCCATGCTTCCCTATGCGAAGAAACAATCTATTTACTTTCATGTTACTTACTTTCCATGTTGAGTCAACTTCTTATTCTAACCTCAATCTATTAGTTGGCAAGCATCATCTGGTGGGGAAAGATCCAAACATATATATACACTCAAATATATTTGATCATGATTCATTATTGTTGAAAATTATCTTTATGATAAGTATGTTGGGAGACAAAACATTAAGCCCGTATATTTCTATGTGTTCGATTGATGTTGTGTGTTCAAAAATATGCTTTGAGTACGAGCAATCATAAAAGACTATATGATAATTGAGTATGTAGAGCTCTTAATTAGACTTGATGATGCATTGAAATTGTTTGATGACTAAGAACATATATTGTTAAGTTTCAAGTGATTGAATTGTTTGAACCATGACATGTGAATTGATTTCTACTCTATCATGATGATTTTTATGAGAAAAAGTTGTTGGTTATGATGCTAGAAAAGTGAATGAAATTATCATAGATCAAACTTATACACTATGCTAGCATTCACACTTCATAAGTTATTTCTTTTATCATTTACCTACTTGAGCACGAGCAGGAATTAAGCTTGGCGATGTTGATAAGTCTCCAATGTATCGATAATTTATGAAGTATTCATGCCATATTCACCTATGTTTACAATACTTTCATATGGTTTTGATGCACTATGTATGATTTATTTAGAACTAACCCGGACTAACGTTGTTTTCAACAGAATTACATTGGTGTTATTTTTTGTGCAGAAAATGAAAGTTCTCGGAATCGCCCGAAACTTTTTTTTGATTTTTTCTGGAGGAAATAAGTAACATTGGAGCGAGAAACCACTGGTGGGGAGCCACCTGTGGGCCACATGCCAACAGGGCGCGCCCCCTAGGTGGCATGCCCTCATGGCTTATGGGGCCCACGTGGCTCCGTTTGACGTGATTCCAACGCTGAAAAATTCAGTAAATACCAAAAACCCTAGAAATAAAAAGAGAACTCCTCGTTCCACCACCGCAACTCTCTGTATCGATGAAAAACCAATCTGGAGATGTTCCAGTACCATGCCGGAGAGGGGAAATCATCTCCGATCGCCATCTTAATCATCCTGGTGGAGGCCATGACGAGGAGGGAGTAGTTCACCCTCGGGGTTGACGGTTTGGACAAGTAGTTATGTGTTCAATCTATCACTCTCTCTCTCGTGTTCTTGGTATGGCACGATCTTGATGTATCACGGGCTTTATTAATATAGTTGGATCATATGGTGTTCTTCCCTTGCCATCTTGTTGTGATGAATTGATCTTTCCCTTTAAGATCTCGCTATGTTAGATTGAATATATTGGTTTGAGAACACTTGCTGTACGTCTTGCGTGGGATACCCGTAGTTACATTTGGGTATTCTATTGATTCACTTGATATATGTTGAGGCATCAACTTGCGGATTTCGGTGACCTAGGGGATCTATGCAGAGGGGTTGATTGCACATTTTTATACCATGTTCTTCGATAGAAATCTTGGGGTGCTCCTTGAAGTTCTTTATGTTGGATTGAATATGATAAATTTGCAGTTGTTCGATGCATGTCGTATAATTTACTCACGGGTACTTGAGGTGACATTGGAGTATCTAGGTGACATTAGGGTTAATTGATATGTATCATGGGTGTTATTCTAGTACAAACTCTAGGGTTGTTTGTGACACTTATAGGCATAGTTCAAAAGATTGAATAGAAATAATAACTTTGAGGTGGTTCTACTTCCTACACCAAATTCCTCTATTTGTTCTCCGCTAGATAGGAACTTTGGAGTGATTCTTTGTTGCACATTGAGGGATGATAATATGATTCAAGTATGTTAGCATTGTTGGGAGATTGCACTAGTGAACGTATGAACCCTAGGCCTTATTACCAAGCATTTATACAACATTTTGCTCGTTATTTTACACTTGTTACCTTGTTGTTTTTATGTTTTCATATTTCAAAAACCTATTTCTACTATCCATACTACACTTGTATCACCATATCTTCGCCGAACTAGTGCACCTCTACAATTGTCATTATATTGGGTGTGTTGGGGACACTAGAGATTTCTTGTATTTGATTACTGGGTTCCTTGAGAGAGACCATGTTCATCCTAAACCTCCCACAGATTGATAAACCTTATGTCGGTGAATACTCACAACATATGCCTTAGGTAGGCTAAAGTCGGTGAGAACCGAAGGGACAAAGGTGGACGCTGGGAACGAGGTTGGTACACGCATGGGACGCACGATGTACCCAGGTTCAGGGCTCTCCATAGAGATAATACCCCTAATCCTGCCGGAGTGTTTGATGTGTATGAACAGAGTACAATGTTGTTCCTGGAGCTGTGTTGGGAGGAGGAAGAGGGGAGCAGCCGGCTCATCTCTACCTCTCTCTCTGTGGTTGGTGAGCGTGTAGTGTTGTATGACTGGTGAATGATCGGCCCCCCTGCATGGAGGGCGACCGGGGGGTTTTATAGACGAACCCGCCGGCCTACAATATGGATAAAGGGTACAAGTGTGGGACCCGGCTGGCAGCCTCGCCGGCTGGCCAGGGGCCCACAAGAGTCTTGTCTTGTCGCTTGAGGGGCCCGCCGGCTGCATGGTCTCGATTGGCTGTGGGACCCGCCGGCTGGCCAATGAGGCTCTCGCTGAGGTTGACGCTGAGCACGCTGTGTACGTTAAGCGTCGCCCCGCGAGATTCGTCATGGGCAGGTAGTACGGTCGCCTCCACTGTTCCCCACGCCGAGTGCAGTAATGGAGTGGGAGTGTGACGGTCCGACACTATGCTAGGTGATGGATAAGAGCCGGGGTAGGTCAGCGGCGTGGCCGCCGACGCTCGTACCTGTCGGGCGCCCCGATCCAGTACCTTTGCGGACGCGTAGCTACCTTTAATCGTAAGGTCTTGTCCTGGCCTACGATCTGATCTGACTTGTGCTCTTGGGCCGGCTAGCCTGCTTGACTAGCCGGCTTATGAGCGGCCGCCTCCTCCCTAGCCGGGATGGCGGGACCAGGCCGGCTCAGAAGAGGAGGCCACCTCGATTCTAGCCGGTTGAGGTTGCCCGGCCGGCCAGAGGGATGGCCGCCTCATCCTCTAGCCGGTTGGTGCTGGCTAGCCGGCCAGAAGACTTGGGCCTTGGGAATCTGTATACGTTCATGTCCATTGGGCCGGAAATGAAGGAACAGGCTCGATGAGCCTACCCCGGGGTTATCCCCCCGGCAGTAGTCCCCGAAGCTAGCGAGGCCTGCCGCCTGCGGGCGGGTGGCCTCACCGGCTTGTCGATTTGTATTGATATTTTGACCGCTATTCCTCTTGGATGAAGGACGCCGGCTCTGAAACCGGCTGGCTTCGAAGCGACGCTTCGGTCTCGTTGCAACTTGTTTGGAGAACGCCACGTGCCTGGCCCTGCCTGGGGTAATGATGGTGATTACTGATGACGGGACCAGGCCTGGGCCCTGGGTCCCGCCACGACGCCCCCTCGGCCTCCGCGCGGGGGATCCTCTACGGATTTACTCCGCGACGGTTGGGCTTAGGGAAGTGCTACCTCCCGTAATACACGGGATTAATGGAGCCCGGCGTGCACCGGATCCCCTCCCCACAATGCTTCATGGGGGTTTAAATGGGATGCGGCGGTTCCGAGGAGGCCATTCGCCCCCCTTCTTGCCCCGCATCCGCGCTCTCTTCCTCGTTGTACTCAGAGAGAAAGAGCTCACACCCTTCGTCTTCTTCGTCTTCGTCGCCGCAAAATTGCCGACCCCTTCGGGTTCTCGTCATCCGCAGCCATGGCCGATGGTTCTTCTTCGAAGAAGTCCTCGGCACAGAAGGCGTCCTCGCAGGGAGCCTGGTTGGGCAACGACTTCGACGAGGCGGAAATGGGATGCAAAGACCCCCAAGCCGATTCCTGAGGTGGCGCTGATCTGTGCCCACCTCGATATTTTGGAGAAGAGCGGCCTCCTCGGCCGCGACGTTCTCACCACCATGGTGGTCCGCCGGATCCTGTCCCTGCAGAGGCGGCCGCATCTGGTCTGCCAGATGAGCGGCCGGCATGATCCATGCCGGCTATCCACCAAGAGGTTCACCCCCGGCGCTGTAGCGCGAAGGGTGAACCTGATCTCCATCGCCCGCATGGACGAGAGCAGGGAGTGGACGTGGGGGGTGTCCCCTTTCAACAGGGCCTGTCGTGGGTATAAGTCTGACAGTAGAAGTACGGGGTACGAAAGTATATGGACAGAGCCTTAGCTACGGCGAGGATGTATGAGTTCAGGCCCCACTACGGTGGAGGTAAAAGCCCTATGTCTCAGTGCTCTTGGGAGCTTTGTGTCGAGTGTATTAAGGGATTACAGCAAGTGCCAACCCTTGTACCAGTGGTGAAGGGCGTCTTATATAGAGTGCGCTGCCCTTCATAATGGTCCGGTGGACAGGGGTGGAGTAGTGGCGAGTAAATGCTGGCGTTACTGGTAACGTAAGCCTTAAATGCTAGTTATGGTGTATGAAAACGTATGACCGTTGCCCTCCTGGGAAGTTACGATGTACAGAGTGGATTCCAGTCGGCACGTTAGATATGCTCCGAGTGGACCGTCGCCGACTGGATGATGGGGGCATCCTTAGTTCAGTCGGAACTGTCTAAGGGCCTTGTCCCCTATGAAGGGTAGTCCTTGGGTAGGACCTATAGGGCAGACCTATGACCCTACCCTGGGACTATAACCCCATCATTAGTCCCCGAATGGATCGGGGCTAGAACGATGAAGTGATGTCTGGAGTTTGGAGCCGACTGGCATTGAGGTGATCTTAGTGTTGTCTGCCTCGATCCATTTTATCTTTGCGGCTAGTGATCCGAGTGAATATGCAAGCGAAACGAACCATGAGCGACCGATTGCTTCCGCGGAATCTTTCAAAGAGACCGGTCATACTGACAGCGCCGGATTTTCTGAGATTCTCAAATTTCGGTTGCCGCGCGCTCAGCGGGGATGACGTCATCGCCATCGAGTAGATTTTGCCTCCTCGATTACCGCACCGCGATCTTCTCCACTAATCTTGCAGCAGTCGGTTGGGAGGATAAGATCTTGGGCCCACCTGTAGGTGACTCAGTTGGAGGCCTTTTAAAGCCTTCCTGGCGGATCTTCCTGTTGCGCTGCTCGTCTTCCTCCCATTGATCTCGCCTCCCCACAACTCCCTGCACACCTCTAGCCACCTCCTTCCCCTCCTCCTCTGCGGATCCATCACCCTCGCCATGACGAAGGGGCAGGCCAACAAGCTTGAGGCGAAGAAGAAGAAGAAGGGGGCGGCCTCCACTCAGCAGCGGAAGCGGGCATTGCCGGCGGGCTGGATCCAGGGGGACTTCCTCCCCTCCACGGTGAGGAAGACCGACGTGCTGGAGCTGGTGGAGCACGACATGGTCGTCGATAAGTCCTGGATGCTGCCGGAAGGCGAGATGGAGCCGGCGCCGAGGGAGGGGGAGCGCGTCCTGCTGCTCAGCCACGTGGCCAGAGGTTTCTCCCTATCTCCCCATCCTTTATTCCGAGGTATTATGAACTACTTCGGGGCGCAGCTCCATCACTTTCCGCCGAATGCGATAGCTCATCTTTCCGCATTCATCACCCTCTACGAGTGTTTCATAGGATGTCCTCCCCACTGGGGGCTCTTCAAATATGTTTTCTCTGCTAGATCTCAAACGGTTAAGAAACTTAGCCAGTCTGATGATAAGACACACATCCTCCAGCTCTACGGGGGCTTGGGATTTCAGAAGAAAACGAAAAGTAGTTATCCCTCCCTTCAGCTATCCGAGTCGGTTAAGAACTGGCAATCGTCCTGGTTCTATTGCCAGGACATTGCCTGCCCGAATGCTCCGAGTGGGTTACCACCCTTTAGTTTAGACCGTCCGGGCCCTCCCAGGAAGCTAGCGCTCTCTAAGAGAGAAAAAGCCCAGATCCAGCCTTTGATTGACGCGCTGATAACCGTCGTCCGGAACGGAGTCACTGGCATGGACCTGTTGGAGAATTTTTTTGGTCGACGCATCCAGCGGCTCCAGGCCCGAGACCACGCAATGTGGCATTACACGGGGCCTTCGGATACCACTCGGTCCCATCCTGAAGACGTGAGCGAGGAGACCGTGGGTGCGTGGGTCCGCAGAATCATGGGCACACGTGATAACCCCGTGGGAGCTCGGCGGGTGAAGGCCTTCCGCACCCAAAATCCTCCTCCGAATGAGGTGAGTACATGTTGTCGAGTGTTTTTAACCTTCTCAGTTTTATTGCTTTTCTTGTCTCGCCGACTGACGTTGCCAACTGTGTTTTGTGCAGGAGTGGATGAACTGGCATTCTGCACTCTCAAGTGGGGATCCGGTCGAGGAAGAAGAAGGCAGCATGGAGGGTAGCGCGGGTAGTGCCGTGTACGTCTCTGACAGTAGGCAGACGGAGTAGGAAACAGAAGAGGAGGAGGATGAGAGCGAAGAGCAGAGCTCGTCACCCTCACCACCAGAACGCCGAACCAAGCACCGTCATGACCCCGCTGTTCCGCCGGCTCCTCCCGTGGCCCCCAGTGCTCGGAGTGTGAAGAGAACCAGGGGTTCTTCTACCGAGCCTATGGATCAGCCGTCCAAGGTGGCTAAACCCAGCGGGTCTAAACCTCAGAAAGTTTTGCCCCGGATGAGGATCGTTGTTCCGGTCGCCTCAGCGTAAGTATCTTTGCTCTTCCATCTTCCTTCAGTATCCGATTGGACTCTTCTTTTTGGTAATTCATGTTTACCCGTCGAATGGATTTCACTCAACAGAGCTGCTACCTCCGCCACCTCTTTGACGCATCAGGGTGACGATCCCATGGACACTGATGACGCCGCCACGTCCCAGCAAGATACGTTGTCACGACTCCGAGAGCTGTATTACCGTTTCGCGAGTGTTGTCTTTGATCTTGATCTTTTTCTGTATTTTTATTTTGTTCAGTCGGGCTTCCTTCGGAGGTGATCCATCTGGACGACGACGACCAAAGGGGGTCGGAACCAGCTTTGGCGCCTGTCCCTGTGGTTATCCAACCTGTTGCCAGCCCCGCCATGAGCGTGCTGCCGACTGAGACGGTGGCCTTCACGGCGGAACCGACTGGAACAAAGCTCGGGATGCCCAGGGAGCTCGGGATGCCTAGGGCGCCTTCTGCCACGTCGGGTCCGTTGACTGTTCACTATGATGCCCGATGCCTCCCAGAAGATCAAGTAGGAGCCGCCAAGGACGCCATGGTACAAGTGGAGCTGATGGTTGGCAAAGCCAAGGGAGCATATGACTCCGTTGCGTCCCTGTACAAGAAGAGCTTGGAGCTTCGGGATGATATCCGAGTAAGTGCGCTAGTAAGTGTTTACATTCCTCTTGGTGCCCACTGGGGGTTTTGGCGAGATACTCGGATACAGTAGGTTAAATTTTCCAGTGGGTTCACTCCGAGTGAACCCAGTGGGTGTAGTCCCCGAGACTTCTACCGAGTGTTTGCACCGGCAATTGTCTTCATATGCATTTTCCATAATCTCTACAAATCAGAGCTGATCTGCCCGAATGGTACCAGTGGGGGCACGCCGAGTGCACCCACTGGGTGTAGTCCCCGAGAGTAGTGTTACTCGGGTTGAGTAATAGTAGTCTCATAGTGTTGTTGGTTTGCTATGGAGCTCAATGGGACCGACCTGTTCGAGCTTCATACCAGTGGGGTCACTCTCAGTGAACCCACTCGGTGTAGTCCCCGAGACCGCTGTCGATTGCTTGCATTGGCAGGGGTCTGAAGAATCTTGAGTTATGATTGTTTTGTCATATCTGTCGAGACTTTTTCCTTGTTGAATCTGGCTGATCTTCTCTTTGTGTCTCTTTGACAGAAGACTTGTGAAGTGGGATCGGCCTATGCTGCTCTGATGGCTGAGAAGACTGAACTTGCTGCCGACTTGGAGGTAGCTGCGAATGATATGGCTGGCATGAAGAAGGCTCTCGCTGAACGAGAAATATCTTTGGAGGAATCTCGGGAGACTAACAAGGCACTGTTAGCCGAGTTAGAAAATATGAAGAAGGAGAGATCTGAATGGGTGGGCCAGCTGAAGTCAATGAACGATCGGTGCAAAGCGCAGGAGAAATACATCGGCGACTGGGCGAAGAAGATGGTCGCACTGCTTGGTGGTAAGTTGCTTGTCGAGTGCTCTTTGACTTCCCGGAATGAGATAGAGGGGTTGATGACTCGACTGGAGGATGTTCCAAGCAGAGTGCAGGCATGGAAGAAGTCTGCCGCTCGGTGTGGCACGGACGTGGCGCTGTCTCTGGTCCGACTTCATTGTAAGGAAGCCTGTGAAGACAAGCTAAAGACGTTGCAGGTCGCCAACACCAAGAAGCTTCGATTTGAAGACTTCATGGAGACCTTCCTCGACACAACCACTCGGATTGCAGATAGAATCGACCTCGACACCTTCGTGGAGCCTGCCATCCCTGGCGATGCTTGATTGACTTTATGCTGAACGCACATTTACCTCGGTATGCCGAGTGGAGTTTGTATTAAACTTTGGCCACTACTGTTGGCCGGTACATTCGTGGCTCAGTGTGGATAAACTTGATTCACACCGAGCCGACTGATCGTTGAACTCAATTTGAATTCGAACCGGATCTTTTGCTCTTCTTTCGCTGAGTTTTTTTTGACACGATTTTGGCTCGTGGTTTTTGTTTAGGTGACTCAGCTAAGCCTCCGAGTGTAACTTGTGTGCCCACTCGGAGGAAGATCTTTACTTAGGCAACTCCGGTTCACAGCTTAGTCCTCGAGTGTGACTTGAATGCACACTCGGAGCAAGTTGTTTGCTTAGGCGACGCTGGGTCACAGCTAAGTCCCCGAGTCTGACTTTAAATGCACACTCAGAGCAAGTTGTTTACTTAGGCGACTCTGGGTCGCAGCTAAGTCCCCGAGTGTGACTTTTGGTGCACACTCGGAGCAAGTTGTTTACTTAGGCAACTCTAGGTCGCAGCTAAGTCCCGAGTGTGACTTTTGGTGCACACTCGGAGCAAGTTGTTTACTTAGGCGACTCTGGTTCGCACCAAAGTCCCCGAGTGTGACTTTTGGTGCACACTTGGAGCAAGTTGTTTACTTAGGCGACTCTGGGTCGTAGCTAAGTCCCCGAGTGTGACTTTCGGTGCACACTCGGAGCAAGTTGTTTACTTAGGTGACTCTGAGTCGCAGCTAAGTCCCCGAGTGTGACTTATGGTGCACACTCGGAGCAAGTTGTTTACTTAGGCGACTCTGGGTCGCAGCTAAATCCCCGAGTGTGACTTTTGGTGCACACTCGGAGCAAGTTCTTTACTTAGGCGACTCTGTGTCGCAGCTAAATCCCCGAGTGTGACTTTTGGTGCATACTCGGAGCAAGTTGTTTACTTAGGCGACTCTGGGTCGCAGCTAAGTCTTCGAGTGTGACTATTGGTGCACACTCGGAGCGAGTTGTTTACTTAGGCGACTCTGGGTCGCAGCTAAGTCCCCGAGTGTGACTTTTGGTGCACACTCAGAGCAAGTTGTTTACATAGGCGACTCTGGGTCGCAGCTAAGTCCCCGAGTGTGACTTTTGGTGCACACTCGGAGCGAGTTGTTTACTTAGGCGACACTGGGTTGCAGCTAAGTCCCCGAGTGTGACTTTTGGTGCACACTCGGAGCAAGTTGTTTACTTAGGCGACTCTGGGTCGCAGCTAAGTCCCTGAGTGTGACTTTAAATGCACACTCGGAGCAAGTTGTTTACTTAGGCGACTCTGGGTCGCAGCTAAGTCCCCGAGTGTGACTTTTGGTGCACACTCGCAGCAAGTTGTTTACTTAGGCGACTCTGGGTCGCAGCTAAGTCCCCGAGTGTGACTTTTGGTGCACACTCGGAGCGAGTTGTTTACTTAGGCGACTCTGGGTCGCAGCTAAGTCCCCAAGTGTGACTTTTGGTGCACACTCGGAGCAAGTTGTTTACTTAGGCAACTCTTGGTCGCAGCTAAGTCCCCGAGTGTGACTTTTGGTGCACACTCGGAGCAAGTTGTTTACTTAGGCGACTCTGAGTCGCAGCTAAGTCCCCGAGTGTGACTTTTGGTGCACACTCAGAGCAAGTTGTTTACTTGGGCGACTCTGGGTCACAACTAATTCCCCGAGTGTGACTTTTGGTGCACACTCGGAGCAAGTTGTTTACTTAGGCGACTCTGGGTCGCAACTAAGTCCCCGAGTGTGACTTTTGGTGCACACTCGGAGCAAGTTGTTTACTTAAGCGACTCTGGGTCGCAGCTAAGTCCCCGAGTGTGACTTTTGGTGCACACTCGGAGCGAGTTGTTTACTTAGGCGACTCTAGGTCACAGCTAAGTCCCCGAGTGTGACTTTTGGTGCACACTCGGAGCAAGTTGTTTACTTAGGCGACTCTGGGTCGCAGCTAAGTCCCCGAGTGTGACTTTTGGTGCACACTCGGAGCGAGTTGTTTACTTAGGCGACTCTGGGTCGCAGCTAAGTCCCCGAGTGTGACTTTTGGTGCACACTCGGAGCAAGTTGTTTACTTAGGCGACTCTGGGTCGCAGCTAAGTCCCCAAGTGTGACTTTAAATGCACACTCGGAGCAAGTTGTTTACTTAGGCGACTCTGGGTCGCAGCTAAGTCCCCGAGTGTGACTTTTGGTGCACACTCGGAGCAAGTTGTTTACTTAGGCGACTCTGGGTCGCAGCTAAGTCCCCTAGTGTGACTTTTGGTGCACACTCAGAGCAAGTTGTTTACTTAGGCGACTCTGGGTCGCAGCTAAGTCCCCGAGTTTGACTCTTGGTGCACACTCGGAGCAAGTTGTTTACTTAGGCGACTTTGAGTCGCAGCTAAGTCCCCGAGTGTGACTTTTGGTGCACACTCGGAGCAAAATGTTTACTTAGGCGACTCTGGGTCGCAGCTAAGTCCCCGAGTGTGAGTTTTGGTGCACACTCGGAGCAAGTTGTTTACTTTTGCGACTCTGGGTCGCAGCTAAGTCCCCGAGTGTGACTTTTGGTGCACACTCGGAGCAAGTTGTTTACTTAGGCGACTCTTGGTCGCAGCTAAGTCCCCGAGTGTGACTTTTGGTGCACACTCGGAGCAAGTTGTTTACTTAGGCGCCTCTGGGTCGTAGCTAAGTCCCCGACTGTGACTTTTGGTGCACACTCGGAGCAAGTTGTTTACTTAGGCGACTCTTGGTCGCAGCATAGTCGCCGAGTGTGACTTTTGGTGCACACTCGGAGCAAGTTGTTTACTTAGGCGACTCTGAGTCGCAGCTAAGTCCCCGAGTGTGACTTTTGGTGCACACTCGGAGCAAGTTGTTTACTTAGGCAGCTCTGGTCGCAGCTAAGTCCCCGATTGTGACTTTTAGTTCACACTCGGAGCAAGTTGTTTACTTAGGCGACTCTGGGTCGCAGCTAAGTCTCCGAGTGTGACTTTTGGTGCACACTCGGAGTTAGTTTTTTAGACCGGTGTCTGCAAACGCGGAAGAATTTTGAATCGGCAAGAAATTAATCCGCTTTGTATTACTTCGATGACATTTGTTCTTTACATTGTCTCTATCGGCGGTTATGTGTAGAAGCGCTTTAGTAGATCTCCATTCCATGCTCGCGGCTCGTCCGTCTCCCTGTCGAGGTTCTAGAGTTGATACGCTCCGTTGTTCAGCACCTTAGAAATGATGAACTGTCCTTCCTAGGGGGGAGCCAACTTGTGTGGTCTCTGTTGATCCACTCGGAGCACCAGGTCGTCTGCTTGGAACGTGCGGCTCCTGACGTGCCGCGCATGAAATCGCCGCAGATCTTGCTGATAAATTGTTGAAATGCCATCTCGCACTCCTCTTCTAAAAGGTCTAGTCCGTCTTGCCTGGCTTGCTCTGCTTCAGCTTCAGAGAAGAGTTCGACTCGTGGAGAGTTGTGAAGCAAGTCACTCGGAAGGACTGCCTCTGCTCGATAAACGAGGAAAAACGGGGATCGTCGTGTCGATCTATTCGGAGTTGTTCGGAGGCCCCACAGCACCGAAGGCAGCTCGGTGACCCATGTGCCAGCGGCATGTCCAACTTTCTGCAGGAGTCGAGGCTTCAACCCTTGAAGAATGAGTCCAGTCGCCCGCTCCGCTTGTCCATTTGTTTGGGGGTGCACAACGGATGCAAAATCCACTCGGATACCTTGGCCTGCCCAAAAACCTTTGAACTCGTCCGAGTCAAAGTTTGTGCCATTATCGGTGATTATGCTGTGTGGAACCCCGTATTTGGCGATGATGTCTCTGATAAATTTGATGGCCGTAAGGGCATCAAGCTTCTTGATTGGCTTGGCTTCAATCCACTTGGTAAACTTGTCGACTGGTACCAGCAGATGGGTGAATCCTCCTTGGCCTGTTCTGAGTGGTCCGACTTTATCTAATCCCCACACGGTGAATGGCCAAGAAAGGGGAATTGTCTTCAGCGCGGACGTTGTCTTGTGGGACTTGTTTGAATAGAACTGAGAACCTTCGCAATGGTCGACTATATCTTTTGCCATTTCATTCGCCTGCAACCAGAAGAAACCAGCTCTGAATGCTTTGGCGACGATTGCCCTTGAGGAGGCATGATGGTCGCAGGTTCCCGAGTGAATTTCTTCCCAAATTAACCGACCCTCCTCAGGAGAGATACACCGCTGAAGGACGCCTGAAACACTTTCTCTGTATAACTGGTCATCAACGACGGTGAAGGACTTCGACCTGCGAACGATCTGCCTAGCTTGGACCCCGTCTTCCGGTAACTCTTGCCTCAGGATGTACGCAATGAATGGCACATCCATTCGGGAATGACAGCTAGAATCTCCATGACCAGGTCAACCACAGCGGGAACCTCGACTTCAGTCTGATCTGTTGAGCTCTTCGGTTGCACATGTTCCTCTGTAAAAGAATCTTCTTTTACCGAGGGGAGGTGTAGGTGCTCGAGGCAGACATCACTCGGGACAGGTCTCCGTGTGGATCCAAGTTTTGCCAATTCATCTGCTGCTTGGTTTCTCAGTCGGGGAACATGGTGAAGTTCCAGACCTTCGAACTTCTTTTCGAGCTTTCTTATTGCGTTGCAGTATGCAGTCATGGTGGGGTTCCTTACATCCCACTCCTTCATTACTTGATTAACCACTAGATATGAGTCGCCATAGACTATCAGGCGACGGACGCTGAGTGTGATGGCCATGCGCAACCCGTAAAGGAGAGCTTCGTACTCTGCTTCATTGTTGGAAGAATCAAAATGGATCTGCAACACATACTTGAGTTTATCACCTTTCAGGGATATGAGCACTACGCCGGTGCCGGAGCCATTCAACATCTTGGACCCGTCGAAGAACATGGTCCAATGAGCCGAGTACATGTGAGTCGGTTGCTGTTGTTCTACCCATTCTGCTATGAAGTCAGCAAGAGCTTGAGACTTTATAGCTTTCTTGGCTTCGAACTTGATGTCGCAGTATAGCATCTCCATTGCCCACTTTGCCACTCGGCCTGATGCGTCCCGATTGTGGAGAATTTCCGACAACGGAGCATCAGATATGACAGATACCGAGTGGTCTTGGAAATAATGAGCCACCTTCTTTGCAGTCATGTTGATCCCATAAATAAGCTTCTGATAATGGGGATACCTCTGCTTGGAAGGAGTCAGGACTTCAGAAACATAATATACTGGCCGCTGAACCTTGTACGCTTTTCCTTCTTCTTCGCGTTCGACTGTCAGAACGGTGCTGACGACTTGATTTGTAGTCGCGATGTACAGAAGAAGGGGTAAATTACTGAGCGGGGCAGTAAGAACTGGCTGGGTGGAAAGCAGGGCTTTGAGGTCGTCGAATGCGGTTTGGGCTTCGTCTGTCCACTCGAAGGTATTCGACTTCTTCATGAGTCGGTACAGAGGTAACGCCTTCTCGCCGAGTCAAGCGATAAACCTGCTCAAAGCCGCTAGGCAACCTGTGGGCTTTTGTACGTCATGTACTCTTACCGGCCGCTCCATTCGAACAATGGTCCCGATCTTATCGGGGTTGACATCGATCCCTCGTTCGGAAACGAAGAAACCGAGTAACTTCCCGCTGGGAACACCGAATGAACACTTGGCTGGGTTGAGCTTGATATTGTACCTACGTAGGTTGGCAAATGTTTCTTCCAAGTCAGTCAGCAGGTCGGAACCTTTGCGTGACTTGACTACGATATCGTCCATATATGCCTCCACATTTCGACCAATCTGGTCTAGGAGGCATTTTTGGATCATTCGCATAAAAGTTGCTCCTGCATTTTTCAAACCGAATGGCATAGTGATGTAACAGAAGCACCCGAATGGGGTGATGAAAGATGTTTTTCATTCATCTGGACCATACAGACGGATCTGATGATAGCCCGAATAGACATCAAGGAAGGATAAGTGCTCGCAACCCGCAGTCGAATCAACGATTTGATCAATGCGGGGGAGCGGGAAGTGGTCTTTCAGACAGACATTATTAAGGTGCTTGAAATCGATGCACATACGGAGAGACTTGTCCTTCTTGGGAACCATGACAACATTAGCGAGCCAATCGGAGTGGTGTTCCTCGCGAATGAAGTTGGCTCCCAGAAGTTTAGCTACCTCCTCTCCGATTGCGTTCTCGGACGGGCCGAGCGGCAGGATCCACATGCAGTCGGTGCTCAGCCAACTCCCTGGGTACACGTGGCATGTCAGCAGGCTTCCATGCAAAAATGTCCCAGTTCTCACGGAGGAATTGGATGAGCTCGGCTTCCTATTTTGGATCAAGGGTGGTGGAGATGTTTGTTGGGGCGGCGGTGGCATCCGTGAGGTGGATGCTTACTTTCTTCGTGTCTCCCGCCGACTGGAATGCGGACTCGGAAGGTGGCTTCTTTGAACACATCAGGTCGGCGGGGTCGGCAATCTTCTTGTACTCATCCAACTCGAGTACAACCATCTGATGGTCTGCAATTCTCTACCCCTGCTGCAGATACTCCTCGGCCCACTGTCGATTGCCTGTGACAGTAATCACGCCTTTGGGACCAGGCATCTTCAGCTTCAAATATACGTAACATGGACGGGCCATGACACGTACGTATGTCGGACGGCCCAGAATGGCATGGTATGCACTCTGGAAGTCTACCACCTCGAATGTTAACTTCTCTTTGTGGAAGTTCTTGTCAGAGCTGAAAACGACATCCAACGCAATCTGGCCGAGTGATTTGGCCTTTCTTCCTGGGACGACTCCATGGAATTGCATACTGCTCTCGCTAAGTCTGGACATCGGAATGCCCATTCCCTTGAGAGTATCGGCCTACATGATATTCAAGCCGCTGCCGCCGTCCATGAGGACTTTGCGCAGCCTAACTCCTTCCACCACCGAGTCAACGACGAGAGCTTGCCTCCCTGGGGTGGGTACTTGTGATGGGTGGTCTGACTGATCAAAAGTGATTGAAGTCTGTGACCACTTGAGGAACGTGGGAGTGGATGGGGTTGCCATGTTTACCTCCCTGTTGACCAGCTTCAGTCGACTTTTGCTTTCTACATCAGCAAAAATCATTAACATTCCATGGACTTGAGGGAACGGATCCCCCTTGTCCTCATCATCTTGCTCGGTGTCTTTCTCACTCGGTTGTCCTTCACCGAATCCTTGGATCAGGAGGCGGCACTGCCGAGTGGTATGTTTCGGCAATATGAAATTGCCTTCTTCATCCGTCTTCGTGTGGATTGGACACGGTTGATCTAGGATGGAATTTCCTGACTGTTTCTTCTTGGGGGTGTACTCTGGTTTCCCCTTGCCTTTGGACTTAGCGTTTGTAACGACTGCCGCCTCTGCTTGCAGAGTGGATTGGGTTTTCTGTTTCTGCTTCCGACTGCTGCTCCCATCTCCGTCGATGACTGACTTATGCTTGCCACTACGTATGTGGTCCTCCTCTTCGCCATTCGCATAGCGCACGGCTATCTGCATCATCTTGCTCATGGAGATGTCGCCTGTCCGACCAAACTTCAGGTATAGATCTCTGTACCGAACGCCTGCCTTGAAGGCGCAGACTGCTTGGTGTTCTGTAACATTCTCCACCGTGTGGTAGAGGGTTGTCCAGCGCTGGATGAAATCGCGCAAGGGCTCGTTTTGCTTCTGGACACAGTGCTGAAGCTCTGTGAGACCAGCAGGGCATTTGCACGTACCCTCGAAGGTCCTGATGAAGTCTCGGGACAGATCTGCCCAACTATAAATGCTTGATGGAGCTAACTGGTTTAGCCAAGCTCGAGCCGAACCGTCGAGCATCAGTGGGAGATGTTTCAAGGCGACATGGTCATCTCCGCCACCGATATGGACCGCCAGTCTGTAGTCGTCTAACCAAGTTTCTGGTTTGGACTCTCCTGTGAATTTGCTGATTCCCGTCGCCAATCGGAAGTTGGGAGGGATGTCACCCGAGCGAATGTCCCGACTGAAACACTCGGGACCAGAAACAACGGTCCTGCTTCCACTCGGATGATCTCTATCGTGACCATCACGGTGGGCTCGGCTTCTATCAACCTTCTTCTGAGTGATATACCCTCTTGCATCAGGCCTTTGATCATGCGCGTCACCACCCGAACGATGATCATCGTAATGCCGGGGTCCATAAGGCCCACTCCGCGGAGGAGTATGCGAACGACGACGATCTTCGGGATGAGACTGAATGGAAAGCGGATTCCGACTCTGGTCCCTGGAACGATCGTTCCAGAGGCCGCCCCCTCTGCGACGCTGGTGAGAGCCGGGACTGAAACCGACCGATGTGTGTTCGCTTGAACGGAACTGTTGTGCATCTTGTTGTGCGACTGGGATACCACCGAGTTTTGCTGCTGCGCCGTATGTAACAAGGCACGGATCTGCTCGATTCCTCTTCCAGCCTCCGAATCGGTCGGCTGGAGAGAATCAGCGATCCTGGTGGCTGCAGCCAAGTTGAGGATGGGTGTGCGGAACACCTCGACGTTGCTCTGGCGAGCGCGTCGACTGGAAGAACGACGGTGCTGACGACGAGCGTCGGATGATTCTCCGGTCTCACACTTGTTCCAACCAGTCCCGGAGGGACTTTTATGGGAATCGGCCATGAGTACTTCCGCTGCAGGCCCGTGACCCTGATACTCGGAAGGTAGTTCAGTCGGAACTGACTCCAAGCACTTGGATGACCGCGGCACCACAACCGATTCGAGCACCACCACTTGAGAGGACATGTTTTGTCGCGCTAGGGCGTGTCGCACCCAACGCTGGAGCCGCGAACGACTGGATCGCTTGTTGCGGCGCGTGACGGGGGCGAAGATCGACACCGGGGTCGATGGCTGGAGAAGAAGAACGCCGCAGGAACTGGCATGGAAGTGCGTAGTCCCGCGACTCGGAAGCGTCTCGATGTCGAGGGGCACAGCCTGAAGCCATGCCGAATCATCGGCGATGAAGGAGAGTGCACCGAAGAGGATCTCATGACCCATGCACAGATCTCCGCCGGATGACATGACGAAAAGATGAAATCACAAACTCGCCGGAAGTCGCTTAGACGCCTGCCCCAAGTTGGGCGCCAACTGTCGTGGGTATAAGTCTGACAGTAGAAGTACGGGGTACGAAAGTATATGGGCAGAGCCTTAGCTACGGCGAGGATGTATGAGTTCAGGCCCCTCTATGGTGGAGGTAAAAGCCCTACGTCTCAGTGCAATTGGGAGCTTTGTGTCGAGTGTATTAAGGGATTACAGCAAGTGCCAACCCCTGTACCAGTGGTGAAGGGCGGCTTATATAGAGTGCACTGCCCTTCATAATGGTCCGGTGGATAGGGGTGGAGTAGTGGCGAGTAAATGCTGGTGTTACTGGTAACATAAGCCTTAAATGCTAGTTATGGTGTATGAAAACATATGATCGTTGCCCTCCTAGGAGGTTACGATGTACAGAGTGGATTCTAGTTGGCACGTTAGATATGCTCCGAGTGGACCGTCGCCGACTGGATGATGGGGGCATCCTTAGTTCAGTCAGAACTGTCTAACGCCTTGTCCCCTATGAAGGGTAGTCCTTGGGTAGGACCTATAGGGCAGACCTATGACCCTACCCTGGGACTATAACCCCATTAGGGCCCATCCGCCTCCGATGGTAGGCGGCTTCTTTCTTCTTTGTTGTTTGCCTTGAAGCTAGTTGTGTTGCTGAGCCGTTGATTGAGTCCTTTTCCGTAGCTGTTCGAGAATCTGTAGGGGTCCCTCCATCCACCCGCTCCCTATGTGGAGGTGTCCGACGCCCCAGAGATTGAGGACGAGGGCGCGATCGAATCTCGCTCAGACCCTTCCGCCGGCTCGAAGAATCCCCTGGAGTCGAAAGGGACAGAGACGTCTGGTGAGTACGCACGGCCCGCCGTTGCAGACTGGACGGACGGCGTCGAGATAGCCTCATTCTGTTCTGGTGCAGCCTTCGAGGAGGACTTTGATTGGGTGGAGGAGGTTACCAGCCCGCCACTGACGCGCGACAGGCGCCAAAGGGGCGGAGCGACCGCTGCTGACGAGGCAGACGGGAAGAAGGGAAAGGGTGCCACAGCTTCTCGGCCGGCTTCTAAGCCGCCGGCGTCGGGTCCTCCAGCCGTACAGCGAGCAGGCGGCGTCAAGAGACGCCGCCGTGCTGGCCGGAGGCACGTCCCTGTGGTAGCGGGGTAAGATTTCCTCCTCTTTTCCTTCGTCCATCTTGTGAGGGGCTTCGTTCCTTAGGAGTTTTGCTTGACAGGGAGGCGGAGGATGTGGATGAAGACACCGCCTCCGCAGCCGAGCGGGCTGGCTGGGCAGCAGCCGATGCTGCCCAGAGGGAGCTTGAGGTAGAGTCCAAGCCCCGGTGGGACACGGCTGCGGGGAAGGCCGCCGTGGGCCAGCCTCACCCCAGCCGGGTCGAGAGACCGGTGGAGAAGCGTGCGAAGAGTAGACATGACCCCTCCGCACATGCTCGTGCAGAGGAGCCAGCTAGCGAGGCCGCCTCAAGGCCGGCCCCAAGCGCTGAGGGGGCCCAGCCATCAGGGCCGGAAGCCTCGGCACAGGTGGACCTAGAAACAGTCCCTAACTCTCCCAGGGCCGAGGAGGCACCCGACGTGCTGGAGCTGGACCTAGCTGCACCGACACGGCCCCTGACGCCCCAGGGCGACCATGGATGCACCGGACGCGGCCCATCCGCCTCCCGCGGAGGAGGTAGCGCCAGCCGGGATGGCGCCAGAGCCGTCTGCCGAGCCGGCACCAGGAGCCGGTTCCATCGTCATTCCCCAGCACGTCCCTGTTGCGCCGGGAGCTGAGGGCCGGCCTGGGAGCCGGCCCATGAGGACATGGTGGGCGGCAAACCTGGCTCGCCTCCGACTGCCTGCTGGCACCGTGCTTTCCGGCGTACCGGAGCTGGTGACGATGTTTTCCAACAGCAGGTCCAAGGTGGAGCAGTCGGCCCACGTGGTGTGCAGCGACATGGAGCGCCTGGAGGCCCGCACCCAGGTAGGTGTTTCCTTTTTGGCTTTTTGTACTTTTTTTCTCTGCCTTTTGCGTTAGTGGGGGCACGACAACGCACCCACTTGGTGTAGCCCCCGAGAATTGGGCCGGTCGATCGTCGACCGGTCCGAATCTCTTGGAGGCCATTTTTCTTGTATGGCTTCTTCAGTGGGGGTGCGCCAGTGCTCCCACTGGGTGTAGCCCCCGAGAATCGGGCTGGTTAGGTCTTAACCAGGCCGAATCTTAAGCTTGTTCCTTTTTCGCCCTTCTGGCAGGAGCTTTATGATGTTCAGGCACAAGCCTATAACGAGCTGCGGACCCAACACCTGGGGGCTGATAGCCGGATCGCCGAGCTCGAAGTCTGGCTGGGTGAGGCTGCCACGGAGCGGGATGCCTTGCGTACCGCCGGCAACCAGCTGGACCTTCTTCATACAGAGAAGAAGGAGCTCGAGGCGGCCGGCCGGATCGAGCTGGAGCGGCTGCATGCCACGTTGTAGGAGAAGGAGGCCTCCTACTCCGCCGACGTGGATCGCCTCGCGTCGCTTCATCTCAAGGAGATGGACCTCAAGGACGCCGCCTTGAGGGAGAAGGAGGATGCCCTTGTCCAGAAGCAGACACAGCTGGCCAAGGCCTTGGAGTCTTCGGCGACTCTCCAGGAGGAGGTTGCCCGCCTTACTCATGCGAGTAAGGTGCGGGAGTGCGATGTCCTCGAGGTCTCCCACGAGACCGATGGCGCCTTCCATCGTGGGTCTCTCTTCCTTGTCTTATTTTTGGTCTTTTTGGCCGTCTCCTCTTTTTGCTGTGTTCTTACGTCTTGGCTGCCGCCATTCCAGGTCTTTTCCCTGAAACCCAGATCGCGGCCGACACCGCCGTCGAGGTGAGCCGCGGGGAGCGCCGCGCGGCCGGGCAGGAGGTAGACACTACCTCCGGCTGGAGCGTGGAGGAGATCGGGGTGGGCCTTCGGGCCCGCCTGCGCGCCCTGGGTGAGTCTGTGGCTCAGCTCCAGGTCGCAGGCTCGTCGATGGTGGCAGCCTTGTGGCCGGACAGCGTGGAGCCGGCGTACATGAGCCGGCTCGCCCGCTGGCTTGCAGCAGGCGGAGAACGCCTGGATGCCTGGCGCGCCTCTGCTTCGCGGGCTGGGGCTTACATGGCCCTACGCTTGGCCAAGTCCTGGTATCGGAACCTGAACTTGGGCAAGCTTGCCGTCCAGCGTGATGGCTCGGAGGCGGAGCTGGAAGGCATGGAGGAGGCGCTTCGGGTGAGGGCCAGCGCCGTCGCCGAGTACGCAGCCTGGGACGACTTCGTTTTGTAGCAGGGTGAAGATGGCGGTGTGATCGCTGAAGCTCTGCATGGCCTTCAGCCCTATGCCTCTGACGGCAGCTCCGACGAGGCGGCCCGGGCTATGGAATCTGCTGCCGCCTCCAGCGGTGTGGCGTACGCCGACTCCGGTGTGGATGGAGCCAGGAGCCCTCGCGAGGGAGACGGCGCAACCGCCTCGGGAGCAGCCGGAGATGGTGACGCTACCACATCAGGAGAAGCGGCCGGGGCGACCGATGAGGCCGCAGCCCCGTAGCCGGTGTCCTTTTGTGTTTTGTTCTAGCCCCGGAGGGATGTAATGAACATGGGTCGTGTGCCAATGCTTTTGTGAATGTATGTATTCAACATTATATTCGTATTTCCAAGTGTGTTGTTTTATGACCTTGTCTTTTGATTCCTGGTTGACTCCTTTTTCGAAGCCATCAAGACTTAAAGAACAAGACATAAGCCAATCAGAGGCCGGCTTGAATGAGATTGTATAAATGATCAAGCCAGCCCGAGCCGGCGACCCTTTGTAGTCGAACTTTGCATGTATCCGACCTGACCTGGCGTCACCTCGCAAACTAGGCAGCCGGAGCTAGCCCGCAGGCTCGTACGAGGTGACCAGGGATCAGCCGGTTGCACTATGTGTTCATTTGCAATAGGGAAGGCGTCCGAGCAGCTAGCGAGCCCCAGAGCTTGTTAAAGCCAGCAAGGGGCATGCGCTGCGTAGCGTCCGAGCTTGATAAAGCCAGCAAGAGGTGTACGTGGTGTAGCCCCCGAGCTTATTGAAGCCAGTCAGAGGGCGTACACTGAGTGAAAACTCTCAATAGAAAGAAACATGAAGCATGCTCTTTTTATTGCATTTGTTGTTGTTCCCTGACGAGGGAGAAAGATACATGTGGATGCTCTTTCCTTTGCTTGATTCTTGCCTTTTAGCAATAGAACGGGCGAAGCAACGCCGCGTTCCTTGGACGTTCCATTCTTGGCCGGAGTCGTCCTTCTTGCGCTTCCTTGGCTTTTGGGCGTCAATCAGGTAGTAAGCGTTGTTGTGCAACGCCCTACTGACGATGAAGGGTCCCTCCCAGGGGGATGACAGCTTGTGCTGGCCGGCAGTGCGCTGGATTCTTCTGAGAACCAAGTCTCCCTCCCTGAAAGAGAGAGGCTTGATCTTTTTGCTGTGGTAGTATCTCAGCTTTTGTTGGTAGATGGCCGTCCGGCTCAAGGCCAAGTCTCTTGCTTCTTCGAGGAGATCCACACCGTCTTCTCTTGCCTCCTTCGCCTCCGTTTCTGTGTATAGGGTGACCCTAGGCGAGTCGAACTCGATATCTGTAGGAATAATAGCCTCGGACCCATATACCAGAAAGAATGGTGTGAAGCCGGTCGACCGGTTGGGCGTTGTGCGGAGGCTCCATAGCAGAGCCGGCAGTTCTTCAATCCAGCAGCCGGCTGATCTGACCAGCGGTGCCACCAGCCTTGGCTTGATGCCGGCCAGAATCAGGCCGTTGGCCCTCTCTGCTTGGCCGTTTGACTGAGGATGTGCCACTGAAGCCAAGTAGAGTGCTAGAGCGCCCTTGGTGAAGTTGGTGCCATTGTCGGCGATGATGTTGTGGGGAACGTCATATCGGACAGAGATGTCTGTGATGAACCTGACAGCGGTAGGGCCATCAAGCTTTTTGATAGGTTTGGCCTAGATCCACTTGGTGAACTTGTCGACGGCCACCAAAAGATGTGTCATCCCTCCGCGAGCCGTCTTGAAGGGCCCTACCATGTCCAGTCCCCAGACGGCGAATGGCCATGACAGGGGAATGGTTTTGAGGGCCGAAGGCGGCATGTGGCTCTGCGTGCTGAAGCGCTGGCAACCTTCGCACTTGTCAACCAGATCCACGGCCTCCTCAAGGGCCGTGGGCCAGTTGAATCCATGGCAGAATGCTTTGGCCACCAGGGTTCTGGAGGCGGCGTGATGCCCACACTCCCCCTGGTGGATTTCTCTGAGGATCTCCTGCCCCTTTTCTGATTCGACGCAGCGTTGGAACACACCGGTCGCGCTGCGTCGTACCAGTTCGCAATTGATGATGGCGTAGGCGGCGGACCTGCGCTGGATCTGTCTCGCCTCTGCCTCATTTTGAGGAAGTTCGCCGCGAAGACGGAAGGCCAGAATAGTTTGAGTCCATGATGGAGCCGACACAAGGGTCGCCTCCGCTTCGTCTTGACTGTAGGGGGCTTCTACAGCCCCCGACCTTGATGGTGTCTCAGGTGCTGCCACGGCAGCCGGCTCACTGTCTACCTCCATGACGTCCACCCACTGGGAGGATTCGAGTCCATGCAGAGCCGGGGTTGTTGTCGTAGCCGGCGCCGCCATTGGAGTCGGTGGGACCAATAGAGCCGGCATAGGAATCGCATCCGGCGTAGTTGGTGGAGCCGACGGTGCTTGCACCGTGGATTCAGTCGGTGCTGCTTTTGGAGTCGGCACAGTCAGCGCAGCCAGCGTGGGGTCTGCAGCCGGCGTAACTGACGAGGCCACGGCGCTTGCACCGTAGAGTAGGTCGGCACAAAGATCGATGCCGACTCGGGAGACGGCTTGATAGACGGCTTATGGAGTTGCTCGAGGGAGACGCCGGCTGGAATGACCTGTCTTGTGGAGCCAATCATCGCTAGTGTATCGGCCGCCTCATTTTCTGCCTGGGGAACGTGGTGAAACTCACAGCCCTCAAAAGGGCCACTGAGCTGCTGGATGAGGAAGCGGTAGCTCGCCATGTTGGCGTCCCTAGCGTCCCATTCGCCAGAGACCTGCTGCACCACCAAGTCTGAATCGCCAAAGCATATGAGCCGCCGAATGCAGATCTCCTTGGCAAGCCAGGGGACATGAGCCAGTGCTTCGTACTCGGCGACGTTGTTGGAGGCAGCGAAATGGATCTGGAGAGCGTACTTGAGCTGGTCCCCTTTTGGAGATATCAGGAGGATGCCGGCTCCCAGTCCTGTCTACATCTTCGAGCTGCCGAAGTGCATTCGCCAATTTGATGGAGGCGGTGGCTCAAACTGGGTCTCGGCCCAGTCGACTAAGAAGTCGGCCACCACCTGAAATTTGATGGCGGTGCGAGGCTCGTACCGAATATCATGGTCCGCCATGGCGATGGACCATTTGGCAATTCTGCCCGTGGCATCACGGTTGCCCATGATCTCTGAAAGTGGAGCAGTGCTCACCACAGTGATGGCATGCTCTTGGAATTATTGCTTCAACTTCTTGGCAGCAAGGTAAACACCATAACACATTTTTTGATAATGTGGATAGTTCTACTTAGAGGCGAACAAGACCTCGCTAAGGTAATAGACAAGGTGATGTACTGGCAGGGCCTTGCCTTCCTCTTTACGCTGAACTACCAACACTATGCTAACCACGCGAGTGGTTGCCGCAATGTATATGAGTATCGGTTCCCTTTCAGACGGTGCTGCCAAGATCGGCAGGCTCGAGATTACCCGCTTGAGGTCGCGGAAGGCTTTGTTCGCCTAGTCGTTCCGCTCGAACTTCATTGTCTTCTTCATGAGCTGGTAGAGTGGAAGGGTCTTCTCGCCAAGCCGGCTGACAAACCAGCTAAGGGACTCCAAGCAGCCGGCGAATTTCTGGACGTCGAGGATTCGAGCCGGCCGCACCATTCGCTCGATGGTGCCGATCTTCTCGAGGTTCGCCTCGATGCCGCGGGCGGACACGAAGAACCCCAAGATCTTGCCGCCTGGAACCCCGAAGATGCACCTATCAGGGTTGAGCCAGATCTTATACTCGCACAGATTGGCGAACGTCTCCCGCGGGTCGTCGAGGAGGCTGAAGTGCTGCTTCGTCTTGACGATGATGTCATCCACATAGACGTGGATGTTTCTGCCAATCTGTGGCAGTAGGCACTGCTGCATGCAGCGTTGGAATGTCGCACCTGCGTTCCTCAGACCGAACGTCATGGTGGTGTAGCAGTAGGCCCCGAAGGGCGCGATGAAGGAGTTCTTTAGGCGATCAGCTGGATCCAGCTTGATTTGATGGTAGCCTGAATAAGCATCCAGAAACGACAACAGTTCGTAGCCTGCGGTGGAGTGGATCACTTGATCTATCCTAGGCAACGCGAGAGGGTCATTCAGACAGGCCTTATTCAGGCTGGTGTAGTCAATACACATTCGCCATGTGTTGTTCTTCTTCAGCACCAGGACTAGGTTAGCCAGCAAGTCCGGGTGGAAAACCTCCATGATGAAGCCGGCTACAAGAAGCCGGGTGATTTCTTCTCCGATCATGCGCCGCTTCCCCTCGGCGAAGCGGCACAGGGGTTGTTTCACCGGCTTCGCATCCGGTTGCACGTGAAGTTTGTGCTCGGCGTACTTCCTCGGAACACCCGGCATGTCCTTGGGGGACCATGCAAAGATGTCCCGATTCTCACGGAGGAAGTCGATGAGCCCGCCTTCCTATTTGGGGCTGAGGCCAGCCCCGATGGTGACGCACTGCTTCGGGTTGGCAGGGTCGAGTGGGACCTTCTTGGTCTCTTTAGCCGGCTTGAAAGAGCCCTCGTCGGCCGATTGGGACGGAGGAGAAGGAATCGCCAGCTGCTCGGTAGCCTGGGCCACGAGCTGGTCGATCTGCCACTTCTCCTCAGCAATCAACAAGGCGTCGGTGAGGCGGCTGCTATTTTGGGCACACTCGAGCGACTTCTTGTAGTCGCCAACAACAGTGATGATGCCCTTGGGACCCGACATCTTCATCTTCAGGTAGGCGTAATGCAGAATAGCCATAAACTTGGCCAGAGACGGTCTTCCCAGCAGCACGTGATACGGGCTACTGAGATCCACAACCTCGAACCATATGGACTCTTGGCGGAAGTGGGCTTTATCGCCAAAGAGGACGTCCAGCTGGATCTTGCCGATGGGCGAGCAGGACTTCCCAGGCACGATGCCATGGAAGATAGTGCTGGTCGGCAGGACGTCCATCTCCTTGAGTCCGAGCTTGAGGAGAGTGTCGAGGTGGAGGATGTTGATGCTGTTGCCGCCGTCGACCAACACCCGGGAGAATTGGCAGGTAAGCCTCTTGGAGGCGAAGGTGGGGTCGAGCACGAGTGCGTATGATCCTGGGTTGGGCATCACCGCAGGATGGTCCACCCGGCTCCATGTGATTGGTTTGTCAGACCAATGCATGTACTGGGGAACCGGGGGGACACTGGCGTTTACCTCGCGCCGCCTCTGGCGCAGGCTCTGCTTGTTGTCACCTTCGCTGGTGAAGACGACGAACCCTCCGTCTTGATGAGGGAAGTCGTCTTGGTGATGGTTGTCGTCGCGAGGCGGCGGCGGTGGAGCCGGAGAATGGTTGGGAGCAGGTGCACGAGGGGCCGCCTGCGCACCCGGAGGAGCCGGCAGGCCATCTCCTTGCGACAGGCGGCGCGCAAAGCTGCACTATCGAAGGGTGTGGGAAGACGGCTGCGCCCCAGAATGTATCTTGCAGGGGGCGTTGAGCAGCTGCTCGAAGGACTGCTTGGGCAGCCAGTTGGCGATGCTCCTGTTGGGACGCTTTCGTGGAGGGCCGGCTTGAGGAGCCGATGCTTCGTCCTCCATGCTGGCCACCAACTTGCTGTTGGAGCGGGGATCCATCTAATCCGCCTTGTGCTTGTAGTTGTTCTGGCCGCCTCGGTTGTCCCCAGCCGGCTTGGGTGTAACTTGCGTAGGCACAACCTTATCTGAGGCGGTCACCTTGACGTGCATCGCTGAGTCGGCCATGGAGTATTTGTCCGCCTTGGCCATGAGCACCGCCAGAGAGGTGGGCTCGGTGCACATGAGCTTGTGCTTGAGGAGGGTGCCGTCTCGGCCACTGTCGATGAAGTACTGGATGGCTTGTACCTCATGCACCCCCTCGTAGGAATTGCGGAGCTCAGTCCACCGGGTGACGTAGTCGCGAAGGGGTTCGTCGGCCTTTTGGACGCACATGGCCAGCTCGCGGGGCCGGCCAGGGCGCTTGTAGGTACCAGTGAAGTTGAGGACGAATGCCTCCTCGAAGTCCACCCAGGAGTTGACACTGCCGGCCGGGCGGCTGTTAAGCCAAGTCTGGGCCGAGCCGGTCAACATGAGGGGCACGTAGCGGACTGCTACGCGCTTGTTGCCCCTGGCAATGCCGACGGCCGTGGTATAGTCAATCAGCCAGTCCTCTGGCTTGGCTGTGCCATTGTATTTTGGCGTGTCCCGGGGTAGGGTGAAACCTCGGGGGAACGGCTCCCCTTGGATCCGGGGGCCGAAGCATGCTGGACCGACGGGTTCGTCTTCCTCTAGGAGGGCTGACTGGGCCAGGACGATGAGACGCCGGCGGGCGTCCCGCTCATCCTGGGTGGCGTGAGCGCCAGCCCTGGTGGCGAGAGGGGAGGCGCCTTGTGAACCAGAGACGTGAGTTTTTCGTGGGGGAAGAATCTCACACTCTGAATCGCCCTCGTCGCCTCCGCGACGCAAGCCTGAAGTGTGCTCGATGTGGCGCTGAGAGCGCCGGTCTTGGCTTCCCTCGCCCCTCCGACCGGAAAGGCGATGCGAGGAAGACCCTTCTGCATGATGTTGACCACTAGGGTTGCGGCGTGCCCCTGAGTTGGGTCCTGGGGACTCCGATTGAGCCTACTGGGGTCAAGCCGAGCGCGTTGCTGGTTGGCAGTGTCAAGGAGGTCCTTGACCCGCTTCTCCTGGAAAGCGTGCTCCTCGCCTTCCAGGTTTGCCATCTCCACCATGGCTGCTTGCGCCGCTCGCATGTTGGCCGCAGGAGTCTCGTAGGTGGGCAGATCGCCACCTAAGACTTTGGCGATGAACCGGCCGTGGTTGCGGACCGATCCAAGCCGGCTAGGGGCCTCGAAAATCGGAGTAAGGCCGTATGCGGAGTTATACTCGTGATGCGTAGCCTCCAACTGACGTTTCGCCGGCGATGCCCTCCTCCAGGATACGCTTGCGAGCCTCCTCCAGCGAGGCCCGAGCGTTAGCAGGGTTTGCGGAAGCGGTGACGTGTGTCTTCAGGCCAGCGATGGCGTCCCGAAGAGTATCGGCGGCGGCAGCGGCGGGCTCGCCAGCGCCTGCTGAGGCCTTGCCGGGAGCTGTGCTGGTGCCGGCGCCGATAACCATCACTTCCAGGGTGTTGGAGACGGCAGCAACGTGGTATGGGGTGAAGAACCCCACCGACGGCAGAGGGCCATCGAAGATGAGGACATTGCTGGGATATACGTCGTGGGCAGGCATCTCAGCGATAGAGAGCCTGCTGAAGCTGGCGCAGAGCGCCTCAACGTCTAAGTCCTCACCGAAGTAGCGCGGGTCGTCGTTGAGACGAAGGTCGCTGAAGAGAACATTGAGGTTCTCCATAGCAGCGACGACGACGCTAGGGCGCGCCTCGTCATCAGAATATTCGTCCGAATCCGCATGGCGGACGGGGACGTCGATCATCATGGGTGTTGCCTCGTCGAAAGCGGGCTCCACGGGCCTGCAAACAGATCCGGATGCGATGCATCCGGTAGTGTAGGTGCGGGGCCCCGCCCAGCGCGTAAAGCCAGCCGATGCCGCGAACGGCCCCACGGTGGGCGCCAAATGTCGGTGAATACTCACAACATATGCCATAGGTAGGCTAAAGTCGGTGAGAACCGAAGGGACAAAGGTGGACGCTGGGAACGAGGTTGGTACACGCATGGGACGCACGATGTACCCAGGTTCAGGGCTCTCCGTAGATATAATACCCCTAATCCTGCCGGAGTGTTTGATGTGTATGAAAAGTGTACAAGGTTGCTCCTGGAGCTGTGTTGGGAGGAGGAAGAGGAGAGCAGTCGGCTCGTCTCTGCCTCTCTCTTTGTGGTTGGTGCGCGTGTAGTGTTGTATGACTGGTGAATGATCAGCCCCCTGCATGGAGGGCGACCGGAGGGTTTTATAGATGAACCCGCCGGCCTACAATATGGATAAAGGGTACAAGTGTGGGACCCGACTGGCAGCCTTGCTGGCTGGCAAGGGGCCCACAAGAGTCTTGTCTTGTCGCTTGAGGGGCCCGTCGGCTGCATGGTCTCGATTGGCTGTGGGACCCGCCGGCTGGCCAATGAGGCTCTCGCGTGAGGTTGACGCTGAGCATGCTGTGTACGTCAAGCGTCGCCTCGCGAGATTCGTCATGGGCAGGTAGTACGGCCGCCTCCACTGTTCCCCCACGCCGAGTGCAGTAATGGAGTGGGAGTGTGACGGTCCGACACTATGCTAGGTGATGGATTAGAGCCAGGGTAGGTCAGCGGCGTGGCCGCCGACGCTCGTACCTGCCGGGCGCACCGATCCAGTACCTTTGCTGACGCGTAGCTACCTTTAATTGTAAGGTCTTGTCCTGACCTACGATATGATGTGACTTGTGCTCTTAGGCCGGCTAGCCTGCTTGGCTAGCCGGCTTATGAGCGGCCGCCTCCTCCCTAGCCGGGCTGACGGGACCAGGCCGGCTCAGAAGAGGAGGCCGCCTCGATTCTAGCCGGCTGGGGTTGCCCGGCTGGCCAGAGGGATGGCCGCCTCATCCTCTAGCCGGTAGGCGCTGCCTAGCCGGCCAGAAGACTTGGGCCTTGGGAATCTGTTTACGTTCATGTCCATTGGGCCGGAAATGAAAGAACAGGCTCGATGAGCCTACCCCGGGGTTATCCCCCCGACACCTTAAGTCATCTACTTGAAGGAAAATTGTACTATCCTAGAAAAATCTGCACTTGGAGGCCCAACACGAGTATACAAGAATAAAGTGGTGTACTAGACATCATACACAAGTGCACAATTTAAAAACTTCAACTGGGAAAACATACTAGTACATGACAAGAAAATAGAAGATGGTAAAAAACAAAAAGCTGAAGAACATTCACCAGGACACGAAAGTATTTGTTGCTTGGGCATAGCGATGTGGTAGGTGCAAAGACTGGCGAGATCAAGTACATGAGCAACTTCATCTTGAATACCTCACCATGGGTTTTTATACCACCCAACGAAGTTGCAAGTACGGTCTACTTAGGTATGGATGCCTCGCCGGGAGAAAAGAGGGGACCAAAACTTCCTCAGTTTTGTTGTTCACCTCATAATGAACTTTAATTCCACCACAGGGGACACCCAAGGTGCCGAAAATGGACTCCTCATCCAAATGGAGTCTTCCACATCTCGGAATGACAAATTCCTTGGACGTAAGGTCATAAATCTCCCCAAGCCAATCACACACAAGGTTCACTAAATTTGTGCATCACACATCCATTAGTGACTGCATCCCCATCTCCACACCAGCTCACTTCTGTTTGTCACTAAAATCTTTGATAAATACAGACAGTTGTTCTTGTGAAGCCCTATTGCGCGCGTGTTTCTTCTTCCGCAAAATAGAAACACGGTCATTCTTGTCGTGTTCAATCTAATAAAAAAACCACAATACAATGAATGAACTCTCAAGAACACGATGAAATGAAAAAAATAAAGAACCTCGTCACCATCTTTCCTCGCACCGGCCGCACGCGTGGTCGTGGCTCCATGAAGTCGTCGTCCTCATCTTCCTGGTGGTTACAAACCATGATACCGTAATAAGAACAACTCCACATGAGTGTAGGTGAAACATAGTGAAAATCGCAATGAATGCATAATGTAGAATGTGTCGGCGTTCTAGGAATGGGGGTATCCAGACCTGCCTGCCTATGGCCCAGGGCTGGCCCACTTCATCAAGAAAGCACCATCGGGCACGGCACCACTCAAGGCAAGGCCCTCGCGAGGGGCCAAGCCTCACAAGGAGGAACAACATCAAGTCCCGCAGGGGCCCTCCTTAGGACCCCTCCAGAGCGGCTTATATTTCGAGGCGAGACTCTACCTCAGGAGTCAAGGATGACGCAGAGAAAGGACCGGTGAGCAGTAGACAGCAGGAGGGTGCAGTTTCCCCTTTAGTGCAAAGGGGGCAAGGACGTACCGGGGTTCCCAAGGCATCTTCAAAAGGTTACCTTTCTGGTGAAACAAGGCTATCGCCGCCTGCCAGCAGGACATACCTCTTCCCTGGACCCTTCCCTGCAGCGTTGGCAGTCACTTTGCACGCGAAGACAACTTTTGGACAGAGGAAGCATGTTCCCCTGCCCCCCTTCAAAATTGGCCGTTGTGGGATCCCTTCCCGCCAAAATGATAAGGGAAGAGGATCGGGTCCGCCACTATATATAGAGGGTAGGTTACTTTGTAGAAAGATGCCGGTCGATTCATTCACCCACTGGCACCATGCAAAGGCCACCCAGCCTCCGGAGGCCCTCTAAAAATGTACTAGTTCATCCAGCAACCTCCACGAGAGGCAATCTACCAAAGCAAGAGTAGGGTATTACGCTTCTCAGCGGCCCGAACTTGGGTAAACTGTCGTGTTTTGTGTCTTCCTCACTATCATGTGAGTTCTTTACCATCCCCAGCGAGTAGCGAGTTAGGTGAGGCGAGCCCGTGAGAGATCTTCGTACACGTCCCTGAGTTTGAATCTTTATTGTTTTGTGGAGCCCGAAATCCGACATTTGGCACCTCTGGTAGGGGGCGTGTCACGATTTCCTCCAAGCTCCGCCTTCACCAAGCTTTGCCGCTCCGACGGATGACGCTCGTTAGGCTTGCCCGAGCGTCGTGCCACCCACATTGCTCAGACGGTGCCCATGGGCCCCGCCGGCATGCGTCGGTCACCATCTCCCACGGGCCCCGAGGTTCAAGAAGAGCAAGGTTCCTCCCAGCCGGCTACCGAGCACCCCGACGACCACACCACCACTTTCTCGCTCGTCCGGGCTTCCACGTCGGCCTCGCGCGCCCGACCAGAGATGCCGCATGGCCGACGCGCGCTTGCCATGGCCACCGAGCTGCTCCGCTACGGGCCCGCCCATGACCGCCATGACGACTGGCTCCAGCGCATCGAGGAGCTCGTCGCCGCTGCCGGTGATTCCGCGGCGCTCCCCTGCCCGTTTCGACCCCAACCATCCCCGGCGAACGACGAGGAGCAGGATGTGCCGCCCCCGTCTCCGTAGTGTGACGCGCGTCCCGAGCCCAAACAGGAAGCGCGTCTGCGCGACCAGCCTCACGAACCTAGGGCGAGGCCACGAGATGAAGCAACCTGTCAGGTGGTTCCTCGGCCACGAGCCGACGCGCACGCGCTCTCGGCGCTGCAAGTCCCGTGCCGCGAGCGTGCCCCGCTCGAAGCACACCCATTGGAGCAACAGGACCAGGTCGCCCCCGCGCGCGCTGCACCCGTCGGGCCGGTGGGGTGCCTCGCCATCGCCCCTGAGCTCTACCGAATTGCGTGGCCCTCCAAGTTCAAGCCCAACCTACCCCCGCGCTATGACGGTACCCTGGACCCGGCCGAGTTCCTGCAACTCTACCCGCTGAGTATCAGGGCAGCAGGAGGGGGCGACAAGGTCATGGTGTGCTGGTTTTGTTGGGGAACGTCGCATGGGAAACAAAAAAATTCCTACATGCACGAAGACCTATCATGGTGATGATCATCTACGAGAGGGAGATTGGATCTACGTACCCTTGTAGATCGCTAAGCGGAAGCGTATATAACGCGGTTGATGTAGTGGAACGTTTCCGCGATTCAGATCGCCGTAGTCATCCTATCTTATCACGATCCGTCCCGGGAACTTCATCACAATCCGTCCCGTGAAATTCACCACGATGCGTCCCGCGAACTTCATCACGATCCTTCCCGATCTAGTGTCGAATGGACGGCACCTCCACATTCAGCACACGTATAGCTCGATGACGATATCACCTTCTTGATCCACTCCGTCAGCGGAGAGGTAGAAGAGTTCTCCAGCAGCGTGACGGCGCGCCGGTGGTGGTGATGATCTACTCCGGCAGGGCTTCCCTAAGCTCCGCAGAAACACGATCTAGAGGAAAAATTGTGTCGTATAGGGTCGAGCAGCACGTGGCAAAGTTGTGTCTCAAAAACCCTCAATACCTCTAGTATATATTGGAGGGAGGGAGGGGAGGAGGCAGCCTCAAACCCTCAAGTTTTGGCCGAAATTGGAGGTGGAGGAGTCCTACTCCAATCCTACTTGGAGTAGGATTCCACCTTCCCACTTGGAAACTCTTTCCACCTTGTGTTTTTTCCTTCTCAAACCTTATGGGCCTTAGAGGGAACTTATTACAGCCCACTAGGGGCTGGTTTATCTCTTCCCATAGCCCATGAGACCCCTTGGGGCGTGACACCCCTCTTGATGGTCCCCGGCACCCCTCCCGACACTCCCGGTACACTACCGACGAGCCCGAAACTTTTCCGGTGACCAAAACAAGACTTCCTATATATCAATCTTTACCTCTGGACCATTTCGGAGCTCCTCGTGATGTCCTGGATCTCATCTGGGACTCCAAACAACTTTCGGTTACCAACACCTATAACTCAACTATACCGAAACGTCATCGAACCTTAAGTGTGCAGACCCGGCAGGTTCCAGATCCAATAGCGGGACCTGGATGCCCATATTGGATCCTACATATTCTCCGAAGATCTTATCGGTTGAACCTCAGTGTCAAGGATTCATATAATCAGGTATGTCATTCCCTTTGTCCTTCGGTATGTTACTTGCCCGAGATTTGATCGTCGGTATCCGCATACCTATTTCAATCTCGTTACCGGCAAGTCTCTTTACTCGTTCCATAATACAAGATCCCGTGACTTACACTAAGTCGCATTGCTTGCAAGGCTTGTGTGTGATGTTGTATTACGGAGTGGGCCCCGAGATACCTCTCCGTCACACGGAGTGACAAATCCCAGTCTTGATCCATACTAACTCAACGGACACCTTCGGAGATACCTGTAGAGCACTTTTATAGTCACCCAGTTACATTGTGACGTTTGATGCACACAAGGTATTCCTCCGGTGCCAGTGAGTTATATGATCTCATGGTCATAGGAACAAATACTTGACACGAAAAAAAACAATAGCAATAAAACGACACGATCAATATGCTACGTTCATAGTTTGGGTCTTGTCCATCACATGATTCTCCTAATGATGTGATCCCATTATCAAGTGACAACACTTGTCTATGGTTAGGAAACCTTGACCATCTTTGATCAACGAGCTAGTCAACTAGAGGCTTACTAGGGACAGTGTTTTGTCTATGTATCCACACATGTATTTGAGTTTCCAATCAATACAATTATAGCATGGATAATAAATGATTATCACGAACAAAGAAATATAATAATAACTAATTTATTATTGCCTCTAGGGCATCTTTCCAACAGGTTCCCCATGTCGCTCAAGAGCAGAGCGCTCTCTTGGATCCTCAACTTCCCAAGGGTGTCCATCACCTCTTGGGATGACCTACGCGAACGCTTCATCGCCAACTTCCAGGGCACCCGCCACCGTGCTCCCACCGTGAACGACCTACAGCGCATCAAGCAACACGAGGGGGAGACCCTACACAAGTTCATAGAGCGCTTCACGACCATGCGCCTCAAGATCCCCAAGGCCTCGGACGAGGCCATCATCTCGGCCTTCTCCAACGGAGTCACCGACCTCAAGATGAAGGAGGAGCTCGCCATGAGTAATGAAATGAGCACCGCACAGGAGATGTTTGATATGTCTCCGTCGTATCTACTTTTCCGAACTCTTTTGCCCTTGTTTGGACTCTAATTTGCATGATTTGAATGGAACTAGCCAGACTGACGCTGTTTTCAGCAGAATTGACATGGTGTTGTTTTTGTGCAGAAATAAAATTTCTCGAAATGTCGTGAAAATTTACGGAGATTTTTTCTGGAATAGAAGAAAAATACCTGCGCAAAGATCCACCGGATGGGGCGTGCCAGTGTGCCACAAGCCCACAGGTCGCGGCCACCCCCCTAGGTCGCGCCGTGAGGGCTTGTGGGGCCCACGTGGCACCACCGCCCCCAAACTCAGCTCTATATCTTCCGTCTCGCCCGGAAAAAAATCAGAGAGAAGCTTTCATCGCGTTTTGTGACACGGAGGCGCTGCCACATCCTGTTCTTCATCTGGAGGGCAGATCTGGAGTCTGTTTTAGGCTCCGGAGAGGGGAAATCGTCACCATCGTCATCATCAACCTTTATCCATCGACAATTCCATGATGCTCTTCATCGTTCGTGAGTAATCTCATCGTAGGCTTGCTGGACGGTGATGAGTTGGATGAGATCTATCATGTAATCGAGTTAGTTTTTGATGGGGATTGATCCCTAGTATCCACTATGTTCTGAGATTGATGTTGCTACTACTTTGCCATGCTTAATGCTTGTCACTAGGGCCCGAGTGCCATGATTTCAGATCTAGACCTATTATGTCGTCGCCAATATATGTGTGTTTTAGATCCTATCTTGCAAGTTGTAGTCACCTACTATGTGTTATGACCCGGCAACCCCGGAGTGACAATAGCCGGAACCACTCCCGGAGATGACCATAGTATGAGGAGTTCATGTATTCACCGCGTTTTAATGCGTTGGTCCGGTTCTTTATTAAAAGGAGAACCTTAATATCTTGTAGTTTCCATTAGGACCTCGCTGCTACGGGAGGGATAGACAATAGATGTCATGCAAGTTCTTTTCCCTAAGCACGTATGACTACATACGGAATACATGCCTACATTAGATCGACGAACGGGAGCTAGTTACATATCTCTCCGTGTTATAGCTGTCACATGATGAATCACATCCGTCATACTCATCCATCACCGATCCACTGCCTACGAGTCTTTTACTACTGGTCCTCGCTACGTTACTTTGTCTAGGCTTGTCCCTTGCTACAAAAGGGATTGGGCCACTTTGCTGTTACTGTTGCTACTACTGCTGCTATTGTTGTTCCTTGCTACTTCGCTGTTACTTGTTGCAAGACTTTATTGGCGCCATTGATACAACAGTTAGGAATAGTCTGCCTTGTCAACAGATCGTTTCTGGCACCGTTGCTATCATACTACTTTGCTACCGATACTTTGCTTGCAGACACTAATCTTTCAGGTGTGGTTGAATCTGATAAACTCAGCTCCTAATACTTGAGAATATTCTTTCGCTTCCCTTTTGGTGAACCAACAAGTTTGGGTTGAATACTCTACCCTCAAAAATTGTTGCGATCCCCTATACTTGTGGGTTATCAAGACCTTTTTCTGGTGCCGTTGCCGGGGAGGCACAGCTATATTCTCTAAGTCACTTGGGATTTACGTCTGCTGGTCACTATGAGGAATCTGAAAGATCCAAGAACTAAAATCTTGCCTTCCACTACGAGGAGACGTAAGGAACTGCCTTCTAGCTCTGCACTTGATTCACCTTCAGTTTTGAGTAAGTTTGCGACATCACCTCCTGCTAGAAATCTTGATATGTCGCCTATGCTTGATGATGCTATTTCTGCTGCCCATGATGCTATGCTTAATACTATGCCTGATGATGATATGCTTGATACTATGCCTGGTGATGCTATGCTTGATACTGCTTTGCCACTAGGTGCCCTTGATGCACATATTGCTAGAGTTGCTGCTAGATGTGATGATACTTCTGAAACTGCTGATACTATTGAAGTAGAACCTGCTACTATGCCTGTTATGCCTGATACGCGTTATGTTATGGAGGGAGAGATAGCTGAGGACTTTCTTGCGTGTAAGGATAGCTATGATGTTGAGAAATTACTGTGCAAGTGGAAAGAAAAATCTCTGAACGCTAGGATGAAATACGACCCGAAGTTTGCTACTTCGCATATCTTTGTGACCGATAAGGATTATGAATTGTCTGTCGACCCTGAGTTAATCACTCTGGTCGAGTCTGATCCTTTTCATGGTTATGAGTTTGAAACGGTTGTAGCCCATCTTACCAAACTGCACGATATAGCCACCCTATTCACTAGTGAGGAAAAGATCCGCCACTACTACATGCTCAAGCTGTTTCCTTTCTCGCTAAAGGATGATGCTAAGACTTGGTTCACTTCTCTTGCTCCTAGTTGTGTGCATAGCCCCCAGGATATGTTCTACTACTTCTTTGAAAAATATTTCCCTGCCCATCAGAAGCAAGCTGCCTTGCAGGAAATATACAACTTTGCTCAAGCTGAAGAAGAGAGTCTCCCACAAGCTTGGGGGAGGCTCATCCAGCTAGTGAATGCTTTGCCTGATCACCCTCTTGATAAGAACAAAATACTTGATATCTTCTATAATGGACTTATCGATGCTTCTAAATACCACCTAGATAGTTGTGTCGGTAGTGTTTTTAGGGAACGAACCGTAGAACAAGATGAGATTCTACTAAACAATATCTTGTGCAACGAGAATGCTTGGACTATTCCCGAACCACCTCCTAAGCCAACTCCGAAGAAAAGAGGTATTCTATTCCTCAGTCCTGAAGATATGCAAGAAGCCAAGAAATCTATGCGAGAGAAAGGCATTAAATCTGAAGATGTCAAAAATATACCACCTATCGAAGAGATCCATGGTCTCGAGAACCCGATACAGGTAGTTGAAGTAAATTCTCTGCGTAGGTTTGATGAGAGTGATATTCCTTTTGGTGAACCAACAAATTTGGGTTGAATACTCTACCCTCAAAAACTGTTGCGATCCCCTATACTTGTGGGTTATCAATGTTCAACCTGACAAACAAGTGCTCCAGGGCTGAAGAAGGTCGCCCGTCACTCCTGGGGCCTCAGGTGGTGGAACCATAAGAGAAGAAGACCAAGGCTAAGGAGACAACGTGCAAGGCTCGTGCGGTGCTCGCAGCCGAACCTGAGGCGAAGCACGACCGAGGGGGACAGCGTCCGTCGGGAGGGGGGCCAATGTGCATCTTCCACGGCACCAGCGGCCATGATACCTCCAAGTGCCAAGAGCTCCGACTGGTCCGTGCTGAGCAGTTCAGCAGGCGCCCTGGGCGGGTCGACAGAGGCCCTACACACGGTGGTCTCCACAATGGAGGCCGCTGGGATGACCGGGAGCCGCGTCAGGGGTGGCGTGAACAGCCTCATGAAGACCGTTGGCGCGGCCAGCCTTGGGAGACCGCTGGCGCGCCCAGGCTCGGGATGACCGCTGGCGCGACGACCCTCGGGAGGGGCAACGACGCGGTCAGCCTCGTGAGGCTGGGCTTCCTCCACCACCCAAAAGGAGGGATGAAGACAGGAAGAATGATGGGGCTATGGGCTTCCAGGAGGTCATGGCGGTGGCCTCCATCCTGGGCGGCGCCCAGACCCCGGCCTCGAATCGCGCCTTCAAGCAGTTCGAGGAGGTGAATGCTGCTCTCCCGAAGCCTGAAGCAATGCGCCCCCTTAACTGGTCCCAGACCACCATCACCTACGACCCAAGTGATCATCTCAGGTGCTCGTTCATGGCCGGCAAGGTCCCCATGATGTGCACCCCGACCATCAGCAACGTCCTCGTCACCAAGACCCTCATCGATAGTGGAGCGGGGCTCAACGTCCTATCAATCGAGACCATCCAAACACTCCAGCTGCCATACGAACAACTCATGCCAACCAAGCCCGTCTCAGGAGTCACGGAAGGATCCATCGTGCCCATCGGGCAGGTTCGTCTGCTAGTCACCTTCGGCGAGCGCAAGAACTACCACACTGAGATAATCGTCTTCTACATCGCGCACATCCACCTGCCATACAACGCGATCCTTGGGTACCCGGCTCTCGCTAAGTTCATTGCAGTAACCCACCATGGCTACAACGTCCTCAAGATGCCAGGGAGTGGCGGCGTCATCACCATCGCCTGCGACGAAAAGGACGTCGTCTGTACACTCGAGCGCGCCTACCACGCCGCGGTGGCGGAGCGCTCGGACGACAAAGAAGACGAGCCACCTCGCGAGGACCCATGTAAGAAGAAGAAGCAGCTCCTCCCCATGGAGCGTCCTGGGGTTTCAGGCTCCGTGCCTGGGGATGGGGCCATGCCTCCCATTGCATAGGAAGGCGTGCTCGGCGCCCCCCTTGGGTTAGGGCTGGGGTCTCCCATCGGGAAGGTTCCGGGCCTGACTAGTGAGACGAGGGTGGTGCTCGAGCACAACTCGAGGGCGAGGTTCGGCGTGCGTTCGCCCAGCTACTATGAGTTCGTTATCAGAGCAATCCAAGAACTTCAAGAGGCCCAGGCCATGAGAGGCGGGGACTGCCTTGCATCACCAATTGCAGTCGATCGGCCCCGCATCTTCATCAACGCGCTCTCCATCGGAAGAGCCGCGGCCCAAGTCCCCTTCTGTCCCGCGTGAGATGACCATTGGTGGGTGTGCCCGGGTGTTGGCACCCTCATGCCCTTCTGGCTGGGGAACACGGCTACCACCTACCAGTGGCTCCAGCGGGCCATGCTCATGCCTTGCCTGCTGGGGCGTGGCGAGGAAGAGGAGGAGATGCTCGGGCCGAGCAAAGGTCCCGAGCCTCGGGAGACAGCTGACCCATGAGGGCGAAGAAGAAGAAGGCGGGCGTCAAGCCGAAGGCAACTCCTGATGCACCGCTGGTCCTCCCCAATGCATCGCCGCCAACCGACGAAGAAGGGGAGGCTCGTGGGGCGACCTCTCAGGCCTTGGTCGCCGAGCCCCCGAAGCGTCCTGAGGCGGTCGTGGCGGCGCCGTTGCTCGAGGGGCAGGCTCTTGAGGGCCCTCGGTCTGCGGATGCACCAATGCTCACAATCTCCGAGCAACCTTCGGAGCCCCCTGTCCCTCGTGACACTGCCTCCCCGACGGCACCGCCCGGGACAGCACTAGAGGCTCCTCAGGGCGAGGTTCAGAGGACCCCGGTATACATTCAGGGCATCCTGAACAAGGCCTTCGCTGCCCTGGGCAAGGTCGCGGTCGTAGTGGCGGAGGGTGAGAAGGAGGCCAAGGCCGCTGGCGTTGCGCACGTGGAGGAGCTGGAGGAAGCCAAATCCGCTCACGCCGCGCGTGAGGAGGTGATGAACGAAGCTGAATCCTCTCGCGCCGCGCATGAAGAGGCGATGGAAGGTGCCACGGCAGCTGCCAAACGCTGCAAAGAGGCGGATGCTCGCCTGACGGCCTTCCAAGAAGAACAAGACAAGCTAGCTGAGCAGCTTCGCCTGCGGGGGGAATAACTCGATGCCTGCAAGACAAATCTCGCCGCCCGGGAAGAAGAGTTGTCCCAGGAGGAAACTCGCCTGGGCGTGAAGCAGACGCGCTTGGACGAGCAGGACAAGGAGATCGCCTCGAAGAAGACCCTTCTCGATGCCAAGGGGGAAGCCCTTGCCGCGACCGAGAAGGAGAAGTCCGCGGAGCTGGTCGGTTTCCCTGATGTTGAGCCCAGGCTTCGCATGACACTCCACACCATCTGCCTGGACGGGTTCGACGAGCCTTTGTCCACCCTAGAGAGCGGCTTCGCCGTGCTCGCGGTGGATCTCCCCGTGGCATTGGAGGACGCCGTAATCCAGGTGGACAAGATCTTGGACAACGAGTGTCGCAACCTCTTCTCTCAAGCTGCGACACGCGTCTTCAGTCACCTTCATCTTCGCGAGCCAGGATTTGACTTCGGCTCGGTGATCCTGCCAGTCCCCAATGAGGCCTGATACGTCCATTTTGCATCATGCTTTTATGTTGATATTTACCGCTTTATGGGCTGTTATTACACATTACGGTACAATACTTATGCCTTTTCTCTCTTATTTTATAAGGTTTACATGAAGAGGGAGAAAGCCGGCAGCTGGAATTTTGGTCTGAAAAAGGAGCAAGTTTGAGATACCTATTTTGCGCAACTCCAAAAGCCATGAAAATCAACGAGGAATTATTTTGGATTTTATAAAAAAATATTGGGCGGAAGAAGTACCAGAGGGGAGCCACCAGGAGGCCACAAGCCTGCTAGGCGCTGCCTACCCCCTGGTCGCGCCTAGGTGGCTTGTGGGCCCCCTGTTGCCCCTCTGGCTCCCATCTTTTGCTATAAGGAGGGTTTCGTTCCAGAAAAAAAATCAAGAGGAGGCTTTCGGGAAGAGACGCCGCCGCCACGAGGTGGAACTTGAGTAGAACCAATCTAGAGCTCCGGCAGGGCCGTCCTGCCGGGGAAACTTCCCTCCCGGAGGGGGAAATCGCCGCCATCGTCATCACCAACACTCCTCTCATCGGAGGGGCCTCATCACCATCAACATCTTCATCAGCACCATCTCATCTCCAAACCCTAGTTCATCTCTTGTAACCAATCTCCATCTCGTGACTCCGATTGGTACTTGAAGGTTGCTAGTAGTGTAAATTACTCTTTGTAGTTGATGCTAGTTGGATTACTCGGTGGTAGATCATATGTTCATATCTCTAATGCTATTCAATACTTCTCTGGTCATGAACATAATTATGCTTTGTGAGTAGTCACTGTTGTTCCAGAGGACATGGGATAAGTCTCGCTATAAGTAGTCATGTGAATTTGGTATTCGTTTGATATTTTGATGCGTTGTATGTTGTCTTTCCTCTAGTGGTGTTATGTGAACGTCGACTACATAACACTTCACCATTATTTGGGCCTCGAGGAAGGCATTGGGAAGTAACAAGTAGATGATGGTTTGCTAGAGTGACAGAAGCTTAAACCCTATTTTATGTGTTGCTTTGTAAGGGGCTCATTTGGATCCACTAGTTTAATGCTATGGTTAGACTTTGTCTTAATTCTTCTTTCGTAGTTGCAGATGCTTGCGAGAGGGGTTAATCATAAGTGGAATGATTCTCCAAGTAAGGGCAGCACCCAAGCACCGGTCCACCCACATATCAAACTATCAAAGTAGCGAACGCTAATCATATGAACATGATGACAACTTGCTTGACAGAAATTCCCATGTGTCCTCGGGAGCGCTTTACCTCATATAAGAGTTTGTCCAGGCTTGTCCCTTGCTACAAAAGGGATTGGGCCACTTTTCTGCACCTTTGTTACTATTGTTACTTGCTACTTGCTACGAATCATCTTATCACACAACTATCTGTTATCGATAATTTCAGTGCTTGCAGAGAATACCTTGCTGAAAACCACTTGTCAGTTCCTTCAACTCCTCGTTGGGTTCGACACTCTTACTTATCGAAAGGACTACGATAGATCCCCTACACTTGTGGGTCATCAAGACTCTTTGCTGGTGCAGTTGCCGGGGAGTGAAGCGCCTTTGGTAAGTGGAATTTGGTAAGGAAACATTTACATAGTGTGCTGAAATTCATTGTCACTTGTCACTATGGAAACTAATCCTTTGAGGAGCTTGTTCGGGGTATCTTCACCTCGAACGAAACCACAAGGACTTGCTCCTCAACCTGCTGCACCTACTGAAAATATTTTTTATGAAATTCCTTCGGGTATGCTAGAGAAACTATTGGCTAATCCTTTTACAGAAGATGGAACATCACATCCCGACTTGCATCTAATCTATGTAGATGAAGTTTGTGGTTTATTTAAGCTTGCAGGTTTGCCCGAGGATGAGGTCAAGAAGAAGGTCTTTCCCTTATCTTTGAGGGATAAAGCATTGACATGGTATAGGCTATGTGATGATAATGTATCATGGAACTACAACCGATTGAAATTGGAATTTCATCAAAAGTTTTATCCTATGCATTTGGTACATCGTGATCGGAATTATATCTATAATTTTTGGCCTCGTGATAGAGAAAGTATCGCTCAAGCTTGGGGGAGGCTTAAGTCAATGTTATATTCATGCCCCAACCATGAGCTCTCGAGAGAAATTATTATTCGGAACTTTTATGCTCGGCTTTCTCATTATAATCGCACCATGCTTGACACTTCTTGTAACGGTTCTTTTATGAAGAGAGATATTGACTTCAAATGGAATTTATTGGAAAGAATTAAACGCAACTCTGAAGATTGGGAGTTTGATGAAGGTAAGGATTCATGTATGAATCTTAAGTTCGATTGCATTAAATCCTTCGTTGAAACAAATACTTTTTGTGATTTTAGCGCTAAACATGGACTTGACTCTGAGATAGTAGCTTCATTATGTGAATCATTTGCTGCTCATATTAATCTCCCTAAAGAGAAGTGGTTTAAATATCATCCTCCCTTAGAAGTCAATGTGGTTAAACCCAATCCAGTTGAAGAGAAAGTCATTGCTTATAATGATCCTATTGTTCCTAGTGCTTACATTGAGAAACCACCTTTCCCTGTTAGAATAAAGGATCATTCTAAAGCTTCAACTGTGATACGTAGGGGCTACATTAGAACACCTACACCCCCCCTGAGATAATTACAGTTGAACCTAGCATTGCTATTATCAAAGATCTCCTGTCCGACAATGTTGATGACCATGATATTCACTTCTGTGAAGATGCTGCTAGAATTGCTAAACCTCATGCTAGAGACGAACATAGGACTGTTGTTGGCACGCCTGTTGTTTCTGTTAAGATAGGAGATCATTGTTATCATGGTTTATGTGACGTGGGTGCTAGTGTTAGTGCAATACCTCAATCTTTATATGATGAAATTAAAGACGAGATTGCACCTGTTGAGATGGAACCTATTGATGTCACTATTCAGCTTGCCAATAGAGATACTATCTACCCTTTGGGAATTGTTAGAGATGCTGAAGTCTTGTGTGGTAAAACTAAGTATCCTGCTGATTTTCCCGTTCTTGCTACCACACAAGATAGCTTTTGTCCCATCATATTTGGCAGACCTTTCCTCAATACTGTCAATGCTCATATTGACTGTGAGAAGCAAACTGTCGCTGTTGGATTTGAAGGTGTGTCACGTGAGTTCAATTTCTCCAAGTTTGGTAGACAACCTCATGAAAAAGAGTTGTCTAGTAAGGATGAAATTATGCTCTAGCTTCTATTGATGTGCCTCCTACTGATCCTTTAGAGCAATACTTGCTTGAGCATGAAAATGATATGCATATGGATGAAAGGAATGAGATAGATAGAGTTATCTTTGAACAATATCCTATCCTTAAGAATAATTTGCCTGTTAAACTGCTTGGAGATCCATCCCCACCAAAGGGTGATCCTGTGTTTGAGCTTAAAGAGTTACCTGATACTCTTAAGTATGCTTATCTTGATGAAAAAGAGATATATCTTGTTATTATTAGTGCTAGCCTTTCAGAGCATGAAGAAAATAAATTATTGAAAACTCCGAGGAAGCACCGTGCTGCTATTGGATATAGTCTTGACGATCTTAAGGGCATTAGTCCCACTCTATGCCAGCATAAAATTAAAACCAATCCTGATTCCAAACCAGTTGCCGATCATCAACGGAGATTAAATCCTAAGATGAAAGAGGTAGTAAGAAAAGAAATACTAAAGCTCCTGGAAGCAGGTATTATCTATCATGTTGCTCATAGTGATTGGGTAAGTCCGGTGCATTGCATCCCTAAGAAGGGAGGTATTACCGTTGTCCCTAATGATAAAGATGAACTGATCCCACACAGGATTATTACTGGCTATAGGATGGTGATTGATTTTAGGAAATTGAATAAAGCCACCAGGAAAGATCATTACCCCTTGCCTTTTATTGACCAAATGCTAGAAAGATTGTCTAAACACACACACTTCTGCTTTCTAGATGGTTATTCTGTTTCTCCCAAATACCTGTTGCACAATCTGATTAGGAGAAAGCCACTTGTACTTGCCCTTTCGGTACCTTTGCTTACAGACATATGCCATTTGGCTTATGTAATGCACCTGCTACCTTTGAAAGATGTATGATGGCTATATTCTCTGACTTTTGTGAAAAGATTGTTAAGGTTTTCATGGACGACTTCTCTGTTTACGGGTCTTCTTTTGATGATTGCCTCAGCAACCTTGATCGAGTTTTGCAGAGATGTAAAGATACCAACCTTGTCTTGAATTGGGAGAAGTGCCACTTTATGGTTAATGAAGGCATCGTTTTAGGACATAAAACTTATGAAAGAGGTATTGAAGTCGATAAGGCTAAGGTTGATGCGATCGAGAAAATGCCATGCCCTACAGACATTAAAGGTATAAGAAGTTTCCTTGGTCATGCTGGTTTCTATAGAAGGTTCATTAAGGACTTCTCTAAGATTTCTAGGCATCTTACCAATCTCTTGCAAAAGGATATTCCTTTTGTTTTTGACGATGATTGTGAGGAAGCCTTTGAAATACTTAAGAAGGCCTTGATAACTACACCTATTATTCAACCACCTGATTGGAATTTACCTTTTGAAATTATGTGTGATGCTAGTGATTATGTTGTTGGTGTTGTTCTAGGACAAAGAGTTGATAAAAAATTGAATGTTATTCATTATGCTAGTAAAACTCTAGACAGTGCCCAAAGAAACTATGCTACTACTGAAAAGGAATTTTTAGCAGTCATGTTTGCATGTGAAAAGTACAGATCTTACATTGTTGATTCCAAGGTTACTATTCACATTGATCATGCTGTTATTAAGTATTTCACGTAGTACACCTTGGTATGCTGATTATGCAAATTATATCGTTGCCAAATATATACCACCTAGTTTCACATACCAGCAAAATAAGAAATTCTTCTTTGATTTGAGACATTACTTTTGGGATGATCCTCACCTTTATAAGGAAGGAGTAGATGGTGTTGTTAGACGTTGTGTACCTGAGCATGAACAGGGACAGATCCTACAGAAGTGTCACTCTGAGGCTTACGGAGGACACCATGCGGGAGATAGAACTGCGCACAAGGTATTGCAATCCGGTTTCTATTGGCCTACTCTCTTCAAGGATGCCCGTAAGTTTGTCTTGTCTTGTGATGAATGTCAAAGAGTAGGTAATATCAGTAAACGTTAGGAAATGCCTATGAATTATTCACTTGTCATTGAACCATTTGATGTTTGGGGTTTTGATTATATGGGATCGTTTCCAAAGTCCAACGGGTATACTCATATCCTAGTTGCTATTGATTACGTTACTAAGTGGGTAGAAGTTATCCCAACTAGTAGTGCTGATCACAACACCTCTATTAGGATGCTTAAAGAAGTTATTTTCCCTAGATTTGGAGTCCCTAGATATTTAATGACTGATGGTGGTTCACATTTTATTCATGGTGCTTTCCGTAAAATGCTTGCTAAGTATGATGTCAACCATAGAATTGCATCTCCCTATCATCCTCAGTCCAGTGGTCAAGTAGAGCTAAGTAATAGAGAGATTAAACTAGTTCTGCAAAAGACTGTTAATAGGTCCAGAAAGAATTGGTCTAAGAAGCTTGATGATGCACTGTGGTCTTATAGAACTGCTTATAAGAATCCCATGGGCATGTCTCCGTACAAAATGGTTTACGGTAAAGAATGTCATTTACCTCTTGAGCTAGAACATAAGGCTTATTGGCAAATCAAAGAGCTCGACTTTGATTTCAAACTTGCTGGTGAGAAGAGGTTATTTGATATTAGCTCACTTGATGAATGGAGAGCTCAGGCATATGAAAATGCCAAGTTGTTCAAAGAAAAGTTAAGAGGTGGCATGATAAAAGGATAGAGAAACGTGAGTTCAATGTAGGTGATTATGTCTTGCTATACAATTCTCGTTTAAGATTTTTTGCAGGCAAGCTTCTCCCTAATTGGGAAGGTCCTTACATTGTTGAGGAAGTATATTGTTCCGGTGCCATCAAGATCAACAACACAGAAGGTAATTTTCCGAGAGTGGTAAATGGGCAAAGAATCAAGCATTATATCTCACGTACTCCCATAAATGTTGAAAGCAATATTATTAATACAATAACTGCGGAGGAGTACATGAGGGATATTTATCAGCCTGTTTCAGACTCCAAAAACGAAGAGGTATGTGATTCGGTAAGTAAACCGACTCCAAAACTTTTCCAGTAGCAATTTTTCTCCATTTTGGAATTTTTAGAAAAATAGACAAAACGAAGAGGTATGTGATTCGGTAAGTAGTCTGGAAAGCGCACGAGGAGGCGACAAGCCTGTCAGGCGTGGCCTACCCCCATGGCCGCGCCTGGGTGGCTTGTGGGCACCTCGTGTGCCTCCCGGACTCCGTTTTCTTGCGGAGTACTCCTTTTGATCGGGAAAAATTAATTATATATTCTCCCGGAAGGTCTGACCCTCGTATCGCGCAAATATCCTCTTTTTTCGTTTCGAGCTACTGTGCAGGCAAATCTAGATCGCTATGGCGTCCCCAAAAGTTCTGAAGGACAAGTTCTTCGAGAAGGTCATCAATCCCTACCTCGCGGGAGTGCTGCAACACCCTCAATCTATCGAGATGCATGAGGGGGTGCTGCACATCCGTGATGTTGAGGGGCCCAAGAATATCGGAAGCATGGAGGTGAGGCTCGAAGCAATGGAGCAACAAGTCTTCAAGTGCCAAGGGATGGTGGAACACGGACTCAACGCCAACCACATGATGATCACGGGGTTCACCAACAAGCACAAGATCGATGTCAATGACATCGGGAAGCACCTCTCGAGGCTCTATGATAGAATTGATCACCTCCAAGCCTAGATCTACGACCTACAGAACCAAAACTGTGAGTATGAGTATAGATTTAAATCAATACGGTTGGCTGCAGATTTGAGGATTCCAGAGACTAAATCATCTTTCCATGATGGAGCACCTATGCCTTGGAAGATGGAGAATCAACCCCAGATTGCAACAACTCCACCACCATCACTTTCGAAGGAAGACAATTAAGCACGGGTATGGGCACTCCTCTTGGCTTGTGCCAAGCTTGGGGGAGTTGCCCCGGTATCGTATCACCATCACATCTTTTTCCTTTACCTTTTTTCTTAGTTCGATCCTTTTTGGTTTTATCTTTCTCTAGTAGAATAAAGTTCTTAGTATGTTCTAGGTTTGAGTTTTGCTTTGTGTCACCCCCAATGTAATCGAGTACGTGAGTCATATAGTAAAGAGTATTTTAGTTAAGGGCCTTGCCCCATGCCATGATCTAAAGAAAAGAATAATAAAAGAACAAAAGCATGAAAGATCATGTAATGATCTTATGGCAAGTGATGACTTCACATATAAAAAGAATGTTGATTGAAACTTGTTGTGGGTGGACAAACGTAGACCTTGGTCATTGTTGCAATTAATAGGAAGTAATAAAGAAGGAGAGGTTCACATATAAATATATCATCTTTGACACTGTCTATGATTGTGAACACTCATTAAACTATTACATGCTTAGAAGTAGATGTTGGACAAGGAAGACAACATAATGAATTATGTTTGCTTGGTTCCAAACAATGTTATATGACTAGAGATCCCTTAGCATGTGACGCTTGCTCCCACCTCATATCAGCCAAAACTTCCGCACTAAGTAGAGATACTACTTGTGCATCCATAAACCTTCAACCCAGTTTGCCTTAAGAGTCCACCATACCTACCTATGGACTGAATAAGATCCCTCAAGTAAGTTGTCATCGGTGCAAGCAATAAAAACTGCTCCCTAAATATGTATGATCTATTAGTATATGGAAAATAAGCTTTGTACAAACCTGTGATGAGGAAGACATAAAAGCGACAGACTGCATAATAAAGTTCTTTATCACAGGAGGCAATATAAAGTGACGTTCATCCACACTAAGAGATCACACATCCAAACCTCAAAAGCGCATGATAACCTTTGCTTCCCTCTGCGAAGGGCCTATCTTGTACCTTTATTTTTTGTCCTTAAAAGAGTCATGGTGATTGACACCAATTCCTTATTTTGCCTTTATCTTGGCTAACGTCATGTGCTAGGGAAAGATCTATATTCATATGTCAACTTGGAAGTAAGTATTCATGAATTATTATTGTTGACATTACCCTTGAGGTTAGTAGTTGGGAGGCGAAACTATAAGCCCCTATCTTTCTCTGTGTCCACCTAAAACTTTGATCTCATGAGTACCACGTGAGTTTTAGCAATTGTAGAAGATGAAAGGATGATTGAGTATGTGGATTTGCTTTACAAGCTCTTATTTGACTCTTTCCGATGTTATGATAAATTGCAATTGCTTAGATGATTAAAGACTATTGGTTGTTAATTCTCAATAAGGTTCTTGATCCATACTCTACTTTGTGAAGGAATTATCACTTTAGCATAAGAGATTATATGACGATATTGTTGTTCTAATTATGATCATGATGCCTCATGTCCGTATTTTGTTTTATCGACATCTCTATCTCTAAATATGTGGGCATATATTGATCTCGGCTTCCGCTTGAGGACAAGCGAGGACTAAGCTTGGGGGAGTTGATACGTCCATTTTGCATCATGCTTTTATGTTGATATTTATCGCTTTATGGGCTTTTATTACACATTACGGTACAATACTTATGCCTTTTCTCTCTTATTTTATAAGGTTTACACGAAGAGGGAGAATGCCGGCAGCTGGAATTCTGGTCTAAAAAAGGAGCAAGTTTGAGATACCTATTCTGCTCAACTCCAAAAGCCGTGAGAATCAACGAGGAATTATTTTGGATTTTATAAAAAATACTTGGCGGAAAAAGTACTAGACGGGAACCACCAGGAGGCCACAAGCCTCCCAGGCACGGCCTACCCCCCTGGCCGCGCTTAGGTGGCTTGTGGGCCCCCTGTTGCCCCTCTGGCTCCCATCTTTTGCTATAAGGAGGGTTTCGTTCCAGAAAAAATAAAGAGGAGGCTTTCGGGAAGAGCCGCCGCCGCCATGAGGCGGAACTTGAGCACAACCAATCTAGAGCTCCGGCAGGGCCGTCCTGCCGGGGAAACTTCCCTCCCGGAGGGGGAAATCGCCGCCATCGTCATCACCAACACTCCTATCATCGGAGAGGACTCATCACCATCAACATCTTCATCATCACCATCTCATCTCCAAACCCTAGTTCATCTCTTGTAACCAATCTCCGTCTGGGACTCCGATTGGTACTTGTAAGGTTGCTAGTAGTGTTAATTACTCTTTCTAGTTGATGCTAGTTGGATTAATTGGTGGAAGAGCATATGTTCAGATCTCTAATGCTATTCAATACCTCTCTGGTCATGAACATAGTTATGCTTCGTGAGTAGTCACTTTTGTTCCGAGGACATGGGATAAGTCTTGCTATAAGTAGTCATGTGAATTTGGTATTCGTTCGATATTTTGATGTGTTGTATGGTGTATTTCCTCTAGTGGTGTTATCTGAACGTCAACTACATAACACTTCACCATTATTTGGGCCAAGAGGAAGGCATTGGGAAGTAATAATTAGATGATGGGTTGCTAGAGTGACAGAAGCTTAAACCCTAGTTTATGCGTTGCTTCGTAAGGGGCTGATTTGGATCCACTAGTTTAATGCTATGGTTAGACTTTGTCTTAATTCTTCTTTCGTAGTTACAGATGCTTGCGGGAGGAGTTAATCATAAGTGGGATGTTTGTCCAAGTAAGGGCAGCACCCAAGCACCGGTCCACCCACATATCAAACTATCAAAGTTGCGAACGTGAATCATATGAACATGATGAAAACTAGCTTGACAGAAATTCCCATGTGTCCTCGGGAGCGCTTTACCTCATATAATAGTTTGTGCAGGCTTTTCCCTTGCTACAGAAGGGATTGGGCCACTTTGCTGCACCTTTGTTACTATTGTTACTTGCTACTTGCTACGAATCATCTTATCACACAACTATCTGTTACCGATAATTTCAGTGCTTGCACAGAATACCTTGCTGAAAACCACTTGTCAGTTCCTTCTGCTCCTCGTTGGGTGCGACACTCTTACTTATCGAAAGGACTACGATAGATCCCCTACACTTGTGGGTCATCAAGGCCCGCCACAGCACTGCGGAGGCGGTGAAGGGCCCCGTGGAAGCATTGGTGAAGAGGTTCACCCGCGTCGCAGTTCCCTCGTCTCCGGATGCCGCTGAAGCCGACGATGGGGAAGACGGCGCCACTGATGCCGACGACAAGCCCCCTGAAGACGGAGCGACCGGCGGCGGCGGCTCCTCCTCATTTCTTCCCCCTGTTTTTTCCTGCAATGCACATCGTGCCTCGTGGAGGCGTCAAACTCATTTGCATTTTCAAGAACTTGTTAAGGCTTGAAATAACTGGCTAACTAGTTGAATGTTTTCTTCGCTCGTTTCTTTCATGTTTCCTGTGATACTCTACGTCGACGGGGCCCGCCCCGTGCATACCTCCGCTGCTATTGGACCGACCGGATACCAGGACGGCCCGAAGGGGGAAGGGGCTACGAGCACAGTTAGGCCCCTGAGTCGTGATGATCAAGAGTCCCCCTTGACGTGCGAGCAGCCCTCATGAGGGGAACACGACGAGGATTTTGAAACTTCAGAACACCTTCAACACTCTGCGTTGGTAGGGCCCACCCCGCGCGTACCTACGCCATGATTGGACCGACCGGATACCAGGACAGCCCAAAGGGGGAAGGGGCTAAGAACACAGTTAGGCCCCTGAGACGCGATGCTCAGGGGTCCCCATTGACATACGAGCGACTCCAATGTCCCTCCTAAGAAGCTGACGATTTGACACTCCTGAACTCCTTCGGCACTCTGCGACAACAGGGCCCAAAGTTGTGAAAATCGCGATTCTGGATCGGATCGGAGTTCCGTTGCTAGGATCGTGAATCGTAGAATCATAACTATCACGATCGTAGAAACTTAGATTCTATGAGCAAAATCATAAAATCAAAGAGCCTAGTTTGGACTGTAAGATCGCAAGATTCCAATACTTCAGTCGTGATTCTAACAACTTTGGCACGGCCCGCCCCGCGCGTACCTGCTACTTCTCAAACAAGAGTGCCAGAAATTGACACGTTGACGGAGACTTGCTTGCGTTGGTTTTTCCCTTGAAGAGGAAAGGGTGATGCACCACAGGAGCAATAAGTATTTCCCTCAGTTAGAGAACCAAGGTATCAATCCAGTAGGAGAATCTCGTCAAGTCCAGAGTACCAACGCAAACACAAAAGAGCTTGCACCTAACGCTATAAAGGGGTTGTAAATCCCTTCAAGATTGATTGCAAAGTGAGATCTGAAGGCGAAAAGTGAAATGAAGTAAAAGAGTAAGGCTAAAAATATGGTGTGAAGTAGACCCGGGGGCCATAGTGTTCACTAGAGGCTTCTCTCAAAATAGCAAATATTACGGTGGGTGAACAAATTACTATCGGGCAATTGATAGAACCGCGCAAAGTCATGACGATATCTAAGGCAATGATCATACATATAGGCATCACGTCCGAGACAAGTAGACCGATGCTTTCTGCATCTACTAGTATTACTCCACACATCGACCGCTATCCAGCATGCATCTAGTGTATTGAGTTCATGACGAACATAGTAACGCCTTAAGCAAGATGACATGATGTAGAGGGATAAACTCAAACCAATGATGAAAACACCATCTTTTTACCCTTGATGGCAACAACATGATGCGTGCCTTGCTACCCCTTCTATCACTGGGTGAGGTCACCGCACGGTATGAACCCAAAACCAAGCACTTCTCCCATTGCAAGAATCATAGATCAAGTTGGCCAAACAAAACCGACAACTCGAGAGAATTAAAAGGATATGAAATCATGCATAAAAGAGATCAGAAGAAACCAAAATAAGATTCATAGATAATCTGATCATAAATACGCAATTCATCGGATCTCGACAAACACACCGCAAAAGAAGATTACATCAGATAGATCTCCATGAAGATCATGGAGAACTTTGTATTGAAGATCCAAGAGAGAGAAGAAGCCATCTAGCTACTAGCTATGGACCCGTAGGTCTATGGTGAACTACTCACGCATCATCGGAGAGGTCATGGTGTTGATGAAGAAGCCCTCCGTATCCGAATCCCTCCTCCGGCAGGGCACCAGAACGTGCCCTAGATGAGATCTTGAGGAGACAGAAGCTTGCGGCGGCGGAAAAGTACTTTCGATGATCACCTGATTTTTTCTGGAATTTTTGGGAATGTATAGGCGAAATACCTAGGGCAGAGGAATCCCAGGGAGCCCACAAGCCTAGGAGGCGCCCCCCTGGCCGCGGCTAGGGGGCTTGTGGGGTCCCTGGTGGCCCCCTGCCTTGGTTCTCAAGTTCCCCGATCGTCTTCTATTTCGGAAAAAATCTTTTTGGAAGTTTCATTCCGTTTGGACTCCGTTTAAAATCCTCCTCTAAAAAGGGTCAAAAACATGAAAAAACAGGAACTGGCACTTGGCACTGAGTTAATAAGTTAGTCCCAAAAAGATATAAAAGGCATACAAAACATCCAAAGTTTGACAAGATAATAGCATGAAACTATCAAAAATTATAGATACGTTGGAGACGTATCAAGCATCCCTAAGCTTAACTCTTGCTCGTCCTCGAGTAGGGAACTGATAAACACTAAATTTTTGATGTGGAATGCTACCTAGCATAGTTGTCCTTTGTAACTTCTTTCATGTGACATGAATGTTCAGATCCGTAAGATTCAAAACAATAGTTTGCTATTGACATGAAAACAATAATACTTCAAGCAAACTAGCAAGGTAATCATGAACTTTCAAAATAACAAGGCCAAGGAAAGTTATCCCTACAAAATCATATAGTCTAGCTATGCTCCATCATCCTCACACAACTGATTTAAATCATGCACAACCCCGGTATTGGCCAAGTAATTGTTTTCGCACTCTTACTTTCTCAAACTTTTTATAACTATCACGCAATACATGAGCGTGAGCCATGCATATAGCACTGTAGGTGGAATAGAGTGTGGTGGTGGTTGTGAGACAAAAAAGGAGGAGATGGTCACATTGACTCGGCGTATCAAAGGGCTATGGAGATGCCCATTAATAGATATCAATGTGAATGAGTAGGGATTGCCATACAAAGGATGCACTAGAGCTATAAGTATGTGAAAGTTCAAAAGGAGAACTAGTGGGTGTGCATCCAACTTGCTTGCTCACAAAGACCTAAGGAAATTTTGAGGAAGCCCATCATTGGAATATACAAGCCAAGTTATATAATAAAGATTCCCACTAGCATATGGTGGTGACGAAACGAGAGGCTCTCAATCATGAAGAACATGGTGCTATTATGAAGTACAACTGTGGAAAAAGATAGTCGCATTGTCCCTTCTCTCTTTTTCTCTTTTTTTATTTGGGCTCTTGGGCCTCTTTTTTTCTCTTTTTTTTATTTGGGCTCTTTGGCCTCTTTTTTTTTTATTTCCTTGCATGGGACAATGCTCTAATAATGATGATCATCACACTTTTATTTACTCACAGCTCAAAGCTTAGAACGATGATGACTCTAGGAAATGCCTCCGGCAGTGTATCGGGATGTGCAACGATCTAGCTTGGCGTATGACGTTGAATCATCTCGCTAGCTATCTTACGATCTTGCAATGGCAATATGAGAGTGACGGCACAAGTCATGAGATGGAACAGTGGGAGTTGCATGGCAATATATCTCGGAATGGCTATGAAAATGCCATAGTAGGTAGGTATGGTGGCTGTTTTGAGGAAGGCATATGGTGGGTTTGTGCACCGACGAAAGTTGAGCGGCACTAGAGAGGCTAGCAATGGTGAAGGTGAAAGTGTATCTATACCATGGACTCACATTAGTCATGAAGAACTCACATACTTGTTGCGAAAGTTTTTATTAGTAATTGAAACAAAGTGCTAAATGCATACTCCTAGGGGAAGGGTTGGTAGGTGTTAACCATTGCGCGATCCCGACCTCAACAGAAAGGATGAAAATCAATAGATCAATTATGCTCCGACTTCCTAACATAGAGGGTCTCCATACGTGCATGCTACGGGAATCACTAACTTCAACACAAGTATTTCTAGATTCAGAACACCCTACTAACATAACTCTTAATATTACCAAATCCACATCTCAAAACTTATTGAGAGGAATCAAAACTTCTCTTTCTACTCAATGCACATGATGGAGGTTTTTGTATCCTCTTTGGGTACCTATCAGCTTTGGGAATACTTTCATAGCACAAGCCCACTACCAAGTCACGCACCGCCGTGCTCTAAAATATCTAAGTGAAGCACATAGAGCAAAATTATCTAGCACAAAAGATATAAGTGAAGCACGATGAGCATTCTAGCAAAATCATGATGAGTGCATGTCTCTCTCAATAGGTGTGTAGCAAGGATGATTGTGACACAACAAAAAGAAAAGAATCCTACGATACAAGATGCTCCAAGCAAAACACATATCATGTGGTGAATAAAAATATAGCTCCAAGTAATGTTACCGATGGATTGACGACGAAAGAGGGGATGCCTTCCCGGGGCATCCCCAAGCTTAGGATTTTTGGTGTCCTTGAATTTGGCTTGGGATTCCTTGGGCATCCCCAAGCTTGAGCTCTTTCCACTCCTTATCTCTTTGTCCATGAGAACATCACCCAAAATTTGAAAACTTCACAACACAAAACTTAAACAGAAACTCGTGATAACATTAGCACAAGAAAACAAACTACCACCTTTTTAGGTACTGTAGCAATCTTGGTTTCTATTTATATTGGTGTTAGATTACTGTATTCTCACTTTTCCATGGCTAGTACCCCCCGATACTATCCATAGTTTCATCAAAACAAGCAACCAACTCAACAAAAACAGAATCTGTCAAAAACAGACCAGTCTGTAGCAATCTGTATACTTCGTATACTTCTGGTACCTCAAAAATTCTGAAAAATTACGACTGCATGGGAAAACGTCATATCAACCAGCAGCAAAAAGAATCAACTCAAAACCTCTTTCTGAATAAAAATGAAAAATTATCTCGTGAGTGAAAACTTTCTGTCTTTTTCCTGCAGGATCAAACAACCATCACCAAGACTAGTCATAAAGGTTTTACTTGGCTCAAACAAAAAAAGAAACACAAAAGACACTATCATAACAGAATTATGATGGTGTGGACGCAACAAAACATAAAGAAAAAGATAAATTCATTGGGTTGCCTCCCAACAAGCGCTATTGTTTAACGTCCTTAGCTAGACATAAAGCGATAGGATCACGTATCGTCGTCTTTGGTGCTCAAACCATAAGTAGCCCTCATCATGGATTCATAAGGCAATCTTACTTTATTTCTTGGAAAATGTTCCATGCCCTTCTTTAAAGGAAATTGAAATCTAATATTCCCTTCCTTCATATCGATGATAGCACCGATAGTCCTTAGGAAAGGTCTACCAAGAATAATAGGACATGTAGGATTGCAATCAATGTCAAGCACAATGAAATCCACAGGTACAGAGTTCCTATTTGCAATAATAAGAACATCACTGATCCTTCCCATGTGTTTCTTGACAGTAGAATCCGCAAGATGCAAATTAAGAGAACACTCCTTAATCTCATTAAAACCCAGAACATCACATAAAGACTTTGGAATCGTGGAAACACTAGCACCCAAATCACACAAAGCATTGCATTCATAGTTTTTGATTTTGATTTTGATATTAGGTTCCCACTCATCATGAAGCTTTGTAGGGATAGAGACATCCAATTCAAGTTTCTCTTCAAGAGATTTTATCATAGCTTCGACGATATGATCGGTAAAGGCCTTGTTTTGGCTATAAGCGTGTGGAGAGTTTATCATGGATTGCATCAAGGAAATGCATTCAATCAAGGAGCAACTATCATAATTGAATTCCTTGAAATCCAAAGTATTAATTTCATTACTACTCAAAGTTTTAATATCTTCTACTCCACTTTCAATGCTTTTAGCATCAAGATAGATGGACTCCGAATCATTGGGGCGTTTTTCAACCAAAGTGGATTCATATCCAGCCCCATCATCATTAGGTTTGACACAAGAAAACAAAGATTCAATGGGATTCACACCAAGCACTTTAAGATCTTCGTGATTCCTATCACGAGAACACGCCTTTTTAAGCCATTCATCTCTAACACGAATTTGGGCGGTTCTTTCTTTGCTCTCACTCATGGAAACACGCATAGCTTTCAAAGTTTCATCCATATTGATCTTGGGAGGATCACATCTAACTTTCAAAGCATCAATATCACTAGACATTCTATCAACGCTCCTAGCCAAATCGTCAATTTTGAGAATTTTTTTCCTCTATGGACGCATTGAAAATATTTTGTGAGTTGATAAACTCTTTGATATTACTCTCTAGATCAGAGGGTAATCTATTGTAATTTCCATGAGTATTGTTGTAGGAGTTGCCAAAGTTATTAGAGGAGTTACTAGGAAAAGGCCTAGGAACATAGTTTCCTCTAAAAGCATTGTTGTTGCCAAAATTATTCCTACCAACAAAATTAACGTCCAGGCAAGGGCATATCATTAGGATCTAACAGAGCACTTCTACTAGCAACCAAATTCATTAACTCATCCATCTTACCACTTAATGAGTTAATTTCTTCTATAGCGTGTACCTTCTTACTAGTAGGTGACCTTTCAGTGTGCCATTGAGAGTAGTTCGTCATGATATTGTCTAGGAGTTTTGTGTCTTCTCCTAACGTGATTTCCATGAACGTTCCACCTGAGGCGGAGTCCAAGATATTTCTAGAAGCGAAATTCAAACAAGCGTAGAAGATTTATGTAATCATCCAAAGACTCAATCCATGAGCGGGAAAATTTCTAATCATCAATATCATTCTCTCCCAAGATTGCACAACATGTTCATGATCAAGTTGCTAAAAATTCATGATATCATTACGGAGAGAGAAATCTTTTTGGAAGTTTCGTTCCATTTGGACTCCGTTTAAAATCCTCCTCTAAAAAGGGTCAAAAACACGAAAAAATCACGAACTGGCACTTGGCACTGAGTTAATAAGTTAGTCCCAAAAAGATATAAAAGACATACAAAACAACCAAAGTTTGTCAAGATAATAGCATGAAACCATCAAAAGTTATAGATACATTGGAGACGTATCAGTACCTCCGCCGCTGTTGGACCGCCTGGGCGGCCCAAGAGGGAAGGGCTACGAGCGCAGTTCAGGCTCCTGACTCGCGATGCTCAAGAGTGCCCTTTGACGTACGAGCGACTCCAGCATTCTCCCTAAGAGATTTCAAATGACTTGTTGAGCATAATGGGCTCTGCGTCGGCAAGGCCTGCCCCACACGTACCTCCGCCGTCGTTGGACCGCCTGGGCGGCCCAAGAGGGAAGGGGCTACGGGCGCAGTTAGGCCCCTGAGTAGCGATGCTCAGGGGGCCCCCTTGACGTACGAGCGGTTCCGTACCTCTAGTTGTGTGTCCCCCGCACTAGGCGTGGGCGTAGTGGTAGGTGGACTGGGTTGACTTCTTGGCGAGTTGTGGGCATGGTCCTTGGTGTACTGTGTTGATTTCCTAGCCAGCTGCGGGCATAGTCATTGGCGCACTGAGTTGATTTCCTTGCTAGCTGCGAGCATAGTTATTGGTGGATTGAGTTGATTGCCTTCGTCTTCTCCCTAGCGCGGAGCGTAGGTCTGCCACTAGGCGTGGCAGGGACCCCTCCGCGTCCTAGGGTCCCGTGGGTGTATACAGCCTCCGCTCGTTATTACGTGAGAGTGTCACGGTGGGGGTGTATCTGGGAGGTCGCAAGGACGCTTTGGCCTCGCGAGTGTCCCTACCCCTGAGGCATAGGCGCCTGATTCCTTTTGAGTCACGATCTTCTCCCCAGCGCGGAGCATAGGGATGCCACTAGGCATGGGAGGGACCCATCCGCGTCCTCGGGGGGCCCCGGGCGTATACAACCTCAACTCGTTATTACGTGAGAGTGTCACGGTGGTGGTGTATTTCGGAGGTCGCGAGGACGCTTTGGCCTCGCGAGTGTCCCTACCCCCGAGGCATAGGCGCCTGATTCCATTTGGGTCATTGGTAAACCCTGCTGACTTCGTCTTCTTCGGGAGTGAGACAGGGTGTTTGTTGCCTCAGGAAGCCTGCAAGGATAAGCTTCGACCGGAGCCCCCAAGCGGGGGGCCGAACGCCCAAAGGTGCAAGCAAGGTAGAACGTTAGGGTTCGAAGTGGGTGCGACAGAAACAACTAAAGGATGCATAAAAGAAAGTGGCAGCTGAGGAGTGCCCTGAACTCCTGGAGGCCACATGGCCCAATTGGCGCCCTCGGACAGAGTGAGCCAAAAAGTTACGTGGCAGCAGCCAACAAAAAGTCACCTGGCAGCCATGCTGCTGAAGGGCCGAGGGCGTCGTCGTTGCCCGATCTCCTGCTTCGTAACGCCCAAGATGCGATTCTATCCTTATTTTGGCACGAGGGCCTCGATAGGGATAGAAGCGCATCTCGTCGTTTCGCAAGAATGGATATCGTTACAAGTACATGTACTGAATAGAAGAGATATAAAGAATTTGGCTTATACTCGCCACAAGCTACATCAGAGTCACAATAGTACAATTCCAAAAATATCATGAAGAAGAGAAGGGTCCGACTACGGACGAAAACTTCGAGAAAAGAAGAATGACGTCCATCCTTGCTATCCCAGGCTCCCGGCCTGGAACCCATCCTAGATCGATGAAGAAGAAGAAGAAGAAGAAGAAGAAGAAGAAGCAACTCCAAATGAACAATCAACACGCTCGCGTCAGGTAACCTTTACATGTACCTCCAACTGGTGTTGTAGTAATCTATGAGCCACAGGGGACTCAGCAATCTCATTTCCAAAGGTATCAAGACTAGCAAAGCTTAATAGGTGAGGTATGGTTAAGTGGTGAGGCTGTAGCAAGCGGCTAAGCAATATATGAGGTGGCTACCTTACGAGTACAAGAATAAAGAGGGGGATGATCTACGCATAGCGGACGTAAAGTACTGATGATCAAATGAATGATCCTGAAGACCTACTTACGTCAAACATAACCCCACCGTGTCCTCGATCGGAGAAGGAACTCCAAAAGAGACAGTCACGGTTATGCACTCAGTTGCCATATTTTAGTTAAGTTAACTTCAAGTTGTCTAGAACTAGCGTTAAACAAAATTTCCACGTTGCCACATAACCGCGGGCACGGCTTTCTGAAAGATTTAACCCTGCAGGGGTGCTCCAACTAGTCCATCACAAATTACCACAAGCCGCATAGAAATCCTCGATCACGAAGCTCGCGATCTCGTCGGACTCCTTTGTGGAAAACCTCAACTCTGAGATTACCCAAAGCATCACCGGAATCCCGATGCACAAGATATTTCGTAAAAGGTAAAACTAATCCAGCAAGGCCCCCGACGTGTCGACGATCCCGATAGGAGCCGTGTATCTCGTTCTCAGGACACGACGGATAAGCTACGCGTACGGTGGCCTGATAGAAATCACCCAAGTTGCCCTGGGTTGGCCCCGCACAGTGCTCTGGGTTGGACCAACACTCATGAGGAGCACTGGCCCGGGGGTTGATTAATTATCCTCGGGGTCCGGAAAGTCCCTATGCAATTTTATTAGGTGTTTAGGAAAATGTAGTACCAAAGTTGGGCCTTGCCAGACCAGTCTTAATCTAAAACAAATTATCAAGGGGTCCCCATAACAACCCCGATCGTGTTAGGAGCGCTCAATTATGGAACATAACACCGGTAGCTGAAACAAAGGGGGCAAAGGTGGAACGAAACACCAGGCTAGAAAGGCCGAGCCTTCCACCTTTTACCAAGTATATAGGTGCATTAAATTAAATAGCATTAATAGGGTGATATAACAAGGAACCCATGTTATCACATGGAAGCAACTGCACCTGCAACTAGCAACGCTAACACATGGTAAAGCAAGCAGTAACATAGCCAATCAGTGGTTTGCTAGGTTGTGAACAGGTTGAAGGTTTTCACGGCAATGTTGGGAGGCTAATATTTAACATGTGGTAGGAAACAAGACATAATCGATACACTACTGGAAAATAGTTTTTTGCCATCTGCCTAGTCTTTGCCGTCTGCTAGCTGATGGCAAAGAGTGTCTTTTCCGTCAGCTTCAGCAAAACAGATGCCAAAGCACAGGCTGATGGCATAAAGTCTTTTTGCCATCTGTCACTTCTTTGCCGTCTGCTAGCGGACGACAAAGAGTCCAGAGGCAAATGGCAAAGATATCGATAGGCCCACCTGACCGCGGGGTGGCTAGGTCAAACTATAGTCGGCCCTTTGCCGTCTGCTAGAGGATGGCAAAGATTCCGTAGGCATACGGCAATACTCTAACACTGTTAACGGCTCCTCCCCCCCCCCACCCCGCCCCTCTCTCTCTGTAATGGTCAGCCCGCGCGCCCCTCTCTCTCTCCCCACCCCGCGCGCCCCTCTCTCTTTAACGGCCGCCGCCACCACCGTCGCGCCCCCGCCCCCGTCGCGTCGCCGCCCCCACTACCGCCCCTGTCGGCCCCGCCGCCGCCCCTCTCTCTCTCTCCCCACCTCGCCCCCGCTGCCGCTGCCACCACCGTCGCGCCGCCGCCACTGTTGCCCCTGTCGCCTCCACAGCAGCCCCGCCGCCACCACTGCCCCCCGCCGACGCACTGCCTCCGGCGACGCCCCACTGCCCCGTCGCACCCGTCCTCCTCGCAGCCCCGACGCCCCAGCCGCCCCCGCCGGTGAGTCCCCCATTTTTTTTGTTTTTCCTTATTTTTATTTATGTTAAATTAGTTAGGTTAGTTTTTTAGTTTATTAGGTTAGTTAGGCTAGTTAGTTAGGTTGTTAAATTAGTTTAGTTTAGGTTTAGTTTTAGTTTAGGTTTAGGCTGCGTTTGACGACAAAGTATTGTAAAAATCGGTGTAACGGTAAACTATAGTATTTTAACCCGTTGGTATAAGATATCATGGTTTTTAAATATCAAAGTATTTTAGAGTATCAATGATACAGAGGACTTGTTTGGTTTCTACCCTGTGCATCGACGTGAAAATTGCTGACTAGCCATTAATTGTTGCAAACACACCCGTTTTTTACGCTAGCTAACAACTAGCTACCACGGACTTTGCTAGTTCTCTGCCTCCAGCCTGCCATGTCAATTTTTAATCATGTACTGGACTAGGAGCCAGCCTCACTTTTGGATGTTTTGTTTGAGTCAAATCATAATTGGAGGATCCTAATGGAAAGTAAAATCGCCAAATAGAAGGTACTAATAAACCGGACGCACAATTAGATAAGAAAGAACAACGGCCTTGGCACCTTGCTCCGTGCATGGAGTGGATTCACTTTTTCCAGTGGCTAAGTTTTAAACAAGAGGTCAGGGGTTCTTTTTTAAATACTGAGAAAATACCATGGTTTTGGAGATATTGTAGTATTAATACCGCAGATTTTTTGGGTAGCCAAACAGCTCATAGCAATCAAAACTGTAAATATTATAAAAACTTTGGTATTCTCATAATACTTAAAAAATACTAAGCTATCAAAGAGGGCCTTAGTTAGGTTAGTTTCCTGTTTAGTAAAGGAGAAAAGGAGAAGAAGAAGGAGAAAGGAGAAGAAGAAGAAGGAGAAAGGAGAAGAAGAAGAAGGAGAAAGGAGAAGAAGAAGAAGGAGAAAGGAGAAGAAAAAAATAAGAAGAAGAAGGAAAAGAAGAAGGGGAGAATTGATTATCACCCCCCCCCCCTGTTCGTGCGCCACCACAACATAAGCCCCCCTGTTTGCCTGGCTCCCTTTTAACCTTACCTTGGAAGGGAGCAATGGGGCGGCTTGGGAAGGGAAGAGGCTTGCCTTACCTTGGAACAGCAATGGAGATGGGGCGGCTGGGGCAGATGCGGTGGCTGGGGCAGCTGCGGCGGAGGCGAGGCGCAGCAGCGCTTAGGGCGGCTAGGTCAGGGAGGGGAACGAACAGAGAACGGGAGCAGCTTCTGCCCAGCTCGTGTGACTTATACTAGATGAGGGAGGGCAGTTTTGTCATTTCAGAAAATAATTAGACTAGTTGGTGCTATTATTTCCTTAATGTAGAGCTAATCAACTCAAAGGGGGCCATTAGCAACATCGTTAGCACAACTGGGGGGTTAAAGGGGAGCCAGGCAAACAGGGGGGCTTATGTTGTGGTGGGGCACGAACAGGGGGGTTAAAAGGAAAAGGAAGGGGAGGAGAATAAAGAAGAAGAAGAAGAAGAAGAAGAAGGAAAAGCAAGGGAAGGAGAAGAAGAATAAGAAGAAGAAGAAGAAGAAGAAGAAGAAGAAGAAGGAAAAGGAAGGGCAGGAGAAGAAAGAAGAAGGGGAAGAAGAAGAAGGAGAAAGAAGAAGAAGAAGAAGAAGAAGAAGGAGAAAGGAGACGAAGAAAAATAAGAAGAAGAAGGAAAAGAAGAGAAGAAGGAGAAGGAGAAGGAGGAGGAGGAGAAGGACTCCTTCTCCTCCTTCTTCTTGATTTCTTCTTCTTCTCCTCCTCCTCCTCTTTCTTGTCCTCTTTCATATTATCCTTGCTTTAATTAACCAAACAATGACATAATTAGCCCATTTAGCTCCAAAATACCATAATAAGCTCAAAATGGCAAAAGAACCTTGGTTAGCTCATGAATATTATATACTTAGCTTGTTTTCCTCTAAAATGGGATAATTAGCCCATTTAGCTCCAAAAAGACATAATAAGGTAATTTAGCTCCAACAAGAGGAGAAGAGGAGAAGAAATAGGCAAAATGAAAAGAAAGAAGAAGAAGAAGAAGAAGAAGAAGAAGAGAAGAAGGAGAAGGAGGAGGAGGAGGAGAAGGAGAAGGCCAAGGACCTTCTAGTCCTTCTCCTTCTCCTTCTCCTCCTTCTCCTCCTTCTTCTTGATTTCTTCTTCTTCTCCTCCTCCTCCTCTTTCTTCTCCTCTTTCATATTATCCTTGCTTTAATTTCCCCAACAATGACATAATTAGCCCATTTAGCTCCAAAATGCCATAATAAGCTCAAAATGGCATAAGAACCTTGGTTAGCTCATGAATATTATATACTTAGCTTGTTTTCCTCTAAAATGGGATAATTAACCCATTTAGCTCCAAAAAGACATAATTAGGTAATTTAGCTCCAACAAGAGGAGAAGAAATAGGCAAAATGAAAAGAAAGAAGAAGAAGAAGAAGAAGAAGAAGAAGAAGAAGAAGAAAAGAAGGAGAAGGAGGAGGAGGAGGAGGAGAAGGCCAAGGACCTTCTAGTCCTTCTCCTCCTCCTCCTTCTCCTCCTTCTCCTCCTTCTTCTTGATTTCTTCTTCTTCTCCTCCTCCTCCTATTTCTTCTCCTCTTTCATATTATCCTTGCTTTAATTAACCCAACAATAACATAATTAGCCCATTTCGCTCCAAAATGCCATAATAAGCTCAAAATGGCATAAGAACCCTGGTTAGCTCATGAATATTATATACTTAGCTTGTTTTCCTCTAAAATGGGATAATTAGCCCATATAGCTCCAAAAAGACATAATTAGATAATTTAGCTCCAACAAGAGGAGAAGAGGAGAATAAATAGGAAAAATGAAAAGAAAGAAAGAAGAAGAAGAAGAAGAGAAGAAAAATACCTTCTCCTCCTCCTTCTCTTTCTTCTCCTCCTCCTCCTTCTCCTCCTTATCCTCCTTTTTGATTTCTTCTTCTTCTCCTCCTCCTCCTCTTTCTTCTCCTCTTTCATATTATCCTTGCTTTAATTTCCCCAACAATGACATAATTAGCCCATTTAGCTCCAAAATGCCATAATAACCTCAAAATGGCATAAGAACCTTGGTTAGCTCATGAATATTATATACTTAGCTTGTTTTCCTCTAAAATGACATAATTGGAATATTTGTGTTGATCGGGTGGATTTACATGTGATAGTTGTCTCGTCGCTGTGAGGTCTGCTGTGCGAAGACCTGCTCGTGCGTTGTACGAGCTCCGCCCTGCATTCGTGGGTGAGTACAAATTTCATCTCCTCCCCACCCCTTCATTTACTGTGGCTCGGTTTCCGGATGAAACTTTCTAGATTTAGGTAATTCAATTAATTTATCAGTATGCGTGACCAGTATGTTTCTCCCGTTCGAAAGGGCGACATCTATAAATATGCATGTCTTTGCATATTTATAACCGCCATCCTTTCGAATTGTCCAACGTTATCCATGGACAACCCGAGTATGTGTAGATTGGGTTCGTTTTCCCGTATGCTGTGCTCTGGATCCGATGCGGAATTTCGTCAGTGCCTCCCTGTTGTTCTCCGGATGCACATCCTCTCTGTTTATTGCGGAGACGTGTATCAGGAGAACAGCGGGGAGGTGCTGCCGAAATTTTGCGTTGGATCCGGAGTAGAGCATGGGAAAACGAACCCAATCTACACATACTCGGGTGGGATTAGGACCTATCTTTACCTATTAGCGTGTAGGTTGCCTGGACGTAATAAAAATGGCGAACCTGATTAACCGATGAATATAAATGCTAAATTATCTATAAATATATTTCTTCTGTCTTTAGTAGCTACGCAAGATGAGTGATCGTGCGTGGATGTATACCGGTCACCCTAGTCAGAAAGAGATGACGAAAGAATGGTTTGTAAAAACAAAGGAATTTGTGACAGCCGCATTCGCAAATGGCCAGGAAAGAAACTATTGCCCATGTCCTGGATGCGACAACTATAAAAAGACGACAGAGGCTGTAATGATTAAACACCTGCAGAGGAGGGGTTTTAAGCCTAATTATATGGTGTGGACATTTCATGGTGAGTCTATACAACGCACAAGAGCTGAGGTGGTCCGTCGTCGCACGGACGAGCATGGTACCGGGATCGAAGACATGGTGCAAGACTTTGATGATGCTCGGGGTTCGGAAGATGAGATGGAGGAATCTGCAAAGGCCTTTTATGAAATGTTGGAGTCTTCAACACGTCCTCTCCATGAGCACACTGAGCTCTGTCAGCTGGATGCAATTGCACAAGTAATGGCTCTGAAGGCTCAGTTCAACTTGGGAAGAGAATGCTACGACGCGATGATGACACTATTTGGATGTTTCCTACCCAAAGGCCATGTCATGCCTGCAAACCTGTACCAGTCGGACAAAATACTTCGTGTACTTAAGATGCCCTATGAGAAGATAGATGCATGTGAGAAAGGATGTGTCTTATTTAGGAAGGAGTATGCACACTTGGACTATTGTCCCAATTGCGAGTCTTGGAGGTATCTTGTGGTAGACAACGGTATGGGTCAGAAGAGGCAGACCAAAATCGCAGTTAGTGTTCTTCGGTATACGCCAATCGTACCAAGACTTCAACGTCTTTTCATGGTCGAAGAGACAGCCAGACAGATGACATGGCACAAATTGGGCAAAAGAACCGAACTAGATGCGGATGGGAATAAGATGATGGTACAAACAACGGATGGGGAAGCGTGGAAACATTTCGATGGATTGCATCAGGATAAAGCGGCAGATCCAAGGAATCCTCGAGTCTGGGCCACCACGGATGGTTTTAATCCCTTCGGCATGACGGCAACCCAATACAGTTGTTGGCCTGTATTTGTCATTCCACTCAATCTCCCCCCGGGGCAGATTATGCAAAGAAAGAACATATTTCTGACGTTGATAATTCCAGGGCCCAATTATCCGGGGAAGAATATGAATGTGTACCTGCAACCGCTTAAGGATGAATTGGAAGAAGCTTGGGAAAATGTGGTCAAGACATACGATGCCGCTAGAAAAGAAAACTTCAAAGTGCATGTGTGGTACATGTACTCTATGCATGACTTGTCAGCGTATGCCCTATTCTCTGGATGGTGTGTGCATGGAAGGTTCCCGTGCCCCCAATGCAAGGCAGCTCTTCTGTTTCATTGGTTGCACGAGGGTCGGAAGTATTCTTGCTTTGCCTTGCATAGACAGTTACTTGATCGTGACCATCAATTTAGAAAAGACAAGAAGAACTTTACCAAAGGTAAAGTTGTCAAAAACTTGGCACCACCTGCGTTCACAGGCCAACAGATTCTGGATCAGTTAAACACCCTCGAGCTTGATCCAGAGCCTCCAGGGAATTTCAAGGGGTGTAATTCAAAACACGCCTGGACTCACAAGCCATGCTTCTGGGATCTGCCTTACTTCAAAGACCTCCTTCTTCCACACAATATCGACATGATGCACACTGAAAAGAATATCGGAGAGGCTATTTTTGGTACATTGTTCGACATAGATGGGAAGACAAAGGATAATATTAAGCCTAGAGTCGATCAAGAGACACTATGTCATAGACCGTTACAAAACATGCGAGAAGGCAAAGGAAAGCAGAAGTGGTCGAAGCCAAAGGCCTGGTTCAATCTTGGAAGGCCAGCTATGAGGGAAATTATCTTGTGGTTCAAAATGCACTTGATGTTCCCCGATGGGTATGCAGCGAATCTAAAGAGGGGAGCGAGTATTGAAAAAATAAAAATCTTTGGTCTCAAGAGTCATTGTCGTGGGTATAAGTCTGACAGTAGATGTGTAGGGTACGAAAGGATGGGAAGAGCCTTAGCTACAGCGAGGTTGTATGAGTTCAGGCCCCTCTGCGGTGGAGGTAAAAGCCCTACGTCTCAGTGCTCTTCGGAGTTTAGTGTCGAGTGGAATATAGGATTACAGTAAATGCCAACCCCTGCACCAGTGGGGAAGGGTGGCTTATATAGAGTGCGCTGCCCTTCACAACGGCCCGGTGGACAGGGGTGGAGTAGTGGCGAATAAATGCCTACGTTACAGGTAATGTATGCCTTAAATGCTAATAATGGTGTATGAAAACGTATGACCGTTGCCCTCCTGGAAGGTTACGATGTACAGACTGGAATTCAATCGGTACGATAAATATGCTCCGAATGCTCGTCACCGACTGGATGATGGGGGGTCCTTAGTTCAGTCGGAACTGTCTAAGGGCCTTGCCCTCTATGAAGGGTAGTCCTTGGGTAGGACCTATAGGGCAGGCCTATGACCCTACCCTGGGACTATAACCCCATCATTAGTCCCCGAATGGATCGGGGTTGGAACGACGAAGTGGTGCCTGGAGTACGGATCCGACTGGTATGGATGTGACTTTGGCGTTGTTTGCCTCGACCCATTTTATCCTTTCGACTAGTGATCCAAGTGAATATACGAGTGAAACGAACCGTCACAGACCGAGTGCTTCCGTGGAATCTTTCGATGTGACTGGTCAAACTGACAGCGGCGGATTTTCTGGGATCTTCAAATTTCGGTTTCGCGCGCTGAGCGGGGATGTCGACATCGTCATCGAGTAGTTTCTGCCGCCTCGATTACCGCGCCTTTATCTTCTCCACTAATATCGCAGCAGCCGGTCGGGGGATAAGATTTCGGGGCCACCTGTTAGTGACCCAGTCGGAACCTTATTTAAGCCTCTCCGGCGGGGGTTTCTTGTTACTCGCACTCGCCTCGCTTCTCCCGTAGCTCCCTACGCGTTCCAAGCCTCCTCCTAACTCTCCTCCTCTGCGGATCTGCTGCCTTCACCATGACGAAGGGGCAGACGAGCAAGCTCGAGTCGCAGAAAAAGAAGAAGAGGGCGGCGGCTCCTGCTCAGCGGCGACAGCGAGCACTACCGGCAGGTTGGATCCAGGGGGATTTCCTCCCCTCCACGGTGGCGGCGGACGACCTGCTGGAGCTGGTGGAGCAAGGCATGATTGCCAACAAGTCGTGGAGGCTGCCGGCGGAGGGCGAGACGGAGCCGGCGCCGCAGGAGGGAGAGCGCGTCTTGGTACTCAGCCACGTGTACAGGGGCTTCTCCTTGCCTCCCCACCCCTTCTTTAGAGGTATTGTGAATCACTTCGGGGCGCAGCTCCATCATTTTCCTCCCAACACGAAAGCCCATCTCGCCGCATTCGTCACTCTGTGGGAGTGCTTTATTGGATTTCCCCCCCATTGGGGGCTCTTTAAGTACATCTTCTCCACTAGGTCTCAGACTGTCAAAAAGCTTAGCCAGTCGGACGATAAAACCCATCTCCTCCAGCTCTGCGGGGGCTTAGGTTTCCAAAAGAAAACAAAGAGTAGCTACCCCCCCCCTCACAGTTGTCCGAGTCAATTAGGAACTGGCAGTCGACCTGGTTCTACTGCCAGGACATAGCTTGTCCGAATGCCGCGACTGGGTTGCCGCCCTTTAGCCTAGACCGTCCGGCCCCTCCCAGGCAGCCTGCGTTGTCAAAGTTGGAAAAGATCCAGATCCAACCTCTGGTCGACGCGCTGATAGGTGTCGTCCGCAAGGGAGTCACCGGCACAGATTTGCTGGAGACTTTTCTCGGTCGGCGCATCCAGCCGCTGCAAGCCCGACACCACGCCATGTGATACTACGTGGGGCCCGAGGATTCCATTCGGACTCTTCCAGAGTGCGTGACCGGGGAGACGGTGACAGCGTGGGTCCGCGGAATTACAAGCGCATGCGACAACCCCCAAGGAGCCCGGCGAGTGAGGCCCTTCCGCGCCGACAATCATCCTCCGAATGAGGTGAGTGCATCTTGTCGAGTGCCTTCAATCTTCTTAGATCTATCGCTTTTCTTGTGTCGCCGCCTGGTGTCTGACGTTGTCGACTGTATTTTGTGCAGGAGTGGACCAACTGGCACTCTCCGGTCTCGAACAGGAATCCCGCTGAGGAAGAGGAGGGCAGCCAGGAGGGCAGCATTGAAAGCGCCGAGTACGTCTCTGACAGTGGGGAAACGGAGGAGGAGTCTGGAGAGGAGGAGGGCGAGGTTGGGGAGCAGAGCTCGCCACCTCCACCATCAGAGCCTCGAACTAAGCGCCGTCACGAACCCGCGGCTCCGCCGGCTCCTCCAGCAGCTCCGAGTGCTCCGCCTGCTTCTCCCATGGCGCCGAGTGCTCCGCCAGCTCCTCCCGTGGCTCCGAGTGCTCGGAGCGTGAAGAGGACCAGGGACGCTGCTGTCGAGCCCACGGACCAACCGTCCAAGGTGGCCAAACCGAGTGGGTCTAAGCCTCGGAAAGCTTTGCCTCGGATGAGGATCGCTGTTCCAGTTGCCTCAGCGTAAGTGTCTTGTTCTCCCATCTTCTTTCAGTATTTGATTGAACTCATGCTTATCGGTCGAGTGGATTTTACTCGACAGAGCTGCTACCTCCGCCACCTCTCTGCCGCGCCAGGACGATGATCCCATGGATACGGATAACGCTGCCACATCCCAGCAAGGTACGTTGTGATGACTCCGAGAGTTTGCATTATTGTTTCGCGAGTGCTGCCTTTAATCTTGCCCTTTTTCCATAACCTCATGTTGTTCAGTCGGGCTTTCTTCGGAGGTGATTCATCTAGAGGAGGACGACCAAAGGGGATCAGGGCGAACTTTGGCGCCTGTCCTTGAGGTTGTTCCATCTGCTGCTGCTCCCACCACGGACGCACCGCCGACCGAGATGATGACGTCGACTGAGGCGGTGCCCCTCGCGGCTGAACCGACTAGAGCGGGACTTGGGATGCCCAAGGAGTCTTCTGTCGTGCCAGGTCCGTTGACCGTCCAGTACGACGCCCGACACCTCCCGGAAGACCAAGTGGGAGCCGCCAAGGAGGCCATGGTGCAAGTGGAGTTGATGGTGGGTGATGCCAAGGGAGCGTACGACTCCATCGCGTCTTTGTACAAGAGAAGCTTGGAGCTCCGGGACGATATCCGAGTAAGTGCGCTAGTAAGTGTTTACTTTCCTCTTGTAACCCACTTGGGGTTTAAGTGATATACTCGGATACAGTAGGATTATTTTGCAGTGGGTTCACTCCGAGTGAACCCAGTGGGTGTAGTCCCCGAGACTTCTGTCGAGTGCTTGCACCGGCAGTAGTCTTTATATGCATTTTCAGTTATCTGAGCAGATCAGAGCTGGTCTGCCCGAATATTACCAGTGGGGGCACTCGGAGTGCATCCAGTGGATGTAGTCCCCGAGAGTAGTGTTACTCAGGTCGGGTAATAGCATTCTCGTAGATTTGTCTGTTTGTCATGTAGCTCAATAGGGTCTGCCTGTTCGAGCTTCATGCCAGTGGGGTCACTCTTAGTGAACCCACTGGGTGTAGTCCCCGAGACCGCTGTCGAGTGCTTGCATCATCAGGGGTCTGAAGAACTTTGAGCTTTGTTTGTTTTCCTTGTTGAATGTGTCTGAGCTTCCCTTTGCGTTGATTTGGCAGAAGACTTGCGAAATGGGATCCGCGTACAATACTCTGAAGGCTGAAAAGGTTCAGCTTGCTGCGGAATTGGAGGCGGTTGTGCATGACTTGGCTGGTGTGAAGGGGGCTCTTGCTGAGCAAGAGAAGTCTTTGGAGGAGTCCCGGGAGACCAACAAGGCATTGGTGGCCGAAATTGAGAAAATGGGCAAGCAAAGAACTGAACTAATGGGTCAGATGAAGGTGATGAACTGTCGATGCATTTCGCAGGAGAAGTATGTCAACGACTGGGCAAGGAAGATGATTGCACTTCTCGGTGGTAAGCTATTTGCCGAGTGCTTCTTGACTTTGTAATTCATTCTGCCCTTACTTTCTGCTCTTCTTTTCTTTGCAGATTTTTGTCTGGACGCTAAGGCTGAAGCAGCCGACATTGAACGGTCGGTTGTTCCGAACGTTCCACTCAGCAACGAAGCCAATCGGGACATGCTCCGAGCACATATTCGCCTTGGCAGAGTGGAACCTTTCATCGGCCGGATCGACAAGGAGCTGTGGCCCGAAGACGATTCCCGGCAGGAAATAGAAGGGTTGATGACTTGGCTGGAGGACGTCCCGAACAGAGTGCAGGCATGGAAGAAGTCTGCCGCTCGTTGTGGTGCGGACGTGGCGCTATCGCTGGTCCGAGTGCACTGCAAGGAAGCTCGCGAAGAAAAGCTGAAGGCGTTGCAGGTCGCCAACACCAAGAAGCTTCGATTCGAAGATTTCATGGAGACCTTCCTCGAGACAGCCACTCGTATCACGGACGGGATCGACCTTGAGACCTTTGTGGAGCCTGCCAGTCCAGGTGCCAGTCCTGATGACGCTTGAAAAACTTTACCTCGGTATGCCAACTGGTATCTGTATCAAACTTGGGCCACTGCTGTTGGCCGTCACATTCGTGGTTCGGTGTGGATAAGCTTGATCCACACCGAGCCGACTATCGTAGATCCAACTTTGAATTCGAATCGAATATTTTGCTCTTCCTTCGCCAAGTTTATTTTCTGACACGATTTCGGCTCATGGTTTTTGTTTAGCGTTTCTTGGTGAAGCCAATGGCAAACATGCAGAGCATGTAATTGTCAGTTGTCTTCACGTCCACATGAGCCTCAATGAGGGTCTACTAAGCCTCCGAGTGGATCTCGAGGATACACTCGAAGGAAGCTTTTTACTTAGGAGATTCTGGATCGTAGCTAAGTCCCCAAGTGCGGCATCTCGTGCGCACTCGGAATGAGTTGATACTCATGCAGTTGTCAGTTGTCTTCACATCCATATGAGCCTCAATGAGGGTCTGCTAAGCCTCCGAGTGGATCTCGAGGATACACTCGAAGGAAGCTTTTTACTGAAGCAATTCTGGATCGCAGCTAAGTCCCCGAGTGCGGCATCTCGTGCGCACTCGGAGTGAGTTGATACTCATGTAGTTGTCAGTTGTCTTCACATCCACATGAGCCTCAATGAGGGTCTGCTAAGCCTCCGAGTGGATCTCGAGGATACACTCAAAGGAAGCTTTTTACTTAGGCGATTCTGGATCACAGCTAAGTCTCCGAGTGCGGCTTTTAGTGCGCACTCGGAGTGAGTTTTGTACTTAGGCGATTCTGAATCGCAGCTAAGTCCTCGAGTGCGGCTGTTAGCGCACACTCGGAGAGAGTTTTTTACTTAGGCCACTCTGGGTCGCAGCTAAGTCCCCGAGTGCGGCTATTAGCGCACACTCGGAGAGAGTTTATTACTTAGGCGACTCTCGGTCGTAGCTAAGTCCTCGAGTGCGACTTTTAGTGCACACTCGGAGAGAGTTTTTACTTAGGAGATTCTGGATCGCGGCTAAGTCCCCGAGTGTGACTTTCAGTGCACACTCGGAGAGAGTTTTTTACTTAAGCGACTCTGGGTCGCAGCTAAGTCCCCGAGTGCGGCTGTTAGCGCACACTCTGAGAGAGTTTTTTACTCAGGCGACTCTGGGTCGCAGCTAAGTCCCCAAGTGCGACTTTTAGTGCACACTCGGAGAGAGTTTTTTACTTAGGCGACTCTGGGTCGCAGCTAAGTCCCCGAGTGCGGCTGTTAGCGCACACTCGGAGAGAGTTTTTTACTTAGGCGACTCTGGGTCGCAGCTAAGTCCCTAAGTGCGGCTGTTAGCGCACACTCGGAGAGAGTTTTTTACTTAGGCAACTCTGGGTCGCAGCTAAGTCCCCGAGTGCGGCTGTTAGCGCACACTCGGAGAGAGTTTTTTACTTAGGCGACTCTGGGTCACAGCTAAGTCCCCGAGTGCGACTTTTAGTGCACACTCGGAGAGAGTTTGTACTTAGGCGATTCTGGATCGGAGCTAAGTCCCCGAGTGCGACTTTTAGTGCACACTCGGAGAGAGTTTTTTACTTAGGCGACTCTGGGTCGCAACTAAGTCCCCGAGTGCGGCTGTTAGCGCACACTCGGAGAGAGTTTTTTACTTAGGCGACTCTGGGTCGCAGCTAAGTCCTCGAGTGCGACTTTTAGTGCACACTCGGAGAGAGTTTCTACATAGGCGATTCTGGATCGCAGCTAAGTCCCCGAGTGCGACTTTTAGTGCACACTCGGAGAGAGTTTTTTAGACCGGAGTCTGCAAACGCGGAAGAATTTTGGACCTGCAAAAAATCAGTCTGCTTTGTATTACTTCAATGATACTTGTTCTTTACATTGCCTCAGTCGGCGGTCACGTGTAGAAGCGCTTCAGGAGATCTCTGTTCCATGCTCGCGGCTCGTCCGTTTCCCTGTCGAGGTTGTAGAGTCGATATGCTCCGTTGTTCAGCACCTTAGAGATGATGAAGGGTCCTTCCTAGGTGGGAGCCAACTTGTGAGGCCTCTGCTGGTCCACTCGGAGCACCAGGTCACCTACTTGGAATGTGCGACTCCTGACGTGCCGCGCGTGAAAAGGCCGTAGATCTTGTTGATAAATTGTTGAGCGAGTCAGTGCCATCTCGGGCTCTTCTTCTAGTAGATCCACTCCGTCTTGCCTGGCCTGCTCTGCTTCGGCCTCGGAGAAGAGTTCGGCTCGTGGAGAGTTGTGAAGCAAGTCACTCGGAAGGACTGCCTCTGCTCCATAAACGAGGAAGAACGGGGATTGCCCTGTAGGTCTATTCGGAGTTGTGCGGAGGCCCCACAACACCGAAGGCAGCTCCGTGACCCATGCGCCGGCGGCATGTCCAACTTCTCGCAGGAGTCGAGGCTTCAACCCTTGAAGAATAAGTCCGTTCGCCCGCTCTGCTTGCCCGTTGGTTTGAGGGTGTGCCACAGATGCAAAATCCACTCGGATACCTTGGCCTGTGCAAAAACCTTTGAATCTGTCTGACTCAAAGTTTGTGCCATTGTTAGTGATTATGCTGTGCGGGACTCCGAATCTGGAGATGATGTCTCTAACAAATTTGATGGACGTAAGGGTGTCGAGCTTCTTGATGGGCTTGGCTTCCATCCACTTGGTGAACTTGTCCACTGCCACCAACAGATGAGTGAATCCCCCTTGGCCAGTTCTGAATGGACCGACTGTATCTAATCCCCACACTGCAAATGGCCAAACAAGAGGGATTGTCTTCAGCGCAGACGTTGGCTTGTGGGACTTGTTCGAATAGAACTGACAGCCTTTGCATCGGTTGACCATATCCTTTGCCATTTCATTTGCCTGCAACCAGAAGAAGCCAGCTCTGAATGCTTTGGCGACGATTGCTCTTGAGGAGGCATGATGGCCGCAAGTTCCCGAGTGAATTTCTTCCAGGATTAATTGTCCCTCCTCAGGGGAGATGCATCGCTGAAGGACTCCTGAAACACTTTCTTTGTACAACTGTCCATCAATGACGGTGAAGGACTTCGACCTGCGGACGATCTGCCTCGCTTGGACTTCGTCCTCTGGTAATTCTTGCCTCAGGATGTATGCAATGAACGGCACAGTCCAATCGGGGATGATAGCAAGAATCTCCATGATCAAATCAACCACAGCGGGGACCTCGACTTCAGTCGGATCTGTTGAACTCTTCGGTTGTACCGGTTCCTCTGTAAAAGGATCTTCTTTCACCGAAGGGAGATGTAGGTGCTCGAGGCAGACATCACTCGGGACTGGTCTCCGAGTGGATCCGAGTTTTGCCAACTCATCAGCTGCTTGGTTCTTCAGTCGCGGAACATGGTGATGTTCCAGACCTTCAAACTTATTCTCGAGCTTCCTTACTGCGTTGCAGTATGCAGTCATGGTGGGGTTCCTGACATCCCACTCCTTCATCACTTGATTAACCACCAAATCTGAATCGCCATAGACCATCAGGCGACAGACGCCGAGTGTGATGGCCATGCGCAATCCGTAAAGGAGAGCTTCATACTCTGCCTCATTGTTGCAAGAATCAAAATGTATCTACAACACATACTTAAGCTTGTCACCTTTTGGCGATATGATCACTACGCCAGCGCCGGAGCCATTCAGCATCTTGGACCCATCGAAGAACATAGTCCAATGAGCCGAGTAGATGTGAGTCGGTTGCTGTTGTTCTACCCATTCTGCTATGAAGTCAGCCAGAGCTTAAGACTTTATAGCCTTCTTAGCTCAAACTTGATGTCGCAGTATAACATCTCCATAGCCCACTTCGCCACTCGGCCTGATGCGTCTCGATTGTGGAGGATTTCTGACAACGGAGCATCGGAAACGACCGACATCGAATGCTCTTGGAAATAATGAGCCACCTTCTTTGCGGTCATGTAGATCCCATAAATAAGCTTTTGATAATGGGGATACCTCTGCTTGGAAAGAGTCAGGACTTCGGAGACATAATATACTGGCCGCTGAACCTTGTACGCTTTGCCTTCTTCTTCACGTTCGATTGTGAGAACAGTGCTGACGACTTGATTTGTATCCGCGATGTACAGAAGAAGGGGTTCTTTACTGAGCGGGGCAGTAAGAACCGACTGGATGGAAAGCAGGGCTTTGAGGTCGTCGAATGCAATCTGGGCTTCGTCTGTCCACTCGAAAGTATCTGATTTCTTCATGAGTCTGTACAGAGGTAACGCCTTCTCGCCGAGTCGAGCGATAAACCTGCTCAAAGCGCTAGGCAACCTGTGAGCCTTTGAACATCATGTATTCAGACCGGCCGCTCCATTCCGATGATGGTCCCGATCTTTTCGGGGTTGCCATCGATTCCTCGTTCGGAAACGAGAAACCGAGTAACTTTCCGCTGGGAACACCGAATGAACACTTGACAGGGTTGAGCTTGATATCGCACCTAAGAAGGTTGGCGAATGTTTCTGCCAAGTCAGTCAGCAGGTCGGAACCTTTGCGTGACTTGAGTACGATATCGTCCATATATGCCTCCACATTTCGACTGGTCTGGTCATGGAGGCATTTCTGGATCATGCGCATAAAAGTTGCTCCTGCATTCTTCAAACCGAATGGCATAGTGATGTAGCAGAAACACCCGAATGGGGTGATGAAGGCAGTTTTTAATTCATCCGGACCATACAGACGGATCTGATGATAGCCCAAATAGGCATCAAGGAATGATAAATGCTCGCAACCCGCAGTCGAATCGACAATTTGATCAATGCGGGGGAGCGGGAAATGATCTTTCGGGTAGACCTTATTGAGATGCTTGAAGTCGATGCACATACGGAGGGACTTGTCCTTCTTGGGCACCATGACAACATTGGCGAGCCACTCGGAGTGGTGTACCTCGCGAATGAAGTTGGCTGCCAAAAGTTTAGCCACTTCCTCTCCGATTGCCTTCCTTTTGTGCGTGGTGGACCGACGCAGGCGTTCTCGGACGGGCCGAGCGGTAGGATCCACATGCAGTCGGTGCTCAGCCAACTCCATGGGTACACCTGGCATGTCAGCGGGCTTCCATGCGAAAATGTCCCAGTTCTCACAGAGGAATTGGATGAGCTCGGTTTCCTATTTTGGATCAAGGGTGGTGGAGATGTTCGTCGGGGCGGCGATGTCGTCCGTCGGGTGGATGCTGACTTTCTTCGTGTCGCCCGCCGACTGGAATGCGGACTCCGAAGCTGGCTTCTTCAAACGCATCAAGTCAGCCGGGTCGGCCGTCTTCTTGTACTCATCCAGCTCGAGGATAGCCATCTACTGATCGGCAATCCGCGACCCCTGCTGTAGACACTCTTCGGCCCGTTGCCGATTGCCTGTGATGGTGATCACACCTTTGGGACCCGACATCTTCAGCTTCAAATACACGTAACATGCACGGGCCATGAAACGTGCATACGCCGGACGGCCCAGAATTGCATGGTATGCACTCTGGAAGTCCACCACCTCGAACGTCAGCTTTTCCTTGCGGAAGTTCTTGTCGGAGCCGAAAACGACGTCCAACGCGATCTGGCCGAGTGACTTGGCCTTTCGTCCTGGGACGACTCCGTGGAACTGCATGCTGCTCTCGCTAAGTTTGGACATCGGAATGCCCATCCCCTTGAGAGTGTCAGCGTACATGATGTTCAAGCCGCTGCCGCCATCCATGAGGACTTTGCGCAGTCGGACTCCTTCCACCACCGGGTCGACTACCAGAGCCTGCCTCCCCGGGGTGGGCACGTGTGCCGGATGATCCGACTGACCAAAGGTGATCGCAGTCTGAGACCATTTGAGGAACGTGGGGTTGGTCGGGGTGGCCATGTTCACCTCCCTGTTCACCAGCTTCAGTCGACTCTTGCTTTCCACGTCAGTAAAAATCATCAATGTTGCGTGGACTTGGGGTAACGGATCCTCCTTGTCCTCATCATCCTGATCGTTGTCCTTTTCACTCGGCTGCCCTTCGCCGAACCCTTGGATCAGGAGGCGACATTGCCGAGTGGTGTGCTTCGAGAATATGGTGTGGCCTTCTTCATCCATCTTCGTGTGGATTGGACATGGCTGATCCAGGATGGAGTTCCCGAAATGCTTCTTCTTGGGGGTGTACTGAGCTTTCCCCTTGCCCTTGAACTTGGCATTTGTAACGGCAGCTGCCTCTGCCTGCGGAGTGGACGGAGCTTTCTGCTTTTGCTTCCGATTGTTGTTCCCATCTCCGTCGGCGACTGCCTTGTGCTTGCCGCTACGTATGCGGTCCTCTTCTTCTCCATTTGCATAGGGTGCGGCTATCTCCATCATCTTGCTCATGGAAATGTCGCCTGTCCGACCGAACTTCAGGTACAGATCTCTATACCGCATGCCTGCTTTGAATGCGCAGACTGCTTGATGCTCTGTGACGTTCTCCACCGTGTGGTAGAGGGTCATCCAGCGCTGGATGAAATAGCGTAGGGGCTCATTCTGCTTCTGGACGCAATGCTAGAGCTCCACGAGACCAGCAGTGCGCTTGCACGTGCCCTCGAAGGTCCTGATGAACACTCGGGACAGATCTGCCCAGCTGTAGATGCTTGATGGAGCTAACTGATTCAGCCACGCTCATGCGGAGCCGTCGAGCATCAGGGGGAGATGTTTCATGGCGACCTGGTCATCTCCGCCACCGATCTGGACCGCCACTCGGTAGTCGTCCAGCCACGTTTCTGGCTTGGATTCTCCTATGAACTTGCCGATCCCCGTCGCCAATCGGAAGTTGGGAGGGATGTCAGCTGAACGGATGGCCCGACTGAAGCACTCGGGGCCAGAGACGATGGTCCTGCTTCCACTCGGACAGTCTCTATCGTGACCATCATGGTGGGCTCGACTCCTGTCGACCTTCCTCTGGGCGATGCACCCTCTTGCGTCGGGCGTTGGATCATACGTGTCACCAACTGAACGCCGATCATCATGATGTCAGGGCCCGTAAGGCCCACCCCGCGGAGGGGTGCGTGAACGGCGACGGTCTTCAGGATTCGTGGAACGGCTGCCCCATCTGCGTCGCTGATGAGAGTGGGGGCTGTAAACCGACTGATGCGTGTTCGCGTGAACAGAACTGTTGTGGATCCTATTGTGCGACTAGGAGACCACCGAATTTTGCTACTGCGCCGTGTGCAACAGGGCACGGATCTGCTCGATCCCTCTACCAGCCTCCGAATCAGTCGGTTGGAGGGAATCGGCTATCTTGGCAGCGGCAGCCAGGTTGAGGACGGGTGTACGGAACACCTCGACGTTGCTCTGACGAGTGTGTCGACTGGCAGAACGGTGGTGTTGACGGCGAGCGCCGGACGATTTGCCGACCTCGTGCTCGTTCCGGCCAGTCCAGTGGGGACTTTCATGGGAATTTGCCATGAGAACTTCGGCTGCAGGCCCGCGACCCAAGTACTCGGAAGGTAACTCAGTTAGAACTGAGTCCAAGCATTGGGACGGCGGCGCGACCACAACCGACTCGAGGACCGCCACTTGAGAGGACGCATTCTGGCGCGCCTGGGCGTGTCGCACCCAATGCTGGAGCCGCGGACGGCGGGACTGCTTGTTGCGGCGCGTGACGGGGGCGAAGGTCGACACCGGGGCCTACTGCTGGAGAAGAAGGACGCCGCGGGCACCGGCACGGAAGTCTGTAGCCCCGCGACTGGGGAGCGCCTCGACGTCGAGAGACGCATCCCGAAGCCATGCAGAATCATCGACGATGAAGGAGAGTGCGCCGAAGAGGATCTCCCGACCCATGCATAAATCTCCGCCGGACGACATGATGAAAAGATGAAGCTGCAAACTCGCCGGAAGTCGCTTAGACGCCTCCCCACGGTGGGCGCCAACTGTCGTGGGTATAAGTCTAACAGTAGATGTGTAGGGTACGAAAGGATGGGCAGAGCCTTAGCTACGGCGAGGTTGTATGAGTTCAGGCCCCTCTGCAGTGGAGGTAAAAGCCCTACGTCTCAGTGCTCTTGGGAGCTTAGTGTCGAGTGGAATATAGGATTACAGTAAATGCCAACCCCTGCACCAGTGGGGAAGGGCGGCTTATATAGAGTGCGCTGCCCTTCACAACGGCCCGGTGGACAGGGGTGGAGTAGTGGCGAATAAATGCCTACCTTATAGGTAACGTATGCCTTAAATGCTAATAATGGTGTATGAAAACGTATGACCGTTGCCCTCCTGGGAGGTTACGATGTACAGAGTGGAAATCAGTCGGTACGATAAATATGCTCCGAATGCTCGTCACCGACTGGATGATGGGGATCCTTAGTTCAGTCGGAACTGTCTAAGGGCCTTGCCCTCTATGAAGGGTAGTCCTTGGGTAGGACCTATAGGGCAGGCCTATGACCCTACCCTGGGACTATAACCCCATCAGTCATGATTGGCACATATGGCTAGAGCGGGTAATGCCGGTGATGTTACATGGCTTTATTCCTGAGGATGAATGGCTAGTACTGGCGGAGCTGAGCTATTTCTTCTATGTTCTTTGTGCGAAAGAATTGTCGCCTGGCGTGGTAGAAGACATGGAGGAGTTTGCACCGGAGTTGTTGTGCAAGTTAGAGAAGATCTTTCCACCGGGCTTCTTTAATCCAATGCAGCATTTCATTTTACATCTACCGACCGAGGCAAGATTGGGTGGGCCCGTGCAAGATCGTTGGTGCTATGCAACTGAGAGCATGCAGAAGACCCTTCGAGCTAAATGTAAAAATAAGCGTAGAATTGAAGCATCGATGGCTAGGGCATTCATTACTGAGGAGGTGGCAAACATTATGGCAGCACACTACGAAGCCAAAAATCATCATTTGCATAATCCGAAGCCTCGGCACAATGATGTAGACCCTAAAAAAGGTGGGTCCAACCTCAGCCTATTGAAAGGGAAGCTCGCACCAGCCGGTGCTTCGAAACCAATAACATTGGATGTGAAGAATGGCGGAACATTTCGTTGTATATCTTCAACAACCTAACAGAAGTGCGGCCGTACATCGAGTGAGTTCTTGGCACATTTTCCCGTAACTTCTAATTCATTTGAACTGCTCTTATTCCCGGATATTTCAAACAACCGTTACGTCGTCAAATTCTCGGATGGAGCGGTGATCGAAAATGATTTCGTCGAAGAGTATGAGCTTCTGTCAAAGACAGGAGGCGGCTATCCCGGTTTCATCTCTTGGTTCAAACAAACGGTAATTATCAATAATGGACCATTTCATTCTTGGTCTAACTTGCGGCTAATGCAACAACCGTTTCATATTAAACTTGTAGGCTAATTCAGAGTCTATGGATGCCGAATTGAGACAAGTCGCTAATGGTTTTGACTATAAGGTCCGTTCATTTGAGAAATACAACATCAATGGGTATCTTTTTCGTACCTTTGGCAAAGACTTATCTATGCCCGACCGGAAATCTACAAATTGTGGTGTCTCTGCTATCGATGAAGGTGTTATCGAGTATTATGGAAGAGTTGAAGCAATTTATGAACTTCAATTCTATGGTGAAAACCCACCGAACGTCGTAGTCTTCAAATGTTATTGGTTCTAGCCGAAAAAGACTAGAAGGACTCATGAACATATAGGACTAGTCTAAATCAATCCAAACACCCATTTAGATGTTCCCGAAGTCTATATTACGGCTCAACAGGCGACCCAAGTTTTCTATCTACCGTGGCCATGCCAAACGGATAAGAATCTGGAAGGTTGGTATGTTGTTTATGAAGTGCCGCCACATGTCAGACCACCTCTCCCAAATGAACAGGATTATGAACCTCACATTAACCCAGACCCATATGATGGAGAATTCTTCCAAGAAACACGTCTTTCCAAGAAACGTTTCAAGAACCGCCATGCTTCACCCAAGAACATGGAAGTAGACAGCGACAATGAATCCGACTCTAGCCCTGAGTCGGAACCAGAAGACCTGAAACTCGTAGAGGTTACTGATGCGGATGACCTGTCAATGCTTCAACGATTAAAGGAAGGCCTTTCACAACTTCATGCCGTTGAACCCGACGAGCACGTCATTCATGAAGACATGCGTGATAGTGATGATGATGATGCATTTATTGATGATGATTATTAGTTTGTAAGATTCACAACTTAAATTATATATATTTTAATATTTATTATTCATGTACATATTATTATTCATGTCAGTTATTCAATTTTTTTATGTTGTACTAATTTCGTTTAATCTTTATCATGGCAGGTCACCAGGTGTGGAAAGATGGTGGGCGCTCGTCCAGAGCGCTCGACAGGTTCTTCCCAGGCGCCCCGCACGAGGGGTGGTACTTCCCTTCCACCCCTATCTCTCCGTAGAGCCTTGGCAGACAGTCTGTCGACACCACCCGTGGGTTCTTCTTCGTCGGCGGCATTGCCCACTAGGAGAGGTGTTGGTCGGGTAGGGAAGAAGGGGAAGGGTACAGGGAGAGGTGGTGGCCGCGGAAGATCCAGGAGGACTGTTGAGCCGTCCTCGCCACCACCACCAGCTCATTCACTCGAGCATAGGACTAGTATGGTCGACCCGTTTGCGAAGGAGGCTACGAGGACTCCAGTCCAGGAGCCTGGTGTTGACGGGCATTCGTCCCATGAGACTCCGGTCCAGGAGCAGCCTCGGGTCGAGGTGCATTCGGCCCAGGAGCAGCCGGAGGAGACTACGGTTCCGGAGGCTTCACCCGACGTGGAGAGGCCCGGATGGGAGACCTGGCCGGATCGTACCGAGTTGTCGGATTAGACCGAGGGTCCGGATGGCTCAGGGGGCGGGGATGGCGGGGATGAGCTTACGGATAGTGAGGGCGATGTGCAGGTGAACGGGGCCACCGTGTACAAGCGTGGTAGTACACGTCTCCCGGTCGCCCCGGCTACCCGTGAGCAGAGGCCGGTGATTAAACCTGAAGGAGATAGGTAAGTACATTTACCCTTTTTTTAGCTTTTGCCTTCAAGTTTGCTCAAATATCTAATGCGTTGACCTTATCATACTGCAGGGGATGGGTACACCCTCTTGGAGTCCGCAGGCCGAACTCCGTCCTTGGTGTGCTTTGCCGGACAAATTTCCCGGGGTTTGTCACGTTTCCTGGTGAGGGTCAGGTTCCTACACTAGGATTTACCTGGGAGCACTACTAGGCTGCGCAGGCCCCGCCGGAGGAGATTATAGATGGTGTCTTGTGCCACACGAGGGCCGAGATGGTGATCAACAGTTTTTGGGTAAATTATCCTTTTACAGAATCTAAAATTAACAATATAGCTAATTATTGTACTAATCGGTGTTTTCACGTTTGATTGCAGACCTTCTATAGGTGTGAGGATGGATATGAGGAGGAGGCAGCCAGGGTTCTCGAGGCCGAGTGTAGGCGGTTACTACAGAACTTGCGCCACGAGGCTCGGCCGCAGGCTATTCGAGATTACTACGCCACGTGTGGTATTAAGAAGCAGAAGAAGGATTGCCGCGGAAAGTTTCTGAAGAAGGAGCAATACATGAAGGTAATTACCTATTCTTAAGTCCTTCTACATAGTTTTCTTGATTTCATTCACAGGCCTAGCGCTGAAAATTCTTTCTAATAACTTACAGGTTCCCCCGAGATGGTGTGCGGATAAGATGGATTATTGGCAGGCGTTGGTTGATGAGTGGTGCACAGGCAGCTCGCGAGCCGTCCACGAGAATGCGAAGGATCGACGTAGCCAAATGGTTGGTGTGCCACACCTTCAAGGCAGCGCCAACTTACTTCAGTTTGGACGAAACTAGGTATGTGATTTGCTTCATGATTCATGCAATTCATTCTTGATGCTAATATTTTGTTCCTCTCTTTTAGGCGCATCACAATAAGACTGAGATGTCACACTTGTACGACCTTTATGGCATGGCCCATACTGCCTCGTACAAGAAGGCGAAGGCATTCTTTGAGTCTAACCTAGATGATCCCAATAACTTCACCAACATATCATCCCACCAGAAGCTCGTGGCATACAGGGACGCGGGGAAGGCTACGAAAGGGGATGACTTTAACCCTAGCAAGAAACCTTTGATTCCAGAGCTGGTGATGATATCTGGTGGCGGGAGGCCCCAAGGCTGGATAGCCATTGGAGATGGGATAATACGTTGTCCACTCACTCTTCCGGAGATCAAGGCGCGCCAGTCGAGCAGCTGTCCTAAGATAACGCGTCGTCCATGGCCAGTCGAACTTGCCATCGAGGTTAGTTGTACGGACTAAGAACACTTACATCCATTTCATTATGTGTGTCACCATAGATCATTACTGTGGTAACGAGGAATGGTGTTTCAGGCTGCTCTTCAGAAAGAGAGAGCGGCAAACCAAGCTGCTCTTGAGAAAGAGAGATTGGCAAGCCAGGCTGCTCTTCAGGCTACTCTTAATGAGAGGGACCAGACCACGGCACGATTGCTTGAGGAGGAGAGGGCCCGAAATGAGGCGGGTCAACGGGCCCTGTACGAGCTTTTTGTGGTATGTTTTTTTTCACATTAGCCAAATCATGTGTGTAATGTCTGTTTCAATACTAACTAATATGACCCACTCTTCAGGGTCTGTGCGAGAAGAGCGGTCAAGTCCCTCCGCCGATGCCCGTCTTCTCTTCGATTGGCACGGTGAGTTTCATTATAAACTAGTATTAATAATTGAGTGTCATCATGCTAACTGAGACATTGCAAAATAACTTTTCTGCAGAATAACTCCCGAGCGGCATCGCACGACCCTTCTCCAGGGCAACCGTCTCCAAACGAAGCCGTCGCGAGCAACCGTGGTGTTTCTCCTCCTTGATGACCACTACGGTAAGTTTCTCCTCCAAACTTAGCTTGTTTTCCTCTAAAATGAGATATTTAGCCCATTTAGCTCCAAGAAGACATAATTAGGTAATTTAGCTCCAACAAGAGGAGAAGAAATAGGAAAAATGAAAATAAATAAGAAGAAGAAGAAGAGAAGAAGGAGAACAAGGAGAAGGAGGAGGAGGAGGAGGAGGAGAAGGAGGAGAAGGCCAAGGACCTTCTAGTCCTTCTCCTCCTCCTCCTTCTTGATTTCTTCTTCTTCTCCTCCTCCTCCTCCGCTTTCTTCTCCTCTTTCATATTATCCTTGCTTTAATTTCCCCAACAATGACATAATTAGCCCATTTAGCTCCAAAATACCATAATAAGCTCAAAATGGCATAAGAACCTTGGTTAGCTCATTAATATTATATACTTAGCTTGTTTTCCTCTAAAATGGGATAATTAACCCATTTAGCTCCAAAAAGACATAATTAGGTAATTTAGCTCCAACAAGAGGAGAAGAGGAGAAGAAATAGGCAAAATTAAAAGAAAGAAGAAGAAGAAGAAGAGAAGAAGGAGGAGGAGGAGAAGGAGGACGAGGAGGAGGGGGAGGAGGAAGAGAAGGCCAAGGACCTTCTAGTCCTTATCCTCCTCCTCCTTCTCCTCCTTCTTCTTGATTTCTTCTTCTTCTCCTCCTCCTCCTCTTTCTTCTCCTCTTTCATATTATCCTTGCTTTAATTTCCCCAACAATGACATAATTAGCCCATTTAGCTCCAAAATACCATAATAAGCTCAAAATGGCATCAGAACCTTGGTTAGCTCATTAATATTATATACTTAGCTTGTTTTCCTCTAAAATGGAATAATTATCCCATTTAGCTCAAAAAGACATAATTAGGTAATTTAGCTCCAACTAGAGGAGAAGAAATAGGAAAAATGAAAAGAAAGAAGAAGAAGAAGAAGAAGAAGAAGAGAAGAAGGAGAAGGAGGAGGAGGAGCAGGAGGAGGAGGAGAAGGCCAATGACCTTCTAGTCCTTCTCCTCCTCCTCCTTCTCCTCCTTCTTCTTGATTTCTTCTTCTTCTCCTCCTCCTCCTATTTCTTCCCCTATTTCATATTATCCTTGCTTTAATTAACCCAACAATGACATAATTAGCCCATTTAGCTCCAAAATACCATAATAAGCTCAAAATGGCATAAGAACCTTGGTTAGCTCATTAATATTATATACTTAGCTTGTTTTCATCTAAAATGGGATATTTAGCCCATTTAGCTCAAAAAATATATAATTAGGTAATTTAGCTCCAACAAGAGGAGAAGAGGAGAATAAGTAGGCAAAATGAAAAGAAAGAAGAAGAAGAAGAAGAAGAAGGGAAGAAGGAGAAGGAGGAGAAGGAGGAGGAGGAGGAGAAGGCCAAGGACCTTCTAGTCCTTCTCCTCCTCCTCCTTCTCCTCCTTCTCCTCCTTCTCCTCCTTCTTCTTGATTTCTTCTTATTCTCCTCCTCCTCCTCTTTCTTCTCCTCTTTCATATTATCGTTGCTTTAATTTCCCCAACAATGACATAATTAGCCCATTTAGCTCCAAAATACCATAATAAGCTCAAAATGGCATAAGAACCTTGGTTAGCTCATGAATATTATATACTTAGCTTGTTTTCCTCTAAAATGGGATAATTAGCCCATTTAGCTCGAAAAAGACATAATTAGGTAATTTAGCTCCAACAAGAGAGAAGAGGAGAAGAAATAGGCAAAATGAAAAGAAAGAAGAAGAACAAGAAGAAGAAGAGAAGAAGGAGAAGGAGGAGGAGGAGGAGGAGGAGGAGGAGGAGGCCAAGGACCTTCTAGTCCTTCTCCTCCTCCTCCTTCTCCTCCTTCTCCTCCTTCTTCTTGATTTCTTCTTCTTCTCCTCCTCGTCCTCTTTCTTCTCCTATTTCATATTATCATTGCTTTAATTTCCCCAACAATGACATAATTAGCCCATTTAGCTCCAAAATACCATAATAAGCTCAAAATGGCATAAGAACCTTGGTTAGCTCATGAATATTATATACTTAGCTTGTTTTCCTCTAAAATGGGATAATTAGCCCATTTAGCTCAAAAAAGACATAATTAGGTAATTTAGCTCCAACAAGAGGAGAAGACGAGAAGAAATAGGCAAAATGAAAAGAAAGAAGAAGAAGAAGAAGACGAAGAAGAGAAGAAGGAGAAGGAGGAGGAGAAGGCCAAGGACCTTCTAGTCCTTCTCCTCCTCCTCCTTCTCCTCCTTCTTCTTGATTTCTTCTTCTTATCCTCCTCCTCCTCTTTCTTCTCCTCTTTCATATTATCCTTGCTTTAATTTCCCCAACAATGACATAATTAGCCCATTTAGCTCCAAAATACCATAATAAGCTCAAAATGGCATAAGAACCTTGGTTAGCTCATGAATATTATATACTTAGCTTGTTTTCCTCTAAAATGGGATAATTACCCCATTTAGCTCAAAAAGACATAATTAGGTAATTTAGCTCCAACAATAGAGAAGAGGAGAAGAAAGAGGCAAAATGAAAAGAAAGAAGAAGAAGAAGAAGAAGAAGAAGAAGAAGAAGAAGAAGAAGAGAAGAAGGAGAAGGAGGAGGAGGAGGAGGAGAAGGCCAAGGACCTTCTAGTCCTTCTCCTCCTTCTCCTCCTTCTTCTTGATTTCTTCTTCTTCTCCTCCTCCTCCTATTTATTCTCCTCTTTCATATTATCCTTGCTTTAATTAACCCAAAAATGACATAATTAGCCCATTTAGCTCCAAAATACCATAATAAGCTCAAAATGGCATAAGAACCTTGGTTAGCTCATGAATATTATATACTTAGCTTGTTTTCCTCTAAAATGGGATAATTAGCCCATTTAGCTCAAAAAAGACATGGTTTGGTAATTTAGCTCCAACAAGAGGAGAAGAGGAGAAGAAATAGGCAAAATGAAAAGAAAGAAGAAGAATAAGAAGAAGAAGAAGAGAAGAAGGAGAAGGAGGAGCAGGAGCAGGAGGAGGAGGAGAAGGCCAGGGACCTTCTAGTCCTTCTCCTCCTCCTCCTTCTCCTCCTTCTTCTTGATTTCTTCTTCTTATCCTCCTCCTCCTCTTTCTTCTCCTCTTTCATATTATCCTTGCTTTAATTTCCCCAACAATGACATAATTAGCCCATTTAGCTCCAAAATGCCATAATAAGCTCAAAATGGCATAAGAACCTTGGTTAGCTCATGAATATTATATACTTAGCTTGTTTTCCTCTAAAATGGGATAATTAACCCATTTAGCTCCAAAAAGACATAATTAGGTAATTTAACTCCAACAAGAGGAGAAGAGGAGAATAAATAGGCAAAATGAAAAGAAAGAAGAAGAAGAAGAAGAAGAAGAAGAAGAGAAGAAGGAGAAGGAGGAGGAGGAGGAGGAGAAGGCCAAGGACCTTCTAGTCCTTCTCCTCCTCCTCCTTCTCCTCCTTCTTCTTGATTTCTTCTTCTTATCCTCCTCCTCCTATTTATTCTCCTCTTTCATATTATCCTTGCTTTAATTTCCCCAACAATGACATAATTATCCCATTTAGCTCCAAAATACCATAATAAGCTCAAAATGGCATAAGAACCTTGGTTAGCTCATGAATATTATATACTTAGCTTGTTTTCCTCTAAAATGGGATAATTACCCCGTTTAGCTCAAAAAAGACATAATTAGGTAATTTAGCTCCAACAAGAGGAGAAGAGGAGAAGAAATAGGCAAAATGAAAAGAAAGAAGAAGAAGAAGAAGAAGAAGAAGAAGAGAAGAAGGAGAAGGAGGAGGAGGAGCAGGAGGAGGACGAGAAGGCCAGGGACCTTCTAGTCCTTCTCCTCCTCCTCCTTCTGCTCCTTCATCTTGATTTCTTCTTCTTATCCTCCTCCTCCTCTTTCTTCTCCTCTTTCATATTATCCTTGCTTTAATTTCCCCAACAATGACATAATTAGCCCATTTAGCTCCAAAATGCCATAATAAGCTCAAAATGGCATAAGAACCTTGGTTAGCTCATGAATATTATATACTTAGCTTGTTTTCCTCTAAAATGGGATAATTAACCCATTTAGCTCCAAAAAGACATAATTAGGTAATTTAGCTCCAACAAGAGGAGAAGAGGAGAAGAAATAGGCAAAATGAAAAGAAAGAAGAAGAAGAAGAAGAAGAAGAAGAGAAGAAGGAGAAGGAGGAGGAGGAGGAGGAGAACGCCAAGGACCTTCTAGTCCTTCTCCTCCTCCTCCTTCTCCTCCTTCTCCTCTTCTTCTTGATTTATTCGTCTTCTCCTCCTCCTCCTCTTTCTTCTCCTCTTTCATATTATCCTTGATTTAATTAACCCATTTAGCTCCAAAATGCCATAATAAGCTAAAAATGGCATAAGAACTTTGATTAGCTCATGAATATTATATTCTTAGCTTTTTTCCGCTAAAAATGACATAATTAGCTGAAAAACATCATATTTTGTTCTTCTTCTGACTTTCTTATTCACATTTTTGCAGATTGGATATACTACATGCATGGAAGCTGGCATTCATGGAGTTGAACAATGTCGATGGATGAACTTTATATGTATATCATCTAGTTTTCATTTGAGTTGATGAACAATGTCGAACTATATGTATATGTATATATGGATAAACAGTGCAATACTTTGTATGTTGGTTCTTTGGATATATGGGGATGTACATTGATTTATATTTATATCATATATGTGTGGTGAATTATATATATGTGTTGGCAAGTATATGTGTGGTGAACTATATATCATATATGTGTGGTGAATTATATAAATGTGTTGTCAAATATATATATATATATATATATATATATATATGCTGTGAAATAATATAAAACAAAAAAACAGGTACTATATGGGCTCTTTGTCGTCTGCCAGCTGATGGCAAAGACCTGTGCCATCAGCTGGCAGATGGCAAAGCTGCCACATGGCACCCAGCTGTGCATCCTGGGGTGTCTATATAGTCTCTTTGCCATCAGCCCAGGGTGGGCAGACAGCAAAGAAGAGGGCATAGAGGAGGGGGGAGGAGGAGGCAGACGGCAAAGCGTGGAGGGGGGAGAGGCGGACGGCAAAGAGTGGAGGGGGGAGGGGAGGAGTAGGCAGACGGCAAAGATGGAGGGGGGGAGGCAGACGGCAAAGATGGAGGGGGGAGGGGAGGAGTAGGCAGACGGCAAAATGGAGGGGGAGGTAGACAGCAAAGATGGAGGGGGAGGCAGACGGCAAAGCCTCCGTTAACCCCTAACGGAGGCAACGCCTGTCGGCTGCCGTCTCAAGCTCTTTGCTGACTGCTGCTAAGGAAAGCTGACGGCAAAGAGCTTTGCCGTCCGCTTTGGGGGGCAGACGGCAAAGAAGGTCCTATGTCGTCGTAGGCTGACGCAGAAATTTTCCGGCCGTGAGAATCTTTGCCGTTTGTGATTTTGTCTTTGCCCTCCGGGATTTTGTCTTTGCCGTCTGTGATAGCAGACGGCAAAGAAGCTGATTCCTGTAGTGATAGAAACAGTAAATCTAGCATGGCAATGATAGTAATGGTATCTAGGGAAATGGTCATCTTGCCTGAGATCCCGCTTGGAAGAAGAATGACTCCGTGAAGCAGACGAATCGACGTAGTCGAACGGGTCCTCACTTTCTGACACGCTTGTCGAACTCTATCGAGACGAAGGAAACCGGAAACAAGAATCAACACATGATATTCACCACATGATGCACAACACATATGATGCATGAACGGAGAATACATGCAAGACATGGCATGGCAATTCACGACAATCAAACACTACACATTAAGTGAAGTTCAATAAGCAACGAGTTGCATATTGACGAAACTCCACATACGGATTATTTAGTTCTATCTCAATTAGGTACATGGCAATATTAAATGTTGTTAAACATGGCAATAGGTGAAGCGCAATTAATCTACCTATCTAGGCATTTTAAATGAGGTCGGAAATGACATATAGCATCTCCGAAACGACCTCACATGTTAATTAATAATTCTGTCCAGATCTGAACTAACACGTTTAAATGTTTGTTAAACAGCCAGACAAATAGATTCACGTGATTCTGCGCATCGTTACAAGCAATTTACACATAGAGAACATCTCCAACGGAGCTACGGATCAAAAGATACGAACACCGCAAGATATGATAGCATGAATGCAATATGTGTGCAACGACGGTCACAAGCATTCCAAAACGCACAACCAGCAAGATAAAATGAAACTACACGAGATTCTAAGCAAGTTTCATATAGGGCACGATCAAAATGGAGCAACGGTTCAACAACTACGAGCTAAACAAGATATCACTACAATGTGCCAAAATCAGCCACATAGCATATTCTACACACCACAACTACGAGCTACACAAAACCAATGTACTCAACCAAGGCATGAGGCGGTAGATGGGAAGATGCACTACAACATACAACTAACAACACCTAGCATGGAAGCATGGATCACTAGGAAAAGAAGTCACAAAATGGCATCTCACACACTATTTCAGACTTGGTGAAAACGACAGTTTATGAAAGTGCAGTTTTCGATCCGAAGGCATATTTACAGCAGCAAAACCATAAGCTACAGGACTCCAAATGGCATGAAAATTGACAGCGTGCTAGAGAATCCTAAAGTCTACAACTAACTCCATTGCAACAACCTCAAAAGAGCTATAGATCACGAGATAAACTCATACAAAGACAGCAATAAAATATAACAGATTTCAGACTTAGAAATATTTCAGCATCTCCAAATCAGCACTATTTTCTAGCAAGTTGAGAGCAAGCAAACCACACCTAAACATGGATTTCTATTGCAACCAAAATTACCAGAGGCTAGCCAACACACCCAAGGGCATATCTCTAGTTGACAACTCCTTCATATCAAGCTCGGAATAAATCCCACAAAATAAACAAAAGGGAAACACGGCAAAATATCACATGAACTAACTTTCTCAAAAGCTGAAAATAAATGCACAGTTAAATTCTATGGATTTTTCTACCCCGAAAACATATATAACAAGTGGGTTGCAAAATAAAAACAGCGCCACACGTATATGCGGGAATAAGTCCTAAACAAGGTATAGCATACTAACTACGGAATCCTACATGCAAAAATACAACCAACTACTCTAAAATACAGGGCAAAGGGTCCCTAAAAAGATGAACATTTATCTACGGAGTTCGATAAATCCGGGCACGCACGAGAAAATAAATACGGGACGATCCCCTATTGGGACACCACGCTAAACTAGGCATACGGCACGTCAAACTAATTCAAACATTTATGCAAGTTGCAACAACATAATCTACGCGCAAAACTACACAAGTTACATATACAACACGTCGTGATCCGACACACGGATTAGAAGATACAGGCGTTTTAATATCTAATAATTCCTGAGATAATAAAACCGGATTTAAATCCTAAAATAACTACTGGGCCGAATCGGCTGCAACGGGCCAAATCTAGGTGGGAGCGGGATAGCTAAGCTACCCGCAGGCGAGAAATAGGGGCAGTAGGGGGTTCACCTCATGGCCAAGGCCCACCGGTGGGGAGGCAGGCCGGCTGGCGCCCTAGGCCGACCGGGGTGGCGAGCTGGGCCAGGGCGGCTGACCACCTGGCCACGGTCAACGCGTAGCGCTGGGCTGGGGCGATCCCCACGCTCGATCTGGCGCCTCCAGATCGGGGCGAGGCGCTGGCGAACGCACTGGCACGAGAGGTCAAGGGGCGGCGGCGGATCCGGGTTGGACCGAGGGCGGCGGCGGATCCGGCTGGGACCGAGGACGGTGGCAGGGCTACTCCGGCAGGTGGCGGCGAGGCGGCGCTAGGGCGCGGGACGAGGTGCTGGAGGCGGCTCTGCTCGGGCACGGGCTCGGGAGGATCTCGGGGAAGGAGGGATTGTTTTGCACGGTGGTCGCCCGGACATGTCCGGGTTGGCCACGGACATGTTCGATAGGTGGGGAATTAGGGCAATCTGAGCCATTAGATGTAAATCCAATGGCCAGATTTGGTCAGAGGGTTTGGGCTGCGGGATTTAGAGGGTAAGGCCTAGCAGGTGGAGTTTTTGAGGGGGTGGTTGCAAAAATGACTAGGAGAAACCCTAGTGAAGTGAGAGGGGTCTCTCCACGGGGTGATACTTATATAGGGTTGGTCTTTGGTGGGGTGGACCTCGTTTGTCCGATCGCGATCCGACGACCACGAACGGAGGAAGTGGCTAGGTGGCACTAATGGGTTGTGTAGATGGGCTATGTAGGGATGAGAGGGAAAGGTGCGTCACGGCAACACGATTTTTAAAACACCAATTAACGTCCGACGATAGACCGAATACGGTGCCGCTACGGTCGACCGTTCGGGTACCAGGCGGACTCCAATTGCGACGAAATTTGGCACGCGGTCTGCCTATACTAAAATAAGACCGCACGTCAAGATCCAACCCAATCGGAGAAAGTTTTATACACACATTTAAAAACAGGGTTTTCACGATGCCGCAGGTGCGTGCGTGTGTGGTCGGGCTCAACACGGTCAACGACGAACACGGAGCTAACCGGCAACTAATATCGGATGCAAGTTTGAAAACTGGTGGCAACGGAATGCCGATGCAATGCGGATGATGTGCATGATGCAATGATGATGCGACAAATAAAAATAGACACACGACGAAAACGGAATAAAGGGGGGAATCTTCTGGAACATCGGCATCGGGCTTTCACAACTCTCCTACACTACAAGAGGATCTCGACCCAAGATCCAAGAATGAAAGGGGGAAGAGGATGAGAAAGCAAGAGGTAAAACTTAATTGCTTCTTAGACAACGAGTGAAACCAACGATCCTTGAAGGTTGCAAACAGAGGAAGAATGATATGAGAAACAAGGAAGAATTCACAGAAAATTTCGGCAGCACTTCGGTAGGAAAAATGGGACAAAAATTCGATAAGATGGGAGAATTAGACAAGATTCGTAACAAACAACTAAATAGAACAAGTGAACCCATGATCTTTATAGAACAACATGATTGACTCAAAAGAGCAACATCACAATGCCTCCATTATAAAGAATAGAAACTAGATCTTGGCAAGAAAAGAACGAAGAAGAAGATGAGAACTACTACCACAAGAATCTTGAAGAACATCTTGAGACAAAGAATTGATATCATGAGCCACTCCGGAAGAAGAATTCAGATTACTATGAACAAGAATAAGAATTATGTTATGCTTATCCTTCATCAATTTTAATTGATGACAAGCAACGGATTAACATACCACTTATTCTTCTTGAAAAGGTTGAACAGATAAAGATAGAGCACCAACTAAAGAAATCTTCAACGAAGCACCGGTAAGAATGCAAGCGAAATGGATACCAAGAATGCATGGGGACACATGAGAATGAAGAGATCATGATCCACCTGGGAGAAAACTAGAACAAGGCACCAGAATAATTGAGAGACGAACGAAGAGACAACAATTGAGAAGAATTGAGGATGAAAGCTGAAAGCTCAGAACGAAGAATCTTCTAAAATGATGGCCTTCGGAGGATTGAGAATGAAAAAAATACAAAAATGCACGGATAGCAAGAAATGAACCACTCATGATTGGGAACAATTAAGATGATGGCACCAAGCTGAAATGATGAATCTTCTAGAGAATGGACCAAGATTTTAGAAAACACCTCCTCGGTCTTCCAAGCTGAACAAAAAGAGGAGAACACCACCAAGAATAACTGAGACACTCCGAAATAAAGAAAAATGCAAGGTTGAGCCAAATATGAGAATTAATTAAAATTGATCTTGAAGAAAGAACATGACTGATGAAATTCATACTTACATCATAGATGAACAGAATAAGAGAACTCCGGAAAGATTACAAGAGCCAGATAAGATCCTCGGAAAGAACCTGTGGTTAAGATCCTCGATCCTTATAGTATCCATCTTGTGCAAGGCAGTGCACACGACATACGAAGCGTCCCCGAGTCGTAGCAAGCTACGGGGACTCTTTAAGACACAATGAGAACCGCTGTAAGACGACCGTGAACAAACGAATCCACTAGATGTCGAACCCCAACCTAACATCATGTATTTGTTGGAAGATTGTCCTATAAGTAACTAATTGAATTCCCAGCTAAGAACTCCCAAAATTTCTGGTCATGCAATCTGGTCCATGAATACAAGGAGTAATATATCACACAACTCCTATACTAACCCGTCCAGTGTATCACATCCGTCAACACATAACCAGAATCTCGGAACCTCATCTATCACAGACCCTCGTAATCACAATGATACAAAGTATGGCAGTACTCCCGAACAATCTGCACCGGTACTGGGGACATCGGGGTTATCTCGCCACTACTAGTATTGAAGCAATTACGAACATCCTTCGTTCTGACATACTAAGAAATTTGAATGATAGTGATGTGCTCGAGAATCCCCTGGAGCTCAACTCCCCAGAAGAAATCAAGTCAGACAGGAGGCACCAAGACAGAACTCCGTCACATCGGCATCATATAGATTCCAAAAATATCCGTGTGATCCTAAAAAAATTGAGTGAGAAGAGGAGTAGAATAAATTATTACGTAAAAATTCCTCACCAGAGCATAGAAGAGGAGAAAAAAGAATCCTACTCTCTGATATATAACTAGACTCGAAGCAGTTTTTCACTAGACTCAACTCGGCCAAGTTCGATCAATCAAGGGGGCTCCTAGGTCGGTACTACTCTGATACCAACTTGTAACACCCAAGATGTGATTCTATTCTTATTTTGGCACGAGGGCCTCGATAGAGATAGAAGCGCATCTCGTCATTTCGCAAGAATGGATATCGTTACAAGTACATGTACTGAATAGAAGAGATATAAAGAATCTGGCTTACACTCGCCACAAGCTACATCAGAGTCACAACAGTACAATTACATAAATACCATGAAGAAGAGCAGGGTCCGACTACTGACGAAAAAAAACGAGAAAAGAAGAATGACGTCCATCCTTGCTATCCCAGGCTGCCGGCCTAGAACCCATCCTAGATCAATGAAGAAGAAGAAGAAGAAGAAGAAGCAACTCCAAATGAACAATCAACGCGCTCGTGTCAGGTAACCTTTACATGTACCTGCAACTGGTGTTGTAGTAATCTGTGAGCCACAGGGGACTCAGCAATCTCATTTCCAAACGTATCAAGACTAGCAAAGCTTAATAGGTGAGGTATGGTTAAGTGGTGAGGCCGCAGCAAGAGGCTAAGCAATATATGAGGTGGCTAACTTACGAGTACAAGAATAAAGAGGGGGATGATCTACGCATAGCGGACGTAAACTACTGATGATCAAATGAATGATCCTGAAGACCTACTTACGTCAAACATAACACCACCGTGTCCTCGATCCGAGAAGGAACTCTGAAAGCGATAGTCACGGTTACGCACTCAGTTGCCATATTTTAGTTAAGTTAACTTGAAGTTGTCTAGAACTAGCGTTAAAAAAAAATTCCACGTTGCCACATAACCGTGGCCACGGCTTTCTGAAAGATTTAACCCTGCAGGGGTGCTCCAACTAGTCCATCACAAATTACCACAAGCCGCATAGAAATCCTCGATCACGAAGCTCGCGATCTCGTCGGACTCCTTAGTGGAAAATCTCAACTCTGAGATTACCCAAAGCATCATCGGAATTCTGATGCACAAGATACTTCGTAAAAGGTAAAACTAATCCAGCAAGGCCGCCCGACGTGTCCACGATCCCGATAGGAGCCGCGTATCTCGTTCGCGGGACACGACGGATAAGCTACGCGTACGGTGGCCTGATAGACATCACCCAAGTTTCCCTGGGTTGGCCCCGCACAGTGCTCTGGGTTGGACCAACACTCATGAGGAGCACTGTCCCGGGGGTTGATTAATTATCATCGGGGTCCGGAAAGTCCCTATGCAATTTTATTAGGTGTTTAGGAAAATGTAGTACCAAAGTTGGGCCTTGCCAGACCAGTCTTAATCTAAAACAAATTATCAAGGGGTCCCCATAACAACCCCGATCGTTTTAGGAGCGCTCAATTATGGAACATAACACCGGTAGCTGAAACAAAGGGGGCAAAGGTGGAACAAAACACCAGGCTAGAAAGGCCGAGCCTTCCACCTTTTACCAAGTATATAGGTGCATTAAATTAAATAGCATTAATAGGGTGATATAACAAGGAACCCATGTTATCACATGGAAGCAACTGCACCTGCAACTAGCAATGCTAACACATGGTTAAGCAAGGAGTAACATAGCCAGTCAGTGGTTTGCTAGGTTGTGAACAGGTTGAAGGTTTTCACGGCAATGTCGAGAGGCTGATATTTAACATGTGCAAGGCAACGAGACATAATCGATAGAAACAGTAAAACTAGCATGGCAATGATAGTAATGGTATCTAGGGAAATGGTCATCTTGCCTGAGATCCCGCTTGGAAGAAGAATGACTCCGTGAAGCAGACGAACCGACGTAGTCGAACGGGGTCCTCACTTTCCGACACGCTTGCGGAACTCTATAGAAACGAAGGAAACCGCAAACAAGAATCAACACACGATATTCACCACACGATGCACAACACATATGATGCATGAACGGAGAATACATGCAAGACATGGCATGGCAATTCACGACAATCAAACACTACACATTAAGTGAAGTTCATATGCAACGAGTTGCATATTGACGAAACTCCACATACGGATTATTTAGTTCTATCTCGATTAGGTACATGGCAATATTAAATGTTGTTAAACATGGCAAGATGTAAAGCGCACTTAATCTACCTATCTAGGCATTTTAAATGAGGTCGGAAATGACATATAGCATCTCCGAAATGACCTCACATGTTAATTAACAATTATGTCCAGATCTGAACTAACACGTTGAAATATTTGTTAAACAACCAGACAAATAGGTTCACGTGATTCTACGCGTCGTTACAAGCAATTTACACATAGAGAACATCTCCAACGGAGCTACGGATCAAATGATATGAACACCTCAAGATATGATGGCATGAATGCAATATGTGTGCAACGACAGTCACAAGCATTCCAAAACGCACAACCAGCAAGATAAAATGAAACTACACGAGATTCTAAGCAAGTTTCATATAGGGCACGATCAAAACGGAGCAACGGTTCAACAACTACGAGCTAAACAAGATATCACTACAATGCGCCAAAATCAGCCACATAGCATATTCTACACCCCACAACTAAGAGCTACACAAAACCAATGTACTCAACCAAGGCATGAGGCGGTAGAGGTAAAGATGCAATACAACATACAACTAACAACACCTAGCATGGAAGCACGGATCACTAGGAAAAGAGGTCACAAAATGGCATCTCACACACTATTTCAGACTTAGTGAAAATGACAGTTTATGAAAGTGCAGTTTTTGATCCGAAGGCATATTTACAGCAGAAAAACCATAAGCTACAGGACTCCAAATGGCATGAAAATTCACAACATGCTAGAGAATCCTAAAGTCTACAACTAACTCCATTGCAACAACCTCAAAAGAGCTATAGATCACCAGATAAACTCATGCAAAGACAGCAATAAAATATAACAGATTTCAGACTTAGAAATATTTCAGCATCTCCAAATCAGCACTATTTTCTAGCAAGTTGAGAGCAAGCAAACCACACCTAAACATGGATTTCTATTGCAACCAAAATTACCAGAGGCTAGCCAACACACCCAAGGGCATATCTCTAGTTGACAACTCCTTCATATCAAGCTCGGAATAAATCCCACAAAATAAACAAAAGGGAAACACGGCTAAATATCACACGGACTAACTTTATCAAAAGCTGAAACTAAATGCACAGTTAAATTCTATGGATTTTTCTACCCCGAAACATATATAACAAGTGGGGTTGCAAATTAAAAACAGCGCCACACGTATATGCAGGAATATGTCCTAAACACGGTATAGCAAACTAACCGCGGAATCCTACATGCAAAAATACAACCAACTACTCTAAAATACATGGCAAAGGGTCCCTAAAAACATGAACATTTATCTACGGAGTTCGAGAAATCCGGACACGCACAAGAAAATAAATACGGGACGATCCCCTATTGGGACAGCACGCTAAACTAGGCATAGGGCACGTCAAACTAATTCAAACATTTATGCAAGTTGCAAAAACATAATCTACGCACAAAACTACACAAGTTACATATACATCACGTCGCGATCCGACACACGGATTAGAAGATACGGGCGTTTTAATATCTAATAGTTCCTGAGATAATAAAACCGGATTTAAATCCTAAAATAACTACTGGGCCGAATCGGCTGCAACGGGCCAAATCCAGGTGGGCGCGGGATAGCTAATCTACCCGCGGTCGGGAAATAGGGGCAGCAGGGGGTTCACCTCATGGCCAAGGCCCGGCAGTGGGGAGGCCGGCCGGCTGGCGTCGTGGGCCGACCGGGGTGGCGAGCTGGGCCGGGGCAGCTGACCACCTGGCCGCGGTCAACACGGAGCGCTGTGCCGAGGCGATCCCCACGCTCGATCTGGCGTCCCCAGATAGGCGCGAGTCGCTGGCGAACGAACTGGCACGAGAGGTCAAGGGGCGGCGGCGGATCCGGGTTGGACCGAGGGCGGCGGCGGATCCGGCTGGGACCGAGGACGGCGGCAGGGCTACTCCGGCAGGTGGCGGCGAGGCGGCGCTAGGGCGCGGGACGAGGTGCTGGAGGCGGCTCTGCTCGGGCACGGGCTCGGGAGGAGCTCGGGGAAGGAGGGATTTGTTTTGCACGATGGTCGCCCGGACATGTCCGGGTGGGCCGCGGACCTGTCTGGTAGGTGGGGAAATAGGGCAATCTGAGCCATTAGATGTAAATCCGATGGCCAGATTTGGTCAGAGGGTTTGGGCTGCGGGATTTAGAGGGTTAGGCCTAGCACGTGGAGGTTTTGAGGGCGTGGCTGCAAAAATGAGTAGGGGAAACCCTAGTGAAGTGAGAGGGGTCTCTCCAGGGGGTGATACTTATATAGGGTTGGTCTTTGGTGGGGTGGACCTCGTTTGTCCGATCGCGATCCGACGACCACGAACGGAGGAAGTGGCTAGGTGGCACTAATGAACTGTGTAGATGGGCTATGTAGGGATGAGAGGGAAAAGGCGCGGCAACACGATTTTTAAAACACCGATTAACGTCTGACGATAGACCGAATATGGTGCCGCTAAGGTCGACCATTTGGGTACCAGACGGACTCTGATTGCGACGAAATTTGGCAGGTGGTCTACCTATACTAAAATAAGACCGCACGTCAAGATCCAACACGATCGGAGAAAGTTTTATACACATCTTTAAAAACAGGGTTTTGACGATGCCGCTGGCGCGTGCGTGTGTGGTCGGGCTCAACACGGTCAACGACGAACACGGAGCTAACCGGCAACTAATATCGGATGCAAGTTTGAAAACTGGCGGCAATGGAATGCCGATGCAATGCGGATGATGCGCATGATGTGATGATGATGCGACAAATAAAAATAGACACACGACGAAAACGGAATAAAGGGGGGAATCTTCTGGAACGTCGGCATCGGGCTTTCACAACTCTCCTACACTACAAGAGGATCTCGACCCAAGATCCAAGAATGAAAGGGGGAAGAGGATGAGAAAGCAAGAGGTAAAACTTAATTGCTTCTTAGACAACGAGTGAAACCAACGATCCTTGAAGGTTGCAAACAGAGGAAGAATGATATGAGAAACAAGGAAGAATTCACAGAAAATTTCGGCAGCACTTCGGTAGGAAAAAGGGGACAAAAATTCGATAAGATGGGAGAATTAGACAAGATTCGTAACAAACAACTAAATAGAACAAGTGAACCCATGATCTTTATAGAACAACATGATTGACTCAAAAGAGCAACATCACAATGCCTCCATTATAAAGAATAGAAACTAGATCTTGGCAAGAAAAGAACGAAGAAGAAGATGAGAACTACTACCACAAGAATCTTGAAGAACATCTTGAGACAAAGAATTGATATCATGAGCCACTCCGGAAGAAGAATTCAGATTACTATGAACAAGAATAAGAATTATGTTATGCTTATCCTTCATCAATTTTAATTGATGACAAGCAACGGATTAACATACCACTTATTCTTCTTGAAAAGGTTGAACAGATAAAGATAGAGCACCAACTAAAGAAATCTTCAACGAAGCACCGGTAAGAATGCAAGCGAAATGGATACCAAGAATGCATGGGGACACATGAGAATGAAGAGATCATGATCCACCTGGGAGAAAACTAGAACAAGGCACCAGAATAATTGAGAGACGAACGAAGAGACAACAATTGAGAAGAATTGAGGATGAAAGCTGAAAGCTCAGAACGAAGAATCTTCTAAAATGATGGCCTTCGGAGGATTGAGAATGAAAAAAATACAAAAATGCACGGATAGCAAGAAATGAACCACTCATGATTGGGAACAATTAAGATGATGGCACCAAGCTGAAATGATGAATCTTCTAGAGAATGGACCAAGATTTTAGAAAACACCTCCTCGGTCTTCCAAGCTGAACAAAAAGAGGAGAACACCACCAAGAATAACTGAGACACTCCGAAATAAAGAAAAATGCAAGGTTGAGCCAAATATGAGAATTAATTAAAATTGATCTTGAAGAAAGAACATGACTGATGAAATTCATACTTACATCATAGATGAACAGAATAAGAGAACTCCGGAAAGATTACAAGAGCCAGATAAGATCCTCGGAAAGAACCTGTGGTTAAGATCCTCGATCCTTATAGTATCCATCTTGTGCAAGGCAGTGCACACGACATACGAAGCGTCCCCGAGTCGTAGCAAGCTACGGGGACTCTTTAAGACACAATGAGAACCGCTGTAAGACGACCGTGAACAAACGAATCCACTAGATGTCGAACCCCAACCTAACATCATGTATTTGTTGGAAGATTGTCCTATAAGTAACTAATTGAATTCCCAGCTAAGAACTCCCAAAATTTCTGGTCATGCAATCTGGTCCATGAATACAAGGAGTAATATATCACACAACTCCTATACTAACCCGTCCAGTGTATCACATCCGTCAACACATAACCAGAATCTCGGAACCTCATCTATCACAGACCCTCGTAATCACAATGATACAAAGTATGGCAGTACTCCCGAACAATCTGCACCGGTACTGGGGACATCGGGGTTATCTCGCCACTACTAGTATTGAAGCAATTACGAACATCCTTCGTTCTGACATACTAAGAAATTTGAATGATAGTGATGTGCTCGAGAATCCCCTGGAGCTCAACTCCCCAGAAGAAATCAAGTCAGACAGGAGGCACCAAGACAGAACTCCGTCACATCGGCATCATATAGATTCCAAAAATATCCGTGTGATCCTAAAAAAATTGAGTGAGAAGAGGAGTAGAATAAATTATTACGTAAAAATTCCTCACCAGAGCATAGAAGAGGAGAAAAAAGAATCCTACTCTCTGATATATAACTAGACTCGAAGCAGTTTTTCACTAGACTCAACTCGGCCAAGTTCGATCAATCAAGGGGGCTCCTAGGTCGGTACTACTCTGATACCAACTTGTAACACCCAAGATGTGATTCTATCCTTATTTTGGCACGAGGGCCTCGATAGAGATAGAAGCGCATCTCGTCATTTCGCAAGAATGGATATCGTTACAAGTACATGTACTGAATAGAAGAGATATAAAGAATTTGGCTTACACTCGCCACAAGCTACATCAGAGTCACAACAGTACAATTACATAAATACCATGAAGAAGAGCAGGGTCCGACTACAGACGAAAACAAACGAGAAAAGAAGAATGACGTCCATCCTTGCTATCCCAGGCTGCCGGCCTAGAACCCATCCTAGATCAATGAAGAAGAAGAAGAAGAAGAAGCAACTCCAAATGAACAATCAACGCGCTCGTGTCAGGTAACCTTTACATGTACCTGCAACTGGTGTTGTAGTAATCTGTGAGCCACAGGGGATTCAGCAATCTCATTTCCAAAGGTATCAAGACTAGCAAAGCTTAATAGGTGAGGTATGGTTAAGTGGTGAGGCCGCAGCAAGCGGCTAAGCAATATATGAGGTGGCTAACTTACGAGTACAAGAATAAAGAGGGGGTGATCTACGCATAGCGGACGTAAACTACTGATGATCAAATGAATGATCCTGAAGACCTACTTACGTCAAACATAACACCACCGTGTCCTCGATCCGAGAAGGAACTCTGAAAGAGATAGTCACGGTTACGCACTCAGTTGCCATATTTTAGTTAAGTTAACTTCAAGTTGTCTAGAACTAGCGTTAAACAAAATTTCCACGTTGCCACATAACCGTGGCCACGGCTTTCTGAAAGATTTAACCCTGCAGGGGTGCTCCAACTAGTCCATCACAAATTACCACAAGCTGCATAGAAATCCTCGATCACGAAGCTCGCGATCTCGTCGGACTCCTTAGTGGAAAATCTCAACTCTGAGATTACCCAAAGCATCACCGGAATCCTGATGCACAAGATACTTCGTAAAAGGTAAAACTAATCCAGCAAGGCCGCCCGACGTGTCCACGATCCCGATAGGAGCCGCGTATCTCGTTCGCAGGACACGACGGATAAGCTACGCGTACAGTGGCCTGATAGACATCACCCAAGTTTCCCTGGGTTGGCCCCGCACAGTGCTCTGGGTTGGACCAACACTCATGAGGAGCACTGGCCCGGGGGTTGATTAATTATCATCGGGGTCCGGAAAGTCCCTATGCAATTTTATTAGGTGTTTAGGAAAATGTAGTACCAAAGTTGGGCCTTCCAGACCAGTCTTAATCTAAAACAAATTATCAAGGGGTCCCCATAACAACCCCGATCGTTTTAGGAGCGCTCAATTATGGAACATAACACCGGTAGCTGAAACAAAGGGGGCAAAGGTGGAACAAAACACCAGGCTAGAAAGGCCGAGCCTTCCACCTTTTACCAAGTATATAGGTGCATTAAATTAAATAGCATTAATAGGGTGATATAACAAGGAACCCATGTTATCACATAGAAGCAACTGCACCTGCAACTAGCAACGCTAACACATGGTTAAGCAAGGAGTAACATAGCCAGTCAGTGGTTTGCTAGGTTGTGAACAGGTTGAAGGTTTTAACGGCAATGTCGGGAGGCTGATATTTAACATGTGGTAGGCAACGAGACATAATCGATAGAAACAGTAAAACTAGCATGGCAATGATAGTAATGGTATCTAGGGAAATGGTCATCTTGCCTGAGATCCCGCTTGGAAGAAGAATGACTCCGTGAAGCAGACGAACCGACGTAGTCGAACGGGGTCCTCACTTTCCGACACGCTTGCGGAACTCTATAGAAACGAAGGAAACCGCAAACAAGAATCAACACACGATATTCACCACACGATGCACAACACATATGATGCATGAACGGAGAATACATGCAAGACATGGCATGGCAATTCACGACAATCAAACACTACACATTAAGTGAAGTTCATATGCAACGAGTTGCATATTGACGAAACTCCACATACGGATTATTTAGTTCTATCTCGATTAGGTACATGGCAATATTAAATGTTGTTAAACATGGCAAGATGTAAAGCGCACTTAATCTACCTATCTAGGCATTTTAAATGAGGTCGGAAATGACATATAGCATCTCCGAAATGACCTCACATGTTAATTAACAATTATGTCCAGATCTGAACTAACACGTTTAAATATTTGTTAAACAGCCAGAAAAATAGGTTCACGTGATTCTACGCGTCGTTACAAGCAATTTACACATAGAGAACATCTCCAACGGAGCTACGGATCAAATGATATGAACACCTCAAGATATGATGGCATGAATGCAATATGTGTGCAACGACAGTCACAAGCATTCCAAAACGCACAACCAGCAAGATAAAATGAAACTACACGAGATTCTAAGCAAGTTTCATATAGGGCACGATCAAAACGGAGCAACGGTTCAACAACTACGAGCTAAACAAGATATCACTACAATGCGCCAAAATCAGCCACATAGCATATTCTACACCCCACAACTAAGAGCTACACAAAACCAATGTACTCAACCAAGGCATGAGGCGGTAGAGGTAAAGATGCAATACAACATACAACTAACAACACCTAGCATGGAAGCACGGATCACTAGGAAAAGAGGTCACAAAATGGCATCTCACACACTATTTCAGACTTAGTGAAAATGACAGTTTATGAAAGTGCAGTTTTTGATCCGAAGGCATATTTACAGCAGAAAAACCATAAGCTACAGGACTCCAAATGGCATGAAAATTCACAACATGCTAGAGAATCCTAAAGTCTACAACTAACTCCATTGCAACAACCTCAAAAGAGCTATAGATCACCAGATAAACTCATGCAAAGACAGCAATAAAATATAACAGATTTCAGACTTAGAAATATTTCAGCATCTCCAAATCAGCAGTATTTTCTAGCATGTTGAGAGCAAGCAAACCACACCTAAACATGGATTTCTATTGCAACCAAAATTACCAGAGGCTAGCCAACACACCCAAGGGCATATCTCTAGTTGACAACTCCTTCATATCAAGCTCGGAATAAATCCCACAAAATAAACAAAAGGGAAACACGGCTAAATATCACACGGACTAACTTTATCAAAAGCTGAAACTAAATGCACAGTTAAATTCTATGGATTTTTCTACCCCGAAACATATATGACAAGTGGGGTTGCAAATTAAAAACAGCGCCACACGTATATGCAGGAATATGTCCTAAACACGGTATAGCAAACTAACCGCGGAATCCTACATGCAAAAATACAACCAACTACTCTAAAATACATGGCAAAGGGTCCCTAAAAACATGAACATTTATCTACGGAGTTCGAGAAATCCGGACACGCACAAGAAAATAAATACGGGACGATCCCCTATTGGGACAGCACGCTAAACTAGGCATAGGGCACGTCAAACTAATTCAAACATTTATGCAAGTTGCAAAAACATAATCTACGCGCAAAACTACACAAGTTACATATACATCACGTCGTGATCCGACACACGGATTAGAAGATACGGGCGTTTTAATATCTAATAGTTCGTGAGATAATAAAACCGGATTTAAATCCTAAAATAACTACTGGGCCGAATCGGCTGCAACGGGCCAAATCCAGGTGGGCGCGGGATAGCTAATCTACCCGCGGTCGGGAAATAGGGGCAGCAGGGGGTTCACCTCATGGCCAAGGCCCGGCAGTGGGGAGGCCGGCCGGCTGGCGCCGTGGGCCGACCGGGGTGGCGAGCTGGGCCGGGGCAGCTGACCACCTGGCCGCGGTCAACACGGAGCGCTGTGCCGAGGCGATCCCCACGCTCGATCTAGCGTCCCCAGATAGGCGCGAGTCGCTGGCGAACGAACTGGCACGAGAGGTCAAGGGGCGGCGGCGGATCCGGGTTGGACCGAGGGCGGCGGCGGATCCGGCTGGGACCGAGGACGGCGGCAGGGCTACTCCGGCAGGTGGCGGCGAGGCGGCGCTAGGGCGCGGGACGAGGTGCTGGAGGCGGCTCTGCTCGGGCACGGGCTCGGGAGGAGCTCGGGGAAGGAGGGATTTGTTTTGCACGATGGTCGCCCGGACATGTCCGGGTGGGCCGCGGACCTGTCTGGTAGGTGGGGAAATAGGGCAATCTGAGCCATTAGATGTAAATCCGATGGCCAGATTTGGTCAGAGGGTTTGGGCTGCGGGATTTAGAGGGTTAGGCCTAGCACGTGGAGGTTTTGAGGGCGTGGCTGCAAAAATGAGTAGGGGAAACCCTAGTGAAGTGAGAGGGGTCTCTCGAGGGGGTGATACTTATATAGGGTTGGTCTTTGGTGGGGTGGACCTCGTTCGTCCGATCGTGATCCGATGACCACGAATGGAGGAAGTGGCTTGGTGGCACTAATGACCTGTGTAGATGGGCTATGTAGGGATGAGAGGGAAAAGGCGCGGCAACACGATTTTTAAAACACCGATTAACGTCTGACGATAGACCGAATACGGTGCCGCTAAGGTCGACCATTCGGGTACCAGACGGACTCTGATTGCGACGAAATTTGGCAGGTGGTCTACCTATACTAAAATAAGACAGCACGTCAAGATCCAACACGATCGGAGAAAGTTTTATACACATCTTTAAAAACAGGGTTTTGACGATGCCGCGGGCGCGTGCGTGTGTGGTCGGGCTCAACACGGTCAACGACGAACACGGAGCTAACCGGCAACTAATATCGGATGCAAGTTTGAAAACTGGCGGCAATGGAATGCCGATGCAATGCGGATGATGCGCATGATGTGATGATGATGCGACAAATAAAAATAGACACACGACGAAAACAGAATAAAGGGGGGAATCTTCTGGAACGTCGGCATCGGGCTGTCACATGCTTCCACGATCGCAACCCGAACGGGTCCGCCGTCTCCCCAGGCTCGGGACCTTCTCTTGGCCCGAGCGTCTCCTCCTCTTACTCACTACACCCCAGCAGGCAGGGCATGAGCAGGGCCTGCTGGAGCTGCTGGTAGGTAGCAGTCGCGTTCCCCAGCCCGAAGGGCATGAGGGCGCCGGCGCCCGGGCACACCCACCGATGGTCAGCTCATGCGAGCCAGAAGGGGCCTTGAGCCGCGGCTCTTTCGATGGAGATCGCGTTAATACAGATGCGGGGCCGATTGACCGTGCCGACGATGGCGACTGCGCTTTGGTGATGCAGGGCAGTCCCCGCCTCGCTTGGCCTGGGCCTCTTGAAGTTCTTGGATTGCTCTGATGACGGACTCATGGGAGCTGGGCGAATGCACGCCGGAGCTCGCCCTTGGATTGAGCTCAAGCGCCACCCTCGTCTCACTGGTCAGCCCCGGAACCTCCCCGGTGAGAGCCCCCAGCCCTGACCCAAGGGGGGCACCGAGCGTGCCTTCCTATGCGATGGGAGGCATGGCACCGTCCCCGGTAATGGACCTCGAAACCCCAGGACGCTCTGTGGGGAGGAGCTACTTCTTCTTGTTGCGTGGGTCCTCACGAGGTGGCTCGTCTTCTTCGTCGTCCGAGCGTTCCGCCGCCGCTTTGCGGTAGGCGTGCTCGAGTGTACAGACGGCATCCTTCTCGTCGCAAGCGATGGTGATTACGCTGCTGCTCCCTCGCATCTTGAGGACGTTGTAGCCATGGTGGGTCACTGCCATGAACTTGGCGAGAGCCGGGTACCCAAGGATTGCATTGTACGGCAGGTGGATGTGCGCGACGTCGAAGACAATGATCTCAGTGTGGTAGTTTTTGCGCTCGCCGAAGGTGACTCGCAGATGCACCTCCCCGATGGGCACGGTGGACCCCTCCGTGATTCCTGAGAAGGACTTGGTCGGCCTGAGCTGTTCGTACGGCAGCTGGAGTTTCTCGAATGTCTTGACCGAGAGGACGTTGAGCCCCGCTCCACTGTCGATAAGGGTCTCGGTGACGAGCACGTTGCTGATGGACGGGGTGCACACCATGGGGAGTTTGCCGGCCATGAACAAGCCACTGAGCTGATCACTTGGGTCAAAGTTGATGGTGGTTCGGGACCAGTTGAGGGGGCGCATCGCTTCAGGCTTCGGGAGAGCGGCATTCACCTCCCATGCGAATTGCTTGAAGGCACGGTTGGAGGTCGGGGTCTGGGCGCCGCCCTGGATGGAGGCCACCGCCCTGACCTCATGGAAGCCCCCAGCCCCATCATTCTGCATGTCTTCATCCCTCCTTCTGGGTGGCGGAGGCAGCCCAGCCTCATGAGGCTAACCATGTCGTTGCCCCTCCTAAGGGTCGTCGCGCCAGTGGTCGTCCCGAGCCTGGTCGCGCCAGCAGTACTCCTGAGGTTGTTGATACGTCTCCAACGTATCTATAATTTTTGATGGTTTCATGCTTTTATCTTGTCAAACTTTGGATGTTTTGCATGCCTTTTATTTATTGTTTTGCGACTAACTTATTAACTCAGTGCCAAGTGCCAGTTCCTGTTTTTTCCATGTTTTTGACCCCTTTCAGAGGAGATTTTGAAACGGAGTCCAAACGGAAGAAAATCCATGAAAAGATTTTTTCTGGAACGGAAGAAGATCGGGGACCTTGGGAGCCAAGGCAGGGGAGCCCCAGGGGCCGCACAAGCCCCCACCCCGCGGCCAGGGGGAGGCCTCGCCATCCAGGATTGTGGGTCCCCTGAGCGTCCCCTAACCTAGGGATTGCGCCTATATATGCCCTAAAAATCCCAAAAAAATCAGGAGATCATCAAAAGTACTTTTCCGCTGACGCAAGCTTCTGTCTCCGCAAGATCCCATCTGGAGCACATTCTGGTGCCCTGTCGGAGGGGGGATTCGAACACGGAGGGCTTCTTCATCAACATCATGACCTCTCCGATGATGCGTGAGTAGTTCACCATAGACCTACGGGTCCATAGCTAGTAACTAGATGGCTTCCTCTCTCTCTTGGATCTTCAATACAAAGTTCTCCATGATCTTCATGGAAATCTATCCGATGTAATCTTATTTTGCGGTGTGTTTGTTGAGATCCGAGGAATTGTGGATTTATGATCAGATTATCTATGAATCTTATTTGAGTTTCTTCTGATCTCTCTTATGCATGATTTCATATCCTTGTAATTCTCTTCGAGTTGTGGGTTTTGTCTGGCCAACTAGATCTATGATTCTTGCAATGGGAGAAGTGCTTGGTTTTGGGTTCATACCGTGCGGTGACCTCACCCAGTGACGGAAGGGGTAGCGAGGCACGCATCGTGTTGTTGCCATCAAGGGTAAAAAGAAGGGGTTTTCATCATTGGTTTGAGATTATCCCTCTACATCATGTCATCTTGCTTAAAGCGTTACTCTGTTCGTCATGAACTCAATACACTAGATGCATGCTGGATAGCGATCGATGTGTGGAGTAATAGTAGTAGATGCAAAAAGTATCGGTCTACTTGTCTCGGACGTGATGCCTATATGTATGGTCATTGCCTTAGATATCGTCATGACTTTGCGCGGTTCTATCAATTGCTCGACAGTAATTTGTTCACCCACCGTAATACTTGCTATTTTGAGAGAAGCCTCTAGTGAAGACTATGGCCCCTAGGGTCTACTCCACACCATATTTTCAGCCTTACACTTTTTACTTCGTTGCACTTTCCGCCTTCAGATCTCACTTCGCAAACAATCTTGAAGGGATTGACAACCCCTTTGAAGCGTTGGGTGCAAGCTTGTTTGTGTTTGCGCAGGTACTTTGGACTTGACGAGATCCTCCTTCTGGATCGATACCTTGGTTCTCAAACTGAGGGAAATACTTACTGCTCCTGTGCTACATCACCCTTTCCTCTTCAAGGGAAAAATCGACACAAACCAGAGAAGTAACAAGAAGAATTTCTAGCACCAAGGAAGGACTTTTTTTGCCGTAGCAGTTGTCCTCGCCAACGGTCTTCATGAGGCTATTCACGCAACCCCTGACGCGGCTCCCGGTCGTCCCAGCGGCCTCCACTGTGACCACCGCCGTGCACGGGGCCTCTGTCTCCCGTCTAGGGCGCATGCTGAAGTGCTCGACACGGACCAGTCGGATCTCTTGGCACTCGGAGGTATCATGGCCGCTGGTGCCATGGAAGATTCACGTTGTCCCCCCCTCCTGAAGGACGCTCTCCCCCTCGGCCGTACTTCACCTCAGGCTCGGCTGCGAGCACCGAGGAGCCTTGCGCTTCGTCTCCTTGCCTTGGTCTTCTTCTCTTCTGGTTCCTCCACCTGAGGTCCGAAGAGTGACACGCGGCCTTCTTCAGCCCTGGCGTACTTGTTTGCCAGGTTGAACATCTCCAGTGCGGTGCTCATTTCATCACTCATGGCGAGCTCCTCCTTCATCTTGAGGTCCGTGACTCCGTCGGGGAAGGCCGAGATGATGGCCTCGTCCGACACCTTGGGGATCTTGAGGCGCATGACCGTGAAGCGTTGTATGAACTTGTGTAGGGTCTCCCCCTCTTGCGGCTTGATGCGTCGCGGGTCGTTCATGGTGGGAGCGCGGTCGCGGGTGCCGTGGAAGTAGTCGATGAAGCATTCGTGCAGATCATCCCAGGAGGTGATCACTACCGGAATCCAGTTCTTTGTCGTCTATTGGCTGATGGCAAAGAACCTCTTTGTCGTCAGTTGACATCAAGCAGACGGCAAAGGGCTGACTGATGGCAAACAGACTATTTTCCATGTGTCGACCCTTTGTCGTCTGCCAGCGGACAGCAAAGAGACCTAGGGCAGATGGCAAAGAGGACAGGTGGGTCCCATGGCTGCCGTGTCCAACGTAAGGGAAACTTTGCCATCCGGGGGCCTTTGACGACCGCCATGGGGCCCTTTGCCGTCGGGGGCGGACGGCAAAGGGGGCGACCCTATAACGGCCGTCAACCCCTCCCCTTGCTCACTCTCTCTCTCTCTCCTACCCACTGTCTGTCTCTCCCCTCACCTCACTCGCCCCCGCCGCCGCCCCGCCTCGCTCCAGCACCACCGGCGGAGCCCCCCGCCCCCGCCCCCTGCGTCGCCCCCGCCCCCTGCGCCGCCCCCTACACCGCCGGTACCTAGTTTTTTTCTTTTTTCTGTTAAATTATATAGTTAGTTTATTAGGTAGAATAAAGTAGATAGAAAAAAATAGATAGAAAAGAAAAAACTTAGAAGAAAATAATAGGAGAAAGTTAGTTTTTTCTGATAAATTAGATAGTTAGTTTTTTTCTTTTTTTCTTTTTTCTGTTAAATTATGTAGTTAGTTTATTAGGTAGAATAAAGTAGATAGAAAAAAAATACAAAAAATTAGATAGAAAAGAAAAAACTTAGAAGAAAAAAGAAGAAGAAGAATAAGAAAGAGGAGAGGAGGAGAAAGAGAAAAGAAAGAAGAAAAAAAAGAAGAGGAGGAGGAGGAGGAGAAAACAGAAGAAGAATAATAATAAGCAGAAGAAGAAGAAGAAGAAGAAGAAGAAGAAGAAAAACAAGAGAGAGGAGAAGAACAAAGAAGAGGAAAAAGGAACCTCGGCACTGACCCTCGATCCCCGACCCCTGACGCCCGACGCCACTGACCCTCGACCCTCGACCCCCGATGCCACTGACCATCGACCCCCGACCCTCGACCCCCGACGCCACTAACCATCGACCCCCGACCATCGACCCCCGACCCTTGACCCCCAACGCCACTGACCATCGACACCCGACCATCAACCCCCGACCCTCGACCCCCGACCATCGACCCCCGACCCTCAACCCCCGACGCCCGACGCCACTGACCCTCGACCCCCCACACCTGTTGGGCCTCTTGTTGACCGAAAAGACCCCAACCCCCGACGCCAGTGACCCTCAACCCCCGACGACACTGACCCCCGACCACCGACGCAACTAACCCCCGACCCCCGACACCACCGACACCCGACACCACCGACCATGTAAATTATGAGTTAGGCCACATATTTTCCGATTATGTTAATTATAAAAACATCATATTTGTGTTGATCGTGTGAATTTCAATGTGCAGTTGTTCGACGACCTCCACGTGCGTTGGACGAGCTACGCCCCTGCGTTTGTTGGTGAGCACAAATGACTTCTCCTCCTACCCCCTTAATTTGCTCTGTTCCGGTCTTCGTGCCGATGAAACTTGCTAGATATAGGTTTCTTCAATCATGAGTATGCGTGACCAGTATGCGTCTCCCGTTCGAAAGGGAGACATCTATAAATATGCATGTCTTTACATATTTATAAACACCATCCTTTCCAATTGTACAACGTTATCCATGGACAGCCTGAGTATGTGTAGATTGGGTTAGTTTTCCCATATGTTGTGCTCCGATCCGATGCGGAATTTCGTCAGTGCCTCCCTGTTGTTCTCCGGGTACACATCCTCTCTGCTTATTGCCGAGACGTGTATCAGGAGAACAGCAGGGAGGTGCTGCCGAAATTCTGCGTCGCATCTGGAGCAGAGCATGGGAAAACGAACCCAATCTACACATACTCGGGTGGGATTAGGACCTATCTTTACCTATTAGCGTGTAGGTTGCATGGACGTAATAAAACTGACAAACTTGATTAGCGCATGAATATAGATGATGAATTATATATTTATTTCTTGTACGCCCATAGGTAGCTAGGCAACATGAGTGATCGTGCTTGGATGTAAACTGGTCACCCTAGTCAAAAAGACATGACCAATGAATGGTTAACAAAAACCGGGGGTTTGTGAGAGCCGCATTTGCAAATGGCCAGCAAAAAACATGGTGCCCCTGTCCCAACTACGACAACTGGAAAAAGCAGATAGAGTTTAAAATGGGTAAACACCTGCAGAAGTGGGGTTTTACGCCTAATTATACGGTGTGGACTTTTCATGGTGAGTCTGACCAGCGTGCCAGAGCTGAGGTGATTCGTCGTCGCACCGACGAGCATGGTATCGGGATCGAAGACATGGTGCAAGACTTTGATGATGCTCGAGATTCAGACGATGAGATGGAGGAATCTGCAAAGGCCTTCTATGAAATGTTGGAGTCTTCAAAACGTCCTCTCCACGAGCAGACCGAGCTTTGTCAGCTGGATGCCATCGCGCAAGTAATGGCTCTGAAGGCTCAATTCAACCTAGGCAAAGAATACTACGACGCGATGATGACGATATTTGGACGCTTTCTACCCAAAGGCCATGTACTGCCTGCAAACATGTACCAGTCAGAGAAAATCCTCCGTGTACTTAAGATGCCCTATGAGAAGATACATGCCTGTGAGAATGGATGTGCCTTATTTAGGCTTGAGTATGCGGCCTTGAACTATTGCCCCATTTGCAATTCTTCTAGGTATATTGTGGTAGACAACGGTATGGGTGAGAAGAATCAGACCAAAATCCCCATTAGTGTTCTTCGGTATCTGCCAATCGTACCAAGACTTCAACGTCTTTTCATGGTCGAAGAGACGGCCAGACATATGACATGGCACAAATTGGGCAAAAGAACCGAACTAGATGCAGATGGGAACAAGATGCTGGTACACACTTCAGATGGTTTTGCGTGGAGGCACTTCGATGCATTACATAAAGATAAATCAGAAGATCCAAGGCATCCTAGAGTTGCCATCAGCACGGATGGGTTCAATGTGTATGGTATGACGGCAGCACAATACAGTTGTTGGCCTGTATTTGTCATTCCACTCAATTTGCCACCCGGAGAGATTATGAAAAGGAAGAACATTTTCCTGACGTTGATAATTCCAGGGCCCAACTATCCGGGGAAGAATATGAATGTGTACATGCAGCCGCTTAAGGATGAGTTGCAAGTAGCCTGGGATAATGGGATCAAGACCTACGACGCGGCTACCAAAACAAATTTCAAAATACATGTGTGGTACATGTACTCAACGCATGATTATCCGGCGTTTGCGCTATTTGTTGGCTGGTGTGTGCATGGAAGGTTCACGTGCACCACATGCAAGGCAGCTCTTTAGTTCCATTGGCTGCAGGCTGGTCGCAAGTTTTCTTTCTTCGACATGCATAGACAATTCCTGGATCCTGACCATAAGTTCAGAAAAGACAAGAAGAATTTCATCAAAGGTAGAGTTGTCAAAAAGGAGGAGGGTTGACTCAGCATAGCCGGAGTTGACCATAACTCCACCTATGTTGTCTCAGCATAGCCGGTCCCAAGCCCGGGTAAAGGAGGAGGGTTGTGATAGGCGTGGCGAGCCAACGTGAAAAACCCAGTCACTCTTATGGAGATGAAACCCAAAGGAAATTCATTGGGGCGTAACCCTCTTAGCGACGCGCCACATCGGAACCCGGGTGTGGTGTCAAATGGGCAAGGGTCGGGCCGTCACCCCCTTGGTGGCGCATTGTATCTTGATCTGGATACGGTGATAAGTGAGCAAGGGTCGGGTCGCCGAATCCTTAGTGGCGCGCTGCACCGACGCCCCGGTGTAGTGAAAAATGAGCAAGGGTCTTCACATTTGACTCGACGAGTGCGGAGGGTAAGGAAGTTAGCCGAGCCTAGGAGGATACGCTTAGGTAGCTGGAACGTAGGGTCCCTGACGGGTAAGTTACGGGAGCTAGTTGATACGGCGGTGAGGAGGCGTGTTGATGTCCTATGTGTCCAAGAGACCAAATGGAAGGGACAAAAGGCGAAGGAGGTGGAGGATACCGGCTTCAGGTTGTGGTACATGGGGACAACTTCAAACAAGAATGCAGTAGGCATGTTAGTCAACAAGAGCCTTAGGGATGGAGTTGTGGACGTTAAGAGGCAAGGGGACCGGATGATCCTTGTCAAGCTGGTAGTTGGGGACTTAGTCCTCAATGTTATCAGCGCGTATGCCCCGCAAGTAGGCCACAATGAGAGCACCAAGAGGGAGTTCTGGGAAGGCCTGGAGGACTTGGTTAGGAGGGTACCTATTGGTGAGAAGCTCTTCATAGGAGGAGACCTCAATGGCCATGTGGGTACATCTAACACAGGTTTTGAAAGGGTGCATGGGGGCTTTGGCTATGGCATCAGGAACCAAGAAGGAGAAGATGTCATGAGCTTCGCTCTAGCCTACGACATGGTTGTAGCTAACACCCTCTTTAGGAAGAGAGAATCCCATCTAGTGACGTTCAGTAATGGTCTACACTCTAGCCAAATTGATTTTGTCCTCTCTAGAAGAGAAGACACACGCGCTTGCATTGATTGTAAAGCGATACCTGGAGAGAGTGTTGTCCCTCAACATAAGCTTGTGGTTGCTGACTTCCGCTTTAGGATTCGTGTCCAACGGGATAAGCGTGCCAAAGTCGCTAGAACGAAGTGGTGGAAGCTCAAGGGGGGGGTATCCCAGGCTTTCAGGGAGAGGGTCATTAAGGAGGGCCCTTGGGAGGAAGGAGGCGATGCAAACTTGATGTGGACGAGTATGGCGACCTTCTTGCGGATGGTCGCTGTAGAGGAGTTTGGGTGACCAAGGGAAGTAGAAGGGAAGGTAAGGACACCTAGTGGTGGAACGATAAGGTCTAGAAGGTTATTAGGGAGAAGAAGGACTTTTTCAGATGCCTATATCTGGATAGGAGTGCAGCTAACATGGAGAAGTATAAGGTGGCGAAGAAGGCTGCAAAGCGGGCGGTGAGTGAAGCGAGAGGTCGGGCGTATGAGGACCTCTACCAACGTTTAAACACTAAGGAAGGAGAGGAAAACGAGGGATGTCGGCGAAGTCAAATGCATCAGGACGGAGATGATCAGCTTCTTGTGAAGGATGAGGCAATCAATCATAGATGGCGGGAGTACTTTGACAACCTTTACAATGGATAGGTTGACAACTCTACCATTGAGCTAGACGACTCCTTTGATGATACCAGCATGTGCTTTGTGTGATGTATCCAGGAGTGTGAGGTTAAGGAGGCGTTAAAAAAGGAAGAAAGTAGGCAAGGCAATGGGTCCTGATGGTATCCCCATCGAGGTGTGGAGAGGCCTTGGAGACATAGCGATAGTATGGCTAACTAAGCTTTTCAACCTCATTTTTCGGTCAAACAAGATGCTCGAAGAATGGAGGCGGAGTATTTTAGTACCAATCTTTAAGAACAAGGGGGATGTTCAAAGTTGTACTAGTTATCGCGGAATCAAGCTGATGAGCCATACTATGAAGCTATGGGAGAGAGTAATTGAACACCGCTTAAGAAGGTTGACAAGTGTGACCAAAAACCAATTTGGTTTCATGCCTCGGAGGTCTACCATGGAAGCCATCTTCTTGGTACGAGAGCTGATGGAGAGATACAGGGAGCAAAAAGAAGGACCTTCATATGGTGTTCATTGATTTGGAGAAGGCCTATGATAAGATACCTCGGAATGTCATGTGGTGGGCCTTGGAGAAACACAAAGTCCCAATAAAGTACATTACCCTCATCAAGGATATGTATGATAATGTTGTGACAAGTGTTCGAACAAGTGATGGCGACACCGATGACTTTCCGATTAGAATAGGGCTACACCAAGGGTCAGCTTTGAGCCCTTATCTTTATGATTTGGTGATGGATGAGGTCACAAGGGATATACAAGGAGATATCCCATCGTGTATGCTCTTTGCGGATGATGTGGTGCTAGTCGATGATAGCCGAACGGGGGTTAATAGAAAGTTAGAGTTATGGAGGCGGACTCTAGAATCAAAAGGTTTTAGGCTTAGTAGAACTAAAACTGAATACATGAGGTGCAGTTTTAGTGCTACTAGGAACGAGGATGGAGAGGTTAGCCTTGGTGGGCAGGTGGTACCGGAGAGAGACACGTTTCGATATTTGGGGTCCATGTTGCAGAAGGATGGCGATATCGATGAAGACGTGGGCCACCAAATCAAGGCTGGGTGGATGAAGTGGCGCCAAGCTTCTGGCGTACTCTGTGACAAGAGAGTGCCACAAAAGCTAAAAGGCAGGTTTTATAGGACAGCTATCCGACCTACGATGTTGTATGGCACGGAGTGTTGTCCAACCAAGAGACGACATAACCAACAATTAGGTGTAGCAGAGATGCGCATGTTGAGATGGATATGTGGCCACACAAGGAAGGATCGGGTACGGAATGACGATATACGAGAGAGACTTGGGGTAGCACCGATTGAAGAGAAGCTGGTCCAGCATCATCTCAGATGGTTTGGACATATTCAACGGAGGCCACCGGAAGCGCCGGTGCATAGCGGACGGATAAAGTGTGCTGAGAATATTAAGAGGGGTCGTGGTAGACCAAACTTGACATGGGAGGAGTCCGTTAAGAGAGACATGAAGGTTTGAAATATCGACAAAGACTTAGCCATGGACAGGGGTGCGTGGAAGTTAGCTATCCACGTTCGAGAGCCATGACTTGGCTTCGAGATCTTATGGGTTTCAACTCTAGCCTACCCCAACTTGTTTGGGACTGAAAGGTTTGGTTGTTGCTGTTGTTGATGTCGTTGTAGAGTTGTCAAAAACACTGCACCAGCTGCGTTGACAGGCCAACAGACCCTTGATTAGATAAACGCTCTCGGATCTGATCCTTTGCGTCCAGGATACTTCAAAGGGTATAATACGGAACACGCCTGGACCCACAAGTCATGCTTATGGGATTTGCCTTACTTCAAAGACCTCCTTTGCCCACACGACATCGACGTGATGCACACTGAAAAGAATATTGTGGGGGCCATTTTTGGTACATTGTTCGGCATAGAGGGGAAGTCAAAAGATAATGCTAAGGCTAGAATCGACCTGGAGGCTCTATGTGATAGACTGTTGCAAAACTTGCGACAACGGAAAGGAAAGCAAAGCATAGCGCAGCCAAAGGCAAGGTTCAATCTTGAAAGGCGAGCTGTGAGGGAAATGCTATTGTGGGTGAAATGCGATTGATGTTCCCCGATGGGTATGCTGCGAATCTAAAGAGGGGAGCGAGTCTTGAGAAATTGAAAATATTTGGTCTCAAGAGTCATGATTGGCACATATGGATTAAGCGGGTAATGCCGGTGATGTTCCGTGGCTTTATCCCTGAGGATGAATGGCTAGTACTGGCAGAGCTGAGCTATTTCTTCTGTTCTCTTTGTGCGAAAGAACTATCGCCTCGCGTGCTAGATGAAATGGAAGAGTTGGCGGCGGACTTGCTCTGCAAATTAGAAAATATCTTTCCATCGGGCTTCTTTAATCCAATGCAGCATTTGATTTTGCATCTCCTGACCGAGGCAAGAATGGGGGGGTGTTCAAAATCGATGGTGCTACTCAACTGAGAGGATGCAGAAGACGCTTCGAGCTAAGTGTAAAAATAAACATAGAATTGAAGCATCGATGGCCAAGGCATTCCTTATTGAGGAGGCGGCAAACTTCGTGACAGCACACTACAAAGCCAAAAATCATCATTTGCATAACCCGAAGCCTCGGTACAATGATGGTGATCCAAAAAAAGTTTGATCCAACCTCAGCCTATTCAAAGGTAAGCTCGCACCATCCGGTGCTTCGAAAGATAAATCATTGGATGTCGAAGAATGGCAGACCATTTCATTGTATATCTTCACCAGCCTAACAGAAGTGCGGCCGTACATCGAGTAAGTTCTCGGTAAATTATTGTTCCGCAACTTCTAATTCCTTTGAACTACTCTTATTCCCGGATATTTGATATAGTCGATACGTCGCCGAATTCTTGGATGGAGCGGTCATCGAAAAGGATTCCGTCGAAGAGTATGAGCTTCTCGCAAAGCATGGAGGCGACTATCCCGGTTTCATCTCTTGGTTCAAACAAAGGGTAATTAATTACCATTAATGGCCCATTTGATTTCTTGGTCTAATTGGCGGCTAATGCATCCACTCTTTCGTATTAAACTTGTAGGCTAATGCAGTGTCTATGGACGCCGAGTTGAGACAAGTCGCTAATGGTTTTGACTATAAGGTCCGTTCATTTGACAAATACAACATCAATGGGTATCACTTTCGTACCTTTGGCAAAGAGCTATATATGCCCGACCTAAAGACTACAAATTGTTCTGTCTCTGCTATCGGCGAAGGAGGCACCGAGTATTATGGAAGAGTTGAAGCAATTTATGAACTTCTATTCTATGGTGAAAATCCACCGACCGTCGTAGTCTTCAAATTTTATTGGTTTGAGCCGAGGGAGACAAGAAGGACTCGTGAACATATAGGACTAGTCGAAATCAATCAAAACACCCACTTCGATGTTCCCGATGTCTATATTACGGCTCAACAGGCGACACAAGTTTTCTATCTACCGTGGACCTGCCAAACTGATCCAAATCTCAAAGGTTGGGATGTCGTTTATGAAGTGCCACCACATTTTAGACCACCTACCCTCAATAAAGAGGATTATGAACCTCACATTAACCCAGACACATATGAAGGAGAATTCTTCCAAGAAACACGTATGTCCAAGAAACATTTCAAGAACCGCTCTACTTCACCCAGAACATTGAAGTAGACAGCGACAGTGAATCCGTCTTAACCCCTAAGCCCGAACAGGAAGAGCTGGAAGAAGAAGAGGTTACTGTTGCGGATGACCTGTCACTTCTTGACCGATTACATAATGGTGGCCTTCCACATGTTCTTCCTGATAGTGATGATGATGATGCACTTATTGATGATAGTGATTATCATGATGCATTTATTAACCTCGAAGCATATATAGACGAGCACGATTGTTATTAGTTCATGTCAGGTATCCAACTATTACTATATATAAATTTTGAGTTCATGTTAGGTATTCAATTTTTATTAGTCATGTTGGTATTTATGACGATGATACACTTAAATTATATACATTTTATTACTCATGTTGGTATTTATGTTGTACTAATTTCATTTACTCTTTGTCATGACAGGTGTTGAAAGATGGTGGGAAAGGGTCGAAAGCACTCTGCGGATCCTTCTTCGTCGGCGGGTGGTGGGATGGGTACTTCCATTCCTGCCTCGCCTCTTTGGAAAGCGTTGCTCTCTACTCTGCATGGAGCGCCCCCCATGAGAGGAGGTCGACGCCCCGCGAAGCCGAGAGGTACTAAAGGTACACGGTGTATTCATGTTGGTATTTATGTTGTACTCATGTTGTATGCATGTTGGTATTTATATACATTGTATTACTCATGTTGGTATTTATGATGTACTAAAGGTACACGTGGCCGCGGGAGAGGTAAGGTGGTGGCTGCCACGCCTTCTGAGGTGGAGGCTACACGGTCTCGGCCACCACCCCAAGCTGATTCACCTGAGCACAGGACTTCTAGGGTGGATTCGTCTGAGGTGGAGGCTAACCGGTCTCCGGTTCACGAGCCTCGGGTCGACGAGCCTTCGACCCACGAGACTCGTGTCCCAGAGGCTTCATTCCAGGCGACTCGGAAGCAAAGCAGGGATGAGGGTACGTCCCCAGAGACCCAATGGGATACCTGGCCTGAGCCAAGTGGCCATGCTGATAGCGATGAGGAGCTGGGTGAGGGGGCTACCGTCTACCAGCGTGGTAGTTCGAGGCTCCCGCTCGTGTCGGCGACCCGCGAGCAGAGGTGGTCGATTAAGCCAAATGGGGACAAGTAAGTTAATTTACTCTTATTTAACCTTTTGCCTTCACGTTTTCTCAAATATCTAATGTTTTGGCTTTAATTTGTCATACTGTAGGGGTTGGATTGTTGCCAAGGGTGTCTGCAAGCCCAACAGCGTCCTTGGTGTGCTTTGCCGTCAAAACTTCCCAAGGTTTGTTACGTTGCCCGGTCGGGAGCGAGAGGTAGGAATGACCTGGGAGCACTTACTTGGGTGTCCCGGCCCCGCTGGAGGTGGAGATCAACGGTGTTTTGTGCCACACGAGGGCCGAAATGGTGATTCTACAGTTCTGGGTAATTTCTCCTTCACACAATTATAAATCAACCATAGCTAGTTATTGTACTAATCGGTGTTGTCTCGTTTGCAGACCTACTATAGGCGTGAGGAGGGATACGAGGAGGACGTGGCAAAGGTTATCGAACCCGAATGTCACCGCCTACTTCAAAACTTTTGGCACAAGGCTCGGGTGCAGGCTGTTTGAGACTACTATGCCTCGCGGCGTATTAGGAAGGACAAGGCGAAGTGTCATGATTCTAAGATGGAGAAGGAGCATTACATGAAGGTAATTACATATTATTAAGGCTTTGTAGTTAGTTTCCTTGATTTGGTTCTTACGCGCTCAAATTTATCTTTATTAACTTAGGTGCCCCCGAGATGGTGTGTGGATAAGATGTATTGTTGGGAGGCCTTGGTGGATCAGTGGTGCTCCGAAACGTGGGAGGCCATCCACAACAACGCCAAGGAGAGGCGTGGCAAAATGGTTGGTGTGCCACACCATCAAGGGAGCGTCAACTTAATCCAATTTGGCGAGAACTGGGTCTGTGGTTTGCTTCATGCCTCATGCAATTCATTCTTAATGCTATCTTGAGCCCTTTACTAATATAATTTTCCTCTCTCTCTCTTTTAGGCGCGTCACAATAAGACGGAGGTGCCACAGATGTACGACCTGTATGTGATGGTCCATACTGCCTCGTAGAAGAAGGTCAAGGCATTCTCTGAGTGTGACCTCGAGCATCCAGAAAACTTCACCAACATCTCCTCCCACCACAAGCTCGTGAAGTACAGAGATCACGGGAAAGCGAGGAAAGGGGAGGACTTTAACCCGAGCAAGGGGCCTATTGATCCAAACTTGGTGATGATAGCTGGCAACGACAGGCCCCATGGCTCGATCTCCATTGGAGACGGCCTTATACGTTGTCCTAGCACTCTCCGGCTGATAAAGGCACGCCAAACGAGCTCCTGTCCTGAGTTAACACCTCGTCCACGGCCAGTCGAGCTCGCCATCGAGGTTAGTTTAATGGACTCAACTATCTTTCCGCATTATGTTGTGCGTTGGAACCAATATGATTACAATGCTAACAATGAGTTGTGTTGCAGGCTGCTATTCTGAAAGAGAGAGAGGCAATGCAGGCGGTTTTGGCGGAGAAGGATAAGGAGATGAGGGAGCTGGAGGAGAGAACGACTGCATTGGTGGAGGCGGAGAGGGCACGGAATGATGTGTCTAAGAGGGCCATATACGAGCTCTTCGTGGTAAGTTTCTTCTTCATATTATTTCAAATCTTGCATTTTAATGTCCGTTTCATTAATAACTAAAAAGTTTGACTTGTCGAAACCAAATGTACAGTCTATGTGCGAGAAGACCGGCCAAGTCCCTCCGGCGATGCCAGTCATTAACATGGCGGGGACGGTGAGTTTCATTTCAGTGCAGTGATCTTAAGAGTGTCCTCATGCTAACGACACATTGCAAACGATGTTTGGTGCAGAATATCTCCCGAAACGCATCGCACAACCCTTCTACAGTGGAGCCTTCTCCAGGGCAGCCTTCTCCAGGTGAAACAAGCCAGAGCCACCGTGCTTCACCGCCGTGATGACGATAATGGTATGTTATTTCTAGTGTTTTGCTGAACAACCGCATAATGGTTCAATATGGCTTAATAAGCATAGTTAGCTCAAAAATGACATATTTAACCCAAGTTAGCTCCAAAACGACATATAGTTAGCTTGGCTTCCACCTAAATGACATAATTAGTTAGTTAGCTCCAAAATGACCTATTTACTAAAAAAATGACCTATAGTTAGCTAAGTTCTCTCCTAAATGACATAATAAGGCTTACGTAGCTCCAAGATGACCTATTCCCCCTAATTTAGGTATTAAATGGCCTATAATTAGCTTAGCTAGATCCAAAATGGCTTAATAAGCATAGTTTGCTTCGGAATGACCTATTTTACACAAGTTAGCTCCGAAATGACCTATAGTTAGCTAGGCTTCCACCTAAATGACATAATTAGCTTAGTTAGCTCCAAAATGGTCTATTTAATAAAAATTACATATACTTAGCTAATTATCCTCCAAAATGACATAATTAGCTCCAAAAAGGCATAATTAGCTAATTTAGCCCGAAGAAGGGGACAAGAGGAGAAGAAAGAGGAAAATGAAAAGAAGGAAGAAGAAGAAGAAGAGAAGGAGAAGAGAAGGAGGAGAAGGAGAAGGAGGAAGAGGAAGGAGAAGAAGGAGAAGGAGGAGAGAAGCTCCTTCTCCTTCTTCTCCTCCTTCTTCTCCTTCTTCTTGTCCTTCTTCTTTTCTTCTTCTTCTCCTCTTCCTTCTCCATCTCCTCCTCCTTCTCCTCCTCCTCCCCCTTCTTCTTTTACTTCTCCTTCTTCTTCTCTTCTTGCTTCTTCTCTTCCTCTTCTTCTACGTAGCTTAGACTCATCGAACAAAGACTAAATTGGCTAATTATCCTACAAAATGACATAATTAGCTTGGTTAGGCGAAAACATCATAAGAACCTTGGTTAGCTCATTAAAATGACCAATTTAGCTCAAAATGAAATAATAAACTCAAAATGGCATAAGAACCTTGGTTAGCTCATGAATATTATATACTTAGCTTGGCTTCCACCTAAATGATATAATTAGCCAATTTAGCTCCAATATGGCTTAATAAGCATAGTTAGCTCCAAAATGACATATTTAACCCAAGTTAGCTCCAAAACGACATATAGTTAGCTTGGCTTCCACCTAAATGACATAATTAGCTTAGTTAGCTCCAAAATGACCTATTTAATAAAAAAATGACCTATAGTTAGCTAAGTTCTCTCCTAAATGACATAATAAGGCTTATGTAGCTCCAAGATGACCTATTCCGCCTAACTTAGGTATTAAATGACCTATAATTAGCTTAGCTAGATCCAAAATGGCCTATAAGCATAGTTTGCTCCGGAATGACCTATTTTACCCAAGTTAGCTCCGAAATGACCTATAGTTAGTTAGCCTTCCACCTAAATGACATAATTAGCTTAGTTAGCTCCAAAATGGTATATTTAATAAAAAAAATGACATATACTTAGCTAATTATCCTCCAAAATGACATAATTAGCTCCAAAAGGGCACAGTTAGCTAATTTAGCCTCAAGAAGGGGACAAGAGGAGAAGAAAGAGGAAAAATGAAAAGAAGGAAGAAGAAGAAGAAGAAGAGAAGGAGAAGAGAAGAAGAATGAGAAGGAGAAGGAGGAAGAAGAAGGAGAAGAAGTCTCCTTCTTCTCCTCCTTCTTCTCCTTCTTCTTGTCCTACTTCTTTTCTTCTTCTCCTCTTCCTTCTCCTTCTCCTCCTCCTTCTCCTCCTCCTCCTCCTTCTACTTTTACTTCTCCTTCTTATTCTCTTCTTGCTTCTTCTCTTTCTCTTCTTCTACGTAGATTAGACTCATCCAACAAATACTAAATTGGCTAATTATCCTACAAAATGACATAATTAGCTTAGTTAGGTGAAAACATCATAAGAACCTTGGTTAGCTCATTAAAATGACCATATAGCTCAAAAATGAAATAGTAATGTCAAAATGGCATAAGAACCTTGGTTAGCTCATGAATATTATATACTTAGATTGGCTTCCACCTAAATGATATAATTAGCCAATTTAGCTCCAATATGGCTTAATAAGCATAGTTAGCTCCAAAATGACATACTTAATCCAAGTTAGCTCCAAAAGGACATATAGTTAGCTTGGCTTCCTCCTAAATGACATAATTAGCTTAGTTAGCTCCAAAATGACCTATTTACTAAAAAATGACCTATACTTAGCTAAGTTCTCTCCTAAATGAAATAATAATGCTAACTTAGCTCCTAGATGACATATTCCCCCTAACTTAGGTATTAAATGGCCTATAATTAGCTTAGCTAGATCCAAAATGGCTTAATAAGCATAGTTTGCTCCGGAATGACCTATTTTACCCAAGTTAGCTCTGAAATGGCCTATAGTTAGCTAGGCTTCCACCTAAATGACATAATTAGCTTAGTTAGCTCCAGAATGGTCTATTTAATAAAAATGACATATACTTAGCTACTTATCCTCCAAAATGACATAATTAGCTCCAAAAAGGCATAATTAGCTAATTTAGCCCGAAGAAGGGGACAAGAGGAGAAGAAAGAGAAAATTGAAAAGAAGGAACAAGAAGAAGAAGAAGAAGAGAAGGAGAAGAGAAGAAGAAGGAGAAGGAGAAGGAGGAAGAAGAAGGAGAAGAAGGAGAAGGAGGAGAAGGAGGAGAGAAGCTCCTTCTCCTTCTTCTCCTTCTTCTTGTCCTTCTTTTCTTCTTCTTCTCCTATTCCTGCTCCTTCTCCTCCTCCTCCTCCTCCTCCTTCTTCTTATTATTATTTTTCTTCTCCTTCTTCTTCTCTTCTTGCTTCTTCTCTTCTTGATTCTTCTCTTTCTTCTTCTACGTAGGTTATTTTCCCCAACAAAGACATACTTAGCTAATTATCCTCCAAAATGACATAATTAGCATAGTTAGGTAAAAACATCATAAGAGCCTTCGTTAGCTCACTAAAATGACTAATTTATCTCCAAAATGAAATAATAAGGTCAAAATGGATTAATAATCATAGTTGGCTACAAAATGACATATTTTATCCAAGTTAGCTCTAGAATGACCTATACTTAGCTAAGTTCTCTCCTAAATGACATAATAAGGCTATGTAGCTCCAAGATGACCTATTCCACCTAACTTAGCTATTAAATGACCTATACTTAGCTAAGTTCTCTTTGAAATAACCTATATATACTTCTTCATCTAGTATTCTTCTTCTAACTTTCTTATTTGTTATTTTGCAGATTACATTCACTTCACGGGAAGCTTGGATTATATTGATGGAATGCTTGAATATGATTTCTTGTACCATGGCTTCACGGAAGCTTGTATTGAAACTATTGTAGTATATGGATATATATGAAACTTTGTATGCATGGATGAAACTGGTGTAATATATGGTTTGGTACAGATGAAACATGCATAATATGTATGTACTATGGATGAAAGTTATTTTAATATGGTTATGAGTACGGAAACAAATTTATTTTTGTCATATATATATATATATATCCTGATTATTGTGAAAATTGCTGGATATGATAGGAAATAAAATAAAAAGGGGTTGTTTTCAGCCTTTGTCGTCTGCCCCCTCATGGCAAAGGGGTGAGGGCAGACGGCAAAGAGGGGAGAGAGAGGGGTTGGGTCCCCCCTTTGCCGTCAGCCCCCTCATGGCAAAGGGGTGAGGGCAGACGGCAAAGAAGAGAGAGAGAGAGAGGGGTTGGATCCCCCCCCTTTGCCGTCAGCCCCTCATGGCAAAGGGGTGGGGGGCAAACGACAAAGAGGGGAGAGAGAGAGAGGGGATGGGTCCCCCCTTTGCCGTCAGCCCCCTCATGGCAAAGGGGAGGGGCAGACGGCAAAGAGGGGAGAGAGAGAGGGGATGGGTCCCCCTTTGTCGTCAGAGCCCTCATGGCAAAGGGGTGAGGGCAGACAGCAAAGAGGGGAGAGAGAGGGGCTGGGTCCGCTCTTTGCCGTCAGCCCCCTCATGGCAAAGGGCTGAGGGAAGACGGCAAAGAGGGGAGAGAGAGGGTATGGGTCCCCCCTTTGCCGTCAGCCCCCTCATGGCAAAGGGGTGGGGGCAGATGGCAAAGAGGGGAGAGAGAGAGGGGTTGGGTTCCCCTTTGCCATCAGCCCCCTCATGGCAAAGGGGTGGGGGCAGACGGCAAAGAGGGGAGAGAGAGGGGTTGGGTCCCCCCTTTGCCATCAGCCCCCTCATGGCAAAGGGGGCAGACGGAAAAGAGGGGAGAGAGAGAGGGACTGGGTCCCCCCTTTGCCGTCAGCCCCTCATGGAAAGGGGGGGACAAACGGCAAAGAGGGGAGGCCTGCCGTTAACACTTAACGGGGCCGTCTTTGGATCTGCCATCCCATTTAGTTTGCCCTATGCCCCCTCATGGCAAATATTCTTTGCCGTCCGCCTTACAAAAGCAGACGGCAAAGAACCCCTTCACCGGACATTTCTTTGCCGTCTATTTTGCCGTGTGCTGACGGACGGCAAAGCCTTTGCTGTCCGTGGTTCCCCCCTTTGCCGTCAGCCATGGCAGACGGCAAATTCTCAGATTCCTGTAGTGGATGGACGCCTTTGGGAGGTTGAGGAGCCAAAAGAGGGTGCCGCCCTTGAGCGCCATGGGGAGCCAGCACGCCATGACCTTGTCGCCCCCTCCTACCGCCCTGATACTCAGCGTGTAGAGTTGTAGGAACTTGGCCGGGTCGAGGGTGTCGTCGTAGCGTGGGGGCAGGTTGGGCTTGAACTTGCAGGGCCACGCAATTGGGTAGAGCTCAGGGGCGATGGCTAGGCACCCCACCGGTCCAAAGGGTGCGGTGCGCGGGGGCGTCCTGGTCCTGTTGCTCCAATGGGTTTGCTTCGGGCGGGGCGCGTTCGCGACCCGGGACTTGCAGCATCGTGAGAGCGCGCGCGTCGGCGCGTGGCCGAGGAACCACCTGACAGCTTGCTTCATCTCCTGGCCTCGCCCTGGTTTCGGGAGGTCGGTCGCAGGGACGCGCTTCCTGTCTGGGCTCGGGGCGCGCATCTCGCCGTGGAGGTGGGGGTGGCGTGTGTTGCACCTCGTCGTTCGCCAGGGGAGGTTGGGGTCGAAACGAGTAGGAGAGCGCCGCGGAATCACCAGCAGCGGCGACGAACTCCTTGATGCATTGGAGCCAGTCGTTGTGGCGGTCAGGGGCGGGTCAATAGCGGAGCAGCTTGGTGGCCATGGCAAGCGTGTGCCGGCCATGTGGCATCTTCGGACGGGCAAGCGAGGCCGACCCGGAAGCCAGGACGAGCGACGGAGTGGCGGTCCGGCCGTCGGGGTGCTCGGTAGCCGGCTGGGAGGAACCTTGCTGTTCTTGAGCGTCGGGGGGCCGTGGCGACATTCACCACGGGCGATGGTGACCGGCGCACGCCGGCGAGGCCTATGGGCGCCGTCTGAGCAACGCGGGTGGCTTGGCGCTTGGCGCGAGCCCGGCGAGCATCAGCCACCGGAGCGGCGAAGCTTGGTGAAGGCAGAGCTTGGAGGAAACCTGTGACACCCCGGTGCCGAGGTTCCAGAAGATTCCCCCTTCTATTCCGTTTCCGTCGTGTGATTAGATTTATTCGTTGCATCGTCATGTAGTTTGCATCATCGCATCATGCATGGCATCATGTCATCTGTGCTTGTTTCGGGTGGCTAGTTGCACCTCGTTGTTTGAGTGTGAGTGCATGTGTGTATGTGCCTTAGGGCCTTGCAACGTGATTGTGTGCAACAAGTTCAAGCTCGTAACCCTGTTGCACCGCGGACCTAAAAACCCTCTCTCCCCTCTTATTTCGTTTTTGCGGTTTGCTAAAGTTTCCCGTTTTAAAACCCCTATTTAAAAAGGGTTCGTCTTCTTCTTTTCATTAAAAGATCCTTTTATTAAATGCGGGGGCAACCCTTGGATTTTTCTTTAATTTTCTCCTTTGGTTTTATTTTAAAACCGTCTCATTTACTTTTCTCTTTTAAAGGGCTTTTATTTTATTCTTTAAATAAAAGAGGTTTCATTTTATTCTTCAAAAGGGTTTTAATTTTTAATTCTTTAAAAGGTTTTAGTTTTTATTCGTTTTTAAAAAAAAAGCGAATCTATTTTTAAAGTTGGGTATATTTCTTCAAAAGGAGTAAAAGGCATTTTCTTCATTTTGTTAAAAACCTATTTTTTTCCTTTATGTTTGATCTCTGTTTTTTTATTTAAAGAAAACAGGAAAAAAAAACCAAGAGAGGGGATGAGGAGCACCCGAGGCTAAGGCCCAGCCGGCCAAGGCCCGGGCCTCCCCAACCCTCATCTCCCTCGTCCCTCTGTCCCTCCCGTGCGCGTCACCTCCCCATCTCCCCCTCGTGCTCCCAGCCGCCGCGCCTCTCCTCTGGACCGCCGCCGCCGGCCGCCTCGCCCCTCTGCCCCTCCTCCTCCTCGAGTCCGTGCCGCCGCCCTCGCCCTGCAGCGCCGCCGTCCGGCCCGCTCGTCTCCCTGTCGCCCCCGCCCGCCATGGCTGTCGCATGTGCCCTTTCGCCGGCGTCGCCTCGCCATGGCTGCCCCTGTGCCCTCTCGCCGGAGATGCGCTGCCGCCCGCCTGCGGTCCTGCGCCGCCCCGTAGAGCCGCCTCCAACTCCCGACCGGCCCGAGGCCCCGCCGGCGCCGCTTTGCCTAGCCGCTGTCGTTGTCCCTGCTTTTTTTGTTGTTGTTGTTTTGTGTTGCTGCGCCGCTGCCGCTGCTGCATTTTTGCTGTTGCCTGATGCAGTGCTTGCTGGCCGCTGCCTTGCTATGCCGCTGCTTGCTAGCTGCTGAGTTTTGCTATTGCTGGCCGTAGCTGTGTGCTTTGCTGTTTGCTAGTAGCTTGTTGTTTGCCTTGCTTGCTTTGCTAGATGCAGCTAGTGTTAGGTTGCTTGCTGGCTTTGATAGTAGATGCCTGATGTGGTGGCTAGCTTGTTCTTGCTGCTGTTAGTTGCGGCTTCCTGCTTAGTGCTAGGTTGCTTGTTGTGCCATAGCCGCTGCTTGCCATATGTGCTTGCCTGCGCTAGTTGCTGTTGCTGTGCATGCTACCATTGCTTGCTAGCTTCTTGTTGTAGATGCTGCCATAGTATGCTAGCTAGGCTGCATGCCACTGCTGCCGGTTGCTGATGCTAGTTGCCGTAGCTGCAAGCTGTTGTTGTTAGATGCCTTGTTGTAGATGTTGTAGTTGTGTTGCCGTTGTCGATGTTTGTCGTCGCCGCGTGCACCATCTCCTCCTTCGTGGAACCGACAAGACCCTGGGTACCATTACTTCCACGACGACCACTACTTTGTAGTGCCCCAGATGTAATCCTTCCATATTTGGTACCTATCTCATGTGGGTCCACCTTTTCAATGCTATGAGAGAGCCCATGCTCATTATTTCATGTGTTGTCACCTTATTATTTTCTCTTCCCATGCATGCATGCATAACATATCATGTCATACCCATGTCTTTGTGTTGTTGCCATATGATCTTAGCATTTCATGTGATGTGGTGGTCTTGGGTATAGTTCCTTTGTGATGTTGTGTGACGTTGAGGTGTTCTATGATGCCATGTGATGATGGACCCAAATGTAGTGAGCTTGTCTTGTTGCAACCTCTCTCTCTCTCTCTTTTAATTCCCCAATTCAAAATTCACTTGTCACAACCTTGTTTCAAAAATGTCCTGGATTTAGTGTGTTTTGTGGAGGATGCCAATGTGTGTATTTGTTTATTTGTATCTTGGTTTTGAAGGTGCAAATAAATCCAAAACTGTAAATTAATTACTGTTTTGCATTTATTCCAAAATGCTCCAAATATTGTTTTTTCTATTTTATTCAAATAGGTCATAATTCCTTATGACCAGGGGCATTTTTGCTTTGATTTTTACCCCAACAGAACTGCAGTGGTTTAAAACCCTTGCTCTGTTTATTTAAATTACATCAACCCCCTCTCAGCCCCCTCCTCTATCTAACGCTAGTGGCGAGCAACCAGCACGGCCCAGCCCACTCCTTCCCAGCTCACGCGCGCGGGCATCGTCCTCCTCCCTTTCCAGCGAGGCAGGCGGCCCCACATGTCGGCCTCTCACTCACTCCTCTCTGCTTTCCACCGAAGCTCCCGGCACGCACATGGTCGCGCCGCGTTCCTCACCTCTCCTTCCCTCTATTTAATCCCTCCTTGGCGTCCGTGCCAAGGCTAGGGTTCCTCTTCCCCGCCGCCACTTCCTCCCATCTCCCTCTCTTCTCTGTCGGCGGCCTCAGGTAAGAGGAGAGCGAGTCCGCCATGGCCGGATCGTGAAGGTGCTCGTCGTCGTTGCTGCTGCGCCACTTCTTCCTCTACAAGGCGAAGCCGCGCTCGCGGGAACTCGTGGGGATCCATTCCCGCAGCTAGATCGCGGCATCCACCTCTTCTTCCCCTACTTCATCGACGTCTCCTTCCTCTCGAGCAAGCTCCTCCGACGCGGCTCCTTCCTCGATGTCCTCTGCTTCCTCTCCGGTCAGCTCGCGTCCTTCGGCTGTGGGGTGAGCAGACCATCCTTCCCCCTTTCCTGTCTTCGATCTGGCCTAGGGATCGCGTAGTTGGACGCCGAGATACTCTTTGTCGCCGGCGCCGCCGCTCGCCGTCGTTGCGCCGTAGTAGGGCCCCTCGGGTGCAGCTAGCACATGAAATGGACCCGTGCGTGTGTGTGCTTACTCCCCCCCACGAGCCGTTGCTCGATTTGCACCATGTCACCAGCGAGGGCCTTCCCCTCTTTCGGTCGACCGTCGGCAGTAGTTCAGCAGAGGTAGATCCTTCAGTTGTTTTGTTGCGTGTGCTAGATCAGACACCATAGCGTCGCCCAGTGGTTTGTTTCCTGTTGTGCCTGATGCAGGTGCTGGGTTCAATCCCCCCCCACCCCCCACCCCCCACCCGCCCCGCGGCACCTTTTTCTTTCTTTGTTTCTCGGCACAGTAACTGCAGGGGATGCCTTACCTAGCCCGAACTCTCTGTCCTGTCGACTAGTTGACAGTAGCAGAGTGGTAAGGGGCAGAATTGTTGCACCAGTAGATCTGTGTTTGAACCCCAGGGCGCCTCCTTTTTTGTTTTTCATTGTGCTGCAATTTTATGTCACCTTTTCTATTGTTGTTCCTGTTTCAATCATAGTTGGCCATGGCATCTTGTTCCTACTTTACTTTTCTTGCTGTTATATCTATGTTAGGTGATGTAGTGTGTGTGGATGGCTTGTGAGAATTGCATGTATGTGTGAGGCCATATATATATGGAGTAGCTTTACATGTTGTGTGTGCATGGTGGTGTTTCCTAGTAGTTTATCCTAGGTGAAGCTAGCAAATGAAGAGGTAGCTTGTGTAGCTTCTTCCTTGTTGTAGGTACTATCATTTGTTGATGCACTAGGTTGTGTGTTTATATATGGAGTTGACCTTGTTCTAGTTGGTGGCTAAGAGAATATGTGCAAGTGTGTGGTGTTGACCTTGAGTATGTTGAGCTTGTGGGTGATGTGGACTAGGAGTGTGTGTGATAAGCATCCCACCTTGACAAGCAAGCCTTGCACCTCCACATGCCCATATGTGAGAGGGCATGGCATGATAATTATGTGAGAAGCTTAGTAGTAAGATTTGTGAAGTTGATGTGCATGACACAAACATGGGGTTCAAACCCCCATGTCACTTTGTCATTGTGCACATGAGCTCAAACTTTGTAGTTGATGTTTTAGTGGGACCTACATGAAATGATGCCCATTCCCTAGGCATGATTTGGAGTAGTTCCCTCTCCCTTAAATTGTGGCCATTTGATCCAAGTAGATGCCCACATTTTATATATGTTTTAGGGTAGAAACTCCCAAGGAATCCAGTGGTGAAGTTAGTTTTGCCATTGGGATACTTTATGGAGTGAACATATTCAGATTTGTTGCAAGTTTGATCTTGGTTTCCATGGAATTGGTGGAGCCCAAGGGCATGTGTTTTTGTGTGATAGAAGTAGGGGTTTTGCTTTACACCATAGTGGTGTCACTTATCACTTGGTGTTATTTGCATGCAAACTATGCCTAGACAAAGTGGGCATGTGGCTGAAAAAGTCCAGCTTAGTGAAATCTGGAATTTCACAAAGCCTGGGAATTCTGGAAACATTTTTTCTCCTATAGATGAGGATGTGTTGGTCATTGTATTGAGAACTAGCCTTATATCAGTGCTAGGATTTTGGACCTGATATGTTTGTGAAGCTCCCTGTAAAATTTCATATCATTTGGAGTCCAGTAGGTTGTGTTGTGATTTCTGTCAAAAAGCTTCAGAACAAAGACAGAAATTCAGGTGCAGGAATTTTCACTAAGTCCCTCAGATCTGTTGGTTTTGTGAAAGTTTGAGGCCTTGTATCTTCTAGAGTTTAATTCCTTTTGCTGTGATTCTTGCTGGTGCTTGTAGTGTTCTTGGTTGGCTACAGCCACATATATTATTTGTCATAATTGGAGGGCTGTAGCTATGTTGCATGTAGCTCCCAAAGAGCTAAGTTGCAGATTATGGCAGATTAGGTAGTATAGCCATTTTGTTCATTTTGTGAGCTTAGTTGATGTTGGGGTGTTCTTCCTTGCTCCAATCCATTCATGTTTGGTTGTTTTATGTCTTGGCAACCTGGGAATACCAGATTTGTGCCAATTGTGAGTGTGGTGTTGAATCTTCCACGTAGAGCTTCATATTTTGTTTCGTTGATTCCCGTTGATCCCTAGCTCCGTTTGCAATGTTCTTTATACGGTTTTGCCTCGTTTTCACGAGACGCACCTGTTCATGCCATCCTCATGCATGTAAAAATAGCTTAGTGTACAGTTCTGTCCAGAAACTTGCAGTAGTTTATTTTGATTGTGCTAGTGATAGAAATAGCGATGCATGCTCATTTTTCCTCTCATGCATCATGTGATTGTTGCATCTTGTGGTGCTGCTGTTCATTAGTTCTTATTCTTATGTTGGGTAGCACCGGGATCGGAGAACGAATACGTGGAGTCAGGAGAGTACGTGCAGGACGAACCAGAACCATTCCAAGCTGAGGATATCACAGGCAAGATGATATGACCTTGATTCCATCTCTAGACTTGTTATGCTAGTTTCGTTTCCATGTCATATCGCTCGCTGACTACCACTGAAATTAAATTGCCTCTTCATATGCCATGAGCCCAAACACTGATCCCTTCCCAGCATAACCTGTATGGCTAAGTAGGCTTTGCTCAGCCACTAATATTAGCGTTGCTAGATGCAGGTGCTTTGACTCATGTGATAACATGAGCTTGATATCACTATTTTAAATTCTGTTATTTAGTTAATGCACCTATATACTTGGTAAATGACGGGAGGCCTAGCCTTTTGCTGGGTGCTTTGTTCCGTTATTGCCGCCTTAGTTACCGGTTACCGGTGTTTGATTCCATAAAGATCGCTCCTAACACGTTCGAGGTTGTTATGGGGACCCCCTTGATAGATCGCTTAGTGCTAAGGCTTGTCCGGCAGGACCCAACATTGGGGTTAATTTGCTAATCACTTAATAATAATCTGCATAGGGAATGATCACCCCCGAGGATCTTTAATCAACAACCCGGTCCAGTGCTCCTCATGAGTGTTGGTCCAACATGGACAGACTGCGGGGGCCACCACGGGGAAACTTGGGGTTTGGCTCCTGTAGGCTTTTCCATCCGTCGTGTCCTAAGACTGAGATACGCGGCCCTTATCGGGGTCGTCGACACGACGGGAGGTCCTGCTAGCCTTGTCTTACCTTAGTGGTATATCTTGTGTATAGGAATCCCAGTGAAGCTTTGATTTCCCCGAGAGTTGAGGTTTTCCTCTAAGGAATAAGATGCCTTTGCGGCATGTGTACGTTTGTGATGGACTAGTTATAGCACCCCTGCATTGTTTAATCTTTCCGAAAGCCGTGCCCGCGGTTATGTGGCAACTTGGAATATTTTGCTAACATCCGGTATTAGATAACTCAAACAAAAGCTAATAAAAATTGCCAATTGTGTGCGTAACCGTGACTGTCCCCCTCGAAGATCTCTCTTCGATCGGGCACATGGTGGGGTTATGAATGTCGTAGGTAGGTGTTCAGGATCACTTAGTGATCACGTAAACCCGACCGCTAGTGTAGACCACCTTCACAATTACTTTGCGTAAGTTAGCCTCTAAACAAGCTTAGGATGTTGCAGCCCCATACACTTCACCCTAACCCTGCCTAATAACATGACTAGTTCTGGTACCAAGGTCTTAGATTGATGAGTCCCCGTGGCTCACGGATTCCTCCGAAACTCCCAACAGGTACAGGTACCCCAGAGGCAGATGATCCCGACGGCACCCAGCTGGCGTGGCAGTACGACGAGGAGACAAACCGCCTCTACGTGAACTATCCAGAGGACTGAGGCGTGGTCGTGATCGTGGGCCTGCAGGCCGGGTAGCATAGCATTTCCATGTTTTGTAGTCCGTAGCGGAACTACCTTGATTGTATCTATGATGTACTCTGAGTTATAAATGAGAAGACAGTTGAATCCTGAATTGTCTACTTTTATTATTATTTGTGCTATGTTACTCGCTTGCGAAACGCTTAGATGCGTTTCTTTCCTATTCGGGGGCCTCGACCCCCAGATCGGAAAGGACCGCATCTTGGTCGTTACAAGTTGGTAATCAGAGCCAAACGACCATAGGAGCCTTTGTGTGGTCGTATTTGGCCGAGTCGAGTCTAGAAAATGTTTTGGGTCTTAGTTATATCGGAGAGTAGGATTCTTTTTCTCCTCTTCTCTGCTCTGGTGAGGTTCCCGTCCTAGGAAATCTTTAACTCTACTCCTTTTCTCGCTCAAAACATTTTTAGGATCACGAGGGTATTTGTGAAATCTATATGTTTTCGATGTGACGGAATCCTGTCCAGGTGCCTCCTATCTGCTCTAAGTATCAGGGGAGTTGAGCTCCAGGGATTATCGCGCACATCGCCATCATTCAGATTTCTGAGTATCTAAGAACGGAGGGTGTTCGTTCTTGCTTCGATACGGGTAGTGGTGAGATAACCCGATGTCCCCAGTACTGGTGTAGATTGTTCGGGGGTATTACCACACTTGGTATCGTTGTGATCACGAGGATCTGTTGTAGATGAAGGTTTGAGATGCTGGTTGTGTGTTGAAGGATGTGATACAGGTGACGGGTTAGTTTAGGAGTTGTGTGAAATACTCCTTGTATCTGTGTACCTGATTGCATGACCAGTTATTTCGGGAATTCATAGGTGGGATGTCTAGTAGTATCTTATAGGACTATCTTCCTACAGACGCTTGATTGAGGTTTGGGAAATCTCGATCATATGTTTGTTCCGAGCGATTCTAGATCATACTTGTTTGCAGTGGTCCTTATCGGAATTTTGTCGTCTGTTACTTTGAGGATGCACTCTTTCTATGTTGATTCGAGTGCAATGCTAAATTCTGTTCAGATATTCTGTCTTTTGGTTCAGCAATATCTTCAATTATTCTGTGGACTAATATGTTGTCTGTCTTCAGGATGGCTCCATCGACTCGTCAGACCCCAGGGCGTGAGGATATGCCGCCTCCACCTCCTCCTCCTCCGCCACCGCCGCCTCCTCCTACAGAGGCCTGGCAGGCGATGATGGCAGCTACTAATGCAAACACTCAGATGCTGTTGCAGTTGATCCAGGAGAGAGCCAATCATCAGCAGGGCAATTTCCAGCAGGGTGGCAATCACTTCGCCAATCTGAGTCAGTTCCTGTCAAACCAGCCTAAGACGTTCACTTCTTGCGACCAGTCGTTTGATGCGGAAGATTGGATTCATGATATGAACAAGCATTTCGAGTGTAGCAATGTGCGTCCGGAGGACTATGTCAAGTTTGCAACGTTTCAGTTGAAGGGTCAGGCTTCTATTTGGTGGCAGCAGCTTAAGGACTCCAGGGGTGACAGGGTGATGTCTTGGGACGAGTTTTGTCGTGACTTTAGGTCCCACTACATCCCTTCCAGTTTTGTTGAGGAAATGCGCGAGAAGTTCAGGCGTTTGAAGCAGGGCAGCAATTATGTGTACAAGTACAATGTCGAGTTCCACGAGCTGGCCCGTTACGCGCTGCAGGATGTCCCGGATCGGAGGAGCAAGATCTATCAGTTCAGGGGTGGCTTGAAGGAGGACTTGCAGTTAGCGCTTGCTTTGCACGATCCTGAGGAGTTTGACAAGTTCTACAACTTAGCTCTCCGAGCAGAGGCAGCCTTGCTCAGGGTGGAAAACTCCAAGAAGCGCTTCAGAGACTCCAGCTCTTCCTCGACTCAGGTGGTTCAGAAGCAACAGAGGTTTTGGGTTTCTTCCTCCTCCTCCTCGGCACTCACAGCAGCTGAAGCACTCAGGTGGACGTGGTTCTTCCCACCCACCCAACCCTGGCTTCCAGCAGAGATACCAGCATCGGAAGAAAGGGCCTCCTCAGACTCAGTTCCGGCAGCCAGCAGATGTCACTTGTCATAAATGTGGGCAGAAGGGTCACTATGCCAACAAATGCACTTCTCAGCTCCGGCTGCCGCCTCCTCCTCCAGGCAAACCTCCAAGCAACGCTCTTGTCAAATTCAACCCCAGATCAGCTCGAGTCAACATGGTGAATGCAGCTGAAGCAGACAACTCCTCTGATGTGATCATGGGTAACCTCCTCGTCAATGATATTCCTGCTAAAGTGTTATTTGATTCTGGTGCTTCGCATTGCTTTGTGTCATATCCTTTTGCATCCAAGCATAACCTGCATCAGGAGCAGTTGCCTAAGCCATTGGCAGTCGTTTCTCCTGCAAAGCATTTGAGTTCTAGTTTGTTCGTTCCGGAGCTTTCTGTTAAGATGGGTGCTTATGCTTTTCTGGCGTCTCCTATTGTCTTGGGCAATTCCGACATCGACTTGATTCTTGGTATGGACTGGTTGGCCATGAACAAGGCGTCAATTGATTGTGAAGCTAAAGAAGTCAAGCTTACCCACTCTTCGGAGGATGTGATTATATTCGCGGCGCGCGATGATACAATCCGTCTGTTCTCCTTGAATGAAAAGGGTGAGATCAATCCTATTGAGCAAGTTCCAGTAGTCTGTGAATATCAAGATGTGTTTCCTGAAGAGCTACCAGGCATGCCTCCGCAGCGTGAAGTTGAGTTCGTCATTGAGCTTGAACCAGGCACAGAGCCGGTGTGCAAACGGCCGTACAAGCTGGGTCCAGAAGAATTGAAGGAACTCAAGAGGCAACTCGATGAGCAGGAGCATTTGGGTTTGATCAGACCAAGCTCGTCTCCATGGGGATGTGGTGTTCTATTTGTCAAGAAGAAGGATGGTTCGGACCGGCTGTGTGTCGATTACCGCCCATTGAACAAGAAGACAATCAAGAACAAATATCCACTTCCGAACATAACTGAGTTGTTCGAACAGTTGAAAGGTGCTAAAGTATTCTCCAAGCTTGATCTCAGAATGGGCTATCATCAGATTCGCATTCGCGAGGAAGACATTCCGAAGACGGCATTCAGGACTAGTTTTGGCTCGTATGAGTATACGGTCATGTCTTTTGGTCTGGCTAATGCTCCTCCGACTTTTTGTCAATTGATGAACTATATTTTCTCCCCATACAAGAATGAATTTGTCTTGCTCTATCTCGACGACATTCTGGTCTTTTCTGAGAATGAGGAAGAACATGAGAGACATCTCAGGTTGGTGCTTGATAAACTGAGAGAATACAAGTTGTATGCCAAGTTTTCCAAGTGCGAGTTCTGACTGAAAGAAGTGGTTTATCTTGGGCATATTATCTCTGCCGAGGGAATTAAGGTTGACCCGTCCAAGGTTCAAGCCATTGTTGAATGGGAACCTCCGCAGAATGTGAAGAAGCTACGAAGCTTTCTCGGGCTTGCCGGATATTGCAGAAGATTCGTTGAGAACTTCTCCAAAATTGCCAAGCCGCTCTCTAGTCTTCTTCAGAAGGGTGTCAAGTATGTTTGGTCTCCAGAGTGTCAACTGGCTTTCGATACACTCAAAGAGAAGCTTATCTCCACTCCGGTATTGGCCCCTCCGGATGATTCCAAGCTGTACCAGGTCTTTTGCGACGCCTCTCTCCAGGGTCTCGGTGCAGTCTTGATGCAAGATAGGAAGGTGGTTGCTTATACCTCCAGGCAGTTGAAGCATGCGGAGAAGAACTATCCTGTGCACGATCTCGAGCTAGCAGCTGTTGTGCACGCCTTGATGACTTGGAGACATCTCTTGTTGGAACGTAAGGTTGAAGTTTTCACCGATCACAAGAGTCTCAAGTATATCTTCACTCAGCCTAACTTGAATCTTCGGCAAACACGTTGGGTGGAAATGCTCCAGGATTTTAATCGGAGTGTTGAGTACACGCCAGGCAAGGCAAATGTTGTGGCAGATGCAATGAGCAGGAAGGCATATTGCAACAGTCTGATTCTGCAACCTCTCCAGCCGGGTCTTTCTGAGTCTTTCAGGAAGCTTAATCTTCAGCTAGTACCTCAGGGCTTCCTTGCGAACCTTCAGATCTCTCCTACCTTAGAAGATCAGGTCAGAGTAGCTCAGCTACTTGACGCTATGGTGAAGAAGGTCAAGATTGGCGTGGGAAAGAGTCTCCCCAAGTACAAGTGTTTCACTGTTGATGCCAGGGACACATTGTTTTTCGAGGATCGCCTTGTCGTCCCGAAAGGTGATCTCGGGAAGGTGATTATGGAAGAAGCTCATAACTCTCTGCTCTCTATTCATCCTGGAAGTTCCAAAATGTACCATGACTTGAAGCAGACTTTCTTGTGGACTCGTATGAAACGTGAAATTGCACAATTCGTAAACGAGTGTGATGTATGTCGAAGGGTGAAAGCAGAACATCAAAGACCAGCAGGCCTCTTGCAGCCTTTGTCGATTCCCGAGTGGAAGTTTGATCACATTGAGATGGACTTCGTCTCCGGGTTTCCGAAGTCCAAGAAGGGCAATGATGCTATCTTCGTCGTCATCGACAAATTGAGTAAAGTGGCTCATTTCCTTCCAGTCAAGGAGTCCATTTCAGCAGCTCAGCTGGCAGAGTTGTACACCTCTAGGATTGTCTCTTTGCACGGTGTACCTATGATGATCTCGTCAGATCGTGGAAGTATCTTCACTTCCAAGTTCTGGGACTCCTTTCAGTCTGCTATGGGCACGAAGATCTGCTTCAGCACAGCGTTCCATCCTCAGACTAGTGGTCAAGTGGAGAGAGTGAATCAAGTTCTTGAGGACATGTTGAGAGCCTGTGTTATCTCTTTTGGCATGAAGTGGGAGGATTGTCTGCCTTTCGCGGAGTTCTCATATAACAATAGTTATCAAGCTAGTTCTGGCAAGGCTCCGTTTGAAATTCTCTATGGCAGGAAGTGTCGTACTTCGCTCAACTGGTCCCAGACAGGCGAGCGTCAGATCCTTCGCAATGATATGATCGTAGAAGCTGAGGAGATGTGTCGGATCATTCGCGACAACCTCAGAGCAGCTCAGTCCCGTCAGAAGAGCTATTACGATAGCAAGCACCATGACATGTCTTATGAGCTTGATGATTTTGTCTATCTCAAGGTGTCGCCTATGAAGGGTATGCAGCGCTTTGGCATCAAAGGCAAGCTTGTGCCTCGTTTCGTTGGTCCGTTCAGAGTGGTTGGCAAGAGGGGCGACCTTGCGTACCAACTCGAGCTTCCGTCAACCTTTGCAAATGTCCATGATGTGTTCCATGTTTCTCAGCTTCGGAGGTATTTCAAGACCCCCGAGCGCACTGTGCATCTTCAAGATATCGACCTTCAGCCTGACCTTTCTTATCGTGAGCATCCAGTTGCGGTTCTCGAGGCGACTGAGCGCAAGACCCGTAACAAGACTGTCAAATTTCTCAAAGTGTAGTGGTCTCACCATTTCGATAAATAGGCTACGTGGGAATGCGAGGACCACCTCCGTTCCGAATTTCCCGAGTTCTTTCAGTCTTAGATCTCGAGGGCGAGATCTTCTTTGTAGTGTGGGAGAGTTTGTAGTGCCCCACATGTAATCCTTCCATATTTGGTACCTATCTCATGTGGGTCCACCTTGTCAATGCTATGAGAGAGCCCATGCTCATTATTTCATGTGTTGTCACCTTATTATTTTCTCTTCCCATGCATGCATGCATAACATATCATGTCATGCCCATGTATTTGTGTTGTTGCCATATGATCTTAGCATTTCATGTGATGTGGTGGTCTTGGGTATAGTTCCTTTGTGATGTTGTGTGATGTTGAGGTGTTCTATGATGCCATGTGATGATGGACCCAAATGTAGTGAGCTTGTCTTGTTCCAACCTCTCTCTCTCTCTTTTAATTCCCCAATTCAAAATTCACTTGTCACAACCTTGTTTCAAAAATGTCCAGGATTTAGTGTGTTTTGTGGAGGATGCCAATGTGTGTATTTGCTGATTTGTATCTTGGTTTTGAAGGTGCAAATAAATCCAAAACAGTAAATTAATTACTGTTTTGCATTTATTCCAAAATGCTCCAAATATTGTTTTTCTATTTTATTCAAATAGGTCATGATTCCTTATGACCAGGGGCATTTTTGCTTTGATTTTTACCACAACAGAACTGCCACTAGTTTAAAACCCTTGCTGTGTTTATTTAAATTAGATCAAACCCCTCTCAGCCCCCTCCTCTATTTGACGCTAGTGGAGAGCAACCAGCGCGGCCCAGCCCACTCCTTCCTAGCTCACGCGCGCGGGCATCGTCCTCCTCCCTTTCCAGCGAGGCAGGCGGCCCCACATGTCGGCCTCTCACTCGCTCCTCTCTGCTTTCCATCGAAGCTCCACGCACGCACATGGCCGCGCCGCGTTCCTCACCTCTCCTTCCCTCTATTTAATCCCTCCTTGGCGTCCGTGCCAAGGCTAGGGTTCCTCTTCCCCGCTGCCACTTCCTCCCATCTCCCTCTCTTCTCTGTCGGCAGCCTCACGTAAGAGGAGAGCGAGTCCGCCATGGCTGGATCGTGAAGGTGCTCGTCGCTGTTGCTGCTGCGCCAATTCTTCCTCTACAAGGCGACGGCGCGCTCGCGGCAACTCGTGGGGATCCATTCCCGCAGCTAGATCGCGGCGTCCACCTCTTCTTCCCCTACTTCATCGACGTCTCCTTCCGCTCCAGCAAGCTCCTCCGATGCGGCTCCTTCCTTGACGTCCTCTACTTCCTCTCTGGTCCGCTCGCGTCCTTCGGCTGTGGGGTGAGCAGATCATCCTTCCCCCTTTCCTGTCTTCGATCTGGCCTAGGGATCACGTAGTTGGACGCCGAGATACTCTCTGTCGCCAGCGCCGCCGCTCGCCGTCGCTGCGTCGTAGTAGGGCCCCTCGGGTGCAGCTAGCACATGAAATGGACCCGTGCGTGTGTGGGCTTACTCCCCCCACGAGCCGTTGCTCGATTTGCACCACGTTGCCGGCGAGGGCCTTCCCCTCTTTCGGTCGACCGCCGGCAGTAGTTCAGCAAAGGTAGATCCTTCACTTGTTTGTTGCGTGTGCTAGATCAGACACCGTAGCGTAGCCCAGTGGTTTGTTTCCTGTTGTGCCTGATGCAGGTGATGGGTTCGATCCCCCCGCGGCACCTTTTTCTTTCTTTGTTTCTCGGCACAGTAACTGCAGGGGATGCCTTACCTAGCCCGAACTCTTTGTCCTGTCGACTAGTTGACAATAGCAGAGTGGTAAGGGGCAGAATTGTTGCACCAGTAGATCTGGGTTCGAACCCCAGGGCACCTCCTTTTTGTTTTTCACTGTGCTGCAATTTTATGTCACCTTTGCTAGTGTTGTTCCTGTTTCAATCATAGCTGGCCATGGCAGCTTGTTCCTACTTTATTTTTCTTGCTGTTATATCTATGTTAGGTGATGTAGTGTGTGTGGATGGCTTGTGAGAATTGCATGTATGTGTGAGGCCATATATATATGGAGTAGCTTTACATGTTGTGCGTGCATGGTGGTGTTTCCTAGTAGTTTATCCTAGGTGAAGCTAGCAAATGAAGAGTTGGCTTGTGTAGCTTCTTCCTTGTTGTAGGTACTATCATTTGTTGATGCACTAGGTTGTGTGTTTATATATGGAGTTCACCTTGTTCTAGTTGGTGGCTAAGAAATTATGTGCAAGTGTGTGGTGTTGACCTTGAGTATGTTGAGCTTGTGGGTGATGTGGACTAGGAGTGTGTGTGATAAGCCTCCCACCTTGACAAGCAAGCCTTGCACCTCCACATCCCATATGTGAGAGGGCATGGCATGATAATTATATGAGAAGCTTAGTAGTAAGATTTGTGAAGTTGATGTGCATGACACAAACATGAGGTTCAAACCCCCATGTCACTTTGTCATTGTGCACATGAGCTCAAACTTTGTAGTTGATGTTTTAGTGGGACCTACATGAAATGATGCCCATTCCCTAGGCATGATTTGGAGTAGTTCCCTCTCCCTTAAATTGTGGCCATTTGATCCAAGTATATGCCCACATTTTATATATGTTTTAGGATAGAAACTCCCAAGGAATCCAGTGGTGAAGTTAGTTTTGCCATTGGGATACTTTATGGAGTGGACATATTCAGATATGTTGCAAGTTTGATCTTGGTTTCCATGTAATAGCGGAGCCCAAGGGCATGTGTTTTTGTGTGATAGAAGTAGGGGTTTTGCTCTACACCATAGTGGTGTCACTTATCACTTGGTGCTATTTGCATGCAAACTATGCCTAGACAAAGTGGGCATGTGGCTGAAAAAGTCCAGCTTAGTGAAATCTGGAATTTCACCAAGTCTGGGAATTCTGGAAACATTTTCTTCTCCTATAGATGAGGATGTGCTGGTCATTGTATTGAGAACTAGCCTTAGCTCAGTGCTAGGATTTTGGACCTGATATGTTTGCGAAGATCCCTGTAAAACTTAATATCATTTGCAGTCCAGTAGTTTGTGTTCTGATTGCTGTCAAAAAGCTTCAGAATAAAGACAGAAATTCAGGTGCAGGAGTTTTCATCAAGTCCGTGAGATCTGTTGGTTTTGTGAAAGTTTGAGGCCTTGTATCTTCTAGAGTTTAATTCCTTTTGCTGTGATTCTTGCTGGTGCTTGTAGTGTTCTTGGTTGGCTACAGCCACATATATTATTTGTCATAATTGGAGGGCTGTAGCTATGTTGCATGTAGCTCCCAAAGAGCTAAGTTGCAGATTATGGCAGATTAGGTAGTATAGCCATTTTGTTCATTTTGTGAGCTTAGTTGATGTTGGGGTGTTCTTCCTTGCTCCAATCCATTCATGTTTGGTTGTTTTATGTCTTGGCAACCTGGGAATACCAGATTTGTGCCAATTGTGAGTGTGGTGTTGAATCTTCCACGTAGAGCTTCATATTTTGTTTCGTTGATTCCCGTTGATCCCTAGCTCCGTTTGCAATGTTATTTATACGGTTTTGCCTCGTTTTCACGAGACGCACCTGTTCATGCCATCCTCATGCATGTAAAAATAGCTTAGTGTACAGTTCTGTCCAGAAACTTGCAGTAGTTTATTTTGATTGTGCTAGTGATAGAAATAGCGATGCATGCTCATTTTTCCTCTCATGCATCATGTGATTGTTGCATATTGTGGTGCTGTTGTTCATTAGTTGTTATTCTTATGTTGGGTAGCACCGGGATCGGAGAACGAATACGTGGAGCCAGGAGAGTACGTGCAGGACGAACCAGAACCATTCCAAGCTGAGGATATCACAGGCAAGATGATATGACCTTGATTCCATCTCTAGACTTGTTATGCTAGTTTCGTTTCCATGTCATATCGCCCGATGCCTACCACTGAAATTAAATTGCCTCTTCATATGCCATGAGCCCAAACACTGATCCCTTCCCAGCATAACCTGTATGGCTAAGTTGGCTTTGCTCAGCCACTAATATTAGCGTTGCTAGATGCAGGTGCTTTGACTTATGTGATAACATGAGTTTGATATCATTATTTTAAATTCGTTTATTTAATTAATGCACCTATATACTTGGTAAATGACGGGAGGCCTAGCCTTTTGCCGGGTGCTTTGTTCCGTTATTGCTGCCTTAGTTACCGGTTACCGGTGTTTGATTCCATAATGATCGCTCCTAACACATTCGGGGTTGTTATGGGGACCCCCTTGATAGATCGCTTAGTGCTAAGGCTTGTCCGGCAGGACCCAACATTGGTGTTAATTTGCTAATCACTTAATAATAATCTGCATAGGGAATGATCACCCCGAGGATCTTTAATCAACAACCCGGGCCAGTGCTCCTCATGAGTGTTGGTCCAACATGGACAGACTGCGGGGGCCACCACGGGGAAACTTGGGGTTTGGCTCCTGTAGGCTTTTCCATCCGTCGTGTCCTGAGACTGAGATACGCGGCTCTTATCGGGGTCGTCGACACGACGGGAGGTCCTGCTAGCCTTGTCTTACCTTAGCGGTATATCTTGCGTATAGGAATTCTAGTGAAGCTTTGGTTTCCCCAGAGTTCAGGTTTTCCTCTAAGGAATCCGACGAGATCACGAGATTCGTGATAGAGGATGCCTTTGCGGCTTGTGTACGTTTGTGATGGACTAGTTGGAGCACCCCTGCAGGGTTTAATCTTTCCGAAAGCCGTGCCCGCGGTTATGTGACAACTTGGAATATTTTGCTAACATCCGGTATTAGATAACTCAAACAAAAGCTAATAAAAATTGCCAACTGTGTGCGTAACCGTGACTGTCCCCCTCGAAGATCTCTCTTCGATCGGGGACACGGTGGGGTTATGAATGCCGTAGGTAGGTGTTCAGGATCACTTAGTGATCACGTAAACCCGAGCGCTATTGTAGACCACATTCACAATTACTTTGCGTAAGTTAGCCTCTAAACAAGCTTAGGATGTTGCAGCCCCATACACTTCACCCTAACCCTGCCTAATAACATGACTAGTTCTGGTACCAAGGTCTTAGATTGATGAGTCCCCGTGGCTCACGGATTCCTCCGAAACTCCCAACAGGTACAGGTACCCCAGAGGCAGATGATCCCGACGGCACCCAGCTGGCGTGGCAGTACGACGAGGAGACAAACCGCCTCTACGTGAACTATCCAGAGGACTGAGGCGTGGTCGTGATCGTGGGCCTGCAGGCCGGGTAGCATAGCATTTCCATGTTTTGTAGTCCGTAGCGGAACTACCTTGATTGTATCTGTGATGTACTCTGAGTTATAAATGAGAAGACAGTTGAATCCCGAATTGTCTACTTGTATTATTATTTGTGCTATGTTACTCGCTTGCGAAACGCTTAGATGCGTTTCTTTCCTATTCGGGGGCCTCGACCCCCAGATCGGAAAGGACCGCATCTTGGTCGTTACATACTTCCACGACGACCACGACGACAACTACTTCCACGACGTCGAGCGAACGACTACCGTCGACGAGACCGTGTATGACTACTTCCATGACTTCCACGACGTCCGCTACGAACCGAACCCCTCCATTTGCACGCGACGAAGGTATACCGATGGAACGTGGTCGTGAACCGTGTACATGTGTTGTATGAGATTTATGTATGTTTGCACCGTATGTTTTCCCGTTGCACGTTGTCTTCTTTCGTCGTGCCCCTGACACATGGGAACCCGGTAGCGGGATCACCCCATTCTTTATTTAGCGTTCCCGCACACGCTTCCAGATAGTGGCACCGATATCTCGTTGAGTATCGGGATAGGAACGTTGCCGTGGCATCGTTTCTGTTTTGCCGCCATGATTTCCTCTCGCTCGCCGTGGCGACACATGCTTATTTTCCCTCCTTGTCGTGATGTGATGAACTCGCATGCATGACGCATTCATGGCATATACATCTTGTGTTGCATGTTCTTGTGCCGTAGCTCCGTTCTATGTTCCGTGAGTTAAACCGTCTAGGATGCCATGTAGGATCACCGCTTCACCCCTTGCCTTGATAACAACAATTTAATATTGCGTGTTAAATAATCGTGAGTGAATTAAATAATTAAACGTGGAGTTTCGTCGATATGCAACCCGTTGCATATCGAGCTTCACTTAATGTGTAGAGTTTGCGTGAGGTGAATTGCCATGCCATGCCTTGCATCTTTGAACTGATCATGCATCATAGTAGGTTATGCATCATGTTGTGCATCGTGTGGTGAATATTTGTGTTGATGTTTGTTTCCGGTTTGCCCGTCTCGATAGAGTTCCGCAAGCGTGTCGGAATGTGAGGACCCGTTCGACTACGTTGGTTTGCCGACTCCACCGAGTTGGTCTTCTTCTAAGCCGGATCTCAGGCAAGATGACCATTTCCCCAGATATCATTACTATCATTGCCATGCTAGTTTTATCGCTTCTATCGTTTATGTCTCGATGCCTACCACATGTTAAATATCAGCCTCTCAACGATGCCATGATTACCTTCAACCTGTTCGACCTAGCAAACCACTGATTGGCTATGTTACCGCTTGCTTATCCATGTTGTTAGCGTTGCTAGTTGCAGGTGTAGTTGCTACCATGTGATAACATGGGTTCCTTGTCTTATCACCATATTTAATGCTATTTAATTTAATGCACCTATATACTTGGTAAAAGGTGGAAGGCTCGGCCTTTCTAGCCTGGTGTTTTGTTCCACCTTTGCCCCCTTAGTTTTCAGCTACCGGTGTTATGTTCCACAAATGAGCGCTCCTAACACGATCGGAGTTGTTATGGGGACCCCCTTGATAATTCGTTTTAGATTAAAGCTGGTCTCGCAAGGCCCAACTTTGGTACTACATTTGCCTAATCACCTAATAAAATTGCATAGGAACTTTTCGGACCCCGAGGATAATTTAATCAACCCCCCGGGCCAGTGCTCCGCATGAGTGTTGGTCCACCCACCTAGCAGTTGGCGGTGCCACCTCGGGGCAACTCAAGGTTTGGCTACCGTCCACTATGCATAGACGGTGTGTCCTGAGAACGAGATACGCGGCTCCTATCGGGTTCGTCGACACACCGGGTGGCCTTGCTGGAGTAGTTTTATCTTTGACGAGATATCTTGTGCATCGGGATTCCGATGATGCTTTGGGTAATCTCAGAGTTGAGGTTTTCCACTAGGGAATCCGACGAGATCGCGAGCTTCGTGATTGAGGATTCCTATGTGGCTTGTGGTAATTTGTGATGGACTAGTTGGAGCACCCCTGCAAGGTTAAATATTTTTGGAAAGCCGTGCCCGCGGTTATGTGGCAACGTGGAAACTTTGTTTAACACTGGTTCTAGATAACTTGAAGTTAACTTAATTAAAATATGCCAACTGTGTGCGTAACCGTGACTGTCTTTTTCGTGAGTTCCTTCTCCGATCGAGGACACGGTGGGGTTATGTCTGACGTAGGTAGGTGTTCAGGATCATTCATTTGATCATTCGTAGTTCACGTCCGCTATGCGTAGATCTTCCCCCTCTTATTTCTTGTACTCGTAAGTTTAGCCACCAAATATATGCTTAGCCGCTGCTGCAACCTCACCACTTAACCATGCCTCACCCATTAAGCTTTGCTAGTCTTGATACCTTTGGAAATGAGATCGCTGAGTCCCCTGTGGCTCACAGATTACTACAACACCAGTTGCAGGTACAGGTAAAGGTTACTTGACGCAAGCGCGTTGATTGTTCATTTGGAGTTGCTTCTCCTTCTTCTTCTTCATTGATCTAGGATGGGTTCCAGGCCGGCAGCCTGGGATAGCAAGGATGGACGTCGTTCTTATTTTTCTCGTTTGTTTTCGTCCGTAGTCGGACCCTGCTCTTACTCTTGATGATAATGTAATGTACTGTTGTGACTCTGATGTAGCTTGTGGCGAGTGTAAGCCAATTCTATTATATACCTCATCTTTTCAGTACATGTACTTGTAACGATATCCATTCTTGCGACACGACGAGATGCGCTTCTATCCCTGACGAGGCCTTCGTGCCAAATTGAGGATAGGGTCGCATCTTGGGCGTGATAAAACCTTGACACACCCCTACCTGGCGCGCCAGCTGTCGGATTTCGGGCTCCGCAAAACCCTAAAGATTTGAACTCAGGGGCGTGTACGAAGATCTCTCGCGGGCTCGCTTCACCTAACTCGCTACTCGTCGGGGATGGCAAAGAACTCACTCGATGTTGAGGAAGACACAGAACACGATAGTTTACCCAGGTTCAGGCCGCTAGTAAGCGTAATACCCTACTCATAGTTTGGTGGATTGCCTCTCGTGGAGGTTGGTGGATGAACTAATACAATGTTCGAGGGCCTCTGGAGGCTGGATGACCTTTGTGTGTTACCGGTGGGCGAATGAATCAATCCCCTTCTCTACGAAGTAACCTACCCTCTATATATAGTGGCGGCACGGGTCCTCTTCCCTTATTGTTTCGGCGGGAAGGGATCCCACAACGGCCAAGTTTGAAGGGGAACAACGAAACATGCTCCCCTGCCCAAAGGTGGTCTTCGCTTGCAAAGAGGCTGCCAACGCTGCAGGGACGGATCCAGGGATGACGTATGTCCTGCTGGTGGGCGGCGACGGCCTTCCTGCACCAAAAAGGAAACCTTTGAAAGATGCCTTGGGAACCCCGATACGTCCTTGCCCCCTTTGCACTAAAGGGGAAACTGCTTCGCCCTGCTGTCTGCTGCTCCCCTATCGTTCCCCTGCGTCATCCTTGACTTCCGAGGTCGGGCCTTGCCTCAGAATATCCGCCGCTCCGGAGGGGTCCTGCTGAGGCCCCCTGCGGGTCTTGATGTTGTTCCTCCTCGCGAGGCTTGGCCCCTCGCGAGGACCTTGCCTTGAGTGGTGTCGCGTCCGGTAATGCTTGCTTGATAGAGTGAGTCAGCCATGGGCTACAGGCAGACAGGTCTGAGTATCACCATTTCCAAAACGCCGATAGGAGTGGAATGCACGGAGAAAAAAGGTTACATGCCGTAAAACACGCGATGTGACGATCGTGCGTGCATGCAGACGGAGGGTAGTTTCACCACACGGCGAAACTGCCAATCGCGTGTTGCGGGTCGTGCAAGTCCGTTCGGGGCGAGTGCTCTAACCCCACACAACACACTATGTCTAGGTGGCATGGAAACTCCGACAATTCCATGCAAGATTTGCACACTCCAGAATCAACAACGATTAGAGCGTCTCGACCAAGTGCTAAAATGTCACATGCATGGACGTTAAGTAATTATATATATACTAGTAAAAGGGCCCGTGCGGTGCAACGGGAGAAAAAAATACCACACACTTTTAATCTTTTTATAATCATTTTGATTTATTAAAATAATAAGCTAACTAACTAATGTAGCCAGTCCTATCCTATTTTGTTGAGAAATCAACCCGTCCATTGTTAATTCCATCGTGATGAGAAATTGAGCGGGACAAGCAAAGCAAAACAAAGAGGCTACGTGAATTGATCAATGGACTGTTATCTTATTTCACTCATGGGGTAGAGAATGTGGGATCAGATGACAAACTGAAGGTGGTGTTCCATTCTCTGTCTCTACAACAATACAATCTTACATTCAATACATTCATTCATCAGCAAACAAATCCCCACAAAACAAAATTTCTTGCCGGTGCTTGGCACACGGTTGGAGGCATGGGGAGGGCATCTCACCAGATGATGAGTTCCTGCCGGAGGAGGGGATACGATGAGGGGAGCAAGGGTTAGGCGCCTCTATCTGGCCATAAGGAGTCGTTGTTGCCGCGCCATAACCTCGGAGTTCCCCGTGTGAGCCATGGAGGCCCGCCTCCACCTGCAAGTACTTCGCGCTGTCGCGCTGCCGTCGTTCTGCATCGAGCAGACGCATCATCCCCAGTCACTGTAGTTGTCGCGTTGATTTGATCCAGAAGCTGTGCTTGAGCGCCGAAACGGGGGCAGCAAGCGGGCAGAGGTACGACCGCGGAGGCGGGTGGGTTGAGGTCGGCCGCGGCGTCGAGTGGTGTGGCAGCGGCCTGGGCACAGGCCAGGGTGGACCAGGGTCGACGCGATGCGCTCGAGCACCGCAACGGGGGCAGTGAGCGGGGAGAGGTACGGCCGCGGAGGCGGGTGGGTTGAGATCGGCAGCGGTGGCGATTGAGGTCGGCCGCGGCGGCGAGTGGTGTGGCGGCGGCCTGGGCACAGGCCAGGGTGGACCAGGGTCGACGGGAGGAGGCGATGCGTACGGGTATAATTTTTGCAGCGAATCGTTTTTTTCTTTTGCGTTGCAGATAAATGATGGAGCGTGGGTTGAATAACAAAAATTACATGGGCTTTTTTATAAAAATGCCACGGTGGGTTTTCCGACGGAAGCAATAGCCGCTTTATTATTACTAGCAAAAGGGCCCGTGCGTTGCAACGGGAGAAAAAAATACCACACGCTTTTAATCTTTTTATAATCATTTTGATTTATTAAAATAATAAGCTAAATAACTAATGTAGTCAGTCCTATCATATTTTGTTGAGAAATCAACCCGTCCATTGTTAATTCCACCATGATGAGAAAATTGAGCGGGACAAGCAAAGCAAAACAAAGAGGCTACGTGAATTGATCAATGGACTGTTATCTTATTTCACTCATGGGGTAGAGAATGTGGGATCAGATGACAAACTGAAGGTGGTGTTCCATTCTCTGTCTCTACAACAATATAATCTTACATTCAATACATTCATTCATCAGCAAACAAATTCCCACAAAACAAAATTTCTTGCCGGTGCTTGGCACACGGTTGGAGGCATGGGGAGGGGATCTCACCAGATGATGAGTTCATGCCGGAGGAGGGGATACGATGAGGGGAGCAAGGGTTAGGCGCCTCTATCTGGCCATAAAGAGTCGCCGTTGCCGCGTCATAACCTCGGAGTTCCCCATGTGAGCCATGGAGGCCCGCCTCCACCTGCAAGTACTTCGCTCTGCCGCGCCTTATCCGCGCGCCACCGCCGTTCTCCATCGAGCAGACGCATCATCCCCAGTCACTGTAGCTGTCACGTTGATTTGGTCCAGAAGCTGTGCTCGAGCGCCGAAACGGGGCATCAAGCGGGCAGAGGTACGGCCGCGGAGGCGGGTGGGTTGAGATCAACAACACTGGTGGTTGAGGTCGGTCGCGGCGGCGAGTGGTGTGGCAGCGGCCTGGGCACAGGCCAGGGTGGACCAGGATCGACGCGATGCGCTCGAGCACCGCAACGGGGGCAGTGAGCGGGGAGAGGTACGGCCGCGGAGGCGGGTGGGTTGAGATCGGCAGCGGTGGCGATTGAGGTCGGCCGCGGTGGCGAGTGGTGTGGCGGTGGCCTGAGCACAGGACAGGGTGGTCCACGGTCGACTGGAGGAGACGATGCGTACGGGTATAATTTTTGGAGCGAATCATTTTTTTCCTTTTGCGTTGCAGATAAATGATGGAGCGCGGGTTGAATAACAAAAATTACAGGGTTTTTTTATAAAAATGTCACGGTGAGTTTTCCGACGTAAGCAATAGCCGCTTTATTATTATTATTATTATATATATATATATTATAATATAATATATATATATATATATATATAGGTAGGTATAGATATAGATTTTGACAGGACCTTAATGATAAAATTCACTAGAATCTTTTTTTTTGAACGAAAATTCACTAGAATCTTCGGAGGACGGATGGTGCCGATCCGGCTATCCCAGATGATCAAACGAACAAAGCGATAATAACAAAACAGAGCGACCAACCGCTTTTTTAAACAAAAAACAAGAAACGCTACACATATATAAGCACGTCTCTCGTCTCTGCAGGCGGCCATCCTACAAAACCACCTCCGGTCCTCCAGCCTCCTCCTTCCCTCCATAGTACCGACCTAACTTGCTTGCTTGCACGTAATTCACCAGGGGTAGCTAGATTACATATATACCATGGTGGAGTCCAAGGCGGCGGCTGTGCAGGAGCTCCGGGCGAGGTTCGCGGCGGGGCGGACGAGGCCGGCGGAGTGGCGGGCGGCGCAGCTGCGAGGGGTTCTGCGGATGGCGACGGAGATGGAGGCGGAGATATGCGATGCCCTCCACGCCGACCTCGGCAAGCCCAAGACCGAAGCACACGTCCACGAAGTACGTCAAGCATCCTCTACGCGTCCTAATTTCTCCTGTACGATTACGATCGATCGTACGTTGGTAGTTTGTTAAGATCTTTGTGGGTTTCCCTCGAAACAAAAACACAAAAAGATCTTCGTGGGTTCTTTTTTTCTGAAAAAAAAAACTGAGATTCCTTCTTCCTGTATCTAAATAATTGTTATTAGAAAGAATTAGATTATTTTTTCCAACTATAATTGTTTAAGAAGGAAGGAAGTATTAATTAGGTCGACTAGATTGGTACACTGTTCTGAAATTTCTGGCTTCTTAAAGTCTCTGTCTGCTCTATTTGCAGGTTCGATTGACAACTCGCTTCATCATACTAACTCATAATTTCACAGCTCTGTTTTTCTTTCTTTAATTCAATCGGATGCTCTCATGTAACTATAGGCTATAGCACCCAGAAAAAAGGAAGAAAAATCAAACATGCACTTTCTTTCTTTAATAGTCTCTGCCATCCAATTATTTATCCAAATGATATGTGCCACAGATCTAATCAAATACTTCGTTTCTTTCCGATCACCTGAAACTGAATACCACACACAAAAAAGGCCATTCTGTATTATCAACTAAAAAAATCATTTATTCCCTCGGATCCATATTTATAGTCGATGATTTAGTACAAAGTAAATCAACATCAATTAATATACATCAGTATTATTTTGTGCTTTTGGTTCATTTATCTTTTTTTGCAATGGGCTTACTCTCGTAGCTAGTCAGAGCTTACTTACAGGTTAAATGTTCCCTCGTCAATTATGATTTTTTTATGAGGCAGATATCTCTGGTCAAGTCGTCATGCTTGTTTGCCTTGAAGAATCTGAAGAAATGGATGAAACCCCAGAAGGTATATCATCGTTGGCCACCACCTTCCATATGTAACACAATTTTGGACTTCGCATGAGATTCTTAATTATTATTTTTACCATACTTGGATCGTTGGCTTAGAATTAACTTGTGATTTTTAGGCCAAGTTTGTGAGACTCTCGATTCTGCCAAAGGATTGAAAGTTGAGATTCACTAATACCTTGGCCTTGATATGATACGAGATGTTGATAGCTTAATCAATAGTTCAGCTACAGCTATGAAGCCTACACTGTACACAAACCTATTGATAGAAAAACAATAATGCTCTTGTACCCACAGCAGCTAATCACTTACAGATATAAGTATATCATTATTTTTTCAAATAACAATATGACCCCGGTCTTTGCATACATCCATTTTATTAATCATACAACCAACATCTAAAGCCGAAGGCCCCAACCAAGATGGGTCGGTCTTGGCAACAAGTCGAGAATGATGTTTTCATCCGCATTCCCTCAACGGACCTCCATCTAGCATCGTGGACACGGATTGCCACCGATCCGAGCCACCGCACAACGAGCAGGCCATATTGGGCTAGATCAGATCTAACCGGGGGCAGACCACTCATGGCGCCGACCCATCCACCAGTCCTTCATGCCGTCGTCGCCGATCCAAGGTCGGATGGCCCGTCGCCTTAAATCTGATCGTTGCTGCTAAACGCGGTCAACACCCTTGTCTAGGACAAGGCTGACCGCCACACCCACAGCCATCGTCGCCCGAGGCAGAGCCGATCGTCGCGCAGCCGCCGGTCAAGGCAGGGATGCCCGTCGTGCCGCCAAGACCAGCTCGGCCTCTCCTCCTCATGTCGTGGGGCTCCGCACCCCATGGCGCAAGAGAGAGTGAGGCCCCTGCCACCGCCGCCGGCCCCTAGACTTTAGTCTGGCGGCGGCGTATGGCGACGACAAAGTGAGGGAGAGAAGGAAGAAAAGCCCTGGACGGCTAGGGTTTCGTCCCCGCCCGAACGGGGGTGACGCGGGGTCAAAGTCCGTTATCATGAGTTTAAATAATAACCAGAACTTAAAATGAGAGCAAGTATTCACATTATATTAAAGTATATTACATAATGGTCATTATACTACTTCCTCCGTTTCTAAATATAAGTTTTTTTAAAGATATCACTATAAAACTATATACGGATGTACATAGACATATTTTAAAGTATAGATTCATTTATTTTGCTCCGTATGCAGTCTACTAATGAAATTTTTAAAAAGACTTATATTTAGAAACAGAAGGAGCACTGATAGCGATGTGCTCTTGATTCAGGTTCCTGCAAAGCTCATGAATTTTCCCTCGACGGCGAGGATTACGCCGGAGCCCCTCGGGGTGGTGCTCGTCATCTCTGCCTGGAACTACCCTATCTGTAAGTTCATTTGAGCACTCCTAACTACATGCATGGAACACTAAGTTGACGAAAGAATGTTTAGCAATAAATTAAAATGTCATTCAACAAGCTTTCACGCGTGCGTTACTAATTTCATTGTGTATATAGGTAGGATACAAATTAAAGTTAAAATGAAACTGGATCATATAGTAATCAAAAGGGAATATAATCAGGGTCAACTAAAAAGTTACCCCAAAAAAATGGGAATAGATGCATGCATGCAACATGTGTGCACGAGGTGAGATGTCTAAGAATGGGAATGACTTGCTCAGCCACACATGCTCATGCGGCTGGCGTGTATTATTTTCTTTATTTTTTGCGGGCAAATGCTTCTGGCGTATACTACTGTGGTTGGTGTGCACGTAATGAAGTGGCACGTAGCCAACCCCCCACTTCACTGTTGTAAAAACGGAGGGTTGCGTGCGTGCATGATTGCCGTCCTGCGGGTTTGGGTCCATCGCTGTCGGCATTTATACATTGGTATCTTTCAGCTCTTCTATAAATCACTTCCATCTTCCTGCGCTGACACAGTAATGCATCTCGCTGAGATAGCTCAGTTTCAGATAGTTAGTTAATTGACAGACGGCCACAATCCCATCATTGAAATGTAGCTTCATTTATTTTCTTCTATGTCATGTATCTTTCGTGCATTAACCCTAGTTGGTACCGTGCGTCTTTCATGCACTACAATTTTTTGATAAGAAAAATGCTTTGATTAACTTAAAATGTAGCATCGTGCGGATACAAATCATTATGAACAGCATATGCTCTTTGCATATGTATAATGTACATAGCCATCAAACAAACTGTCTGACAAGAAATATAAAAATGATAAATTGGCAACAATGAAGTCATATATGAGACCAAAATAATGCTTGTGTTGACGAAGGAGGTGGACCGATCCGGAGATAATGTCATGTAGAGTAAAAACCTTCCAGAACCACTCGCTCCAACCATATACACACCGTCTTAAATAATGATTGATACTTCGTCTGGTGTAGTATAGATCACATATAAAATCAGTATGTATAACGGTAAATAACCTGTGTAGAATAAGAGATTTTGTCATTAAAAATACAATCATTTCTACATAGTCAGAGCGAGCATAGTAAGGTAGACACTCCCCCACCCATATTAGCGTGCCAGACATATTTTGTATTCCGTCAAGACATTGACTATATATATTGGCAACACTTATGGATAGATACAAATTAAATGATATTTGAATGACTGGACACGTAGAACGCGCAAACATGCATTGAAAGAAGAGGTGTTCGATTGTCCTCGCATTAAGTACAAAAGCTACATTTCTTGCTTCATTGCCAATTGTGTCGAGCGAGATTGTTTTTAGTTAACACAACTCCTCTCCGAGGATACCATATGAAAATCTTAATTTTTAGTGGCATCTTTGATTTCCAGGTTTATTTATTATTGCCTACTAAAATCTCTGAGTGCGTGAGTGCATGATATATAAAGTCAACTATTAAAAACTCAAAGGTAGTTAGATTTCTGCGAAACGCGTCCATCCCTTGTGTCAAGTTAATCGAATCAAAACATGGTAGAAACATTTCCACAACACAAGGCAGGGGTCGATCAAATCCCTCCTAAATGATACCTCCGGAGGGGCGGAGTTGAGCACACACGAAGAGTATCATTTTTATCACACACAATGAATACAAGGTTGGATACTATTCTCGTAGGGTGGTGTTTCCTAGCCACTTGTCCTTCCAAAATGTATTTCGGAGTTGTACTTTATCGTGAAAGATCCGAAGCAACAAATATGTTTGTTTATCGCCATCTTACCAGCCCAAAAGTACGAGTCATCGGGCTTTCACTATGACTAGGACACTACTTTTTGACCTTTATACTTGTTGTGCAAGCGAGTTTACCAAACACCATCCTCGGTAAGTAGGTTGAACAGTCATTTACTAAGTAAGATAGCATTCTTGACCTAAAGATCCTGAATGCCTAAACCTCCCTGGTCTTTTGATCGACAAAGCATGCTTCATCTGGTTAGCCCATACTTTTTCTTTTCATTGTCTTCTTGTCAAAAGAACCTGGATCTGAAGTAATTCAGTCCTCGCAAGACCCTTTTTCGAAGTTGGAAAAATAAAAGCATGTAGAAAATCATGTTTGTAAGAACATAATTGATCAAACCTAATCACCCTCCAACAAAGAGCCTAATCACCCTCAGAAGCAACTTCATTGTTGAGCTGTTTCTTTCTACTGTGAATTAGTGAGGTGTCGATAATGAGTCACAATTCCCAAATATTTGATTGGGAATTGCCCTTGTGCACAATTAAGCAATTCAGCAGAACAATTCATTTTTATGGAATTTAATTTTTAAACCTGATTTTACTATTGCTAAGATTCCTAGGAATGGCCCTTGTGCCCATGCTCTAGCTAGTTATGCTAGGAATAGTATGAGTAAGGGTAAGTTCGATTTAGTATTGGCCTGCGTGCTGCGACTGGTCGATGGTGAATGTAATGAATCTTTGTTGATCAATTAATATAATACACCTTTTCAAAACAAAACAAAAATTCCAAATGGTAACGTTCACATGTGTGACATGTTTGCATTTCGTCCACATACGTTGATTCACGTTGATTCTGTTTTGCACGAATCTTAAAAGAATTTGTTAAATTTTCAATGCCACGTAGGCATCATCGTGTTTGTGGGTGTTGGAGAGTTTTCTCACACGACCCGAAGCACGTGATTGCCAGCTCCGCCGTGTGGGCGAACCAGTTTTTGTCCATACAGTCATCACCTAATTCGCGCGTGTGTGGGCGAGCTGCTCTTCGCCCACACGACGCTCGTACGTTACTAGATAACATGGCAACTCTTATTAACCATGCATGGCAACTATGATTTTCCCACAAGTGACAACTAGGTAAATACACATGGCAATAAGTGTTTGACCATATGTGACAAGTAGTTAATTACACATGACAACTATAATTTAATTACACGCGACAACTACCATAAATTAGACATGATAATTATAGTTAAGCAAAACAGAGAGAATTGCCATGCTTTTACAAATACATTTGCTATCCCAGGTAACTAAAATTGTCATCCTTGGAGGTAACTAACGTAGTTGCGTCGGGGCGTGTGGACAGATTTGTTTCATGTCACACGTGCGGGGCGGGGATGATAATATTTGTTGGGCGTGTAATATTCGCCCACACATGATATGTGTGGGCTGCCTCCTGATATCTAATATGCCATACATGTGGAGAATATTGGAACCCGAAAAAATAAACCTGACAGTTGTTCAAAAGTTAAAAGTAAGAGTTTCAAATTTGTAGCCTTATATAGGCCATGTTTGATGAAGAAAATTATATCATCCGTATATTGTAAAACAGAGAGAGTCCCCGTTCACAAGATATGGCACTACTCCTGTAATTTAGGAATGTCTGTTTAATTTTTACAGGACAACTCTTTAACCAATAATATAATCATCATGTACGGTGCCTTTATTTTTACACATCATAAAAGGCCACGAGTCAATTATAGTACAACTAACCACATATCAATTCTTATCTATACCTCACTTTTCAACACCTTTGGACATTTTTTACCCCTTCAAAAGAATATAGCCATATTGTGATGCTATTAGCAGATTTGACATAGCGATCACAAATTGCCGCGCTATAAAGAGACTGCGACTGTTGTGCGCAAACATAGGGTCATCGTAATGCAGCCTTTTTTTCTTTTTTCTTTGTCAGTTTCCTCTATTCACGGGGACAATTTAGGATCACAGTAGACATATCAAACGTATCAGAGAAATAATTTAAACTAAACTATAGTAATTGTCGAAATGTGTTGCTTTACATATCATGAGCGAGTTACATTTCAAATAAGCAATGTCTCTATTTGAGCAGTAGTGCTACCTAGTACTACCTATGCTAGTCGGAGGTCGATGCCATCTAGTTTTTGTCGTCCTTCGACACTGACGACAAGAAATCCTCGAAGTGAACATAGGGCTGAGACTCACAAGCGACAGCCGCTACTACTCCACAGTGATGACTGTAGGAGTTCCAAGCTTCGAGGACGGAGAGACGAATTATGGCGTGGATTGTGTTCCTGGGCTCCGGTTGGGCCTCGACGGGGCGACCTCATTCATCGGGACAAGGGGGCGGTTGGGCCGACGAGGGTGGCGTCCTCCTCCTTCATCCAGATGAGGGGGGTGGATCCCTGGCAACAGCCATACCGCCGTCGACGATCCATCAGTTGTCGCTGCTAGGGCGTCGCAGGGAGAGTTCACGCTTGCATGGCGTTTGGAATGATATGTTCTGCTCCACCGCCAAGTTAAACTAGAATGTTGGGTTCTTGCGGGGCAGCATTGTCCGGGATGATAGTCCCTATTCGGCAATTCCGTAGACACAGCCGTCACAACAGCAGAACTAAGGGGTAAAGTGTGGATTCTTTTTTATGTGGGGAAGTTTTCACTAGGCCACAATTAGTAGGTAAATAATTGATTGTACTCAATTCCTTCCATCACTTTTTTTTCAAGGATAATCTCTTTCATCATTTGAACTTTGAGTTACTAAGCTTTATTAACAATACATGTCGTCTGTTTAGAAGTTATTATTTTATTTTACTTTCTTCATAAATCTAATAGAAGTTATTATTTTATTTTACTTTCTTCCTAAATCCGAGTCACGTTTATACACTTTCGGATTAACATCCAACCGTCTTATGAAAAGAGAAGTGTAGTACCATTTTATTAAAATTACATATTTGTTTTCAATACAAGAAATTTACTACTTCAGGCTCAGTAATACTCCCATGACACTTAGGCCCTGTTTGATAACAAAGTAGTAAAAAAACTAAAGTATTAAAAACTGCAATGATTTTACGTGTAGATAAAAAATACCATGGTTTTAATATAACAACATTTTTTACAGTATTCACAATGTAGAGAAACTGTTTGATTACGCCACATATTACTGCAGTTTAGATCGAGCAAGTACACGGGAAGAAGATAATGACGTCCCACCCCTTCTTTTCGTCTTCTCTGTTTTTTAAAAAGAGGTCTGGGGTTCTTTTTTTATGCAGAGAAAAAACCACAGTTTTTTCAATACTGCAGTTTTAAAATCACAATTCTTAGAGGCAACCAAACACCTCATTGTAAATAAAACTATGATAATCTCCAAAACTGCAGTATTCTAAAAATACTACGAAAATTCTTTGTTATCAAACAGGGACTTAGATGATAATGTGATTTACCAGTTGCAGCTGGACATATAAGAAAATTGACTCGAGATCCAGCTCTAATGATTAATTCTTGTTGGGATGCGGGAAAGCTTAAGTGATACTCCTTCCGTAAACTTTTATAAGACGTTTTAGACCATTACTTCAGTGATCGAAAACGTCTTATAAAAATATACAGATGGAGTAGTGTCTTTTATCTTCTTACTCTTCATAATGAGTCTCATTTCAAATGGAAAAAACCATGAAATTAATGCCGTTCCAAACGACATGTGTACCGATCATCTCAGTGCTGTCCCTGGACCCGATCATCGGTGCGATCGCCGCCGGCAACACCGTTGCCCTGAAGCCGTCTGAGGTTGCACCAGCCACGTCGTCGCTGCTGGCCGAGCTGCTGCCACGGTTCGTCGACGGCACCTGCATCAAGGTCATCGAGGGCGGCGTCGAGGAGACCACCGCGCTCCTAAACCACAAGTGGGACAAAATCTTCTACACGGGTAACTGGCAATCTCCATGACACTTATTTTCTCTTTTTCGTGCGTGGGCTCCATGTCAGTTCTTGACGACCGCCATCAATGAAGCTCTAAACCTTCTTCTCGCCATGTCGCATGGAAAATTGCAGGCAATAGTAGAGTCGGACGCATCGTGATGGCCTTGGCGGCGAAGCATCTGACGCCGGTCGCCTTGGAGCTGGGCGGCAAATGCCCGGTGGTTGTGGATTCAAACGTCGATCTCCACGTAAAACTAATCTGCCCATAATCTCCCCCAGTCTGAATGATCATTGCCAAAATCCTACGGGAGAAAACGGTCACCTTCCGCTGGATGTTCCATTCTTCCTAAATTGTGTTTCTTGACCCTTTTTTTTTCCTACAAAGATTGCTGCTAAGAGGATCGCTGCTGGCAAGTGGGGTTGCAACAATGGCCAGGCCTGCATTGCTCCTGATTTCATCATAACCACGCAGACTTTGGCCCCAAAGCTGGTACACGCATATACTATGTTTATTTACACACCTTCTTCTCCTTTTCTTCTTCTTTCCTTGACAAGGGTGTCGAATCCTAACTTTTCGTTGAACATAACTTGGAAGGTTGAGTCTTTGAAGAAAGTTTTGGACAAGTTCTACGGAAAGGATCCACTTCTATCGGCAGACTTGTCCCGCGTCGTGAATGTCGACCATTTCAACAGGCTCAAGGGCTTGATGGACGAAGAGATGGTCTCCGACAAGATCGTGTTTGGCGGTCAGAGGGATGAACAGCAGCTGTGAGTGGATTCAATCTTCACATTACCAATTCTAGCAAACTACCATCATGCTCATAATGCGTTTGGTTGATCTACCCACATATCGTTTCATCGTACCGCAGGAAGATTGCCCCTACAATATTCCTAGATGTCCCTCTCGATTCTGCCATCATGAAGGAGGAAATATTCGGGCCCTTGCTTCCGATCATCACGGTCAGAGCCAACTCTCTCTCAGATTCGGAGAATTTTACTTCATTTTTTACCCATAAAAAGCCCTTGCTTCCGATCATCACGGTCAGAGCCAACTCTCTCTCAGATTCGGAGAATTTTACTTCATTTTTTATCCATAAAAAGCACAGGGGATTCCCCTCGAAATAATAAGAAGCACAAGAGACTACTGGTGGTACATGATGCGCATCTGAGTCGAATGCTATCTTTTTCTTTCAGGTTGACAAGATCCATGAAAGCTTTGGTCTCATCAACTCAATGGCTAAGCCACTTGCAGCTTACCTCTTTACCAGGAACAATGAGCTCCAGGACCAGTTCGAGGGGGCCATTTCTGCAGGAGGAATGCTCTTCAACGACACCAGCATACATGTAATCAGCACAAGGCCACGTTTGGAACATACAGATTTTACAGGGAACTAAAGTAAGGATGCTGACATTTGGTTTGTGATGTTGCAGCTCACAAACCCATACCTGCCATTTGGAGGAGTTGGAGAGAGCGGCACAGGCGCCTACCATGGGAAGTTCAGCTTTGATGCTTTCAGCCACAGGAAGGCAGTCATGAACCGAGGCTTCATCGGGGAGGCCAGGGCTAGGTACCCGCCCTACTCGGCAACAAAGCTCGAGATCCTCAAAGGCGTGCTTGAAGGCAAGCTGGGAGATATGATTCAGGCTATCCTGGGGTTTCCAAGAGGGAAATGAGCTCACCTCTTCAGGATGGTATATTGTAGACCAAACAAAATATCCCCCAGTGTGTTTGCTATCGCTAAGGGGCAACAGCCTGATAGTATTATTTTATCACCTCTTCAGGATGGTATATTGTAGACCAAACAAAATATCCCAGTGTGTTTGCTATCGCAAAGGGGCAACAGCCTGATAGTATTATTTTATATTTGATCACATTTGAAGTGCCAAACAACATGTGTAAGTATCATAAATGAAACGGTTATTTAGTCCTAGAACCGTCCAATGTTGTTTTTATTTCTGGTAATGGAGCACACAACTCAAAACACGGCTTCGGTGGATCCGATTCGTTACACCTAGAAAATAGTTGCAAGAAACAGAGCCTTGTCATCTTCACTCACCAAAATGCAGTTCATCAGCAGCAAATATCTAGTGATACACCCTGCAACATTTCAATGAGTCAGCATGACCTTACGATATGGTTAATTATGTCCTGGATCTAATAAATACTCCCTCCGTCCAAAAATACTTGTCACACAAATGAATAAAAATGGATGTATCTAGAACTAAAATATGTCTAGGTACATCCATTTCCCCGACAAGTATTTCCGGACGGAGCGAGTAGTTCTCAAAATCCCATCTACCTTAGGAGGGTCAAACTTAGACCCAAGATTGCTCAATTTAGCATGAGCTTCAGCATAGTCTTCAAAAAATGTATCCTGATCCCCAGCATACTTTTCGGCATAAATCTGCAAACGTGATAGTGCACAAAATTATGTTCAAAGAATCAGAGCTACAGATGTTTTGCAATGGGAGAATCATGACTAACCTTGAATGATGGATCCTCAAAGAGCACAGCATCAGTAGGCAGAACTAGAAGGTCCTCGTCTCGTCGTTCTTTGACATCCTAAATTTTATGTGTTCTGTAACTGTAAGATAGTAATGATTGCAGGTATTACTATAGCATATTGCAAAGTAGGAATCTCACCTTGAAATAGCTGTTATCAAACTTGAGCCACTGTGATGTCCAAGATTGCCCCCCAGGTGCACCAGGTCCATTTTTCTGGCAAGTCAAGCATAACAACCAATCAGGCTAACAATATGATATAAGGTTCACAACATTCTTCAGTGAGAACATAATGATGCTGTACATGCTGGCACCAAGAAGAACAGCTTTGTATGAACATATAAGCTCTGTGCTAGAAAAGTTAATGATGGTGATAAGAATATAGCTCACTTTTTGTAGTTCATTCAAAAATCACAATTGAATTGATATGGCTAAATGACACTTTCAGTGTAGAACAATGACTTTCGGTCTTGTTAGCACCCAGCAAAGTAGCGATATGACATTGTCCTTTTGCAGGACGCCCCTATGCAAGGAAGTGTTGGCGATGTTTTATTGAATAATCTATTAAATATTTCTTTTTCTTTTTACTGTTTTGAGATTTCTGAGTTGCCTTGGCTGTTACTATATCTAAATCTATTTCGTAATGGATGGAAATAGTTACCCCCACATGATTGGATTTATATTTGTTACTTCTGTTACTGTGTAGCAGCGCATGGGTCATTCAGCTAGTACCATGAATATGTTTCAATAGAAACAATGAGCTCCGGCCAAGGGCGCACCCAAGATCAAATTTTAGAGGGGGCAAAGATGTAGTAAATGGATTGCTAAGTGGGGGCAAATCACTATTTAGCTTGACATATTAAAAGGACGCCAAAAATTTAGTGGGGGCAGCTGCCCCCATGGCTTATACACTGGATTTGCCACTGGCTCCGGCTGTAATTTACGCACAGTGTATTTCGTTTCAGGTTTACCCCAGCCGCTGCGCTCTGGTCTTGATCGTCCAAGTGTGTGTGCTCCTGACAATGCAACAATTTCCTACAGATCACAAAACAGATAAGACAAGCAACTCCAGAAGTATGTTGTATTGAAGAGTTAAAAGTAACACAGAAGTCTCCTAGTACCTTGTCATTCAGGCCCATTCTGTAGAATACTTCTCGCAAATGTTCAGCAGGTGAAGGAGGACCAGCAGCTGAAAGGGTGGCATAAAATATATGATAGCATCAGCATGCATCAAAAAGGTACAAGTTTAGTTCTTATTTTGGTTCCTAAATGTCAACCTAAAGTACATCACAAAGGAAACATGAATTAGCACTGGTAGAACTGAAAAAACCAAACATGAGAAAATGTGGCGTTACTTGAGAAGGGAACTGGTTGTAAAAAAAGTTGCTTTATTACAAAAAGACAGCACGATCATGATTCGATCTTGCACAGGCGATGCAACTTTTCACTATCATGCTACAGCACAGTCATAATTTGATCTTGCACAGTGTGATGCAACGTTGGAGATAATACAAGGAATTTAACAGTCTCTTGTAGGGATGACAAAGGGATATTGTAAGAAAACAAAATCATGATTGTTGAAAACTTGAAAGGCCCTACCATTAGAAGTTAGTTGGAAAAGCGTTATGTTGTAATCTACTCCCTCCGTCCCAAAATAAGTTACTCAACTTTGTACTAAAGTTAGTACAAAACTAAGTCATTTTTGAGTCACTTATAGGGGGTCAAATTAGCCCAGCCCAGCTGGAGAAGCTATTACTGAAGTTACTATGGTGCATCGAAGTACATTTTGCAGATAAAATAAATATACATTTAAATACAGGTGACATCCTAAGGAGGCATGTCGACCTGAAGCAGATAATGGCCAGAGATAACACTGTCGCATTGCATGTGGTAGCTCATAAATTAATACGTATTCAACAGTGTGGAGAAACAAAATCAAGTGTTCGGTTATTTTTTAATGAATGCATGTCTTAGTTAAACACAGCAGATAACTAAGCATTCAAATACATGTGATATCCTCAGGAGGCATGTTTGCGTGAAGCAGATTACGTCCATGAGACAGTTCTGTCCTTTGCATGTGGTAGCTTAGCTCATAAGTTTATGTCAAACAGGTAAATAAATAGAATCTAAAACTGAGTTGATTTTCAGTACGTGCATGTTTTAGTTAAATATACCTCCCTTTGCAAGAATTATGAAACTGTATATTCTACCGCTCTCATCAAAGTCCAGAATAGACAAGTAGCATGGGCAAACACACATAGGGGCTTCATTTGGTTTGTTGAAGTTTTGATGATTTAATCAGTAAACCGAAATATCTGCAGCAATCAACGGATAACCATTCAAGTTTACCAGATAACTGTTTATTGCTCCCATCACCGAGAAATTGTTGCTACATGATGTAGAGATCTATATCATGCAAAACTAAAGGTGCAGACAGAGACGGTAAGATCAGAAATAAGCTAAATCGGCATACATAGTAAGCTGGGCTATGGATACTAATTACTAACCAGGGAGTCTCCCCTCTGGTGGGCATTGTTCAGGGGCAGAAACATCAACCCTTCCATAGATCATGGGGATTTTGGGGCCACCAGCTTCCTGAAAAATGACAAAATCAAATCAGTCGCATCATTGCTAATCTAAGAGTATTTATAGGAATGATCATCATCGACAGGTTGAAGCGCCACGAAGTACCTCAACGGCTGTAGCACTGGCAAGCTGAAACAGATCCGCATATGTAACACCTGCATATTTGTCCTTGATGGCTTGAATAAGCTTCAAAGCATTCACAAGACCTGCAGCAGAACTAGTTTTAAAAAAAAACAGCCCTAGTTGTATGAAGCAAAAGAGAACCTGTGGAGGAGAAGCGCTACCAGCATTAGCCGCATGCTTTAACTCAATTTCAAACCTCAAGCTACCATTAGCTCCACCACACTTGGGCCACTCGCTAATGTTCTTGTCATAAGTACCAGCGTCATGCCAACCCAAGCGAACCTGAAACCAGAAGCAGTTCAGTAGACAAGTCACAAAGAGACATCTGTAGGCTGCGTCAGTTAATGTTGGACCAAGCAGATGCAAAACCAGGAACTGTGCGGTGTGCAGATACAACAAAGATGAGAAATAATTTTAGAAGTTGCGTGTGTGACAGGTTGCAGACAGGTGCATCTACTGTTAGACAATCTTGTAACGTTACTCCTAGCGTAAGTCTAGGATCTTGGATAGACCACGTCGGCCACTGCAGCCACTTGTATAGGACGTGCAGTTCTCTCCTATAAATACTATTGTACATGTAATCTGAGATTTATCAAGGAAATTCACATTCCAACTTGGTATCAGTTTTCCCAGGACCCCATGGCCGAGCACGACGCCGCCTCCTCCTCCTCTTCCGCTGCCCCGAGCTCCGGTTCCACGCCGGCCCCTGCGTCCTCCATGGCGTCCACCGCCGCCCACACGGCCTCAGCCTCCCCAGCGGCGCCCTCGCCGCCCTTCATCTTTCAGGGTTCTTCCCCCGCTCCCGGATCTCAGTTCGCCCCTCTCTTCACCACCCCTCCGCCGCCGTCGACGCCGGCTCCACCTACACCCCGCCACCCCATCTTCTCTGATCATATCACTAACCACATCAAGTTTCTTCTCAACCCCGCCGATCACAATTACCACAAGTGGAAATCATTCTTTCTCATGGTCCTGATCCGCTACGGTGTACTCTACCTCATCGAACACCCTCCGCCTCCCAACGTTGATGCCGCCTACCTTGAGCTCGACGCCCACGTCGCCCTCTGGCTCTATGCCACTCTTGCGGATCCCATGATCGACCACGTCGTCGGCGCCACCACCACCTACTCCATCTGGAAGAAAATCAAAGATTTCTTCCTCGCCAATGGCGCTGCCCGGTTCATGGTCCTCAACCGGCAGTACCCCAACCTAAAGCAGGGCGATCTCTCTGTCTCAGAGTACGCGCGCCGCATGAAGCTCCTCACCGACGGCCTCGCTGGCATCGACCACGCTGTCAGCGAAACCGACCACTCCATGGCCTTGACAAGCGCCTCGACACCATTCGCGTCGTCCTCGGCGACCGGGAGCTGCCCTTCGACACCGTCCTCTCCAGGGTCGTCCTCGCTGAGGAATCGCAGGCACAACGCGCCGCCGAGGAGAGTGCATCGGCCTTTGCCTTCCCCGGTGGTGACCGCGGCCAAGGCGGCAGCTCCGAGGCCGGTGCCCATGGATCGGGTGACCGCGACCCCAGCACCGGTCCCTTTGATCGCCCCACATCCAACCGCGCCCAGGGCCACCCGCACCCCCAAAAACAGCCCTCCGGACGTGGCCGCGGCGATCGCTCCCCCGATGGTGATCGTGGCCGTGGCCGTGGCCGCGGCCGCAGGCGCAACGACTCCTCCGGGCGCAACCAGTCTTCTAAGTCGGTGTTCTCCCCCTTCACCGGTTACTTCGCTCCATACGGCATGGCCTTGCCATCACCGTGCTCGGGCTGGATCCCTCCCAACGCTGCTGGCGTCTTGGGACCCCGCCCTGGTGCTCACGCCCACGCCTACGCCATGTACCCGCCCACATAGACGCCATCGCCCTACCAGCCCACGAACCCCTCGTGGGAGCATCTTGCCATGCTCAATGCCGCCTTCAGCAACTCCGGCATCAACCCGCCACATGCCCCCGAGTGGTACTTGGACAGTGGAGCCTCTTCGCACGTGATCGGCACCCAAGGTATCCTCACCTCGTCTAGTAATTCATTACAACATGTTCCTTCTAGCATTCTTGTTGGCAATGGACAACATCTCCCCGTCACGGCCACCGGCTCCACCACCCTTCACCCACACAACTTTCGACTCACGGACATACTTGTCTCTCCCACTGTTGTCACTAGCCTTATCTCCGTCCGCAAGTTTACCAAAGATAACTCATGCTCTGTTGAATTTTTTCCATGTGGTTTTCTTGTGAAGGATCTTCGCACTCGTCAAGTTCTCATGATCTCCGCTAGCACCGGCGATCTCTACCCCTTCATTGGCAATAAACCAGCCCCGGCGTCCGCTCTCCTCACCACCACCTCGGATTTATGGCACTGGCGTCTTGGACACCCCGGCCCTACTACCCTTTCTTCAATTTCTCGTGATTTTCTTAGTGCTTGTAATAAGGATCCTCATTCACCATGTAGTGCTTGCCAACTAGGGCGCCAGCCACGGCTACCATTTTCTTCTTCTCATAGCAAAACGTTTGCTCCATTTGATTTAATTCATTGTGATTTGTGGACATCACCCGTTGTAAGTTTCTCCGGTTATCAATACTATCTTGTTATCCTGGATGACTATACCCACTACTCATGGACGTTTCCTTTGCGCCAAAACTCCGAGACCTCTACCGTGCTCCATTGCGCCAAAACTCCGAGACCTCTACCGTGCTCCAACGCTTCTTCACCTTTGTTCACACACAATTTAATGTCATCATCAAAAGTATGCAATGTGATAATGGCGGTGAATTCATCAACACGTCTCTTCGTTCCTTCTTCTCGAACAATGGTATTGACTATCGTTTCTCTTGTCCTCACACATCCCCCCAAAACGGCAAAGCGGAACGCCTTATTCACACCACTAACGACATTGTCCGTACCCTCCTACTCCAAGCCACTTTAACCCCTCCATTTTGGGTGGAAGCTTTACACACCGCCACATACCTACTTAATCGACGCTAGCGCCATTACACCATACACACCTTACTATCTCCTACATGGCGTACAACCCGACTACTCCCACCTTCGCGTCTTCGGGTGCTTATGTTTCCCCAACTTATATGCCACAATGGACCACAAACTATCCCCCCGATCCTCCCCTTGCATATTTCTTGGATACCCACTGGAACACAAGGTGCTACGACCTCTCCACACGCCGTGTTATTGTTTCACGCCACGTCGTTTTCGACGAAGCGGTCTTTCCGTACCGCCCACACACACCAGACCACACCACTCTCACGTCCACACCGGATCGCCATGCAGATCCCATGCACCGGCCGGCCTCCTTGGATCCCGCCCAACAAACCTCGTACGGGCCCCACACCCCACCACCTCCTGATCCGCCTCGCGCCCCACCAACCCCCGTATCCGCAGCTGCCGCGTGCTCCTCCCCAGCTAGCCCGACCGATTCTCCCGCCCACTCCGCCTCAGCCTCGTCGCCTGGACCAGCGACACGTCACCTGCCTCTCTGCCGCCCGATTCTCCTGCCACGACTGGCTCACCTGCCTCCTCCTCGCATTCCTCACCGGATCCACCTGCCAACAGACCCGGCGGCCCCACCGAATCCCCCTTGCATTCCGCATCGTCCACTCCGCCTGCACCACCTCTCCCTCTCCATGCAATACCGGTTCGGCCACCCCAAAACGTACACAGCATGTCCACTCGTGCCGAAACCGGTTTTCTCATGCCCAAACGTTTGTTTGTTGCAGCTGCCACATCCCCACCTATTTCACCCATCCCACCCACCTACAAATCAGCTCTAAAAGACCCCCATTGGCACCAAGCTATGTTAGAAGAATATCATGCTCTAATGGATAACTTTACTTGGTCTTTGGTGCCTAAGCCTGCAGGTGTTAACATTGTCACGGGCAAGTGGATCTTTCGTCACAAGTTCCACCCTCATGGCTCATTGGCTCGCTACAAAGCTCGATCGGTTGTTCGTGGGTTCACTCAAAAAGAGGGCGTCGACTATGGTGAAACATTCAGTCCGGTCGTGAAACCGGCTACAATCCGCGTGGTGCTCAGTATTGCTACTTCTCAGTCATGGCCAATTCACCAGCTAGACGTCAAGAATGCATTCCTGCATGGTGACCTCAATGAGACGGCGTATTGCTCCCAACCAGCGGGCTTTGTGGATTCCTCTCGGCCAGATCATGTCTGTCTTCTTCGCAAGTCCTTATACGGCCTCAAACAGGCTCCACGCACAGGGTTCCTTCGGTTCCAAGCATTTCTCTTATCTCTGGGTTTAAAAGCTTCAAAGAGTGATTCCTCCCTGTTCATCATGCAACGCGGCACCTCTCTTGCTTATTTGCTAGTCTACGTAGATGACATTATTCTCACGGCTAGCTCACCCTCCATCCTCGCTTCCGTCATCACCTCCCTCAAATCAGAATTTTCCATGTCAGATCTTGGCCCTCTCCACCATTTCTTGGGCATCAACGTCACCACCAACAATTCGGGTCTCTTCCTATGCCAACAACAATACACACTAGAGATCCTAGAGCGTGCCAAGATGCTAAACTGTAAGCCTGTCTCCACACCCATCGACACTAGCTCCAAGGCCTCCTCCCAGGACGACCAACTCCTCTCTAATCCCACCAAATACCGCAGCCTCGCCGGAGCCCTACAGTACCTAACTCTCACACGACCTGATATAGCCTATGTCGTTCAACAAGTCTGCTTATTCATGCATGCTCCACGCGATAGTCACATGCAACTTGTCAAACGCATTCTACGGTACCTCCAGGGCACTTCACACTATGGTCTCCAACTATATAAGTCCTCCATGGATCTCATTGCTTACACCGATGCGGATTGGGCTGGTTGCCCGGATACCCGTAAGTCTACCTCTGGCTTTTGTGTGTTCCTTGGCTCGAACCTTGTCTCTTGGTCCTCAAAGAGACAGCCCACCATCTCTCGGTCCAGCGCCAAAGCAGAGTACCGTGGCGTGGCAAACTGTGTGGCTGAATCATGTTGGTTGCGCAACTTCTCCATGAGCTGCATCTCCCTCCCACGCGGGCCACTATCGTGTATTGTGACAACATCAGTGCCTCCTACCTTGCATGTAATCTGGTGCAACACCAGCGCACAAAGTACATTGAGATCGACCTACACTTCGTCCGCGATCGGGTGGCTCTTGGCGAAATTCGCGTCCTACACATGCCTTCGAGCTCTTAGTTTGCTGATGTCTTCACCAAGGGGCTGCCGTCTCAAGTTTTTACCGATTTTCGTTACAGCCTGAACATCCTTCCCCACGGTGTTCCGGCTGAGGGGGGGTGTTAGACAATCTTGTAACGTTACTCCTAGCGTAAGTCTAGGATCTTGGATAGACCACGTCGGCGACTGCAGCCACTTGTATAGGACGTGCAGTTCTTTCCTATAAATACTCTTGTACATGTAATCCGAGATCTATCAAGGAAATTCACATTCCAACTTCTACAGCACTCGTAACAACATAATAAAGCAGTGTCAGTCCCTTGACTACATAAGGATGACGTATTGTTAAATTCAGAATTCCTTGGCTGCCCAGAAGATAATCTAAAGCCCAATACGGGCATTCCTCTGTTCCAACTCGAAAACTCGGTATCCAAGGTCGTGTATACGATACCAGGATGGGATGGCAAGACTTCTCCTTCAGCAGCTGCTTGACGTCCTCTCGCGCCCCCCTCAGCTCAGCCACCGCGTCCCCCGCTGCCGCCGAGCTAGCCTGACGCCGCCCGAACTCCTTCGAGGAGGGAAGTCAGATAAGGGACCACCACGAAATCAGGAACCGACGCGTCGGCGTTGAGTAATGGAGGAGGGCGGGAGCTGTGCGTATACCTGCGATACGAGGAGACCGCGCAGAGGGTGGAGGGGAGACCCACTAGAGATCCCGCGGCGGAGGAGGTGGTGGACGGCCATGTCGGCTTCGGCGGCGTGGAGAGGAGGGTTTAGGGATGATTCCTTCTTCCGCGTGTTTGGGGAAAATGAACTACCACAAATAGAGTACTGAGCTCCCCCACAAACTCATATCTCTCCCAAATCTCTCCCTTAATACCTAATCTATATATACTACTCCCTCCGTCCCAAAATAAATGTCTCAAGCTTAATATAACTTTGTACTAGAGCTAATACAAAGTTAAGACAATTATTTTGGGACGGAGGGAGTAATAAACAAGCGAACATATTCTTTCCTAAACGCATCCGAAAACACATACACAGGACATTCTAGGTAAAATACCACCACACGATCCGGCCCACCTAATTAGATCTAACCGTTTACATGAAAAATAACCCTCACTATGTACGCTTAGCAATTTAAGTGAGCGGACGAAACTCTGCCATCCACGCATCTTTACCTACTAATAAAGCAAATAGTGCTTCTTCCGTACGTCATCCAAATTACCCTTAAAGTTGACTAAAATTACCCACCAATGCTACCTATAAGTCATAAAAAACGTTTCAAATAGAAAAATATCCGGACTGGACCAGCCCATGTAGGCACCTCCTATATTACGGTCTGGACGTTGAAAAAAGATGCAACACACCTGTTTGGGTCCGCCCATGCTTGGACGTCTGTTTTTTTAGTTTAGTTTTTTTATTTTTCTTTTCAGTTCCATTTTGTTTTTCTACTTTAAATAATTTAGAACTTCAAACAACTTTTCTCAATTTTAAGAAACTGAGAATTTTGAAATAAAATGTTAAAAAAACTTTTTTTTTTTTGAGAATTCAAAAACTACTCAAGAGTTTTGAAAAATGTTTGCATTAAAAAAAAGTTTAAACTTTGAGAAAATGTTCATAAAATAAAAAAGTCAACGATTTTAAACAAAAGTCCGTGTAAAAATCTTAAAAACAGTTCGTGCCTTTGTTTTTAGTCTCGTTTTTTATTTTCATTTTTCTGTTCCATTTTTTAGTTTAAATAATTTAGAACTTCGAAAAACTTTTGCAATTTATAAAACTGGAAATTTTGAAATAAAAGTTGGAAGAAAAAATAAAATGTTTGTGAATTCAAAAATGCTCAGGATTTTTGTAAAAATATTCGCATATTCAAAAATGTTCATAATTTTGAGAACAATGTTGGTGAAAACAATAAAAGTCCAGGATTTTGAAAAATAGTTTGTGTGTTATTTTCTGAGTGCAATTGAAAAAAATGTTTGCTAATTCAAAAAATGTTTATGCATTTCGAGAAATGTCCTAAGATTTTAAAGACATAATATGATCAGCACCATTGGAGATTATAATTGTTTTTTCTTTCGTTGCAACGCACGGGTCCTTTTGCTAGTATTAAAAAAAACCTCGCACGCACGACTCGAGCGTCTCCCACCCGTGCTCACGCGTCGCCCACTCGACCCCCGGCCACCGCCTCGACGTCGGCTGCCGGGCCCTCGCTCGGACGCCTGCCCCGCACCAGTCGCCGCCGCTCCTCGCGCTCTTCTTCGTCTCCATCCAGATGCTGCTCACCATCGCCGTCGCCTCCGTCGTCATCTTCGTGCGCCCCGTCGCGCTCTTCTTCGTCTCCTCCCCCGCCGGCTTCGGGCTCTACATCTTCCTCATCATCCTCCCGTTCATGGATACGTCCCCTTCCTTACGTTTATACGACGCGCGCGCGATCTCAAATCAATCCTTCGTTGCCATGCATGCTCTGTTTCCGTCGATGTGTGTGACTGAAGCTCACCGTGCCCGGCCGTGTGTTTGGAACGAAGTGTTGTGTCCTCTGTACTACTACTACTACCAGCGGCACCCGGTGAACCTGCTGCTGCTGGCGCTCTTCACGGTGGCCATCAGCTTCGCGGTGGGGCTCACATGCGCCTTCACGAAGGGGGAGGTGATCCTGGAGTCGGCCATCCTGACGACTGTGGTGGTGGTGAGCCTGACGGCGTACACCTTCTCGGCGGCGAGCCGTGGGCACGACTTCAACTTCCTGGGCCCGTTCCTGTTCGCGGCGGTGATGATCCTCATGGTGTTCGCGCTCATCCACGCATTCTTCCCGCTGGGCCGCATCTCGCTCATGGTGTACGGCGGGCTGGCGGCGCTCGTCTTCTGCGGCTACATCATCTACGACACCGACAACCTCATCAAGCGCTACTCCTACGACGAGTACATCTGGGCCGCCGTCGCGCTCTACCTCGACGTCATCAACCTCTTCCTCTCCCTGCTCACCCTCTTTAGGGCATCCGATTCCTGAAGTGCCTGCCTTGCCTGCATCAACCTCCTGCCGTAGCGTAGCGTAGGGCGTAGCCCCTCCTGTGTCCTAATCCTTCCCCTGCCATTACATCACGAATCTGCCTTGCTTGTGTGTGAAACAATTTGTTGTAAATTAATTTTGACCTTCAGTCTTCACGGACAGTGCAGTAGTTTGCATCTCGTGTTCCTTCTTAGTAGAGAATCATTTTTTGTATAGTACCGCATACTGGACTGATTGCGTATTGAGAAGACATCCAAACATATTTCGGCATGAACACACACAAAACATGATCCAGGCAAGGCCGAGTAAACAAGAATGAGCAATGAAAAAATACAACGCATCCAGCTGCAATATTTTCATATGTTTTTTGCGTAAAAAGGGCAAGGCTAAGAAGTGTCGGACAAAGGGATGTATACGCCATACATGAGACGGCACACGCATGATATCTCATTCAAAAATCACCCTCAGCAATATACAGTACCGAAGTCGCTATGAAGTTTAGCGCATCACAGACTCTAATTTGTTGCCTGCCATCCAATCATGACTGCTACTCAAAAAACAGAGATTGACTATGGCAATCAGAAGAAGTGTAGCAAAAAATCAAAACCAAAAGTTATAAACCAGATAGCAAACACAAGGGGCCTCAGAGATACATTAGCAAATGTGGATCATCAAAGATATCAGATGGTACGGACAAAATTTTCACATCACAGGCCCCCAAAAAAGAGTAGATTGATGCTCTAGAGGGAATTCATGAAAGAGAAGGATACACGAGCAGGAACTCATGATTGATACAGTTATTTCTGTGGGCGATTAAACTCCAGCCTTTTCTGGAGTAGCTTCAGCCTAAAATGTCTCGGATGTACATATCAAAGAAAAAATGACATATTTCACCTTTCTTTTTACGAGCAGTTTTGCTAAAACACATTTAAATGTGAGATAAGTATTGCACATGTAAGTCCTATATCATTGATCTTGTGTGAAGATTGATGTGGGTATTTTCTTTTTCTTTTTATGCTTGATTTAGTGATTTAGATGTGGTCCTCTAATTATAGTATAGGCCTACTTTTATGGTGATTATCTCACTATTCCAAATATTGCGTTTTAATGCAGATCTTGATACAACTGGACATATCTTTGCTTTTATATTTCTTTGTTTTTGTTGGACATGTGAGATCTACTTTCCTAAATAAGTTTTTTTTTTCAAACCGAGAAACATATAGAGAGACATTGAGATATGGATATACGTGCGTGCACGTACACATTTACTAGTAATAATAAAGCGCTGACAGCTTCTGTCGCGTCGTGGCTTCTTTGCAAAAAAGCCCCTGAGGTTTATCGAAATCAACCCGCAGTCCTCTCTGAAGCTGGGGCTCCTCTACCTTTGCGCGTGCAGACGCGGAGAGCTCGTAGGTCCTGGCCGGCGACGTGAGCTTCGCAGCAGGGCTCCGGCGTGGCCAGGAGGGCAAGGAAGGTCGGATCCACATCGGAGTTCCCCGGATCCGTCCATCCCCGGCGGCTGGCAGGCGGACAACAGGCGCAGGTCGCGGCGAGCAGGGCGGGGTGCTCGTGGGGCTCCTCCCCTCGATCCCAAAGGGGCTGGCTGGTGGCGGCGCGCCAAGTGGCTATGGCTGCGGGAGCGGCTGCCGTTGTGGGTGAAGCGCCCCGGCGAGGAGACGAGTGCGGGGTCGGGCGAGGAGCTCGGCGGGAAAAGGCTGCATAGGTTGCAGCTCTGGCCGAGCTAGGCCTTGGGGAGGGCAACCATCCGAGCCGAGGTGGGCTGGATCCGTGGCGAGAGGCGGGTTCTGGTGGTGGAGAGATGGATCTGGTCGATGGGGCGACCTGCACGCGAGCGACGACGGCGGCACCTTGGGACATCGTCAAAACTGCAACTCTGGCAGCGCAATGGCTCACCTGATGGAGAAAACAAGACAAAGGGAGAGGGGGTAAGGGAGGAGCAGCGGGAGGAGGGAAGCAACAGAAGGCAACTCTCGCTGCGCAATAGCTCCCCTGACGGAGAAAACAAGACAAAGGGGAGAGAGGGTGAGGAAGGAGCAGCACGAGGAGGGAAGCAAGAGAAGGCACGGAGGACGCGAGCGTCTCTTGAGAAGGGAAAGGGACGAGGTCGGCGACCATGGCGGACAGAGGAGAGACCCCACGGAGGACACAATTGGGACAGAGGGATGCGGCGGAACCTGTTGGATATTACCTGTTCGATCACATGCATCATGCAGCAGGGGGCCATGAATAGGCGATGCGCGAGAAGAAGGGGGGCTCGGGAGAGGTAGGAGACAACCACCTGCTCGAACCCCCTGCAGGTCCTGGACCTGATCTTCAGGTAGCAGATGCACGACAGCAGCATTGTGGTGGTGCCGCTCAGGCACGACCCCGTGAGCGCGACGGCGTAGGCAACACGAGGAGCGCCACGATGGTCGTGCTCACGACCAGCGAGGTCCTGACGGAGATAAAGATATATAGCCCCAATCGCAGCGATTCTTACTGTCATTATTCCCTTCGTATCTTCCCATTGGTCTCATGCATGTTCACGTTGACAGCCTCAACACCGCCAACTGCTTGTTCATGATCCCCTACGGCCTCGGCGCCACCATAAGGTAAGCATTCTTTAACTAAGCTGGGTATCTCACTGGTCACATTTACAGTAGCACTCATCTGTTTCTTGTATCCGCGCAGCACCCGGGTTTCGAACGAGCTCGGCGTCGGCCGGCCACATGCTGCCCGCCTTGCAGTGTGCGTCGTCATGTTCTTGGCCATCTTGGAAGGGTTGATCATGGGCGTCGTGCTGGTCTCTGTGCGCCGCGTCTGGGGCCATGCTTACAGCGACGAGGAGGAGGTGGTCACGTACGTCGCCAAAATGGTGCTGGTCATTGCAGTGTCCAACTTCCTTGACGGCATACAGAGCGTTCTCTCAGGTATACCATACCATACAACCATGCAAATGGCCACGAATTGACTCCTGGGAGCAGCTTATTTTAGACAACTAAGTAATCCTAACGAATTAATTGGTATGTATGTAGGTGTGGCTAGAGGTTGTGGGTGGCAGAAGATCTGTGCCTGCATCAACCTCGGTGCCTTCTACGCCGTGGGCATACCGGCCGCCTATCTGCTAGCCTTCGTGCTGCACGTCGGCGGGATGGTGCGCGCTTCTCCTCGATTTCTTTTACTTTCTCTGTATCTAGATAATTGTAATTGGAGAGTCAATTACAATTATTTAGGTACAGAGAAAGTACAAATTTATATATACCTCTTTGGGTTCGATAACATTGATAGTGCGAAAATTATTTGGATGGGCAAGAATTTTTTGAAGTTTGAGCAGCGAACCAAATAAAGATAATCCATAAAAGACAAGGAGGAAGTAGGATGTGCACAATGGGAATAACTAAGAAGTGATGATGGTGGAGATTTGGAGTCGAGATGGATGCAGGTGAGAGGTATGAAAACGAGATAAAGATGTATTCTTTTCTTCCGTTGCGTTAAACGGGCCCTTTTGCTAGTAATAAAACACTGAGTGCTTCTGTGGTCTGTCGTGACATTTTTGTAGAAAAGTCCCTGATGTTTTGTGTATTCAACCCACGGTCCTTCTTTTAAAGTGAGAAAATGTTTCATCCCGGGTTGGAAAAAAACATCAGCAGACACGAGCACAGACTTCTCCTCTCACGGGCTTCTCCTCTCTTGCTCACCTCGCGACCTAGCCGCGAGAGGCGGCGGCGTGCGCCGTGTGACGCTCGATCCGCTACCGCGCCGATCGTCGGCCCAGGCCGTAGATCGCGGCACCCTGCAACATCGTTCCACATCAGCTCCTCCTCTTCCCAGCGCGCCCGAGCTCCTCGCTATGCACCGCCACGCAGGGTTCACGCTCACCGCTCGACTAGAGCCACCGCCAGCCGGTCGTCGTTTGCAGTTGCTGACGACCTTGCCGGCCCTTCTGCATCGCCCTCCATCAACTTCAGATGCGCACGCGTGTGTGTGGATCTCGTCAGTTATGTTGTGCACACAAGGTGTTTGTATATTTGTCCGAGCAAAAAAAGTTCCTCGGAAAATCCTTACAATCCCCTACAGAACCGTCATTTTATTTGTAGGGAAGCAAATATTTTGGGTCGTATCATATCAAGGTGAGACGGAATGGATCAGTATGAGGTGTTAGAGCAGACTTGGAACGGGTCTTTGGCTCTAAAGTCTGAGGTGAGGTACAAGGTTAAGAAGAAGAGGTCAGTGTAATTCTAGCCATATTCATTGCTCTTTAGGATCTTCTAAAGTATGGCTTTGTTTCAGATTTGTCTCCAAGGTTGTAAAGGATATGACATTGCCTTTGTTGTGTTTCAGGAACAAGTGGTCATGAGAAATAAAGGCTTGTTCTTGGATTTTGTTCCATTGTATTTTGAAATAGCCAAAGAAGGTCTCTAATAACACTAAGTAGCAACATCAAGTTGGTCTTCATACCAATAGGCTATATGAGTACATGATGTCATTCCAGATCATAGAATAACCACTCCTCCCCCTTTTGTGCATATCTATAGAGAGATATACCTTTGGTTATCTATCAGATCTTCTTTAATATGTGTATTTGTTGATCCGCTGATTTTGCAAAAAGAAAAAATCCTACAAGAAAAATACTAGGAGCCAACTTATGTCATCAATAATCAACATTGCATCTCCATGATTCTGTGGGTTTGTAATAGTATGTTTAGCGTGCGAGCAACTTTGAAAAACATGATGTACAAACCATACTACGAGAATCAGAATATCAATGCGTACATGCCTTTTCAGTCCATATTTAATAGTGATACAATGTTGTATTCCTTTTGTTTCTGTTCAAAAGTAAAAAGATCAACTCAGAAATAGAAACAGACCTCATATATGATTTCGTTCTGCCCGTAGTCTGCACTAAAGAATGTCCATCTTTGCCCTGTCCTACCATAACAAAGCCAAATTTTCTGCATCCAATTGGTTCATAGACCCAGTTTATATATATCCAGAGTTGAGAGATGGGAACCTACCCATGAAACGCGTCATGGCGCACTTCAAATATCTATTGAATATAAGGAGAGACGGCTTCACCGGTTTTGCGATGGTGATCACATTGCGTAATAAGGAAATAAAAAGAACAACAGAACACACCTAGAGGCGATTGTTCATGATTGAGAAGTTTTAGATATTATAATGGAGTGAATATGAGATATATATTTTTCTCCCATTGCAACGCACTGACATATTTTCTAGTTACTCTTACATATGTATCAAGGTATACTAATGTTGATTTAAGTCAATGTTAAAAGCTACTGAGTTTTTTCTCGTTTGTCGTGTCAATTAATATGTATTTTCTTTTTTACGCATAACAAACCAACCTTCTCATTCCTTATTAGTTAATTAATGGATCCCATGTAAACCAGCCTTCTCACTCCCACACTCATGCAAACCCCATCAAAAAAATTTCCTTGATTTATGTTAGTGGTCTTAGGCTGCTCATAATGCTCCACTTTGGATAGGTGCTAAGCATGCCAACAAGGCAAAAAATTCTATGTGACAATCTAATTAAGAAGAGAGAGAGAAGTTTGGTGTCCTTGGAAGGAAACAGTGCTAGTCACGGGAACCTATGCAAAACATTAAAAATGAAGGGAACTAGCCTATGCATGCAAGACTTTAGTTGCTAAACAATTAAATGAGGCAACCTTAGCAACAACAAACTAAGCACCAATGCATTGAAGATTATAGTTGCTTAACATATTTAATGCTCTTAGCACCTCACTTAGCACCTTTGCATTGAAGGAAGCCTTATATAGCTATAACTTATAATTTTTTGTACACAAAATTGGAGGGAGTAAAATGCATGAACCGTCTCTAAAGTTGGTGGCAAAGTCTAAAATGGTCCAACACAGTCCCTAAACTCATGAATACGACGTCAATATGGTCTTCTTTTTTCTAACACAGTACATATGCAAAACACTCATATAAACGTGCATACATTCATTTCTATGAACTCACACACACGTTCTATCATATAAATATCTTCAAGAGACTGAGCTGCCATATCATCTTGACATTTACGAAGTTACGGTAGGTGTCTTGTCGTCGACGGGAACGTCTCCTTCCACTGAATGCGCATCGTCGAAAATCCTGAAATAAATTTAAAAATAACGTGAGTACTAGGACTTGAACCCTGGTGTTCACACGTCAATACGGTCCTCAAACTTGTGCAACCAGTCATGGGCTATGTATAAACATATGGCTCGGGTATGCTGCGTCGACCATTTCCACCACGTCACCATAAAGGCATGTGGTTAGAAAAGTTGGCCGTCTCCGTGGTCAAAATCGCCAAACACAACATGAATCCCTAACTTCCCAAATCGCTCTCCACCACACCACACTTCAAACAGTTTGGTCGATGGCGACAGTGACGGTGACAACCTCGGCACCTCTTCCCCTCCTATTGTCGGTGGCATCCGAGTCGAGCCTCCCTATAACAGCCCGAGACCGATTATTTCCATCATTATATTGTTCGCTTTATGTTATTCTTGCATTGCATCATTTCATCATGCCATTAATTTGTCCAACTGAACTAAATAAATGGTATGGATCTTTGATCCATTTAAATAACATAAATGCAAAAAATGGATAAATAGTTGTTAGGAAATGTACATGGTGTTTTCTCTTTATAACATACTAGATGATGCCCCGCGTGTTGCTGTGGAAATTGCTAAAAATGGATAAATAGTTGTTAGGAAAAATTAAAACTAATGAAAGCGAATGTAAACTTAAAACAATAAAATACAAAGCATATAAAAAGAGAGTATAAATTATAGTTAAAATGTAATTTCTAACAAAATATGGAGGATGAACTCTAATGCAAAAAAACTACTTATGACTAGTATGCATGAATTGATTATGTGGCACCATTGCATGCGTAAAGAAATGCAAAAAATGTTATTGATGTCTTGCATGCATACTTGCTTATGTGTCATGGTTGCATGGCTAGAAAAATTAGGTAGTGAGTTGTAGCTATTTAGGAATAGAGGATACCCTCCCAATAGTTTAGGGAGCAACTAAAAATCATTCCATTAATTTGGAATTAACCATAAAACACTTCCAATTTAAATCCCATGTCTTTTATACTTTAAGTTTGGTCTCAAAACCTTGACAATAATTCTTTCTCCTTTTATCCAAGCCCCACCAAAAATCTCAACATTTTTGGGACCTTTCAAACAACCACCTCCTATTCAAACCCATTTGAATTTAATTCAAATGAGTTCGAATTCAAACTTCACACGTGCCTCTTTTTATTTCCTCTATCAAGCTCATTTTTGTGAGTCCGGGGAAATTAATTCCATGCCCAACTTCTACCCTCAACCCTTCCTTTCTTTTCCTTTTCTTCCTTGATATTTTCTGTAATTGGAAAATAGAAGAGAGTTGAGAGATGAGAGAGAAGCCCAGTCGCAGGCTGAAGCCCAACCTAGCCAGCCCATTAGGCCCAACTGAAACCTTACCGAACCCTAGCCTGAGCTCTCCCGTTCCACCCCCTCACTCCCGCTCTCGTCTCCTCCCCTTGCACCGCCACACACACTCACATACACACAACACACACGCTCACACCTAGCGCTAACATGGGGGGCACTCGACCCCGACTCCGCCTCCGGCCATGGCGCCATGTTCGCCTGCGAGCCCAGACAGCCCTCATCCCCTCTAACTCCACCCGCGTGCCACCTCGTCCTCTTCTCCAACGCATACGCCTTCCTTACCCATGGCAATGTCGCACGCACTTTCCGCCGCGCCGGCCACCAAGTTCACCGGCGAGGCCATCTCCTCCTTCGCCATCGCCCGACCTCTCCTCTCCTCCCGCATCCCTGCTTACCTTGCGCTGCCCCATGCCCTGTTGAAAGCACAATTGCTGCATAGGGTGGTTTTGATAATTGATCACAACATATGCATCATTGGACTAATATGTTTTCCAAGTATATTTCAGAAAATTTCAAAAGATGCTATGGCTTAAGGTTATGTGGAGATACCCCTCGATGCAAGAAAGGAATAATATTGGCTCAAGCTTCAAGCTAGAAGACTCTTCATTTTATATTTGTGAGAAATCACTTTTGAGTCCATAGGAAAGCCAATATTATTAAAAGGGGGTGAGGTAGTAAAATAAACTGATTGCTCAAATGCTTAAAGTAGACACCAAAACACTCCTCATTTTTCCCACATTTCCACTCTGTCAAGTTCCACATTCACAAATTCGGTGTCACCAACACTGCCACATTGGACCCACCGAGTTTGAACCTCAGACAGAACCCTAGCCATTCCGACCAAATCGGTGCAACTGAAACTGCATCGGTGCTACCGAGTTTGGGTGACCAACATTCTGTTGCCAATATACACACAATTGGAATTTCCGAGTTTGAGTATCGGTGCCACCGAGTTTGGCCATTTGACCGTTAGTCACCTTTTCGGTTCCAACGAGTTTATATATCGATCTCACCGAGATTCAAAAGTTCACACCTTTAGTGTTAATCAGTACCACCGAGTTGTCCACTTCGGTGTCACCGAGTTTGCTCTTTTGGGTGTAACAGTTTGATTTTGGCCGCTGCCTATATATACCCCTTCATCCACCTCTCATTCGTGGGAGAAGCACTCAGAATGCGCACTTCATTTCCAGATCCATTTTCTGAGAGAGATCCACCTACTCATGAGTTGGGACCAAGATATTCCAATCCAATCATTTGAAACTTCATCTCTAGCCTCCCCAAACTGCTTTCGACCAAATCAACCTCTCCTACCCATGCATATTCTGTGAGAGAGTGATTTGTGTTGAGGATACTATCTTTAGAAGCACAAGAGCTAGGAGTTCATTGATCTACCCCATCTATTACCTTTTGGAGGGTGGTGCCTCCTAGATTGGTTAGGTGTCGCTTGGGAGCCCCTGAAAGCACAATTGCTCCCTAGGGTGGTTTTGATAATTGATCACAACATATGCATCATTGGACTAATATATTTTCCAAGTATATTTCAGAAAAGTTCAAAATATGCTATGGCTTAAGGTTTATGTGGAGATGCCCCTTGATGCAAGAAAGGAATAATATTGGCTCATGCTTCAAGCTAGAAGACTATTCATTTTATATTTGTGAGAAATCACCTTTGAGTCCATAAGAAAGGCAATGCTATTAAAAGGGTGTGAGGTAGTTAAATGAACTGATTGCTCAAATGCTCAAAGTTAGCCACCAAAACACTCAGTCATTTTCCCCACATATCCACTGTGTCAAGTTCCACATTGACAAATTCAATGTCACCAACATTACCACATGAGACCCACCGAGTTTGAACCTCACACAGAACCCTAGCCATTCCCACAAAATCAGTGCGACTGAAACTGCATCGGTGCTACCGAGTTTGCGTGACCATCATTCTGTTGCCAAGATACACAAAATCGGAATTTACGAGTTTGAGTACCGGTGCCACCGAGTTTGGACATGTGACCGTTAGTCACCTTTTCGGTGCCACCGAGTTTTATATATCGGTCTCACCGAGATTAAAAAGTTCACCACTTTAGTGCTAGTCGGTACCACCGAGTTGTCCACTTCGGTTTCACCGAGTTTGCTCTTTTGCGTGTAACGGTTGGATTTTGGCTGCTGCCTATATATACCCCTTCACCCACCTCTCATTCGTGGGAGAAGCACTCAGAACACACACTTCATTGCCAGATCCATTTTCTGAGAGAGAACTACCTACTCATGTGTTGAGACCAAGATATTCCAATCCAATCACTTGAAACTTGATCTCTAGCCTCCCCAAACTGCTTTCCACAAAATCAACCTCTCCTACCCATGCATATTATTTGAGAGAGTGATTTGTGTTGAGGAGACTATCTGTAGAAGCACAAGAGCAAGGAGTTCATTGATCTACCCCATCTATTACCTTTTGGAGGGTGGTGCCTCCTAGATTGGTTAGGTGTCGCTTGGGAGCCTCCTACTTCGTGTCGTGGAGTTGAACAAAGATGTTTGTAAGGACAAGGAGATCGCCTACTTCGTGAAGATCTACGGTAAGTAAGGCTAGTCCTCCGTGGACGGAAGCCGTGGTGGGATAGACAAGGCCGCTTTTTTGTGGACCCTTCGTGGGTGGAGCCCTCCGTGGACTCTCGCAGCCATTACCCTACGTGGGTTGAAGTCTCCACTAACATGGACGTACTATAGCACCACCTATCGGAACCATGCCAAAAATCCCCGTGTCAACCTCATGTGTTGATCTCCCTACCTTACTCCTCTATTTACACTTGCATGTTTACTTTCCACTACAATACTATTAGAACTCCATGTGTAGGGTGTACTTGACTTGTTATAACTGTCATAGCTGCCTCTCAAGTAAAATTGGGAAAAGGCAAAAAAAAAATAGCTTGTCAAGTAGTCTAATCACCCCTCCTCTAGACATACTTTCGATCCTACAAGTGGTATCAGAGCCTTGGTCTCCATTTCATCGGTTTAGCAACCTAGGAGAGTATGGCATCTAGTGAATGAAATTATCATCTTAGAGGTCCTTACTTCGATGGCACTAATTTTGCTAGTTGGAAGCATAAAATGAAAATGCACATACTCGGCTTTAATCCTCATGTTTGGGCTGTTATTCATGCTGGTGTGCAAGGTAACTTCTTTGGAGAAGGGCATGAACTAGATCGTGATGAGACAGCTGATGAACTGAATATGTTGCAACTTAATGCTCAAGCCTGCGATATCATCTTCAACTGCCTTTGTCCCGAAGAATTCAACAAAATCAGTCGTCTTGAGAAGGCAAAAGAGATTTGGGATACTTTGGTTGATATGCATGAAGGTACTGATTCTATCAGAGAATCTAAGTTGGATGTGCTTCAAAGTCAACTTAACAAGTTCAAGATGAAGGATGGTGAAGGAGTCGCTGAAATGTACTCTAGGCTAGCCCTCATCACCAATGAGATTGCCGGCTTAGGAAGTAAAGAGATGACCGACAAATTCATCATCAATAAGATACTTAGAGCTCTTGATGGCAAGTATGACAGAATGTGCACATTGATCCAAATGATGCCAAATTACAAAGATCTCAAGCCAACTGAAGTCATTGGTAGGATTGTTACTCATGAGATGTCACTCAAGGACAAAGATGAGCTGCACAACAAGTCAAGCAGTGCTTATAAAGCTTCATGTGATGCTCAGGCTACTTCAAAAGACATTCTTGTCACTGATGAAGAGATAAGCCTCATTGTCAGAAAATTCAACAAGTTCTACAAGAGTAGAGGCAAAGATAGAAGCTCATGTTCAAGACATGATGAGAAGCGTTCGTCCAGTCGTGACCGAAACTGCTACAATTGTGGGAAGCCCGGACACTACTCAAACGAGTGCTCAGCTCCTTACAAATTAAGAGAAGAGTCACCTCGAAGACGAATCTCAAGAGACGAGTCACCTCGTAGAGAGAGAAGGAGTAGAGAAGATCAATATGAACGAAGACACTCACAGAGAGGCAAAGAATCAAAGAAGAAGGACAAATACACCAAGATCAGTTCAAGAACAAGACATCAAGATCGTGTTGGTGAATGGGTTTCTAGCTCCGAATCTGATCACCACTCCAAGAGAAGCTACCACTCCAACTCCAACTATAGTCAAGATGAAGGTGTTGCCGGGATTGCGCTTGTTTCCACAAACTCCTAAAACTTATTTGATTCACCAAATGAGGGAGTCGGAAACTGCTTCATGGCTAAAGGCCCCAAGGTATCACATCCTGAGTATCTTGATTTCAATAGTGATGAGGATGACTTGTTAGGAGAAGATGACTTGCTTCTAGATAAAACTAGTGATTGCACTAAAAATGAACTTGTTATTTATCATGCTAGTCAAGAGAAATCGAATGATGATGATAAGAAAGAGATTGAACGACTAACTCAAGAATTAAAATCTCTTAAGTTGGCTCATGAGACTACTCTAGAAGATCATAGAGAGCTTGCAAGAACCCATGAGAAGCTATGCTTCGAGAAGCTCAACTTGGAGCAAGAGCATGAGTTCTTAAAAGAAATCAATGATGATATTTAAAAGAAGAGTTCTTCTTATCTATCCAAACGATTAGTTTTGTCTAATTTTGTTCCACAAGTTAAGCCTAGGAACATTGGTAACAAAGGCAAGAAGGTTTCTTCATCTAGTAACAACAATGCTAAAGGTAAACATAATGTTGTTGATAGTAACTCTATTGATTCCACTAACGATTCTCTTAGCCAAGTTACACTTGAGCAAGAAAATGATCTATTGAAAGGGATTATAGAGAGAGGTGTCTTCAAGATTCTTGCTAGAAGTAAGCAATTTGAGGAAATTGTGCGCAAGCAAGGAGGACATCGGAAGAAACAAGGTGTTAGATATTTCAATGTCAACGGAGATGTTTGGGAAGAAGGTCCATATCCCACTGCCAAGTTTGTTCCCCAAGAGGAGAAGTCCACTCCTTGTGAAGGAACAAGCTCACAAGATGACCTTCCACCACAAGACCACAAAGGCAAGGGAAAGCTTCAAGATGACATTGACCTATTTGAAGAAGAACCCCAAGCCAAGGTCAAGTGGGTTCCCAAGGATACTACTAGCTCTACCTCAACAAGTGCTACAGCAACTCCAAGGATTCTCATCAATTTGGTGTGGATTCACAAGAGGAAGAACTAGAAGTTCTTGAGGGGTGACACTATCAATGAAATTCACTCTTATTCATTTTGGCAAGAACTATATGCAATCAACCTCAACCTTATGCATTAGTTCAAGGAGTCACACATTCCCTCAAAGGTAAGCAAGGAACAAGGTAATCAATGCATCTTTGGACATTATCCCATGTGTGCTTCACTCCATGTCCATAGATATTCTTGCATATGTTCCCTTTTGCTTTGGGACTACCCCATGTAGGCGAGAAGAGTATGAAAACAACAAGGATTGCTCCCAACAGAAGATGATCTTCATCGACATTGAGCATGCACCACTACTTCACCTACTTGAAGTCTTCCACAAAAAACCCAAGGTTAGTTGATCCCTCTTTGTGGGGATATCATATCAAGGGGTAGCTTTACTCCAAGACTTGAGTATAAGCATCTACTAAGGATATGAACACATTAATGCTTATGTAAAAGTGGTAACCCCACTTGTTCTTAACTATGAGTATAACCTATGATCAAGTATTCTTACTTGGCTCCTAAGTCAATATACTCATATATAGATGACTTTGTCATTGCCCAAGTGCTTGATAGCTGCTAGGATGTTTGTGCATGTTCACCATGTTTGTATCATCATTCTTATTGTGTGAGCATGTTGGTCTGCATGTATTTAATCATTTAAGGACATCCAATTGTTTTTATTTGGCTTTTTTATCTTTTGCCAATTGGATGGACAAGAATGCCTAGGAACCTTCTCTAGCTATCTATGCTATTTGATCTCAAGTTCTATTCATGCTTCATCACAAAACTTGAACAAACACCTGTCGATCCCTCAGTACGAAGGTGCACTCGGAGTTCCGTATCGTCAAAGGCTACCTTCCAAAACCTCTTTGAAAAACTCGGTGTGACCAACTCCACAAACTTGGAGCCACCAATTTTTCAAAGTTGATCAGGTTTTCTCATCTCGATACCACCAAAATCGCCAACTCGGTTACACCGAGTTTCCCTCTCTACTAACAGTTGAGGAACTCGATGCCACCGATTTTTCCATCTCGGTGACACCGACATCGCACGGGTATATATATACCTGCATACCGGACCTTTTGATTTCACATCTTCAAAATGGTTCGTTCCTCAAGCCCTCGCCGCCCCCTGAGACTCCAAGACATCGCCTTGACTCCCCGAGCGCCGCCATCGCTTGGAATCGTCGTCGTCAACGAAATCTGCTCCATCGTTGCCATCATAGCTGAACCGCCATCGAGCTAGGGTACGGTTCGATCCCCTTTGCGTCCCCCATCTGATTCTCACTCACTTGATTTTGTATTCTTCTTTCTGTTGGGGAACGTTGCATGGGAAACAAGCCTACGCACACGAAGACCTATCATGGTGATGTCCATCTATGAGAGGAGATTTGGATCTACGTACCCTTGTAGATCACACAGCAGGAAACGTTAAGAAACGCGGTTGATGTAGTGGAACGTCCTCACGTCCCTCGATCCGCCCCGCGAACCGTCCCACGATCCGCTCTGATCTAGTGTCGAACAGACGGCACCTCCGCGTTCAACACAAGTACAGCTCGATGATGATCTCGGCCTTCTTGATCCAGCAAGCAAGATGGAGAAGTAGATGAGTTCTCCAGCAGTGTGATGGTGCTCCGGTGGTGGTGAAGGATCTACTCGTGCAGGGCTCTGCCCGAGCTCCGCAGAAATACGATCTAGAGGAAAAACCGTGGTGTTTGTGGTCGGGCTGCCGTGGAAAAAGTTGTCTCAAATCAGCCCTAAATCACCAGTATATATAGGAGGAGAGGTGGGGAGACTTTCCTTGAGGGCCAAGACCCTCTAGGTGCGGCGGCCAAGGAGGTGGAGGAGTCCTCCTCCAATCCTAGTCTAACTAGGATTGGAAAGTGGAGTCCTTCTCCACCTTCCCACCTTTTTTTCTCTTTGTTTTTCTCCTTGTGGTGCCTAGCCTCTCTTGGGCTGTACCACCAGCCACTAAGGGCTGGTGTGCCACCATCAAGGCCTTGGGCCACTTTTGGGTGGGTTGCCCGCCTCCCGGTAAATACCCGGAACCCATTCGTCAATCCCGGCACGATGCCTGTAATGCCCGAAAACCTTCCGGTAACCAAATGAGACAAACCTATATATCAATCTTCGTCTCCGGACCATTCCAAAAACCCTCGTGACGTCCGTGATCTCATCCGGGACTCCGAACAACATTCGGTAACCACGCATATAACTCAACTATACTAAAACATCGTCGAACCTTAAGTATGCAGACCCTGCGGGTTCGAGAACTATGTAGACATGCCCCGAGGTACTCCTCGGTCAATATCCAATAGCGGGACCTGGATGCCCATATTGGATCTTACATATTCTCTGAAGATCTTATCGGTTGAACCTCAGTGTCAAGGATTCATATAATCCCGTATGTCATTCCCTTTGTCCTTCGGTATGTTACTTGCCCGAGATTCGATCGTCGGTATCCGCATACCTATTTCAATCTCGTTACCGACAAGGATCTTTACTCGTTCCGTAATACAAGATCCCCTGACTTACACTTAGTCACATTGCTTGGAAGGCTTGTGTGTGATGTGGTATTACCGAGTGGGCCTCGAGATACCTCTCCGTCACACGGAGTGACAAATCCCAGTCTTGATCCATACTAACTCAACGAACACCTTCAGAGATACCTGTAGAGCACCTTTATAGTCACCCACCTATGTTGTGACGTTTGACGCACACAAGGTATTCCTTCGGTGCGAGTGAGTTATATGATCTCATGGTTATAGGAACAAATACTTGACACGCAGAAAACAATAGCAATAAAACGACACAATCAATATGCTACGTTCATAGTTTGGGTCTTGTCCATCACATGATTCTCCTAATGATGTGATCCCGTTATCAAGTGACAACACTTGTCTATGGTTAGGAAACCTTGACCATCTTTGATCAACGAGCTAGTCAACTAGAGGCTTACTAGGGACAGTGTGTTGTCTATGTATCCACACATGTATGAGTTTCCAATCAATACAATTCTAGCATGGATAATAAACGATTATTATGAACAAGGAAATATAATAATAACTAATTTATTATTACCTCTAGGGCATATTTCCAACAGTCTCCCACTTTCACTAGAGTCAATAATCTAGTTCACATCACCATGTGATTTCAACGAATCCAACACCCATATAGTTCTGGAGTCTGATCTCGTCCTGCTCGCGAGAGAGGTTTTAGTCAACGGTTCTGAAACTTTCAGATCCGTGTGTGCTTTACAAATCTTTATGCCATCTAATAGATGCTGCTACTACGTGCTATTCGGAAATACTCCAAATATCTACTCTACTATACGAATCCGTTTTACTACTCATAGTCATTCGGATTAGTGTCAAAGCTTGCATCGACGTAACCCTTTACGACGAACTCTTTAACCACCTCCATAATCGAGAAAAATTCCTTAGTCCATTAGTTACTAAGGATAACTTTGACCGTTGTTCAGTGATTCAATCCTGGATCAATCTCTGTACCTCTTAACAGACTTGTGGCAAGGCACACATCATCGCATACTGTAGAGTCTATGGCTAAGTCATAGGGGACGACCTTCGTCCTTTCTCTTTCTTCTATCGTGGTCAGGCTTTTGAGTCTTACTCATATTCACACCTTACAACACAGCCAAGAACTCGTTCTTTGCTGATCTATTTTAAACTTCTTCAAAAACTTGTCAAGGCATGCATTTCATTTGAAAGTTCTGTTTAGCATTTTGATCTATCTCCATAGATCTTGATGCTCAATGTTCAAGTAGCTCTATCCAGGTCTTCCTTTGAAAAAAACCCTTTCAAACAACCTTTATCTTTACAAAAATTCTACATTACTTCTGATCAACAATATGTCAACCACATATACTTTATCAGAAATACTATAGTGCTCCCACTCACTTCTTTGGAAGTACAACTTTCTCATAAACCTTGTACAAACCCAAAATCTTTGATCATCTCATCAAAGTGTATAGTCCAACTCCGAGATGCTTGCACCAGTCCATTGAAGGATTGCTGGAGCTTGCATACTTGTTAGTATCTTTAGGATCGACAAAACCTTCTGGTTGTATCACATACAATCTTTCCTCAAGGAAACCGTCGAGGAAACAATGTTTTGACATCCTATGTGCAATATTTCATAAATAATGCAGCATCTACTAACATAATTCTAACCGACTTTTAGCATCGCTACGAGTGAGAAAGTCTCATCATAGTCAACTATTTGATCTTGTTGGAAACATCTTTGCGACAAGTCGAGCTTTTCTTAATAGTGACTTATCACCATCATCGCCTGCCTTCCTTTTGAAGATCCATCTTTACTCAATAGTCTTATGACCATCAAGTAGTTCTTCCAAAGTCTACATGGATTCTCTCTCGGATTTCATGGCCTCCAGCCTTCTGTTGAAATCCAGGCCCACCATCGCTTCTCCATAGCTCGTAGGTTCATTGTTGTTCAACAACATGACCTCCAAGACAGGGTTACAGTACCACTCTGCAGCAGTACGCGACCTTGTCGACCTACGAGTTTTGTAGTAACTTGATCCGAAGTTCAATGATCACCATCATTAGTTTCTACTTCAATTGGTGTAGGCGCCACAGGAATATCTTCCTGCGCCCTGCTACACACTGGTTGAAGTGACGGTTCACTAACCTCATCAAGTTCCACCACCCTCCCACTCAATTCTTTCAAGAGAAACCTTTCCTCGAGAAAGTACCCGTTTCTAGAAACAAACACATTGCTTCTGGATCTGTGATAGGAGATGTATCCAGTTGTTTTGGATATCCTATGAAGATGCTTTTATCCGCTTTTGGGTTCGAGCTTATCAGACTAAAACTTTTTCACATAAGCGTTGCAGCCCTAAACTTTTAAGAAATGACAGCTTAGGTTTCTCCAAACCATAGTCTATACCGTGTCATCTCAACGGAAATACGCGGTGCCCTATTTAAAGTGAATGTGGTTGTCTCTAATGCATAACCCATAAACGATAGTGGTAATTCGATAAGAGACATCATAGTATGCACCATATCAAATAGGGTGTGGCTATGACGTTCAGACACATCATCACACTATGGTGTTCCAGGTGGCATGAACTCGAAACAATTTTCACATTGTCTTAACTGCGTACCAAAAACCTCGTAACTCGGATATTCATCTCTATGATCATATCGTAGACAGTTTATCCTCTTGTCACGATGATCTTCACTCTGAAATAGCTTTGAACTTTTCAATATTTCAGACTTGTGATTCATCAAGTAAATACTCCTCTATCTACTCAAATCGTCAGTCAAGTAAGAACATAACAATATCCACTGCGTGCCTCAACACTTTATTGGACTGGACACATAAAAAATGTATTACTACCAACAAGTTACTCTCTTGTTTCATGTGGCATGATTTGCATGTCTTAAGTGATTCAAAATCAAGTGAATCCAAACGATCCATCCGCATGGAGTTTCTTCATGCGTTTATACCAACACATATGGTTTGCATGTCTCAAACGTTTCAAAAATGAGTGAGTACAAAGATCCATCAGCATGGAGCTTCTTCATGCATTTTACACCAACTTGACTCAAGTGGCAGTGCCGCAATTAAGTGGTACTATCATTATTACTTTGTATCTTTTGGCACCAATATTATGAACATGTGTAACTCTACGGTCGAGATTCAATAAACCATTGAAGGTAATTATTCAAGCAAATAGAACAACTATTATTCCTTTTAAATGAATAATCGTATTGCAACAAACATGATCCAATCATGTTCATGCTCAACGTAAACACCAAATAACAATTATTTAGGTTCAACGCCAATCCCGATGGTAGAGGGATCGTGCGATGTTTGATCACATCAACCTTGGAAACACTTCCAACACTTATCGCCACCTCGCCTTTAGCTAGTCTCCGTTTATTCTGTAGCTATAATTTCGAGTTACTAATGACTTAGCAACCGAACCGGTATCCAATACCCTCATGCCACTAGGAGTACTAGTAAAGTACACATCAATATCATGTATATCAAATATACTTCTGTCGACTTTGCCAACCTTCTTATCTACCAAGTATCTAGGGTAGCTCCGCCTCAGTGACCGTTCCCCTCATAACAGAAGCACTTAGTCTCGGGTTTGGGTTCAATTTTGGGTTTCTTCATTAGAGCAGCAACTGGTTTGCCATTTCATGAAGTATCCCTTCTAGCCCTTGCCCTTCTTGAAACTAGTGGTTTTACTAACCATCAACAATTGATGCTCCTTCTTGATTTCTACTTTCGCAGTGTCAAACATTGCGAATCACCCAAGGATCACCATATGTACCCTTGATTTGTTTATAGTTCATCACGAAGCTCTAGCAGCTTAGTGGCAGTGACTTTGGAGAACCATCACTATCTCATCTGGAAGATTAACTCCCACTTGATTCAAGCGATTGTTGTACTCAGACCATTTGAGAACATGCTCAACGATTTGAGCTTGTCTCCTTTACTTTGTAGGCAAAGAATCTTGTCGGAGGTCTTATACCTCTCAACAAGGGCACGAGCATGAAATCTCAATTTCATCTCTTTGAACATCACTTATGTTCTGCGACGTTTTCAAAACGTCTTCGGCGCCATGCTTCTAAGCCATTAAGTATTGTGCACTGAACTATCATGTAGTCATCAAAGACGTGTATGTCAAATGTTCGCAACATCCACAGACGACGCCCGAGGTGCAGCACACCAAGTGGTGCATTAACACCGAGTGGTGCATTAAGGACATAAGCCTTCTACGCAGTAATGAGGACAACCCTCAGTTTTACGGACTCAGTCCGCAAAGTTGCTACTATTAACTTTCAACTAAATTTTCTCTAGCAACGTATAAAAACAGTAGAGCTATAGTGCAAGATACATCGTAATTCGCAAAGACCATTAGACTATGTTTGTGATAATTAGTTCAATTAATCATATTACTTAAGAACTCCCACTCAAAAAGTACATCTCTCTAGTCATTTGAGTGGTACATGATCCAAATCCATAATCTCAAGTCCGATCATCACGTGAGTCGAGAATAGTTTCAGTGGTAAGCATCTCTATGCTAATCATATCAACTATACGATTCATGCTCGACCTTTCGGTCTCTTGTGTTCCAAGGCCATGTGTGCACATGCTAGGCTTGTCAAGTTTAACCCGAGTGTTCCGCGTGTGCAACTGTTTTGCACCCATTGTATGTGAACGTTGAGTCTATCACACCCGATCATCACGTGGTGTCTCGAAACGACGAACTGTAGCAATGGTGCACAGTCGGGGAGAACACAATTTCGTCTTGAAATTTTAGTGAGAGATCACCTCATAATGCTACCATCGTTCTAAGCAAAATAAGGCGCATAAAAGGATTAACATCACATGCAATTCATAAGTGACATGATATGGCCATCATCATGTGCTTCTTGATCTCCATCACCAAAGCACCGGCACGATCTTCTTGTCACCGGCGCCACACCATGATCTCCATCATCATGAGCTCCATCAACATGTCGCTGCTACCTCTTGAAATTGCCTTGGTTTTTCCCTTGAAGAGAAAAGGATGATGCAACAAAGTAGCGATAAGTATTTCCCTCAGTTTAAGAACCAAGGTATCAATCCAGTAGGAGTATCAAGATGAGGCACCAATGTACCTGCGCAAAAACAAAAAAACTTGCACCCAACGCTATAAAGGGGTTGTCAATCCCTTCACAATTATTTGCAAGGTGAGATCTGAAGGTGAAAAGTGCAACAAAGTAATTTTGTAGATCTGAATAAATGATGCAAGTAGACCCTGGGGCCATAGTGTTCACTAGAGGCTTCTCTCATGATAGCAAGTATTACGGTGGGTGAACGAATTACTATCGAGCAATTGATAGAATCGTGCAAAGTCATGACAATATCTAAGGCAATGATCATACATATAGGCATCATGTCCGAGACAAGTAGACCGATACTTTCTGCATCTACTACTACTACTCCACACATCGACCGCTATCCAGCATGCATCTAGTGTATTGAGTTCATAACAAACAGAGTAACGCCTTAAACAAGATGACATGATGTAGAGGGATAAATTCATGCAATATGATATAAAACCCATCTTTTTTACCCTTGATGGCAACAACAAGATGCGTGCCTCGCTACCCCTTTTGTCACTAGGTGAGGACACCGCACGGTATGAACCCAAAACCAAGCACTTCTCCCATTGCAAGAATTATAGATCAAGTTGGCCAAACGAAACCCATAACTAGAAGAGAATTACAAGGATACGAAATCATGCATATAAGAGATCAGGGGAGACTCAAATAATATTCATAGATAATCTGATCATAAATCCACAATTCATCAGTTCTCGACAAACACACCGCAAAAGAAAGTTACATCAGATAGATCTCCATGAAGATCATGGAGAACTTTGTATTGAAGATCCAAGAGAAAGAAGAAGCCATCTAGCTACTAGCTATGGACCCGAAGGTCTGTGGTGAACTACTCACGCATCATCGGAGAGGCAATGGTGTTGATGAAGAATCCCTCCATGTCCGAATCCCCCTCCGGCAGGGCACCAAAACGGTCCCTGGATGGGATCTTACAGAGACAGAAGCTTGCGACAGCGCAAAAGTATTTTCATGGCTCTCTTCTTTGGTTTCCGGATTTTAGAGAATTTATAGGCGAAAGAGGTAGGGCGAAGGAGCCACGTGGGGCCCACAAGCCTACCAGGCGCGCCCCCTAGGCCACGTCTAGGGGGCTTGTGATCTCCCTTGAGGTCTCTTGCCTTGGTTCTCAAGTCCCCTATGTATCTTCTATTATGGAAAAAAATCATGCCGTCGATTTTATTCCGTTTGGGTTCCGTTTAATATTCTTCTCTCGAAAAGGTCAAAAACACGGAAAAAACAGAAACTGGCACTTGACACTGAGTTAATAGGTTAGTCCCAGAAAGATATAAAATAGCATATTTATGCATATGAAACATCCAAAGTTGACAAGATAATATCATGGAACCATCAAAAATTATAGATACGTTGGAGACGTATCAAGCATCCCCAAGCTTAATTCCTGCTCGTCCTCGAGTAGGGAAGTGATAAAGACCGAATTTTTGATGTGGAATACTACCTAACATATTTGTTCTTTGTAACTTCTTTCTTGTGGCATTAATGTTCAGATCCGTAAGATTCAAAACAATAGTTTACTATTGACATGAAAACAGTAATACTTCAAGCATACTAGCAAAGTAATCATGAACTTTTGAAATAACAAGGCCAAAGAAAGTTATCCCTACAAAATCATATAGTCTGGCTATGCTCCATCATCCCCACACAACGAATTTAAATCATGCACAACCCCGGTATTGTCCAAGTAATTGTTTTCGCACTCTTACTTTCTCAAACTTTTTCAACTCTCACGCAATACATGAGCGTGAGCCATGGATATAGCATTATAGGTGGCATAGAGTGTGGTGGAGGTTGTGAGGCAAAAAGGAGGAGATGGTCACATTGACTCGCCATATCAATAGGCTATGGAGATGCCCATCAATAGATATCAATGTGAATGAGTAGGGATTGCCATGCAACGGATGCACTAGAGCTATAAGTGTGTGGAAGCTCAAAAAGAAAACTAGTGGGTGTGCACCCAACTTGCTTGCTCACGAAGACCTAGGGCCATTTTGAGGAAGCCCATCATTGTAATATACAAGCCAAGTTATATAATGAAAATTCCCACTAGTATATGGAAGTGACAAAACAAGAGACTCTCTATCATGAAGAGCATTGTGCTATTTTGAAGCACAAGTGTGGAAAAAGATAGTAGCATTGTCCCTTCTCTCTTTTTCTCTCATTTTTTTGTTTGGGCTCTTTGGCCTCTTTTTTTCATTATTTTGGTGGGCATCTTTGGCCTTTTTTTTTTATTTCCTCACATGGGACAATGCTCTAATAATGATGATCATCACACTTTTATTTACTTACAACTCAATACTTAGAACAATGATGACTCTATAGGAAATGCCTCCGGCAGTGTACCGGGATGTGCAACGATCTAGCTTAGCGTATGACGTTGAAGCATCTCGCTAGCTATCTTACGATCATGCAATGGCAATATGAAAGTGACGACACATGTCATGAGACAAAATGGTGGGAGTTACATGCCAATATATCTCGAAATGGCTATGACAATGCCATATTAGGTAGGTATGGTGGCTGTTTTGAGGAAGGTATATGGTGGGTTTGTGCACCGGCGAAAGTTACACGGTACTAGAGAGGCTAGCAATGGTGGAAGGGTGAGAGTGCGTATAATCCATGGACTCACATTAGTCATGAAGAACTCATATACTTATTGCAAAAGTTTTATTAGTAATCAAAACAAAGTGCTAAACGCATACTCCTAGGGGAAGGGTTGGTAGGTGTTAACCATCGCATGATCCCGACCGCCACAGAAAGGATGACAATCAATAAATCAATTATGCTCTGATTTCCTAACATAGCGGTTCACCATACGTGCATGCTATGAGAATCACTAACCTCAACACAAGTATTTCTAGATTCACAACACCCTACTAACATAACTCTAATATTACCATAACCATATCTCAAAACTAATTGTGAGGAATCAAACTTCTCTTACTAATCAATGCACTTGAATATGGAAGTTTTTATTATATCCTCTTTGGATGCCTATCATATTTAGGACTAATTTCATAGCACACGCCAATTATCAAGTTACTTAGAGAGAACACTCTCAAAAAGATATAAGTGAAAATCGAGAGTTTTTATTTCTTCAAAATATGACACCACCGTTGATGGGGTTATAGTCCTAGGGTAGGGTCATAGGCCTGCCCTGTAGGTCCTACCCAAGGACTACCCCTCACAAAGGACAAGGCCCTTAGTCAGCTCCGATTGAATTAAGGAGTCCCCCATCATCCAGTCGGTAACAGGTCCTCGATCATCCAGTCAGAGACTAGCATTCGGAGGATATCAAGCTAACCGACTGGATACCACTCGGTACATCATAACCCCCCTGGAGGGAAACGGTCGTACGTTTCCAGGTGCATTTATTAGCATTTAGGACGTACGTTACCTGTAACGTACACATTCAATCGCCACTACTCCACCCCTGTACCGGAACCGTTGTGGAGGGCAGCGCACTCTATATAAGCCACCCTCCCCCGCTGGTAGAGGGTGAGCAACTCATTGTATTCCATATTCCACTCGACAACAAGCTCCCAGAGCACTGAGACGTAGGGCTATTACCTCCACCGTAGAGGGGCCTGAACTCATACAACCTCGTCGTAGCTAGGACTCTGCCCATCCTTTTCGTACCCTACACATCTACTGTCACGCTTATACCCACGACAGTTGGCACCCACCGTGGGGCAGGCGTCTAAGCGACTTCCGGCGAGTTTGCGACTACTTCCTTTCGCCATGTCGTCCAGTGGAGGTTCGAGCATGGGGCACCAGGTCTTCTTTGGCGCTCTCTCCTTCATCATCGACGATTCGGCGTGGCTTCAGGATGCTCCTCTCGACGTCGAGGCGCTTCCCCGTCGTGGGGCTACGCACTTCCGTGCCGGCGCCCGCGGCATTCTTATTCTCCAACAGTCGATTCCGGTGTCGACCTGCACCGCCGTCACGCGCCGCAGCAAGTGGTCTCGCCGTCCGCGGCTCCAACGTTGGGTGCAACACGCCCAGGCGCGCGAGAACGCGTCTTCACAAGTGGCAGTTCTAGAGTCCGTTGTGGTTGCCCCGCGGTCCCAGCACTCGGACTCGGTTCCGACTGAGTTTCCTTCCGAGTATGCGGGTCGCGGGCCTGCAGCAGAAGTACACATGGCCAACTCCCATGAAGATCCCCGTCCAGCTGGCCGGAACGAGCACGAGATCGGCGAAACGTTCGGCGCGCGTCGTCCGCCTTGCCGTTCTGCCAGTCGACCCACTCGGTGGAGCAACATGGAGTTGTTCCGCACACCCCTCCTCAACTTGGCTGCAGCTGCCAAGATAGTCGATTCCCTCCAGCCGACTGATTCAGAGGCTGGTAGGGGAATCGAGCAGATCCGAGCCCTGTTGCACACGGCGCAACAGCAGAATTCGGCAGTCTCCCAGTCGCATAACAGGATCCATAATAGTTCTGTTCATGCGAATACGCATCGGTCGGTTCACAGCCCTGGTTCCCATCAGCGGCATAGAGGAGGCAGTCGTTCCATAAATCACGAAGATCGCCGCCGTTCACGCACCCCTCCACGGGGTGGGCCCTACGGGCCCCGACATCATGATGATCGGCGTTCAGTCGGTGACACTTACGACCCAAGGCCTGACGCAAGAGGGCGTATCGCCCAGCGAAGGGTCGACAGAGGCCGAGCCCACCGCGATGGTCACGATATGGACCGTCCAAGTGGAAGCAGGACCATCGTGTCTGGTCCCGAGTGTTTTAGTCGAGCCATCCGCTCGGCTGACATCCCGCCCAACTTCCGATTGGCGACGGGAATCAGCAAGTTTACTGGAGAATCCAAGCTAGAAACATGGCTAGATGACTACCGAGTGGCGGTCCAGATCGGAGGAGGGGACAACCATGTCGCCATGAAGCACCTCCCTTTGATGCTCGACGGCTCGACGCGAGCGTGGCTGAATCAGTTGGCCCCCTCAAGCATCTACAGCTGGGCATATCTTGCCCGAGTGTTCATCAAGACCTTCGAGGGGACGTGCAAACGCCCTGCTGGCCTCGTGGAGCTCCAGCACTGCATCCTGAAGCAGAATGAGCCCCTGCGCGACTTCATCCAGCGTTGGACGACTCTCTACCACATGGTGGAGAACGTCACCGAGCATCAAGCAGTCTGCGCCTTCAAGACAGGCGTGCGGTACAGGGATCTGTACCTAAAGTTTGCCCGAACAGGAGACATCTCCATGAGCAAGATGATGGAAATAACGACGCGCTATGCTAATGGCGACGAAGAGGACCACATCCGAAGCGGCAAGCACAAAGCAGTCGCTGATGGAGATGGGGGCAACACTCGGAAGCAGAAGCAGAAAGCTCCGACTGCTCCGCAAGCAGAAGCTGCAGCCGTAACCAATGCCAAGTTCAAGGGCAAAGGGAAGGCTCAGTTCACCCCCAAGAAGAAGCAGTTCAATAACCCCATCCTGGACCAGCCATGTCCGGTTCATACAAAGATGGATGAAGAGGGCAACCCCATATATGCGAAGCATACCACTCGACAGTGTCGCCTCCTGATCCAGGGGTTTGGCGAAGGGCAACCGAGTGAGAAGGACCATGAACAGGATGAGGAGGATAATGAGGATCCGTTCCCCCAAGTCCATGCAACCCTGATGATTTTTGCTGACATCAAGAGCAAGAGTCGACTGAAGCTGGTCAACAGAGAGGTGAACATGGCCACCCCTACCAACCCCAAGTTCCTCAAATGGTCTCAGACTGCGATCACCTTCGACCAGTCGGATCATCCGGCGCATGTACCCACCCCGGGGAGAAAGGCTCTGGTCATCGACCCGGTGGTAGAAGGAGTCCGACTGCGGAAAGTCCTCATGGACGGAGGCAGCGGCTTGAACATCATGTACGCCGACACTCTCAAGGGGATGGGCATTCCGATGTACAAACTCAGCGAGAGCAGCATGCAGTTCCATGGAGTTGTCCCTAGATGGAAGGCCAAGTCACTTGGCCAGATCGCGTTGGACATCATTTTCGGCTCCGACAAGAACTTCCGCAAGGAAAAGCTGACGTTCGAAGTGGTGGACTTTCAGAGTGCTTACCATGCAATTCTGGGCCGCTCGGCGTACGCACGTTTCATGGCCCGTCCATGTTACGTATACCTGAAGCTGAAGATGCCAGGCCCAAAAGGCGTGATCACCATCACGGGCAATCGACAGCGAGCCGAAGAGTGCCTGCAGCAGGGATCAAGAATCGTCGACCAGCAGATGGCCGTCCTCGAGCTCGACGAATACAAGAAAACAGTCGACCATGCCGACCTGATGCGCTCAAAGAAGTCAGCTTCTGAATCCGCATTCCAGTCGGCGGGAGAGACGAAAAAGGTCAGCATTCACCCGACGGACGACACTGCTGCCCCGACGAACATCTCCACCACCCTCGATCCTAAATAGGAAGCCGAGCTCACCCAATTCCTCCGTGAGAACTGGGACATCTTCGCATGGAAACCCTCTGACATGCCAGGTGTACCCAGGGAGTTGGCTGAGCACCGACTGCACGTGGATTCCACTGCTCGGCCTGTCCGAGAGCGCCTGTGCCGGTCCGCCGCACACAAGAGGAAGGCAATCGGGGAAGAGGTGGCCAAGCTGTTGGCGGCCAACTTCATTCGCGAGGTTCACCACTCCGAGTGGCTCGCCAATGTTGTCATGGTGCCCAAGAAGGACAAGTCGATCCGAATGTGCATCGACTTCAAGCATCTCAATAAGGTCTGCCCGAAAGACCATTTTCCGCTCCCCCGCATAGATCAAATTGTCGATTCGACTGCGGGTTGCGAGCGTCTGTCATTTCTTGATGCCTACTCGGGCTATGATCAGATCCGTCTGTATGGTCCCGATGAGTTAAAAACAGCCTTCATCACCCCATTCGGGTGCTTCTGCTACATCACTATGCCATTCGGTTTGAAGAATGCAGGAGCTACCTTTATGCGCATGATCCAAAAATGTCTCCTCGACCAGATCGGTCGGAATGTGGAGGCGTATATGGATGATATCGTAGTCAAGTCACGCAAAGGTTCCGACCTGCTGACTGACTTGGCAGAAACATTCGCCAACCTTCGTAGGTACGATATCAAGCTCAACCCCGCCAAATGTTCATTCGGCGTTCCCAGCGGAAAGTTACTCGGTTTCTTCGTTTCCGAACGAGGAATCGATGTCAACCCCGAAAATATCGGGACCATCGTCCGAATGGAGAGGTCGGTCAGAATACACGATGTTCAACGGCTCACAGGTTGCCTAGCGGCTTTGAGCAGGTTCATCAGTCGACTCGGCGAGAAAGCACTTCCTCTGTACCGACTCATGAAGAAATCAGATACCTTCGAGTGGACAGACGAAGCCCAAGTCGCATTCGACGACCTCAGAGTCCTACTTTCCACCGAGCCGGTTCTTACTGCTCCGCTTAGTAAAGAGCCCCTTCTTCTGTACATTGCGGCTACAAATCAAGTCGTCAGTACTGTTCTTACAGTCGAACGAGAAGAAGAAGGCAAAGCATACAAAGTTCAGCGGCCAGTGTACTACATCTCCGAAGTCCTGACTCCTTCCAAGCAGAGGTATCCCCACTATCAAAAACTCATCTACGGGATTTTCTTGACTGCGAAGAAGGTGGCCCATTATTTCCAAGACCACTCGGTGTCTGTCGTTTCTGATGCTCTGTTGTCGGAAATCCTCCACAATCGGGACGCGTCAGGCCGAGTGGCGAAGTGGGAATGGAGATGCTGTACTGCGATATCAAGTTCGAGGCCAAGAAAGCTATTAAGTCTCAAGCTCTGGCTGACTTCATAGCAGAATCGGTAGAACAACAGCAACCGACCCACATCTACTCGGCCCATTGGACAATGTTCTTTGATGGGTCCAAGATGTTGAATGGCTCCGGCGCTGTCGTTGTGATCATATCGCCAAAGGGCGAGAAGCTCAAGTACGTGCTACAGATACACTTCGATTCCTCCAACAACGAGGCAGAGTATGAAGCTCTCCTCTACGGGTTGCATATGGCCATCTCACTCGGCGTCCGTCGCGTGATGGTCTACGGTGATTCGGATTTGGTGGTCAATCAAGTGATGAAAGAGTGGAATGTCAGGAACCCCACCATGACCACATACTGCAATGCAGTGAGGAAGATTGAGAAGAAGTTTGAAGGTCTAGAACTTCACCATGTTCCGAGACTAAAGAACCAAGCAGCGGATGAGTTGGCAAAACTCGGATCCACTCGGAGACTAGTCCCGAGTGACGTCTGCCTCGAGCACCTCCACCTTCCCTTAGTCAAAGAAGATCCTTTCACAGAGGAACCAGTACAACCAAAGAGTTCAACAGATCTGAGTGAAGTCGATGTAACCGCTGTGGTTGATCTGGTCATGGAGATTCTTGCTGTCATCCCTGATTGAACTGTGCGGATCATTGCATATATCCTGAGGCAGGAACTACCAGAAGACGAAGTCCAGGCCAGGCAGATAGTCCGCATGTCGAAGTCATTCACTGTCATTGATGGCCAATTGTACAAGGAGAGCGTTTCAGGCGTTCTCCAACGATGCATCTCCCCAGAGGAGGGACAGCTGATCCTGGAAGATATTCACTCGGGAACCTGCGGTCATCACGCCTCTTCAAGAGAAATCGTCGCCAAGGCATTCAGGGCTGGTTTTTTCTGGCTGCAGGAAAACGAGATGGCTAAAGATATGGTCGACCGATGTGAGGGCTGTCAGTTCTACTCCAACAAGTCCCACAAGCCGACCTCTGCGTTGAAGACAATCCCTCTCGTGTGGCCGTTTGCAGTTTGGGGATTAGATACAGTCGGACCATTCAAGACAGGCCAAGGGGGATACACACATCTGTTGGTGGCAGTCGACAAGTTCACGAAATGGATCGAAGCCAAGCCCATCAAGAAACTCGACGCCTCAACAGCCATCAAGTTTATCAGGGACATCATCTCCAGATTCGGTGTACCTCACAGCATAATCACGGGCAATGGGACAAACTTTGACTCGGACAGATTCAAAGGTTTCTGTGCAAGCCAAGGTATCCGAGTGGATTTTGCTTCCGTTGCACATCCTCAATCCAATGGACAAGCAGAGCGGGCGAATGGGCTTATTCTTCAAGGTTTGAAGCCCCGACTCCTGCGAGAGGTGGGACACGCCGCTGGCGCATGGGTCACCGAGTTACCTTCAATACTTTGGGGTCTCCGCACAACCCCGAACAGATCTACAGGGCGATCACCGTTCTTCCTCGTTTATGGAGCAGAAGCAGTCCTTCCGAGTGACTTGCTTCACAATGCGCCACGAGTCGAACTCTTCTCCGAAGCTGAAGCAGAACAAGCAAGGCAAGATGGAGTGGACCTTCTGGAGGAGGAGCGCGAGATGGCACTGACTCGCTCAACCATTTATCAACAAAATCTGCGGCGTTTTCATGCACGCCACGTCAGAAGTCGCATGTTCCAAGCAGGCGACCTGGTGCTCCGAGTGGATCAGCAAAGACCTCATAAGTTGGCTCCGGCCTGGGAAGGACCCTTCATCATCTCCAAGGTGCTGAACAACGGAGCATACAGACTCTACAACATCGAGAGGGAGACAGACGAGCCGCGTGCATGGAACGGAGACCTCCTGAAGCGCTTCTACACGTGATCGTCGACTGAAGCAGTGTAAAGAACAAGTATTGATGAAATAATATAAAGCAGATTCAGTTTTTGAGAGTCAGAATTCTTCCACGGTCGCAGACTCCGGTCACACAAAAAAAAAACTTAGTCGCGACCCAGAATCGCCTAAGTTCTAACTTCTTCCGAGTGTGCACTAAACGTCGCACTCGGGGACTTAGCTATGATCAAGAATCACCTAAGTAATACATTTCTCCGAGTGTGCACTAAACGTCGCACTCGGGGACTTAGCTGCGATCCAGAATCGCCTAAGTTCTAACTTCCTCCGAGTGTGCACTAAACGTCGCACTCGGGGACTTAGCTGTGATCAAGAATCACCTAAGTAATACATTCCTCCGAGTGTGCACTAAACGTCGCACTCGGGGACTTAGCTGTGATCAAGAATCACCTAAGTAATACATTTCTCTGAGTGTGCACTAAACGTCGCACTCGGGGACTTAGCTGTGATCAAGAATCACCTAAGTAATAACCTTCTCCGAGTGTGCACTAAAAGTTGCACTCGAAGACTTTGCTGTGATCAAGAATGACCTAAGTATTAACTTTCTCCGAGTGTGTACTAAACGTCGCACTCGGGGACTTAGCTGTGATCAAGAATCACCTAAGTAATACATTTCTCCGAGTGTGCACTAAACGTCGCACTCGGCGACTTAGCTGTGATCAAGAATCACCTAAGTAATAACCTTCTCCGAGTGTGCACTAAAAGTCGCACTCGGAGACTTAGCTGTGATCAAGAATCACCTAAGTATTAACTTTCTCCGAGTGTGCACTTAACGTCACACTCGGGGGCTTAGCTGCGATCCAGAATCGCCTAAGTATTAGCTTTCTCCGAGTGGGCACTTAACGTCGCACCCGGGGGCTTAGCTGCGATCCAGAATCGCCTAAGTATTACCTTTCTCCGAGTGTGCACTTAACGTCGCACCCGGGGGCTTAGCTGCGATCCAGAATTGCCTAAGTATTAACTTTCTTCGAGTGTGCACTTAACGCCACACCCGGGGACTCAGATGCGATGCAAAATCGCCTAAGCACCCACATGCCTTCGACGATCCTACCGATCCACTCGGTGATCATACAGATCCAATCGGCAATTCTACGGACCCTCAGTGAGGCTCATGCAGATGTCAAGACAACTGACATGTTCCGAATGTTTGCCTTTGGTTTCACCAAGAAACGCCAAACAAAAACTTGAATCAAAATTGCAACAGAAGAGCAAAAGATATGATTCAAAGTCCAACCAAAGATAGTGCCCCGGTGTGGATCAAGCTTACCCACACCGAAACGAGAATGTAACGGCCAACAACAGTGGCCAAAGTTTCTTACAAAGCAACACTCGGCATACCGAGGATAATGTTTTCCTACGCGTCGTTTGGATCGGTGCCAGGACTAGAGGGCTCTAGGAACGTGTCCAGATCAATACCATTGGCGATGCGGGTAGCACTCTCAAGGAAAGTTTCCATGAAGTCTTCGAATCGAAGTTTCTTCGTGTTGGCCACCTTCAATGTCTTCAGCTTCTCCTCGCGCACCTCCTTGCAATGGACTCGGACCAGGGACAGAGCAACATCTGCACCACAACGAGCTGCAGATTTTTTCCACGACTGCACTCGGTTCGGAATCTCCTCCAGTCGAGCCATCAGGTTCTCCATCTCCTGCCGCGACTCATCTTCTGGCCAAAGCTCCTTGTTGATTCGGCCGACGACTTCTCGCAGTCGACCGATGAAAGGGCCAACTTTGCCCACGTGGATGTGCGCCCGGAGCAGATCCCGATTGGCGTCCTCGCCGAGTGGAATGTTCTCAAGAATCGACCGCTCCACATCAGCTGCTTTAGCTTCAGCGTCAAAGCAAAAATCTGTGACAACAGGACAAGCAAACAATAAGCGCCGAGTGTGACGCGCATAACACAAGCACTCGGAAAAAGCAGGACTTACCAGCCAGACGCGTCATCATCTGCCGAGCCCAGTCGCTCACATATTTCTCCTGTGCTCTGCACTGTTTGTTCAGCACGTCCATTTGTCCCATCAGAGCAGTCCTTTGTTTCCCCATCTTTCCAACTTCCTCAGTCAGCATTTTGTTCGCTTCACGAACCTGCTCCAGCGACTTCTCTCGCTCCGCCAGAACCACCTTCATGCCATCCATTGCAAGCAGTGCCGCATCCCGCTCACCAGCAAACTGAATCTTCTCCGCCCTTAGAGTCTCATATGCGGTCCCCATCTCACAAGTTTTCTGCCAGCCAGTACCAAGAGACAATCAGATAATTCAACAATAAAAGGCTAAGTTCTTTAGACCCCAGCCGACGCAAGCAGTCGACAGCGGTCTCGGGGACTACACCCAGTGGGTTCACTGAGAGTGACCCCACTGGCATGCAACTCAAGCAGGCCCGCCCTATTGACATGCATGTTACCACCTACGCCTACGAGGCCAATACTACCCGACCTGAGTACAAATTACTCTCGGGGACTCTTACAGTAAGTGCACTCCGAGTGCCACAACTGCTCGCAGTCGGTCATATTATTTACAGACCTGACCAAAGCAAAGACAATATGTATAAAGACAACTGCCGGTGCAAGCACTCGGCAGAAGTCTTGGGGACTACACCCACTGGGTTCACTCAGAGTGAACCCATTGCAAACAACAGATGCTATCCAAGAACACCCAGTGGGTTACAAGAGAAAAGTAAATACTTACTAGCCCACTTACTCGGATATCATCCCGCAGCTCCAAGCTCCGCTGGTACAAGGATGCGACAGAGTCGTAGGCCCTCTTGGCTTCTCCAGCCATCAGCTCCGCCTGCACCATAGCTCCCTTGGCCGCTCCCACCCGCTCCTCCAGGAGACGCTGGATGTTGAACTCGACATTCGACGAGCCTGGCATCGTCGGAAGTTCCTGAGGCATCCCAAGGTCCGCTCCAGTCGGCTCTTCAACCACCAGCGCCGGTTCAATCGGCGGCAGTGCCTCAGTCGGCAGCACGTCGGCGGCGAGAGCAGCAACTGGCGGGACGACCTCAAGGATAGGCTCTGCGGCTGGCTCAGGCCCCTCCTGGCCACCCTCGCCCACATAAATCGCCCCTGCCAGACCGAATGTCACGAGATCTTAGAAAAAGAGAAGGGCAAGACCGAAGATAGAATTTGAGACGCGATGGTATAAAACACTCGGAGTCACTACAACGCACCTGGCTGGGACAAGACGACGTTGTCCGTGTCCATGGGGTCATCCTCCTGGCGCGCCGGAGAGGTGGCAGAAGTAGCGACTCCGTCGAGTGAAATCCATTCGACCAATAAGCAGGAGTTCACTCGGATATCAGAAGAAAGTAGAAGATCGATGCACTTACGTGGAGGTGACGGGGACAGCAACCCTCATCCGCGGCAGAGCCTTCCGAGGTTTGGACCCACTCGGTTTGGCCGCCTTGGAAGACTGACCCGCAGGCTCAGCGGCAGCATCCCTGGCCCTCTTGGTGCCCCGAGCACTCGGGACCACTGGGGTAGTGGGCGGAGCACTCGAAGATGCCGGAGGGACCGAGGGAACGGTAGGCTCGTGTCGGCGCTTGGTCCGATGCTCTAATTACAGGGGCGGCGAGTCCTGCTCCTCGTCTTCCTCCTCGTCTTCCTCCTCTTCCTTGCTAGTCTCTTCCTCCGACTCCCCGCTGTCGGAGACATACTCAGCGCTCTCCATGCTGCCCTCTTGGCTACCTTCTTCCTCCTCCTCGTCCGGGTTCCCGTTCGAGACAGGGGAAAACCAGTTGGTCCACTTCTGCGTGAAAAACAGTCGGCGACATCAAGCGACAGGCAGAGATTCAAGAAAGCAATGAAACTAAAACAGATACGTGTACTCGGCACATGGTACTCACCCGATTCGGAGGAGGATTGTCCGCGCTGAAAGCCCTCACTCGCCGAGACCCCTGGGGTTCTCGCAGGCGCCTGTGATCTGGAGCACCCACGACGCCACCTTCTCCTCGGTGACACTCAAGACGTTAGTCCGAGTGGAGTCCTCGGTCCCCGAGTAGTGCCACATGGCATGGTCGCGAGCCTGCAGTGGTTGAATGCGCCGGCCAAGGAAAGTCTCCAGCAAATCCATGCCGGCGACTCCCCTCCTGACGACGTCTACGAGTGCGTCGACCAGGGGCTGGATGTCGAGCTTCTCCGCCTTCGTGAGCGCAAGCTGCTTGGGTGGAGCGGGACGATCTAGGTTAAAAGGGGGCAACCCAGAAGAGGCATTCGGACATGCAACGTCTTGGCAGTAGAACCACGTCGACTGCCAGTTCCTGACCGACTCGCTCAGCTGAAGAGCAGGATAACTACTCCGACTCTTTTTCTGGAAACCTAAGCCTCCACAGAGTTGGAGAAGATGTGTTTTATCGTCCGACTGGCTGAGTCGTTTGATAGTCTGAGATCTAGCAGAGAACAACCCCCAATGGGGGGGGGGCAGCCGAGGAAACACTCGCACATAACGATGAAAGCAGAGAGATGGGCAATAGCATTGGGAGGAAAGTGGTGAAGCTGTGCCCCGAAGTGGTTCAGGATGCCCTTAAAGAAAGGATGCGGGGGCAGGGAGAAACCTCGGTAGACATGGCTGAGCAGCAAGACGCGCTCCCCCTCCCGGGGTGCCGGCTCGACCTCGTTCTCGGCCGGCAGCCTCCAAGACTTGTGGACGATCATCCCGTCCTCCACCAACTGCAGCAGATCCCCCTCCGTCACCGTGGAGGGCAGGAAGTCGCCTTGAATCCACCCCGCTGGCAATGGCCGCTGCCGCCGCTGAGCAGGAGCCGCCGCCTTCCCTTTCTTCTTCCTCACCTCCATCTTGCTAAATTGACCCTTGGTCATGGCGGAAGTGGCGAGTTCGCGGAGAGAGAGGAGGAGTGGGGAGGTTAGGTTTGCTGGAGGACGCGAGGAGGACGAAGCAATGGCAAAAGACCCGGCGGGCGTAACGAAAAACCCTTGCCGCCGGGATTTAAGTAAGGTTCCGACTGGGTCGCTGGTAGGTGGCCCCGAAACCTTATCCCCCGACCGGCCGCGGCGATATCAGTGGCGGAGTTGAAGGCGCGAGAATCGAGGCGTCAGGCGCTAATCAAGTGCGCTGGCGTCATCCACGCTGAGCGCGCGGAAACCAAAATTTGAAGATCCCGGAAAATCTGCTACTGTCAGTTGACGGGTCGCGTCAAGAGATAGCCTGAATACACTCGGTTTCCGACAGTTTGTTCCACGGAGATTTCCACTTGGATCGTTGGTCAGAAAAGATAAAATGGATCGAGGCAAGCAACGCCCAAGCCAAGTCCGTTCCAATCGGATCCAAACTTCAAGCATCGCTTCGTCGTTCCAACCCCAATCCATTGGGGGACTAATGATGGGGTTATAGTCCTAGGGTAGGGTCATAGGCCTGCCCTGTAGGTCCTACCCAAGGACTACCCCTCACAAAGGACAAGGCCCTTAGTCAGCTCCGACTGAATTAAGGAGTCCCCCATCATCCAGTCGGTAACAGGTCCTCGATCATCCAGTCAGAGACTAGCATTCGGAGGATATCAAGCTAACCGACTGGATACCACTCGGTACATCCTAACCCCCCTGGAGGGAAACGGTCGTACGTTTCCAGGTGCATTTATTACCATTTAGGACGTACGTTACCTGTAACGTACACATTCAATCGCCACTACTCCACCCCTGTACCGGAACCGTTATGGAGGGCAGCGCACTCTATATAAACCACCCTCCCCCGCTGGTAGAGGGGTGAGCAACTCATTGTATTCCATATTCCACTCGACAACAAGCTCCCAGAGCACTGAGACGTAGGGCTATTATCTCCACCGTAGAGGGGCCTGAACTCATACAACCTCGCCGTAGCTAGGACTCTGCCCATCCTTTTCGTACCCTACACATCTACTGTCAGGCTTATACCCACGACAACCGTGCTCTACAAAGATTTAAGTGAAGCACTAGAGCAAAGTTTTCTAGCTCAAAAGATATAAGTGAAGCACATGCGAGCTAAATTGCCTAACTCAAAAGATATAAGTGAAGCTCATTGAGTATTCTAGCAAATTCACGATGAATGCATGTCCCTCTAAAAAAGGTGTGCAGCAAGGATGATTGTGACAAAACAAAAAGCAAAGACTCCTATAATACACGACGCTCCAAGCAAAACACATATCATGTGGTGAATAAAAATATAGCTCCAAGTAACGTTACCGATGGATTGAAGACGAAAGAGGGGATGCCTTCCCAGGGCATCCCCAAGCTTAGGCTTTTTGGTGTCCATGAATTTGGCTTGGGATGTCTTGCGAATCCGCAAGCTTAAGCTCTTTCCACTCTTTATTCCATTGTCCATGAGAACATCACCCAAAACTTGAAAACTTCACAACACAAAACTTAAATAGAAACTCGTGATATCATTAGCATAAGAAAATAAACCACCAACTCTTTAGGTACTGTAGTAAACTTGATTTCCATTTAGATTGATGTTATATTACTATATTCTCACTTTTCCATGGCTATTACCCCCGATACTAACCATAGTTTCATCAAAATAAGCAATCAACACAACAAAAACATAATCTGTCAAAAACAGACTAGTCTGTAGCAATCTGTATATTTTGTATACCTCTGCTATCCCACAAATTCTGAAAAATTATGAAAATTAGGGAAATTATCATATCAATCAGAAGCAAAAAGAATCAACTCAAAAGCTCTTTCTGGATAGGAATTAAAAATAAATTAGTGAGCACAAAGTTTCTATCTTTTTCAGCATGATCAAACAACTATCACCAAAACTAATCATAAAGGTTCTACTTGGCACAAACACTAAAAAAACATAAAAAACAAAATAATAACAAAATTATGATGGCGTGGACACAACAAAACATAAAGTGAAAAGCAAAAATAAATTTATTCATTGGGTTGCCTCCCAACAAGCGCTTTTCTTTAAAGCCTTTTAGCTAGGCATTGATAATTCAATGATGCTCACATAAAAGATAGCAATTGGACACGAAGAGAGCATCATGAAACATGTGACAAACATATCTAAGTCTAACATACTTCCTATGCATAGGCATTTTATAGGAAAACAAATTATCAAGACAAGCAATAATTACCATATGCAAGGAAGAAGAAAGAGACAATAACAATCTCAACATAACGAGAGGTGATTTAGTGATATGAAAATTTCTACAACCATATTTTCCTATATCATAATAATTACATGTGGGATCATATTCAAATTCAATAATATAACTATCACATAGGATATTCTTTTCATGATCCACATGCATGCAAAGTTGGTGCTCTTCAAAAATAGTGGGATTATCATCAACTAAAGTCATGACTTCTCCAAACCCACTTTCAATATTATTGCAAATATCATATTCATCATGAGGCTTAAACAAATTTTCAAGATCATAAGAAAAATCATCACCACAATCATGATCATTGCAACAAGTAGTGGATATAGCAAAACTAGCATCCCCAAGCTTAGGGTTTTGCATATTTTTAGCATGATTGACATTAATAGAATTCATAGTGAAACCATTGCAATCATGCTTTTCATTCAAGGAGCCCTCGTGAATCACTTCATAAATTGCTTCGTCACAATTTTCAGATTCACGCATCTCAAGCAAAACTTCATAAAGATAATCTAGTGCACAAAATTCACTAGCAATTGGTTCAACATAATTGGATCTCTTAAAGAGATTAGCAAGTGGGTCAGGATCCATATCAATAGATTTTCAGCAAGCGAAGATGCAAGCATATTGAAGGCACATAGCACACAAGCAAAGGAAATGCAAACAAAAAAGGCAAATATTTTTGTAAATTTTGTTTTTTAGAAGTGGGGGAGAGGAAAACGAGAGGCAAAAGGAAAATAATGTAAATGGAAGAGATGAGTTTGCGATAGTTAATAGGATATGCTTCACTTTGAATACTCCCCGGCAACGGTGCCAGAAATCCTTCTTGCTACCTCTTGAGCTTGCGTTGGTTTTTTCCTTGAAGAGGAAACGGTGATGCAGCAAAGTAGCGATAAGTATTTCCCTCAGTTTGAGAACCAAGGTATCAATCCAGTAGGAGTATCAAGATGAGGCACCAATGTACCTGCGCAAAAACAAACAAACTTGCACCCAACGCTATAAAGGGGTTGTCAATCCCTTCACGATTATTTGCAAGGTGAGATCCGAAGGTGAAAAGTGAAACAAAGTAATTTTGTAGATCTGAATAAATGATGTGAAGTAGACCCAGGGGCCATAGTGTTCACTAGAGGCTTCTCTCATGATAGCATGTATTACGGTGGGTGAACGAATGACTGTCGAGCAATTGATAGAATCGCGCAAAGTCATGACAATATCTAAGGCAATGATCATACATATAGGCATCACGTCCGAGACAAGTAGACCGATACTTTCTGCATCTACTACTATTACTCCACACATCGACCGCTATCCAGCATGCATCTAGTGTATTGAGTTCATAACAAACAGAGTAATGCCTTAAGCAAGATGGCATGATGTAGAGGGCTAAATTCATGCAATATGATATAAACCCAATCTTTTTACCCTTGATGGTAACAACACGATGCGTGCCTCGCTACCCCTTCTGTCACTAGGTGAGGACATCGCACGGTATGAACCCAAAACCAAGCACTTCTCCCATTGCAAGAATTATAGATCAAGTTGGCCAAACGAAACCCATAACTCGAAGAGAATTACAAGGATACGAAATCATGCATATAAGAGATTAGAGGAGACTCAAATAATATTCATAGATAATATGATCATAAATCCACAATTCGTCGAATCTCGACAAACACACCGCAAAAGAAAGTTACACCGAAGGTCTTTGGTGAACTACTCACGCATCATCGGAGAGGCAATGGTGTTGATGAAGAAGCCCTCCGTGTCCGAATCCCCCTCCGACGGGATCTTGCGGAGACAGGAGCTTGCGGCGGAGGAAAAGTATTTTCGTGGCTCTCTTCTTTGGTTTCGGGATTTTAGACAATTTATAGGCGAAAGAGGTAGGGCAAAGGAGCCACGTGGGGCCCACAAGCCTGCCAGGGCCCGCCCAGGCCGCGGCTAGGGGGCTTGTGATCTCCCCCGAGGTCTCCTACCTTGGTTCTCAAGTCCCCTGCGTATCTTGTGTTATGGAAAAAATCACCCCGCAAGTTTTATTCCGTTTGGACTCCGTTTAATATTCTTCTCTGGAAAAGGTGAAAAACATGGAAAAAACATAAACTGGCACTTGTCACTGAGTTAATAGGTTAGTCCCAAAAAATATGTAAAATAGCATATTCATGCATATGAAACATCCAAAGTTGACAAGATAATAGCATGGAACCATCAAAAATTATAGATACGTTGGAGACGTATCAGTCGCCATCGGGGTTGTCGTGCTACTTATGCTCTTACTACTAAAGCTACATCCTAGCAATATAGTAAACACATCTGCAAACACAAACGTTAGTTTAAAGACAACCCTATGGCTCCTGCCGGTTGCCGTACCATCGACGTGCAAGTCGATATTAACTGTTACAACATGATCATCTCATACATCCAATATATCACATCACTTCATTGGCCATATCATATCACTAGCATACCCTACAAAATTTAGTTAGACGTCCTCCAATTGTTGTTGCATGTTTTACGTGGCTGCTATGGGTATCTAGTAGATCGCATCTTACTTACGCAAAAACCACAACGGAGATGTGCAAATTGCTATTTAACCTCTCCAAGGACCGCCTCGGTCAAAACCAATTCAACTAAAGTTGAAGAAACCGACACCCGCCAGTCATCTTTATGCAACAAGGTTGCATGTCAATCGATGAAACCAGTCTTTTGTAAGCGTACGAATAATGTCGGTCCGGGCCGCTTCAATCCAACAATACCGCTGAATCGAGAAAAGACTAAGGAGTGAAGCAAATCAAACATCACCGTCCACAAAACCCTTTGTGTTCTACTCGAGATAACATCTACGCATGAACCTAGCTCATGATGCCACTGTTGGGGAACGTTGCATGGGAAACAAAAAATTTCCTACGCACACGAAGACCTATCATGGTGATGTCCATCTACGAGAGGAGATTTGGATCTATGTACCCTTGTAGATTGCACAACATGAAGCATTAAGAAACGCGGTTGATGTGGTGGAACGTCCTCACGTCCCTCGATCCGCCCCGCGAACCGTCCCACAAACCGTTCCGCGATCCGTCCCACGATCCGCTCCGATCTAGTGCCGAACGAACGGCACCTCCGCGTTCAGCACACGTACAACTCGACGATGATCTCGGCCTTCTTGATCCAGCAAGCAAGATAGAGAAGTAGATGAGTTCTCCGGCAGCGTGACGGCGCTCTGGTGGTGGTGAAGGATCTACTCCTATAGGGCTCCGCCCGAGCTCCGCAGAAATACGATCTAGAGGAAAAACCGTGGTGTTTGTGGTCGGGCTGCCGTGGCAAAAGTTGTATCAAATCAGCCCTAAATCACCAGTATATATAGGAGGAGAGGTGGGGAGACTTGACTTGAGGGCCAAGACCCTCTAGGTGCGTCGGCCAAGGAGGTGGAGGAGTCCTCCTCCAATCCTAGTCTAACTAGGATTGGAAAGTGGAGTCCTTCTCCACCTTCCCACCTTTTTTTTCTCTTGGTTTTTCTCCTTGCGGCGCCTAGCCTCTCTTGGGATGTCCCAGCATCCCACTAAGGGCTGGTGAGCCACCCTCAAGGCCTTGGTCCACTCCCGGGTGGGTTGCCCCCATCCCGGTAAATACCCGAAACCCATTCATCACTCCCGGCACGATGCCGGTAATGCCCGAAAACCTTTCGGTAACCAAATGAGACAAACCTATATATCAATCTTCGTCTCCAGACCATTCCGGAAACCCTCGTGACGTCTGTGATCTCATAAGGTACTCCGAACAACATTTGGTAACCACACATATAACTCAACTATACTAAAACATCGCGGAACCTTAAGTGTGCAGACCCTGCGGGTTCGAGAACTATGTAGACATGCCCCAAGGTACTCCTCGGTCAATATCCAATAGAGGGACCTGGATGCCCATATTGGATCCTACATATGCTCCGAATATCTTATCGGTTGAACCTCAGTGTCTAGGATTCATATAATCCTGTATGTCATTCCCTTCGTCCTTCGGTATGTTACTTGCCCGAGATTCGATCGTCGGTATCTGCATACCTATTTCAATCTCGTTATCGGCAAGTCTCTTTACTAGTTCCGTAATACAAGATACCCTGACTTACACTTAGTAACATTGCTTGGAAGGCTTGTGTGTGATGTGGTATTACCGAGTGGGTCCCGAGATACCTCTCCGTGACACGGAGTGACAAATCCCAGTCTTGATCCATACTAACTCAACGGACACCTTCAGAGATACGTGTACAACACCTTTATAGTCACCCACCTACGCTGTGACATTTGACGCACACAAGGTATTCCTTCGGTGCCAGTGAGTTATATGATCTCATGGTCATAGGAACAAATACTTGACACGCAGAAAACAATAGCAATAAAACGACACGATCAATATGCTACGTTCATAGTTTGGGTCTTGTCCATCACATGATTCTCCTAATGATGTGATCCCGTTATCAAGTGACAACGCTTGTGTATGGTTAGGAAACCTTGACCATCTTTGATCAACGAGCTAGTCAACTAGAGGCTTAGTAGGGACAGTGTGTTGTCTATGTATCCACACATGTATTTGAGTTTCCAATCAATACAATTCTAGCATGGATAATAAACGATTATTATGAACAAGGAAATATAATAATAACTAATTTATTATTGCCTCTAGGGCATATTTCCAACACTTTCCACATTGTGCAAACCTCCTGTCCACCAGATAAGATCAGTAGAATAGGAGAAGTAGGAAATTTCGGATCTGATCTGCAGCAGAATGCAACTCTGTGAGACCGAGTTTGAAAAATCGGTTCCACCAATTCTTGTTTTAGGGATCCCGAGAAGCAACTCGGTGAGACCGAGCACCTATTTTCGGTGCCACCGAAAATGTCTGCCAAGTTTCTGTTAAGTGAGTCTTTTTCTCGGTGACTCCGAAAATGCTAACTCCGTGCCACCGATTTACCTCGTGCACAAGATCATACCCTAAGTTTCAGACTTAAATTTTTTCAAAAACTATCTGAATTTTGTGATGCTCATCCAGTCTATCGTTCCTATATCCACTTCACAGGTTCTGTTGTTTGCTGCTGTGCTTGTCTGTGAGTATGTCAGGATCAGATGACAGTCATAATGATTTCAGAGAACCAAGTTGTAACACCCAAGATGCGACCCTACCCTTATTTTGGCACGAGGGCCTCGATAGGGATAGAAGCGCATCTTGTCGTTTCGCAAGAATGGATATTGTTACAAGTACACGTATTGAAAATATGAGATATATGGAATAGGCTTACACTCTCCACAAGCTACATCAGAATCATATAAGTAGAATACATAATCACCATGAAGAAGAGCAGGGTCCGACTACGGACGAAAACAAACGATAAAAGAATGACGTCCATCCTTGCTATCCCATGGTGCCGGCCTGGAACCCATCCTAAATCAACGACGAAGAAGAATAAACTCCAAATGAACAATCATCGCACTCACATCTGAAAATCACTTTACTTGTACCCGCAACTGGTGTTATAGTAATCTGTGAGCCACAGGGACTCAACAATCTCATTTCCAAAGGTATCAAGACTAGCAAAGCTTAATGGGTGAGGTATGGTTAAGTGGTGAGGTTGCAGCAAGCGACTAAGCTTTTATTTGAGGTGGCTAACTTACAAGTATGAGAATAAGAGGGGTATGAACTATGCATAACGGACGTGACAAATGGTGATCAAAAGAATGATCCTGAACACCTACCTATGTCAGACATAACCCACTGTGTCCTCGATCGGAGAAGGAGCTCACGAAAGAGACAGTCACGGTTACACACTCAGTTGGCAAGTTTTAATTAAATTAACTTCAAGTTATCTAGAACCGGATGTTAAACAAAGTTTCCACATTGCCACATAACCGCGGGCACGACTTTCTGAAAGATTTAACCCTGCAGGGGTGCTCCAACTAGTCCATCACAAACTACCACACGCTGTGACAGAATGACAAGACACTCAAGAAAGGTGAAACAAGTCCAGCAAGGCCGCACGACGTGCCGCCAATCCCGATAGGAGCCGCGTATCTCATTCTGAGGGCACACCGGATGACCTATGGTTACCACGCTGCTGCTCGCTACGCCTATAGGCATTTCCTTGGCAAATATGCAAAGTATTCCCCCGCGGCCTTGGAGCCTTGCGTTGGTGTTCCCTTGAAGAGGAAAGGGTGATGTAGCACATCGGCGATAAGTATTTCCCTCAGTTTGAGAACCAAGGTATCAATCCAGTAGGAGGATCGCGTCAAGTCACAAGTACCTGCACAAACACAAAGAGCTTGCACCCAACGCTATGAAGGGGTTGTCAATCCCTTATAGATTGTTTGCAAAGTGAGAACTTAACGCAAAAAGTAAACAAAGCAAAGTAAAAGTAAAAGCTGAGAAGATAATTGTGAGTAGACCCGGGGGCCGTAGTGTTCACTAGTGGCTTCTCTCATGAAAGCAAGTAGATGGTCGGTGAACGAATTACTGTCGAGCAATTGATAGAACCGCACAAAGTCATGACGTTATCTATGGCAATGATCATACATATAGGCATCACGTCCAAAACAAGTAGACCGATACTTTCTGCATCTACTACTATTACTCCACACGTCGACCGCTATCCAGCATGCATCTAGTGTATTGAGTTCATAAGAACAGAGTAACGCCTTAAGCAAGATGACATGATGTAGATGGACAATCTCAAATCTATGATAAAAGCCCATCTTGTTACCCTTGATGGCAACAACATGATGCGTGCCTTGCTGCCCCTTCTGTTACTGGGTGAGGACACCGCACGGTATGAAACCAAAACCAAGCACTTCTCCCATTGCAAGAATCATAGATCTAGTTGGCCAAACAAAACCCAAGACTCGGAGAGACTTACAAGGATATCAAATCATGCATATAAGAAATCAACAAAGACTCAAATATAATTCATAGATAATCTGATCAAAAATGCACAATTCATCGGATCTTGACAAACACACCGCCAAAAAGGATTACATCGGATAGATCTCCATGAAGATCATGGAGAACTTTGTATTGAAGATCCAAGAGAGAGAAGAAGCCATCTAGCTACTAACTACGGACCCGTAGGTCTGAAGTAGACTACTCACGAGTCATTGGAGAGGCAATGATGTTGATGTAGAAGCCCTCCAGCTCCAAAGTCCCCTCCGGCAGGGCACCGGGAAGGGTCTCCAGATGAGATCTCGCGGAAACGGAAGCTTGCGGCAGCGGAAAAGTGGTTTCGTGGACGCCTTGATTTTTTCTGAGATTTTAGGGAATATATAGGCCAAAGAGATAGGGCAGGGGAGCTCCAGGGAGGCCACAAGCCTGGTAGCCGCGGCCCCCATGGCCGCAGCTACAAGGCTTGTGGGATCCCTGTGGGCCTCCTGCCTTGGCCCTCAAGTCCCCCGATCTTCTTCTGTTCTGGAAAAATTCATTTTGGGGATTTTATTCCGTTTGGACTCCATTCCAAAATCAGATCTGAAAAGAGTCAAAAACACAGAAAAAACAGGAACTGCCACTTGGCACTGAATTAATAAGTTAGTCCCCAACAATATATAAAAGGTATATAAAACATCCAAAGTTGACAAGATAACAACATGAAACCATCAAAAATTATAGATACTTTGAGACGTATCAAGCATCCCCAAGCTTAACTCCTGCTCGTCCTGGAGTAGGGAAGTGATGAAGAATGAATTTTTGATGCTTTCATGCTACCTAGCATAGATGTCCTCTGTAACTCCTCTTATGTGACATGAATGTTCAGATCCGTTAGATTCAAAAAAATAGTTTGCTATTGACGTGGAGACAATAATACTTCAAGCAAACTAGCAAGGTAATCATGAACTTTCAAAATAACAAGGCCAAAAGAAAGTTATCCCTACAAAATCATATAGTCTGGCTATGCTCTATCATCCTTGCACAACGAATTTAAATCATGCACAACCTCAGTATTGGCCAAGTAATTGTTTTCACACCTTTACTTTCTCAAACTTTTTCAACTCTCACGCAATACATGAGCGCGAGCCATGGTTTTAGCACTATAAGTGGAATGGAGTGTGGTGGAGGTTGCAAGGCAAACAAGGAGAAGATGGTCACATCGACTAGGCATATCAATGAGCTATGGAGATGCTCATCAATAGATATCAATGTGAATGAGTAGGGATTGCGATACAAATGATGCACTAGAGCTAAGAGTATGTGAAAGCTCTTAAAGAAAACTAGTGGGTGTGCATCCAACTTGCTTGCTCACGAAGACCTAAGGCAATTTTGAGGAAGCCCATCATTGGAATATCCAAGCCAAGTTATATAATGAAAATTTCCCACTAGTTATATGGTGGTGACAAAACGAGAGACTCTCAATCATGAAATCATGGTGCTTAATAAGCACAAGTGTGGAAAGATAGTAGCATTGTCCCTTCTCTCTTTTTCTCTCATTTTTTTGGTGGGCTCTTTGGCCTCTTTTTTTTTTATTATTTGTTTTTGGTGGGCATCTTTGGCCTCTTTTTGTAAATGGGCTTCGCTGGCCTCTTTTATTTCCTCACATGGGAAAATGCTCCATCAATAATGATCATCACACTTACAACTCAAAACTTAGAGCAATGATGACTCTATATGAAATGCCTTCGGTAGTGTACCGTGACAATGATCTAGCATGGCATAGACATCAATGGAAACATCATGCTAGCTATCTTATGATCATGCAATGGCAATGTAGAAGTGGTGGCACATGTCATGGTGGTAGTTGCATGGCAATATATCTCGGAATGGGTTTGAAAATGCCATAGTAGGTAGGTATGGTGGCTGTTTTGACGGAGGCTAATGGTGGTTTTATGCACCGGCGAAAGTTGCACGACACTAAAGAAGATAGTGATGGTGGAAGGTGAAAGTGTATCTAATCCATGGACTCAACATTAGTCATGAAGAACTCATATACTTGTTGCAAAAGTTTTAGTAGTAATCAAAACAAAGCATTCAACGCATACTCCTAGGGGAAGGGTTGGTAGGTATAAACCATCGCGCGATCCCGACCGCTACACAAAGGATGACAATCAATAAATTAATCATGCTCAGACTTCATCACATAGCGGTTCACCATACGTGCATGCGACGGGAATCACTAACTTCCACACAAGTATTTCTAGATCCACAACACCTTACTAGTATAACTTCAATATTACCACAACCACAACTCAAAACTAATTGAGATGAATCAAACTTCTCTAACTACTCAATGCACATGAAGGTGGAAGTTTTCATATCCCTTTGGATAACTACCCCTTTTGAGACTACTTTCATAGCATAGATCAACTACCACGCCACGCACTTCCGTGCTCTGAAAGATAGAAGTGAAACACACAGAGCAAAATCAACTAGCTCAAAAGATATAAGTGAAACACATGTGAGCTGAATTGCCTAACCAAAGGATATAAGTGAAGATCGACAAAATCACGGTGAGTGCATGTCTCTCTCTCTAGGTGTGCAGCAAGGAAGATTTTGACACAACAAAAATAAAAGACTCCTACGATACAAGACGCTCCAAGCAAAACACATAACATGTGGTGAATAAAAACATAGCCCCAAGTAACGTTACCGATGGATTGAAGACGAAAGAGGGGATGCCTTCCCGAGGCATCCCCAAGCTTAGGCTTTTTCGGCATCCTTGAATCAAATTGGGGTGCCTTGGGAATCCCCAAGCTTGAGCTCTTGCCACCCTTTATCTCTTTGTCCATAAGAACTTCACCCAAAACTTGAAAACTTCACAACACGAAACTTAAACAGAAACTCGTGATATCATTAGTATAAGAAAGCAAATCACCACTTCCTTAGGTACTGTCGCAAACTTAAATTCTACTTATGTTGATGTTGAGTTACTGTATTTTCAATCTTCTATGGCTAATACCCCCCCCGATACTATCCATAGTTTCATCAAAATAAGCAACCAACTCAACAAAAACAGAATCTGTTACTAGCAGACCAGTCTGTAGAAATCTGTATACTTCATATACTTCTGGTACTTCAAAAATTCTGAACAATTGCGACAGTCTGAAGAATTTGCATAGCAATCAGCAGCAAAAAGAATCAACTCAAAAGCTCTCACAGAAAAAATGAAAATGCTTTTCGTGAGCAGAAAGTTTTTGTCTTTTCCAGCATGATCAAACGATCATCCCCAAGACTAATCATAACGGTTTCACTTGGCACAAAAGCAAAAGAAACACAAAAAACACAATCATAACAGAATTATGAAAGTGTGGAAAACACAAAACAGAAATAAAAAGGATAGATTCGTTGGGTTGCCTCCCAACAAGCGCTATTGTTTAACGCCCTTAGCTAGGCATTGATAGTTCAATGATGCTCACACAAAAGACAAGAATTGAAGCACAGAGAGAGCATCATGAAGCATGTGAAAATCACATCTAAGTCTAACATACTTCCTATGCATAGGCATTTATAGGAAAACAGATTGTCAAGACAACCAATAGTTACCATATGCAAAGAAGAAGAAAGAGACAATATCAATCTCAACATGACGAGAGGTAATTTGGTAACATGAAAGTTTCTACAACAATATTTTCCTCTCTCATAGCAATTACATGTGGGATCATATTCAAATTCAACAATATAGCTATCACAAAGGATATTATTTTCATGATCCACATGCATGCAAAGTTGACGCTCTTCAAAAATAGTGGGATTATCATCAACTAAAGTCATGACGTCTCCAAACCCACTTTCAGTGTCATTGCAAATATCATATTCATCATGAGGCTTGAATAAATTTTCAAGATCATAAGAAAAATCATCACCCCAATCATGATCTTTGCAACAAGTAGTGGACAAAGCAAAACTAGCATCCCCAAGCTTAGGGTTTTGCATATTTTTAGCATGATTGTCACCAATAGAATTTATAGTGAAACCATTGCAATCATGCTTTTCATCCAAGGAGCCCTCATGAATCACTTCATAAATTTCCTCATCACGAATTTCAGATTCACGCATCTTAAGCAAAACTCCATAAGGATAGTCAAGTGCACTCAACTCACTAGCAATTGGATCAACATAATTGGATCTCTTAAAGAGATTAGCATGTGGATGAGGATCCATATCACTAGATTTTCAACAAGCGAAGATGCAAGCATATTGAAGGAACATGTCACACAAGCGAACAGAAAGCAAGCGAGAGAAAGGGGCGCACGAGAAGGCGAACGAAAAAGGCAACCGAAAAAGGCAAATTAAAACGGCAAATGTGAAGTGGGGGAGACGAAAACGAGAGGCAACTGGCAAAAAAGGTAAATGCAAGAGATGAGTTTGCGACACCTACTTGGATGAGTTCTTGACTTGATCTTCCGCGGCAACGGCGCCAGAAATCCATCTGCTACTGGCTACGCCTATATGGATTTCCTTGGCAAATATGCAAAGGATTCCCCCGCGGCCTTGGAGCCTTGCGTTGGAGTTCCCTTGAAGAGGAAAGGGTGATGGAGCACCGTAGCAGTAAGTATTTCCCTCAGTTTGAGAACCAAGGTATCAATCCAGTAGGAGGATCGCGTCAAGTCACAAGTACCTGCACAAACACAAAGAGCTTGCACCCAACGCTATGAAGGGGTTGTCAATCCCTTATAGATTGTTTGCAAAGTGAGAACTGAAAGCAAAAAGTAAACAAAGCAAAGTAAAAGTAAAAGCTGAGATGATAATTGTGAGTAGATCCGGGGGCCGTAATGTTCACTAGTGGCTTCTCTTATGAAAGCAAGTAGACGGTGGGTGAACGAATTACTGTCGAGCAATTGATAGAACCGCGCAAAGTCATGACGTTATCTATGGCAATGATCATACATATAGGCATCACGTCCAAAACAAGTAGACCGATACTTTCTGCATCTAGTACTATTACTTCATACGTCGACCGCTATCCAGCATGCATCTAGTGTATTGAGTTCATAAGAACAGAGTAATGCCTTAAGCAAGATGATATGATGTATATGGACAATCTCAAATCTATGATGAAAGCCCATCTTTTTACCCTTGATGGCAACAACACGATGCGTGCCTTGCCGCCCCTTCTGTCACTGGGAAAGGTCACAACACAGTATGAACCCAAAACCAAGCACTTCTCCCATTGCAACAATCATAGATCTAGTTGGCCAAAAAAATACAAGACTCAGAGAGACTTACAAGGATATCAAATCATGCATATAAGAAATCAGCAAAGACTCAAATATAATTCATAGATAATCTGATCACAAATCCACAATTCATCGGATCTCGACAGACACACCGCCAAAGTGGATTACATCGGATAGATCTCCATGAAGAGCATGGAGAACTTTGTATTGAAGATCCAAGAGAGAGAAGAAGTCATCTAGCTACTAACTACGGACACGTAGGTCTGAAGTAGACTACTCACGAGTCATTGGAGAGGCAATGATGTTGATGTAGAAGCCCTCCAGCTCCAAAGTCCCCTCCGGCAGGGCACCGGGAAGGGTCTCCAGATGCGATCTCGCGGAAACGGAAGCTTGCGGCGGTGGAAAAGTGGTTTCGTGGACGCCCTGTTTTTTCTGAGATTTTAGGGAATATATAGGCCAAAGAGCTAGGGCAGGGGAGCTCCATGGAGGCCACAAGCCTGGTATCCGCGCCCCCCCTGGCCGTGGCTACATGGCTTGTGGGCTCCCTGTGGGCCTCCTGCCTTGGCCCTCAAGTCCCCTGATCTTCTTCTGTTCTGGAAAAAATCATTTCGGGGATTTTATTCCGTTTGGACTCCGTTCCAAAATCAGAACTCAAAAGAGTCAAAAACACAGAAAAAACAGGAACTGGCACTTGGCACTGAATTAATAAGTTAGTCCCAAAAAAGATATAAAAGGTATATAAAACATCCAAAGTTGACAAGATAACAACATGAAACCATCAAAAATTATAGATACGTTTGAGACGTATCACACGCCAAATGCCGAGTTGCCCCGGGTAGCGTTAATAAGCTGCTCTGTTTGGGACCAACTGATATAGCACTTGATATAGGCGAGGGTGTCCCGATCTTTCGGTGAGATACCACTTGATAGATCTTGATAGAGGCGAGGGTGTCCCGATCTTTTGGTGGGATGATAACTATCGATTTGGTGGAGATGACTTTGACGATCCGACTACAAACGTGCACAATGTCGTGCCTTAGTAATCGGTAAACCAATCTCCAAGAGGTTATTGACCACGCCGGAGCATGATCAACCTGACCACGAAGGACTATTCCTGCAAACAATTGAAAAACCAGCAAGAATATGATATTGCAATCTGAATATTGCGAATATATATGAAGTATTAATAAGGGCAGGGATCCGAAAGCGGTCTTAGTCTGGTCGTTGGACACAAACGAAGTACACGAAGTTGCAATGGCTAACTTTTAACTAAACAAATCCCAAGCAAAAAAGCAACTAGGTTGATCTACTTATATAGGAGCAAGGGGTGGCGGCCAAGGAGGTGGGAGGACATCCCAAGGCAGCATAAAACTAACCCTAGGTCATACAAGGCCTATGGGCCCAAGTGGAGGTGGTGCAACATATTTGGACTTGTTGTTTGACTCGGATTCTGGTGCAACGTCATTTTGTTTGATCGAGATCTCCACGCTCTGGACGAATTTGAAGGGATTACAATTGGTCCTGAAAGCCAGTAAAATCTACATTGCAGCCCAAAAAGAATCACGCAATTCGGAGTCTGGATGAAAAAGTTGAAGGCGTTTTGGTACAGGTATGTCTGTGCAGTCTGAATCCGAGTCCAGAACATGAAAGACTTGGACTCTATCTTCTCTTGGGCTAAAAGTGACGTGAGAAATCTTCTTGAACAACAACTAATTATTTCCTTTGACATGAGAGGACCTCTTGAATAGCATCCAACCATTTCATCTTGCCTTGTCATCACACGTGATTCATACAAGTGTTCGACCATTCTGCATTTAGGCATAAAATAAAAACATGTGAAGTATTTTTGTTCCGGATAACATAAATAAATTATTGCATGAGTTTTATCAGAAATCACCTCAAATAAATACACATATGCAATGATTGTGATAATATCAAAGATAGTCATGTCCTCATCATCCTCCCCTTTTTGAAAATAAAGTCGTCCTCGGCGCTGCTTAATCTGAAATTTGGCTAACAAAAGAGACAAGGTGTACATGTTGTATATGTATATGTCATCCATTTTAACTTCCCTTGGTTTTTGCACATATGACGCATGTATATATGAGTAAATTTCATATGTTATGAAATATAAAGTCAAAATATTATCACAAGAAGTGGAAAGCATGAAAATATTGTAACTCAGTTTGCACATATAAGTGAAGCTCTTATTTATATGAGAAGGTTGACAATGCTCATCACTATACGATCCCAACATTGGTGAAGAAAATTAAATTGTTTCAAATGTGGATGCTACAACAAGCTGAACTAAGCAATCATGCAACATGTCATTTGACATAGAATCATCACCAAGATTGGAGGTCATATCAAAATGATTAAACATTGGCACAATTATTTTTGAACATATTTGATCCAAATTTGATTTATTTCCTTTTTCACATGGTTCTTTCTCAACAATAGTTAATTCAATGGGTGCTGATGGGGTTATAGTCCTAGGGTAGGGTCATAGGCCTGCCCTGTAGGTCCTACCAAAGGACTACCCCTCATAAGGGACAAGGCCCTTAGTCAGTTCCGACTGAACTAAGGAGTTCCCATCATCCAGTCAGTAACAGATCCTCGACCATCCAATCGGAGACGAGCATTCGGAGTATATCAAACTAACTGACTAGATTCCACTCTGTGCATCGTAACCCCCCTGGAGGGAAACGGTCATACGTTTCCATGTGCCTTTATTAGCATTTAAGGCATACGTTACCTGTAACGTAAGCATTTATTCGCCACTACTCCACCCCTGTGCACCGAACCGTTATGGAGGGCAGCGCACTCTATATAAGCCACCCTCCCCCACTGGTGCAGGGGTTAGCATTTCACTGTATTCCATATTCCACTCGACAACAAGCTCCCAGAGCACTGAGACGTAGGGCTATTACCTCCACCGCAGAGGGGCCTGAACTCATACAACCTTGCCGTAGCTAAGGCTCTGCCCATCCTTTCGTACCCTACACATATACTCTCAGACTTATACCCACGACAGTTGGCGCCCACCGTGGGGCAGGCGTCCAAGCGATTTCCGGCGAGTTTGCGACTACATCATTTCGTCATGTCGTCCGGTGGAGATTCGAGCATGGGTCACGAGATCCTCTTCGGCGCTCTCTCCTTCATCGTCGACGATTCGGCATGGCTTCGGGACGCCCCTCTCGACGTCGAGGCGCTTCCCCGCTGTGGGGCTAGGCACTTCCGTGCCGGCGCCCGCGCCATTCTTCTTCTCCAGCACTCGGCTCTGGTGTCGACCTACACCGCCATCACGCGCCGCAACAAGTGGTCCCGCCGTCCGCGGCTCCAGCGTTGGGTGCAACACGCCCAGGCGCGCCAGAACGCGTCTTCACAAGTGGTGGTCCTAGAGTCGGTTGTGGTTGCCCCACCGTCCCAGCGCTCGGACTCGGTTCCGACTGAGTTTCCTTCCGAGTACACGGGTCGCAGGCCTGCAGCAGAAGTACACATGGCCAACTCCCATGAAAGTCCCCGTCAAGCTGGCCGGAACGAGCACGAGATCGACGAAACATCCGGCGCTCGCCGTCCACCTCGCCGTTCTGCCAGTCGGAACACTCGACGGAGCAACGTGGAGTTGTTCCGCACACCCATCCTCAACTTGGCTGCGGTTGCCAAGATATCCGATTCCCTTCAGCCGACTGATTCAGAGGCTGGCAGGGGGATCGAGCAAATCCGCACCCTCTGCACACAGTGCAGCAGCAAAACTCGACGGTCTCCCAGTCGCACAACAGGATCCACAATAGTTCTGTTCATGCGAACACGCATCGGTCAGTTCACAACCCTGGTTCTCATCAGCGACACAGGGGAGGCAGCCGTTCCATAAATCCCGAAGATCGTCACCGTTCACGCACCCCTCCGCGGGGTGGGCCCTACGGGCCCCAACATCATGATGATCGGCGTTCAGTCGGTGACGGTGACACTTACGACCCAAGGCCCGACGCGAGAGGGCATATCGCCTAGCGGAGGGTCGACAGGGGCCGAGCCCACCGCGATGGTTACGATACTGACCGTCCGAGTGGAAGAAGGACCATCGTTTCTGGTCCCGAGTGTTTCAGTCGAGCCATCCGTTCGGGTGACATCCCTCCCAACTTCCGATTGGCGACGGGGATCAGCAAGTTTACACGAGAGTCTAAGCCAGAAACGTGGCTGATGATTACCGAGTGGCAGTCTAGATTGGAGGAGGGGACGACCTCGTCGCCATGAAGCACCTCCCTCTGATGCTCGACGGCTCTGCGCATGCGTGGCTGAACCAGTTTGCCCCCTCAAGCATCTACAGCTGGGCAGATCTGGCCCGAGTGTTCATCAGGACCTTCGAGGGGACGTGCAAGCGCCCTGCTGGCCTCGTGGAGCTCCAGCACTGTGTCCAGAAGCAGAATGAGCCCCTGCGCGATTTCATTCAGCGTTGGACGACCCTCTACCACATGGTGGAAAACGTCATAGAACACCAAGCAGTTTGCGCCTTCAAGGCAGGCGTGCGGTACAGGGATCTGTACCCGAAGTTTGGCCGAACAGGCGACATCTCCATGAGCAAGATCATGGAGATAGCGGCACGCTATGCAAATGGCGAAGAAGAGGACCGCATCCGAAGCGGCAAGCACAGAACAGTCACCGATGGAGATGGGAGTAACACTCGGAAGCAGAAGCAGAAAGCTCCGTCCACTCCGTAGGCAGAAGCTGCAGCTGTTACCAACGCCAAGTTCAAGGGCAAGGGGAAGGCTCAGTTCACCCCCAAGAAGAAGCAGTTCAATAATCCCATCCTGGACCAGCCATGTCCGATTCATACGAATATGGATGAAGAGGGCAACGCCATATATCCGAAGCATACCAATCGGCAATGTCGCCTCCTGATCTAGGGGTTCAGCGAAGGGCAACCGAGTGAGAAGGACAATGAACAGGATGAGGAGGATAAGGAGGATCCGTTCCCCCAAGTCCATGCAACACTGATGATTTTTGCTGACGTTGAGAGCAAGAGTCGACTGAAGCTGGTGAACAGGGAGGTGAACATGGCCACCCCTACCAACCCCAAGTTCCTCAAATGGTCTCAGACTGCGATCACCTTTGACCAGTCGGATCATCCAGCACACGTACCCACCCCAGGAAGACAGGCTCTGGTCGTCGACCCGGTGGTGGAAGGAGTCCGACTGCGCAAAGTCCTCATGGACAGCGGCAGTGGCTTGAACATCATGTACGCCGACACTCTCAAGGGGATGGGCATTCCGATGTCCAAACTCAGCGAGAGCAGCATGTAGTTCCATGGAGTCGTCCCTGGGCGAAAGGCCAAGTCACTCGGCCAAATCGCGTTGGACGCCGTTTTCGGCTCCGACAAGAACTTCCGCAAGGAAAAGCTGACGTTCGAGGTGGTGGACTTCCAGAGCGTGTACCATGCAATTCTGGGCCGCCCGGCGTATGCATGTTTCATGGCCCGTCCATGTTATGTGTACCTGAAGCTAAAGATGCCAGGCCCGAAAGGTGTGATCACTATCACAGGCAATCGACAGCGTGCCGAAGAGTGTCTGCAGCAGGGATCACGGATCACCGATCAGTAGATGGCTGTCCTCGAGCTTGACGAGTACAAGAAAACAGTCGACCCTACTGACTCGATGCGTGCGAAGAAGCCAGCTTCGGAGTCTGCATTCCAGTCGGCGGGAGAGACGAAGAAGGTCAGCATCCACCCGACGGACGACACCGCTGCCCCGACAAACATCTCCACCACCCTCGATCCTAAATAGGAATCCGAGCTCACCCAATTCCTCCGTGAGAACTGGGACATCTTCGCATGGAAGCCCTCTGACATGCCAGGTGTACCCAGGGAGTTGGCTGAGCACCGACTGCATGTGGATCCCACTGCTCGGCCTATCCGAGAACACCTGCGTCGGTCCGCCGCGCACAAGAGGAAGGCAATCGGAGAAGAAGTGGCCAAGCTTTTGGCAGCCAACTTCATTCGCGAGGTACACCACTCTGAGTGGTTCGCCAATGTTGTCATGGTGCCCAAGAAGGACAAGTCGCTCCGAATGTGCATCGACTTCAAGCATCTCAATAAGGTCTGCCCGAAAGACCATTTTCCGCTCCCTCGTATCGATCAAATTGTCGATTCGACTGTGGGTTGCGAGCGTTTGTCATTTCTTGATGCCTACTCGGGCTATCATCAGATCCGTCTGTATGGCCCCGATGAATTAAAAACAGCCTTCATCACCCCATTCGGGTGCTTCTGCTACATCACTATGCGATTCGGTTTGAAGAATGCAGGAGCTACCTTTATGCGCATGATCCAAAAATTCCTCCTCGACCAAATCGGTCGGAATGTGGAGGCGTATATGGATGATATCGTAGTCAAGTCACGCCAAGGTTCCGACCTGCTGACTGACTTGGCAGAAACATTCGCCAACCTTCGTAGGTACGATATCAAGCTCAACCCCACCAAATGTTCATTCGGCGTTCCGAGCGGAAAGTTACTCGGTTTCTTCGTTTCGGAACGAGGGATCGATTTCAACCCCGAAAAGATCGGGACCATCGTCCGAATGGAGAGGCCGGTCAGAATACACGATGTTCAACGGCTCACAGGTTGCCTAGCGGCTTTGAGCAGGTTTATTAGTTGACTCGGTGAGAAAGCACTTCCTCTGTACCGACTCATGAAGAAATCAGATACTTTCGAGTGGACAGATGAAGCTCAAGTTGCATTCGACGACCTCAAAGTCCTACTTTCCACCCAGCCGGTTCTTACTGCTCCGCTCAGTAAAGAGCCCCTTCTTCTGTATATCGCGGCTACAAATCAAGTCGTCAGCACTGTTCTTACAGTCGAACGAGAAGAAGAAGGCAAAGCATACAAAGTTCAGCGGCCAGTGTATTACGTCTCCGAAGTCCTGACTCCTTCCAAGCAGAGGTATCCCCACTATCAAAAACTTATCTACGGAATTTACATGACCGCGAAGAAGGTGGCTCATTATTTCCAAGACCACTCGGTGTCTGTCGTTTCTAATGCTCCGTTGTCGGAAATCCTCCACAATCGGGACGCATCGGGCCGAGTGGCGAAGTGGGCAATGGAGATGTTGTACTGTTATATCAAGTTCGAGGCCAAGAAAGCTATAAATTCTCAAGCTCTGGCCGACTTCATAGCAGAATGGGTAGAACAACAGCAACCGACCCACATCTACTCGGCTCATTGGACAATGTTCTTCGATGGGTCCAAGATGTTGAATGGCTCCGGCGCTGGTGTTGTGATCATATTGCCAAAGGGCGACAAACTCAGGTATGTGCTGCAGATATACTTTGATTCCTCCAACAATGAGGCAGAGTATGAAGCTCTCCTTTATGGACAGCGCATGGCCATCGCACTCGGCGTCCGTCGCTTGATGGTCTATGGCGATTCGGATTTGGTGGTTAATCAAGTGATGAAAGAGTGGGACGTCAGGAACCCCACCATGACCACATACTGCGATGCAGTGAGGAAGCTCGAGAAAAAGTTTGAAGGTCTAGAACTCCACCATGTTCCGCGACTGAAGAACCAAGCAGCTGATGAGTTGACAAAACTCGGATCCACTCGGAGACCAGTCCCGAGTGACGTCTGCCTCGAGCACCTCCACCTTCCCTCAATTAAAGAAGATCCTTTCACAGAGGAACCAGTACAACCAAAGAGCTCGACAGATCCGACTGAAGTCGACGTACCTGCTGTGGTTGATCTGATCATGGAGATTCTTGCTTTCGTCCCCGATTGGACTGTGCCGATCATTGCATATATCCTGAGGCAGGAATTACCAGAAGACGAAGTCCAAGCCAGGCAGATAGTCCGCAGGTCGAAGTCGTTCACTGTCATTGATGGCCAGTTGTACAAGGAAAGCGTTTCAGGCGTTCTTCAACGATGCATCTCCCCAGAGGAGGGACAGTTAATCCTGGAAGAAATTCACTCGGGAACCTGCGGTCGTCACGCCTCTTCGAGAGCAATCGTCGCCAAAGCATTCAGAGCTGGCTTCTTGTGGCTACAGGCAAACGAAATGGCTAAAGATATGGTCGACCGATGTGAAGGCTGTCAGTTCTACTCCAACAAGT